>NC_090305.1:41302500-41927500 GCF_039906515.1 Pseudorca crassidens | reverse complement strand
CGTTACATATATACACATTACCTACATTTATACCCACCTATGTTGTATATGTTATCATGGTATCTTAGCAGTTGTCATGTCAGATGTATAGAGGAGTAACTTCATCCCTAACTTATAAATGAGGAAACTGAGTTTCACCACGTTGTTCCTGCAGGACAGAGTCTTGTGACTCTTGGTCTGCTGCCCTTGACGCTAAGAATTTGTCTGCAACTCCTCTGTTGTTTCCTCAGGATGTTTAGTTTATATCACAGAATACTTGTTTACAGGTATTTTGTAGGTATTTTAGTTGTTCTTATGTAAGTTCACATTTTGTCCCCAACTAAACTGTAACTTTCTGATGATAATCTCAGTTATTATATTGTTCAATTTTCTGCCTTTGTTGTCATAGACAGTCATGACTTTAAAGAAAAGTAATTTGTTTGGGATTCTAAAATCAGTTGCTAGGGAAACAAGCTAAAACTTCAGCCATAAATCTGTAAATATATTTATTGAAATCCAAAAAAAGAAGAAGGAGGAGGAAGGGGAGGGGGAAGGAGAGGAGAGGGGAAAGGGAGGTGGGTGGAAAGGAGGGGGAAGAATGAAAAAGCAGATAGTGGTTAATCCTCCCCTCTCATACATCTCTCAGCTAGAAAATCACAAAAAAATACCTTAGGTTATGGGAGGAGCTTGGCCAAAGCAATGTTTTTCACATCTAAGGAGGTTGTTGTCAGTTCTTTATTTATAGAAAGGCTACCTAAAGGCTTAGCCATGGACACATAGACTATTGAGAAAAAAAGTGAGTTAAATCCCAGTGGACTCTGCTTTTCATCTGTCTAGCATTAATTCCCCTCTTCCCAAGAAGAACCCTGATATGTTAAGCTACTCACCCTTCCGCCACAAACCCCATGTGAATTGGGGGAAATCGACCTGATTTTAGGGGAATATCCTAATTTCTAAGCTAGTGGTCTTTATTAGATGGTACCATCCTCCTCATGGAGTTTGGAAATGTGTGAGAGTGTTTTTTGGTTATCACAACTTCACGTGCTTTGAGCATTTTGTGTCCCAAATCCAGGGAATTTAAATGAGCTCCGATGAATAGGATGGCCTACAAAACCAGGAATTATACCATCCCAAATGTCAACAGCGAGCATGTTGAGAAACACTGCTTTCAACAAACCAATGGCCAATTATTTGACAACTGTAAAAATTCTTGAATAGACACTTAAACAGTGATACACAAATGGCAAATCTGCGCATGAAAAGATGTTCAACATCCTTAGTTGTTAGGGATACAAGACAAAACCATGATAAGACTCCAGCACATACCTATTAGAATGGCTATAATAAAAAATGCTGAAAATATAGGTAAAGTGCAGGTAAAGATACGGAGCATCTAGAATGCACACACATTACTGGTAGGAATGCAAAACAGTGCTGCTACTCTCAGAAAACTGTCTGGCAGTTTCTTATAAAGGTAAACATACACTTACTTACAGGATGCCGAAGTCTCCTCCTAGTTATTTACTCTAGAGAAATGAAGGCTCACGTCTACACAAAAACCTGTACACTAATGTTTGTAATAGCTCTGTTGATAATAGCCCCAAAATGGAAGCAACCCAATGTCCTTCAGTGGGTAAATGGTTAAACAAACCATAGCACATCCATACAATGGAATCTTCCTCAATAATAAAAAAAACAAAGTATTGATCTAAGGAGGTATGCAACAGCTTCAATGGATCTCGAAGGCATTATGCCACGTGGAAAAAACCAGTCTCAAAATGTTACATACTATACGATTCTATTGAAATGAATGTCTCAAAGGGACACAGCAAAAGAGACATAGTTTTGCAGAATAGGTCAGTGGTTGCCAGGGGTCAGGAGAAAGGGGAAAGATATAACTTCAAAAGGGCAATTTTGAAATTGCATATTATGTCCCCACAGGGGAGTTTTTTGAGGTGATTGAACTGTTCATGTATAGATTTGTATACACGACTTTGATGGTATAGAACTGTACACAAAAACGTCAATTATATGGTATGCTGCTTTAAAAATAAAATTTTAAATGAGAAAAATAATTACCAGATATATTTATTCAGCAGCTTTTTCCTTCGCAGCAGGGCTTTCAAGAACAAATAAAAGTTATTTACCAAAGGATAAATGTACACATTAGAAAGTTATAATGCATAAAAGAGAGACAGAGAAAAATCACTGGGAGATTTGAGTGGGGAGAAATCATTTCCAGATAAGAATGAGGACAGGTCAAAGGTAGCCTGGATCTTAAGGGATTGGTAGGTTTTTTTAATTTTTTTACTTTTATAATTAATAGTATTGGTACTACAGGAGTAATATATGCCCAGGTAACACATTCCAACAATACAGATGGAAAACTAATTGGCAAAAGACACACACACACACACACACACACACACACACACACACAATAACTACTAATCCCACACCCCAGGGTAACCACTGTTAACTTGGACACAGCTTGGTTTATATCCTCCCAAACATCTTTCTGTGCACGCACAAATGCTAAATATATACAATTTACTGACCAGACTGAACTCAGTAGAGTACAAATATGAAATGGTTTTGTTTTTCTCCAACGCCTGTAACTGTGCTATCAGATTTCTCTGTATCACCCCTTAAAAACAGCTTGGGAGGACTCCACAGTTTTGTGGTGCCTTTCAGACACTAACTCTAAGTTTAGGCAGAGCAGCAGTTTTGGGGGGAGAAGTATTAGCCTATAATGATCTCAAACAATACCTAACGTGTCAAGAATTTGAATAAAATTGCCAAAATGCAAGAGGAAAAAAAAATCTGTCTAGATTAATATTATCGTACACTTCTGATGTTGAATATGCATGTTTAGCTACATTAATAATTTATGAGTAGACTTTTGATTATTTCATCTATATCCCCAAAGATTTACATATTCAAGCTTGCCCAAAAAAACTTGAGGGCATCCCTATCAGAAAAATGGAGAATCACCTCCCATTCAAGGTCACTCTATATCAAACATATTTACAAATGGATGATTTGGTTTTCTTTTTTAATAATAATAATAATGTCTTTTTTCCTTACTTAACAATATATCACCTATGAGTTGTCAGTGTAATTATATCTATCTTTTTTTTAAATGACATAACTCAGCTAACCAGTCACACTTTGACAAGCATTTAGATTGTTTCCAGTTTTTGCCATTACAAAATATTGTCACATGGAAGGTGGATATACCTTGTGCATTCATTTCCTAGGGCTGCTGGAACAAATTACCACAAACAACAGGAATATATTCTCTCACAGTTCTGGAGGCCAGAAGCCCAGAAGCGAGTAGTTGGCAGGACCACACTCCCTTGGAAGGATACAGAAGAATCCTTGCCTCTTCCGGCTTCCAGTGGTCCAGGTGTTCCTTGATTTCGAGCAGCTCACGCCAAGCTACCCCCATGTGTCTGTCTTCTCCACTTCTCTTAGGACACTTGTCTTTGGATTAAGAGTCCATCCTGACCCAGGATGATCTCATCTTGAGGTCCTTAATTACACCCTCGAAGACTCTTTCTTCAAAGAAGGCCACATTCACAGGTTCTGTCTGGTCACACCTTTTGAGAGCATGAAACTCACTACACCTTATAACATGTGAACATGGAGTCTGTAAGATCGGTTAAATGTGCCAGAACTAGACTATAAAATATTCACACCCAAATTGTGATAGACACCTCACCAACCCTGGATATTCTTGGCCTCTTTCATATTTGCTAATAGAAAAGGATAAAGTGGTGCCTTGTTTTCATTTGTAATTCTTTGGTAATTAATGAGAATAAACATCTTTTTGCATCCTCATTAGCATTTTCTATTTCTTCATCTGGCTTATGTCCTTTGTTTATTTCTTTATGGTGATTTTTTTAAATTTCACTCATTGATTTGCCATTGCTCTTGATTGATAGGATTTGGGTATATGAAAGAGAAAGAAGTGGATATTTTTAAACCTGGCCTCTCCTTCCTTCTGGAGGCTCTGAGTGTGAATAACTCAGGTCTGGAATTTGGGTGAGGTGTGACGGCTCCTACTGTGGGAGCCCAGGTCAGGCCTCTGGTCACCAGACCTAAGATGGGTCAGTCGGTTGGTTTGTTTGTTCTGTTGTACAGATCAAGCAGAGCTCAATCAGCAGTCCATCTCCACTAAGCAGTAGAACACAGTAGCTGAAAACATAGGCTCTGAGTCAAACATCCTTCAAGGAAAGAACACACCAGTTCCTCACTGTGCTGCTTTGGACAGTCAGCCTTGCACAGTTGCAAAATGAGAAATATATACAAATAAGATGCTGAGAACGCTTTGCACCTGTTTTTCTGTGGGGAATGCTCCCCCCCAACCCCATCTCCTCCTCATGGAGTGTCAGCTCCTGAGAGAGGCTTTCCTGAAGGTTCCTGAGTTGCCCCCGCTCACTCTCTCGCTTCCATCTATCTCTATTCCTTCTTCCTGTTTTATTTTCTTTTTCCATTTATTGTTACTTGAAATTACCTTGTTTATTCATTTGTTTGATGCACAACTGTCAGCTCTCTCACCGTCCTCCCCTATAACGCTGGTCCCATGAAGGCTGTGGTCCAGCTGGTTGTGTCCACTCCTGTATCCTCAGTACCTAGAGCAATGCCTGACCCACAGCAGATGCTCAAAGGACATTCAAGTAGTTAAAGTAGATGAATGAATGACTGAGGAATGAGAGTAAGTAGGCTTGCACACAGTAAGTGTTCAAAAATGATAATGAGAGGCAATATCTAAACCTCTACGATTCTGCTTGTTAAATCAACAAAACAAAGAGGCCATTAGACTGAGTGGCTTCAACACTTTAGCTGCCCCCATAAGCAAACCAAAACCTAAGCCTGAAACACCTCAAGGTTAAGAAATCGAAACTCAGGACAACCAGTCACAAGCAGCCAACTAGACTTTCCCAAATAAGGCGGCCACTTAAACCACAGCCCATCAGATCATTTCCTTGCTTTGCTTCCCCTTCTTCTCTGTACAAGTCTCTCCCAGCTCCTGTCAGTGGAGTTCTCCTAATTACTTCCGGTTTGATGTTGCCCAATTCAATTGATTTTTGCTCAGATAAAACTCTTAACATTTTTAATATGCCTCAGTTTATCTTTTAACATACTATACTCAGCACAAAAATAGAACTTGCTAACAAGTGCCTGTGCTGTCAAATCCTCTTTTGGGTCAAATGTACTGTGTTTATATTGTCATTGTCACTGTCTTATTTTTAAATGTTCTAGCATTTAAAAGGGGAGAACTCTGTAGCTATTATTTTGTTTTGCTCTAAAGATGGTTAACACTTTAGCATGGCTGACCAGTTCATCTACAACTCACTATAACACAGAACACACACTGCATTTATTACATTACCTCTATTCTTTTCACCTTCATTTTATAGTTCATTTTACAGGGTGTGGGCTGAGGGAAATGAGTAAAGGTGGTCAAAAGGTACAAACTTCCATTTATAAGATTAATAAATTCTGGGGATGTAATGCACAGCATGGTGACTATTTTAAAAAAATCAAAAGAGACTGGGAGAGTTAAGGACAGAATTTAAATACAGGGCTCTTCATCGTCATATCTTTCCTGTTTAGATCACTGAGTAAACCTGCATCACGCAGTTTCACACATGGACCCACCACCCATCTGCTTCTTTGAAATCACGGTCAACAGGTCAGCACCACGCCAAAGAGAATTTTCTCTTTTTTTAACATTTTTTTAAAAATTTTATTTTATATTGAAGTATAGTTGATTCACAGTGTTGTGTTAGTTTCGGGTGTACAGCAGAGTGATTCAATGATACGTATACGTATGTCCATTATTTTTTGGATTCTTTTCCCATTTAGGTTATTACAGAATATTGAGTAGAGTTCCCTGTGCTATACAGTAGGTCCTTGTTGATAATCTATTTTATATATAGTAGTGTGTGTATGTTCAATTCTCTTGTCAAAGAGAATTTTCTAATTTGTGTTTTCATCACTGACAGTCACTTCTTTAAACCTGAGAGACACAACAGTCTACACTGCAGCCAAGCCCAAGGACATTCCCTTTTGAAGGACAAGTGGACTCTGGCTTTAAGATCAGTCTCGGCCATTAACACACTTCAGTAACATTCACCCATTTAAAATCCAACCTAGTTATTCCTCTTGAGTTATTTTATTTGTGCTTGTTTATTTTTAAATGGCAGCTCCCAGAATGGTTTTCAGAGGAAAATGATTTATTAAGGTTCATAAAATGTCATCACACGGTACCACTTTCTCTAACAAATTACCCAGAAAACTAAGATGAAAGTCAAACTTAAACAACTTAAACTTTTTCCAGAACATGGTCAAAAATGACAGAAACACCAACTTCCAAAGAGCTCCCACAATTTTGCTCATCCCCTTTATTAGTGAAACTTTTATTGTTCAAAGATCTAAAACATGTCAATCTTTAAAAATTATTTAAATTGGTTTTATAGATTTTTATGGTTGTTATGCCTCTTCTACTCCAACTAGAGATAAATTTTCCAGTAGTAACTCTATTTCTATTAAGTTCTATGATGGGATTGTGGTCTTTTTGAGATTCTCTCTGAGTAGGGTTCTGATAAAACACCCATCTTAACTTTAATCATGGGCTTCATTAATAAAAAATTCCTCCAAAAGAACATTCTGAACACCTGATATATTACAAGTTCTCAGTTACCACCCACAACACATCCAGTTCCATAAGAGAAAAAGAAACCTCAAATTCCTAGGGAACATAAAGCAAGGCTGTGATGTAAAAATGAAACAATGCATATAAAATCCCAAGGACCATGTCTATCTCATGATATGTGCTCAAAATCTTTGTTGGTTTTGATTCTAATTTCCTAACGTGAAAAGTAAATGTACCTTCTTACATATGTGACAAGAATTATAAAAAATAAAAAAACGAGTGTTTATACATAACAAAAACTGATTGGTATGCTAAGTAAGAAAATTAGGATTCTAAAAGATACAAAAGAAAATGTGATATAGTACATGCTAAGAAGTCACAGTTTGGCAATGCCAAAAACAAAAACAAAACAAAATCCAGTAGACCTTTCTAAGGACATCTGAATGCAGAGACCAAAATGTCAGAAAGAGTGGTTTTCCACTGGGACTTCATGGATCAGTCACTGATTTTTAAAGATTCATCATCACACGGTTTCGTGCCCCGGTCCGGGAGGATCCCACATGCCGCGGAGTGGCTGCGCCCGTGAGCCATGGCCGCTGAGCCTGCGCGTCCGGAGCCTGTGCTCCGCAACGGGAGAGGCCACAACAGTGAGAGGCCCGCGTACCGCAAAAAAAAAAAAAAAAAAAAAAAGATTCATCATCATTTTATAAGTAGAAAGAAAATTTTAAAAACAAAAAAATGAGAAAAGATGTACACTCCCCATAAAAAGGACAATCCATTAAATAAATTGAACAAACATAAATTGTTTTATGAAGGAGACTGCATTGTTCTTATTTTTCTCATTTACTCTGGAGTGAGTAAAACCTTGTCGCAGACAAGCAGTCATCCACAAATCAGTTTTGGCAGCCAGTCTTCTAGAAAACACCATGAATTAATGAGAGCCTTCTGAGATCTTCATTTCTATCTCAAGGAGCTTCAATTCTTCCAACCATACGTAAGAGAAAACCTCACTATGAAACCAGTAACCTTAACTTAGACTGGAGTCAGATCAGAGAACAAGTCTACTGATGACACATCCGAGGGCATATCCAATAGTCTAGTATGTATTTGATGGGTACTCAGGCCACATGTCAGGACCAGAGCTGACCCTCAGCAGAACTCTAAGGGAGCAGGGGAGTCAGGGGAGGTGTAAACGAGAATTTTCTGAACACCATACACCTTGATCTAGGTGGTATCTTTATTTAATCTCCCATTAAATCATAAAAATATCATCAGTAGATATTAGCAACAATACTTAAAAAGAGAAACTTAAGGTTCACTGAAAAAAAGTGACCGAAGACAACACCATAGCTGGAAGGCACCAGAACTGTGATTCCACCTCTGAATCCAACGTGATATTTTAAGCCCTCAGCACTTGCAACTTGGTTGGGACCTTTACCCCCAATCTTCCTTGCGATAACCATCCATCTCTTTATCAGAATGATCTTTCCCCTTTCAAAAGGCACCCCCAAGTCTGCTGACATTTTGCTTTCTCAACAAACCTGACAAACTTCTATAAATCCCCCCAAGGATGAACATATCACCCCTGCCCTTGTAATAGACATTGTCACTTCACAACAACACTTCCTTAACCCAAAATCATGATGGGGGAAAAAGGTTAGTTTGGAGGTATCTATCAAGACCTCTCTCACTGTGCTTTAAATCTCTCTCTCTCTCTCTCTCCCCTCTTTCACTCACACACACACACACACACACACACACACACACACACACCCCTACGTATACACAAAAGCATACACTCAATTTTAGTGACTTACAGATGTCCTTTGAGAGGAAATTCCCTATATGGACCCACTTAATTGTGTTGGGTTACAGAGCTAATCCAGGGAAGCAATGGAAGATTGGCAAGATTCCAGATGCCAAGCATGTGGAATTCATATATGTGCAGCTGGAGCAGTATAAAATGTCCTCCAGCTCTCAGGATCATAGAAACACAGTGAACTTTACTATCTGTCCTTTGCAGAGCACACACAGAATTATCAATCAAGTAAGAACAAAAGCAGAACATGAAATGGGAAAAAGTAATGCAGCCTATTAGAGACCTCCTTCCAACTCCCAAACTTTGTTTTTAATTTTATTGAATATATTTGATTTACAAGGTTGTGTTAATTTCTGATGTATACCACAGTGATCCAATTATACATATACGTATATATTTCATATTCTTTTCCATTATGGTTTATCACTGTAATTCATATTCTTTTCCATTATAGTTTATCACAGGATATTGAATATAGTTCCGTGTGCTATTCAGTAAGACCTTGCTGTTTATCCATTCTATATATAATAGTTTGCATCTGCTCATCCCAAACTCCCAATCCTTCCTTCCCCTCACCCCCTCCCCCACTTGGCAACCACAAGTCTGTTCTCTATGTCTGTGAGTCTGTTTCTGTTCCATAGATAAGTTCATTTGTGGCGTATTTTAGATTCCACATATAAGCGACTGCCCAAACTTTTTGATTACTCCTTGCCTTGTGTGTCAACCAAGGACAAGATCAGTAAGAATCACAGATTTTTACTATGTCCCTGTGACTCTCAAAGGGTAACACTGAAGGAACATTTTTTCCAGCTCTACTGAGTTATAATTGACAAATAAAATTGTAGGATATTTAAAGTATACACTGTAATGGTTTGATACACGTGTACATTGTGAAATGATTCCCCCCATTAACCTGATTAACACCTCCAGAATCTTACCTATTTATCTTTTTTCCATTTGGTGAGAACATTTAAGTTCTACTCTTTTAGCAAATTTTAACTATATGATACAGTGTTATCAACTATAACCACCATGTTATACACTAGATCCTCAGACCCTAGTCACCTTATAACTGAAAGTTTGTACTCCTTCACCAATATCTCCCAATTTCTCCCATGCCCCAGACGCTAGCAACCACTTTCCTCCTCTCTCAAAACAACATTCGTAAGTCCTGGCATTATCCACACGTTCCCAAGAGGGTCTGCGTGTTTCTCCCCCATCTCTGATGCCCCGACAACAAAGTGTCTGTTTCTACTCTGTACTCACTGGGGACCATATTGGAAACCTCTCTTCCCACATCCCTCCTTCCAGGACTGATGTGTGAGAGAAAAATTAATTTTCATAGCGTTAAATCAATATATTTGGGTCTACTTATAACACCTATTTAGACTACCTTCCTAATACAAGTAAATTAGCCTAAGAATCTTCCCATTAAAACTTTAGCGACTGGCTGGAATTACAGGGAAATAGGTATCAAGATTTTTACATGTGTTATTTGTAACAATAACCCTTTGTTATGAGCGCTATTGTTATCTTCCCTTCACAGACAAGGAGTCTGACATTTAAAGCAGTTAATAAACTTCATTACAAGTTAATACACTTGACAAGGTTAAATGCCCCACATGACACAGTGAACCGTGGGAGCCAGGAATTACGTCAGTGTGACTGTCAAGCCAGGGCTCTTCACCACCATGTATAGTATCCCTTTGTCCCTAAGAACACTAGGTTGGCTAAGCCAACTCAAATATTCTGAGAGAGAAACTGGCATTTTTTTTAAACCAATAAACTGTTCTTTTTTTGCAAATGTTTTCATCTTTGACCAATACTTCTTCTACATTGCCCGTTCTTATTAACTGCAGCGTGGGGACCTCATAACATGGCTCTCTTACGGTATACAGACCTATGCTTTTAAAGGTCCAACCTCAACAATTAAATATACTTGTACAAGTGTCATTCCCTGTGGTAAATACCCCAGAAGGATTCGGATTTTCCCCTTTCTGTAGGTGAGGCATGAAATCTAGGCATGGTATGTCCATCAGAACTTTCAAGAATCTAAGCTCTACCCTCTCAGGAGGTCATAGAATCACATAAATTAAAACTGAGAGGAACCTCAAATGATCCAGTTTAATATTTTCTTTTTACCAATAAGGAAATTGAGACCCAGGGAAGTTAAGTGACTTGTCCCAGCCATGCTTAAATTGATCGTCAAGCTTTCCTCATTCTTTCCACAATTCCACTTGGCTTCACTCAGAGAACAAGAGGCCAAGGAAAAGAGCAACATTTAATGTTCCCTAGTAACAGCATGACAAGATTTGTGATGCTGAGGGAAAAAAAGAATACCGTTTACACCTTTGAACAAAATGCTTCCACACCTTTGAATAAAGTGATATAATATTCTATCCACTGGGAAATTGATAAAACTGCAGCTATTTGTTTATGGCCCTTCTCTTTCTCTTACTGGATTCTTCTCATTTCACAAGTGAAATTAACCAACATTTAGGAAAACTAGGCTGAGCTCTCCCTCTCTCTTCACGGTCAGGGGCAATGGCTGCACCACTAACTCTGTAGCCCTGAAGCAAAGACATAAAAGACCATCTCTATCTCTGTCACACAAGATAACCTGATACACAAAAAGGAAAGCTAAGTTCAAGCTCTTAAAAAGAATGTCGGTAAGTGGATTCAAATTGTCCTTTTGCTAAGAACAGAAGCAAACGACATTTATCTGTTAGAGAATGCTTTCAACTCTTCAAGAATCTAGAAGCCATCCCTGACCCCTGGAATCATTGATTCCCTGGTCTCCATGCATGTGTAAGTTAAATATCGGCTGCCCACGTGCCCTGGCTTGTCTGGGACAGTCCTGGTTAGTGCCTGTGGTCATGAAGCAATTATTAATAGGGCCCCCTTTTACCCTCAAAAGGATCCCTGTTTGAATAGTAAATCACATGGTCACCTGATTAAATAAGAATTAAAAAAGCTGTCCATCACATAAAGAACTCTGATACTTAAAAATAAATAAATACCAATAGTACCATAGAGGAAATTAAAGTGGTTGGTCATAAAAATGAGAAAAGTTCCCCTGAAACTATCTTGTCATTCTTTAAAGTTATAAAGTTTCAGATAGAAGGATATCTCAAAGTAAGTTCTTATAAAGTTCAGACTTGCAAAATATTGCAAATGCCTCATTCAGAAAATATTTCCTATAATCTTTCTAAAACAGTAATCATGTCCATCTGAGTCTTTAATTAAACTAATGTTTCAGTCCATCATTCTTAGTGTTCCTATAGGAGCATTATTTGTTATTTGGACCCAAACACTAATTAGAAAGCAAATAAGTTGTTACATACATTTATCCCAAAATGTATTCTTGTGCAAATTTAACCATAAAGAAAACTGAGTTTAAAGGCAACATGATATGGTGGTTAAGTGTATGGACTTGGAGACAGCCTGGGTCTGACATGAGCTCCACCATTTACTAACTGTGTAACTAATTTCTCTTACCTTGGTTTCCCCATACACAAAAGTAGAACAGAAATAATATCAAATTTGGGGGTTATTGTGTAGAGCTATACATCATGTGTGTGTGTGTGTATAAACATATATATGTTTATAAACATATATATAATATATTATATATATAAACATATATATTTATATTTATAAATATATATATATATATAAACAGTGATGCCTAGGTCATAGCAAAAATATGTAAGTATTAGTAGTATGGGTGACTGTTGTTGAGTTGATGAAATGTTTCCCTGGTGATAAAGAGAATCTATAGTATGTGGGATTCTTTCTATTACGGATAATTAGAGTATATATGCCTTTCCAATAAATGGTGCTGGAACATTTGGACATCCAAAGACAAAGAAGAAGAAGGTAGAAAGGAGGACGAGTAGAAGTAGGAGGACAGGATGAGGAGAACAATGACGAAGGGGAGGTGGAAGAGGGAGAGAGGCGCGAAAGAAGAAGAGGGAGAAGGGGAGAAGGGAAAGGGGGGAAAGGGGTGAAGGCGAGGGTTAAGTATCATCCTAAAATTTTACCTAGGACTTTAAATACATGGGAAACCAAAAACAATCCGTTTTACATCTCAAGTATTATAAGAACAAACCAAAGCCAAATGCACAAGGATTCCAGATACCTCCAGAATAGATATGCTATACTTCATCCAGAGTCTACAATTTATACTGCAGAGTAGGTTAGGGATAATCTACCTCGCAGCACTGGTATTTGGTAGAAAAAGAAAATGAACCTTAGCAAAATATAAACTCCTCAAAAATAAACATAGTAATCCTCAAAGGATAGCGCAGATTTTATTGACATCCTAAGCATCTCGTTAAACATAACTGCCCGTGGTAGAGGTTCCTGGTATCTGAAAATAACTAATTAATCGCCATTTTTCATAGTACTTAATTTTCACAAGGGACTTGTAAACCCAACCTGTACTTGGAGCAAAAATGAAGTCCAACTAATTATTTTAAATGGTATTAAAAATCGTATCACTGTGGCTGTATTTCTACCCACTCTGAGAAAGTTCCATGCCTCTGTCATTCTTTCATTGCTCCAACGAACTAGTGCTTTAGCTCACATTTGGAGTTTGCCACTTTCCTCCTGTCACATGCTGGCCTATTGTCACACTCTGGCAATGCTGTCACCAGTGCCAAAATCTACAATTCTGCCACCAATGCCATCACTGCCTGCCGACGGCCACACCAAGGTGTCCAGGGCTCTGCGTTGAGGATGCTGATGCCTTTGCCGAAGCTGCCAGCACCCAGCACGCCGGCATTTAGTGCTTTCTACGCTGCTCAAAGACTTCATGGAAGACAACTGTCCATTTTTACTCACAAGCAAAACTGCTGAGGTCGAGCTGGAGGTCAACCAGAAGGGGAGGCCGCCTGCCATACTCAGAGTCCCTTATTTTCTATGAACAAAACCATAAGAATCTCATCTGTCTTTTCCCCAAGGACTTGGGGATAAGTCTTTCACTGGGAAGCTTTTCAGTGTCTCTTAAAAACAGTCCTTTGAAAGTGCCAAGCTACCAGCTCTCCAGACATGGCTGAATCTTAGGATGAATTCAGTGTAGGCTTAGTCTGTGATCCCTGCTACCTATGAAGTCAAAGTGCATTGCACACCCACACACAGACACACGTAAAAGTCACACCTGGGCAGTTGAACTGAGATTTATTGGGTATACATCAGGCACAGCCCTTGGTGCCATGAAAATCAAGTTCCTGACCTTGGGGGGTTTGCAGTCTGCTGGTGGCCCAAGGCTGTTTGACCAAAAGATGAAAACTCACCAGATGTCTACAAGTCTGCTTTCAGGTGAAGAACAGTGCACCAAATATCAGTTTACCTTGCGTTCTTCTCTGATTCAATCTCACCAGTTCAGCAGGATCATTAAAATGTGAGGTTATTATGAAAAAAATATCACTCTGAGCTATTTGAAATTTCAGTAAAACTGAAAAATATAGTTCAATACACAGTATTGCTGTCTTTGTTTAGACTATTAAGAGATGTGCTACACAAATATATTCACTGATTGCATGTTAATGTCCTGCCAATGTGGAGGGTCCATAAAAGACTCGTTCATTCCACACTGTATAATATCTGAATTTTTGTAGGGAAGAGATGGAGTATATTGTCCACTATACCACTGCCCTTAAATTTCCTCATATGATGTTATCATAGATTAGTAACTAATTTCCCTACTGTGTCCATTATTTTCACTTTTACAAAACAACATTGTAATAAACATTATTATAACTAATATTTGTATATTTCTTTGCTTCAAAGAATTCCTGGAGTAAAATGACCTGGCCAGTAGCTACGTAAGCGCTTAAAGCCTTGATACATTTTATGTTCCAGAAAAGTTGTGCCAGTATAAGTCCTACTTGTAGTATAGGAACTATATGTTTTATAGAAAAATTCTTAAATAAAAAAATAAATGAACCATTGGTGGTGTTGGTTTCCCAGGAAAATACATTATGTACAAGGAAGAAAAATGCCAGATGAAGGTGAGAGACCTAAATTATGATCTCTTGAACAGAATAGTTTCTGGATTTAAAACTTTTTTCAACCAAACAGCACTATTAACCATATTTCTGTTCTTCTTTTAAACATTCTACACACACACGCACTACGATGCCTTCCTATTTACCTCTATTCTTCCCCTCCTACAAACACCCCACCTTGATAAGTCTAGCAGTCATTGGTATATTTTTTATTAATTGTATTAGGTATGTCCTAATTATTTGTACCTCACAATTTAGCCATTTGTTCTACTCCTACATAGTACTTACATTAATGTAATGTAATTATCCTCTGCTGAGACAAAGCCATAATGTCTTTCAGAATGGGCACCAGGTTTTTAAAATGCTCTTACTTTTGGAACTTTGTCCTCCTTCCAGGACAGACAAAATTAAAACTTCGAGTTCTGATGATGGCACACTTCCTCAGCATTGCCTCTGGTTTGAGATCACATTCCCTCTGCAGAGGACAAATCCCAAGTACAAGTCCAGGGTTTCTTCACCAGATGCAAGAAGTAAGTTATACCCCACTGCGATTCTCATTTGTCTAATGGCTCCCGTGTATTGAAGGTTTCTTGTGTGCAAGTGCTTTTCCAAAATTTCCTTATTTCCAGTCCATATAACAGCTCTGGGAGGCAAGTCACATCCCATTTTACAGATAAGGAAGCTGAAGCTGACATAGGTTGACATAGGTTGAACACACAAGAGTCCTCACCACAGAGTCCCTGAATTTAACCATCACGATCACTATGGCACAAAAAGAAGGGTCAAAACTATAACTTTCTTAATTTTCAAACTTTTAGAAACAGCATAATTCTTTTAGTTATATGCTCAGAATATTTCTTGGCATGCCATGTACCATAGCTTATACAACACTTCTACATAATGCCTCTCTCTCAGTGAAGAATCAGGATGTTTCCAACACTCCCTACCTATTGAAAAGATTTTCCAACACAAAGCATTGAGGAAGAGCTTTAAAAATAAGTCAAGGGTCTTCTGGTTCAAGATGGCTGATGGAACCCAGGAGATTCCCTCACATCCTTCCGTGCACCTCATTAAAAGGAGAGGAAAGGAATTTAAAAGAATAAACCCACAACAATAAGAGATCTGGCATGGGAGGGGAATCAGCATGAAAAACCATATTGTAAATTTCTAGACGATAAAAAGGAGATGGAGGTGTATTGCTCTATGAAGCAGAGCTGCAGCCGGGAAGGGACCCTTAAAAGATGCCTTTCCAAACCCTGGAGGCACAAGAGTCAAGGAAGGCAAATTCCACAGGGCATGACTGTAGTAGATTTGCAAAGGAGAGAATTCATTGGAGGTCTCTTAGACCCACCCCACCCCCTTCTCCTTCCACACCCCCTGCAAAGGAGTACGGGCAGCCACGAGGTCAGCAAGCTACATGCAGAGGACTCCCAGGCTGGACGAATGAATGAATGAATAAATAAGGAGAAGCAATTAGAACAAAAAAGCATACAGGAATTCCCAGATTGAAAGCTGAGCTCCACCGGAAAAACAAAACAGAAATGGAAACACTTGATTTTCCATATTTCCTTCACACTTTCTAAAGGAGTTCCCCACTCCCTGTGATAAGCTTATTAATTCATGCTGACTTTTTCTCATTCAGCTTCCCCATGACGACGTGATATCCCAGGAAATTATACCAGGTTCAGGAAAGCAATCCTATGGGCTCTCTCATCTGCTCCAAAAATAAATGTCATCAAGTCAGTATTTAAGAGCATGAAGTGGTCTCTGAATGGTTACATCCTGACATCCAGCTTGTTTCGGAGAACAATCTGGGATGAGGTCTTCCCGAGAAGCTACCCATGCAAGGTAACGCCCACTAACTGGAAAGGAAATTGATGAAAGGACCCTTGAGAAAAATAGGTTATAAATAAAAGAGAGAAACCAGCAGTTAAACCACAGACATTCTCTTGCCATTTTAAAAAATCATCTCCTTATTTTTATGAAGATCAGATAGCAAAATAAAGCCCATGGCTCTCAAATATAATTCCATCACTAATACAGCAGCCTATTTGTCATTTCCTGGGGGGAGCCATACTCAGAACAGAGCTGGCTAGGTAAGTCACTGTAATTCCCACAATGAGAACCTAGGAGCTATCTCACCACACGTACAGGGTATTATAAATGTCACTGTGAAATCACAGCTCGGTTAAAGCCTGTCACCCATCCCTCTTCTGTTACTCACCATCACACAGAGCTCTAGCAAAAGATCCATTCAAACAGTGCATCTCAGACTTACATTATCAGCAGACACTGCTTTAATTAGCAGTGGTTTTCAAAAGACTGGATGGCTTCGAGAACTTCGTGTGAACCATAAGGTATAAATCTGGATCCTCATCAGTTTCACTTTACTCTTCACCTCCCCGCCCTGGGTTCTAACAGGCACAGCCCTCATTTTTTCTTCAAGGGAAAAGAAAAATCATAAGGGTGACTAGGATTTTGCCATTCGTGTGCAATCTACTTTTTCCCCAACCTCAGTGATGCAAAAGGGACTAAAATTAGAGTTGCAAAAGAGACTAAAATTAGAGTTGCAAAGGGACCAAGTTATCTGTGTCAGGCACACTGCAGGGAGCAGCGAGAACTACAAAAGGGAATGAATACGCCCTAAACAAACCATCTTAGAAATAACATTTAAAACACAGAGCTCATATTTTCTAAATTGTTATTCCCGATGAAAATAAAGTGTCCCCTTTATTTTATGTTATATCGTAAGAAAATAGAACGCCTTATTTCGATAATATCTCAATATTAGTATTGAGGCATTTACATGCTTCCTTCTCCATCTATTCCATAATTTTCCTGCATGATTCAGTCCTCAAATCTTCTCAAATCTTTGTCATTTCTCACTTCTCAGTGAAAACATCGAAAATATATGCAATTCAATGCGTGAGTACTGAACTGTGAACGTCCTACTGCAAGGAAGGTTTAATCTAATCACAAGGACTTCTGTTTTACATTTTACATTCGGTCAGTGACGACATAAAAATATTAACGATTTCAATGTTTGTATAAAGAGGCATTGTTTGGTATGGCAAGGATTTAATCAGCACACAGCCAAAGGGTATTTTTCTACAGACTCATAAAGTTTTAGACAGAGTAGCAATCTTGGAAAATCCAACCCAGCCTCTCACCTTGTAAATAAGGACACCAAAGGTTAAGTGATTTGTCAAAAGCCACACAAACAACTTTCCCACCAATACTGGTCCTAGACTCAAATACAACATGCTTTTCACCACACCAGATGGCACTTAGGAAGAGGGAAGAAGGCCTCTTCTTTGGAATAAGAAGTCTTCAGCACCATACAATCACACACACACACACGCACACACACACACACACAGAGGCATAGGTTCTCTGTTCTGATTTTCATAGATATGGTAGGATGGTCCTCAGAACACCTGCATGCCCTCTCTTACCCTAACTCATCATTTTCCCAGTCTCACCTCATTCTGCAATGATGCCCATTAAGACTCTATTCCCACTGCTTAGTGGATTTCCCATTGATTCCTGTGATCCACCACCGTCATGGCATCTCGTCTCTTCCCTCCTTTTTTTATTTCATGCTACATATTCTTCAGGAATTTTTAAACCTTTGTTACTAACTCTATGGAGAGGAGGACAGAGAGAGCTTAGAGTGGGATTATTTCTTATGAAAGAGTGCTTTCAGAGCCATTATTTAGTTTTTCACTTTGATCTGCCAAACGATCAGGATTCACGGTTACTCTTTGCAACTATGCATCTTCAGCCAGGGTGAAACCAGACTCTTCTTACTACTCATAATGCTTGAGGGCTGTTTCAGTGCTTTGGAGAGCATGTCTTAATCAATGAACTCCTGAATACCTGGTACAGACTGATCAAGCCTGTATCCCCTTTACTGAGTTCTCAGAGAGTTCTTATCCCCATAAGTCATGGGAACAACGTAACTGATCTCACTAAAAATTCAGAAGTGACACTGAGCTCAGAAATTCAGAGAACCCTAGTTCTGAGTTTCCTGTTTGCCTTCCAGTCGAGGGATGCTTACTGAGGCATTTACTATAAAATCGTGTTCATTACCGCCCATCTGTTTCTTGAAAATAATTATTTCCACAGAGTATGCTGGGTGTCAACTTATTACAGAGCTCTGGCCCTCTCTGGAGAAAAGGGAATAGTGAATTCAAAATATACTGATGACGAATGGGCTATCTTGGCAGGGGTGCCAAATAGGGGTATAGAATGCATAGTAGGCTCCACAGACATGCCCGAGAGACCAGCAGCATTTTTAGAGATGCCCAAATGCCTACCAAGCTCCATGATGGTGCCACCCATAAAAACAAACGAGCCAGCAGCATGGAGGAGTTAAGGTTTGGGAACAAATTAACTCACATCCTCTACCATCAAAATGATCAGACACAATGGACATCCAAGGCAACTTTCTCAGTAAAATCCAGAACATAGCAAGAGTCATTGATCCACTGTTACAAATGCAAAGAAATGGAAGAAAGTTTTCAAAATAAATAATCAAATGTCAAAGAAAAGGAGATGTCACATTGTTCATTCATTTGTTTTCATTTCCCTTCATTTTGGTCATCACCAAAATTAGTTTATTAAGGATTTAAGGCAATCAATTATGATATAAAGATAGAGAGATTCAGTACCTTACCTCCAGAGAATTACAACCCTAAATTTACCACTTATTGTAATATGTGATGCTATCTTGTCTGGAATTATGTATAGATCAGAAACAACACTCAAGCTATACTGAAAATAATCTCTAGATAACTCACCAAAAACATCAGCAGTATACACTTTTTTTTTTCAGGTATGTCAGCACCTACTGAGTACCTGTTACCAGGGACCCTAGTTAGATACAGTTAGAAAAATAGATATATAGATGTTGGTTTGAAGCCTTGGGAGCTTGCTGGGTGAAATTTGAAATTGGTCCCCATGCAGGGAGGGCAAGGAGAGACTGGAGAAGAGGCAGATACTCCGGATTGGTGGGTAGCAGGTTTAATAAGCAGGGAACTTATATACCAGGCTTGTCTCGGGCATCAGCAAGAGACGTGGATCCCCTGGATCGCTTGCCAGAACCTTAAGAGTTTATAGAGCGGTCGTAACTGGGTTCAGTCAGATGGTACCACCTAGCTGGTCTCAGCATCACGTTCCTCTCAAGGCTGCATCCTTGGAACAGCTCCCACGGTGGGAACTGTGGGCAGAATGCACATTCTAAGGACAGGGGAGGGGTGAGGAGATTTCCACTGCCCGGGTCCTTCTCTTGGGTCAACCAGAGGTCATGTCCTCCCCATAACCTCCTCCAACAGTAGACATTTATAATGAAATGAAATATGTTACTGCATAAAATGCTTTACAACTGTTCCCATTGCTAAGACATTCTGATGGGTAATTATAATCTTGCTGTCCCTAGTCTATGTGAGAAAAAATAATTTGGAATGTTTTTGTTTTGTACACTTAGAATACGTCTAAGCTACTAAAACTTACCATTATTCTTTTATAATCTACTAACAAATAATCAAAACAATAATCTCCTTGATGGCCAAGACTTTCTTTATCATGCATGTTCTGCTGCAGCCCTTAGTACCTGTCTTATTCCAACTAGGCATTCAGGAATGTGTATTGATCTGAAAGCCTCTTTTTTGTTTCTTTCTTAGGACAATCCTACCTAATAGACACTAGGTTGCATCTCTGAAGATGCTCCAAACAAAACTCAAACTTGTCATCAGTTAATAACAACAGGAATTATAACCAAAACAGCAGTTCTGTGTTTTATTTGCTAACAGATTTCTTCTTAGAAAATAATTAATTTTTTTGTATTAATGAACCTATGAATTGATAACTAAAATAACCTTAAAGTGCTACCCTTCACTGAATTACCACAGAATTTTTAAATGTATACTTTGTGTTTTTATATTTTACCCATAGTTTTTTCTTCAGTGTCTTTTCTCTTTCATTGTATTTAAAAGTGGCAGGATTCTCTTTTCCTAAAATTGAGAAGAATGCTTTTCGTGAGATTCTAAGGAAATCTGCATGGCATCAGATAAGCCTTTCACCCTCAAATTTAAAATAAGTCAAAAAAATTTTAAATATTAAAGATAGAATTTTGTTTAAAATACAAGTTTTTAGCTTCTTATGTTAGATACAAGCTGTTTAAAAAAACTGTCAGATGACAAATTTCTTTCTCAATCTCAGTTACTTTTACTCAAAAAAGCAATATTGATGATATTCAGCAACTGACTACTATGTTAATTTGCTTCTAACAAGCATCAATATAAAATGAGTTGGATGCAATACCCTTCTCATTATCATTATTTTTGTGATACTTACTGAACATTTATTGCTTGGGAGATAGAATTGTCTCTTGAGATATATTATACTAATGTGATAGAAATTATTGGACTTATGTGTGAGATCTATTTGTTCTTATCATCTTTTAGAGAAAGAAACCATTATGATGTCAGAATGCCCTGAAGTGCATGACCATTTTTACTATGTTAATACATGAATTGTTCCTTTTTGTTAAGAAATTTCAGTTGAAGATCAATGTAAGTGAAATTCTTTGATGCCTTTAATAATCTAAAAGAAAGAGTTCAGAGAGTAGTCAGAATTTCTGGCCTGAATTTTACTTATTTATTATTTACTTATTATTTATCTATTTATCTGTACAGGTAACTTCCCCAAGTACTGAACTTTATTTACTGTGTTCCCTCCCTCCCTGAGAACAGTTTCTGCTCAGTACAGATTGGATATTCTGCTGTCTTTTGATTGGCCCCAGATCTTCCTCCAGTTCTGGAAATTAATCAGAGGCCAGACCTAGGCTTCCCCTCCAGAGTAAAGTCCATGAACTCTGTGGCAGCTACTCCCTCTAAGGAGAGGATTTTGCTCATTTCTAGATTCATAGATGTGTTCCAGGTAAAGTCCGGCATGCAGAATGTGTGACCTCCCAGGCAGTGAAATTTTTATACACCAAGAGATCATTTTCACTTTCGTTCACGTGCCCCATATCCACTATGTTTATTTGCAAAACTTCCTGTAAGAGATTGCCAGGGAGCTCTAGGTCAAATTTCACGCTAATTCATAGCAACTCTTATTCGTGTTTTATTTACCCTCTATCTGGTTCCATCAAGGTTTTATAACCACTAAGCCATTATGGTTAACATATCTGAGTTTTCCCTTTACTTTGAAACGCATTTCAGCTTTCTCTTTCTATATGAACAAACCCTGGGTATGTACTTGCTAAGTAAGTCAGGCCAGGAACAGTTTGAAAACATCAGTCTCAGCTGAGGGACTTCACATACATTATAGTTTTTAATGCTCATGACAGCCTTCAAATTAGGTATTACTGCTCCCCATCAACAAGTAAGTTAACTGAGACTCAAATAGCTTAAACAAAATCCCAGTGTCCTACATTTAGAAGTTATGGAGTGAGAATTTGCACCAGATCTTTCTGACTCAAAACCCCTGGTTAGTTCTACAACAATACATGGCTTTTCAAAACAGTCAAAAAGCAAAGTAGTCTATGACCATGACATGTTTAAACAACCACCTAGAATAGAGGTCCACAGTCGATATTCAAAATGACCCAAATCCTTTAAGAAAAGGTTGTATTTTATCCAATGTATTTCTTCAAGACCTTGAAATTCTAATACACCTTAAGAGTTTTCAACCCAGTATTGTTCTTCTTTCTATCTTTCAAGAATATCACTACTAGTGCATACATCTGAACGTCAGAAATCCAAAACGATGCAGTCTCACGAGTTTAAGAAGCCATGGTCTTAAACCCAATATGGTTTTACTTTCTGCTACTTGCACTGCTTTTAAAATTAGCCGGCCCTGTTCTAACATTAACTCTGAAGCCACAGTAACTTTACAAACATAATTAGCCTCCTACACTCATCAGGTGGACCGTGAACAATACATTCTACTCTAGGTTACAGTATATTTTACGTTTGAGCAAATAGAAGTGACCACTATGTTCATTGACATTGAATTTCTTAACATCAAGGTAAAGCTACTTTTACAACTTTTATAGCCAAAAACTAAAAACTTTTTGAAGAGTGAACTTCATCCTTACACCAGAAGATCATTAACTTATTCCATAAAACATTAAAACAGTCCATAATTCTTATATTTCCCCTGACACATATTCCTGGTATCTCTGAGAGAAACTGGGCTTTGAACATTCGTTAAACCTCATATCAGTAAAGACAATAATCTCCCAGTATTGAGACAATCACAACAAGGGCTCAAAATAAGTGGATTCTGGTTTTAAAAATGGAGATAAACCACATCATTAGCTAAATCAAATCTGCCCACATTCTGGTAATGACAATGCATTAATAATTTTATTACATTGTTTTCAGTAAAGCCCTTGAAATTCATTCATTTCAAGGTTGTTGACCAGAAAAACATGGAAACATAGGCTGCCTGGTACAACTTTTCCAAACTATGACAGCCGATTTTTACTCCGTCAGTCACATCATAAAGCTGTGTTTGCAAAATCTCACCAGTCTTACCATCAGTTTCTCCTCTAAATTCTGGTTTAATAAGCTTCCTTTTTCATGCTTTTCAAATTCCATGTTGAAAGAGAATGAGAGAGAGAGACAGAAAAAGTGAGATTCCGATTCTGTCTAGAAAACGATGTGACGTGCTTACGTGTTAGATATTGCAGGACATTCCAACTTGTGAGAGCCCAGGACACTATCAGAAAGCCCTGGCGATAATTTCTGGTTAGCTAGTGTTTCCATTTATAGATGTTCAAACCCCATAAACAGAGCACTGAAGAGAAGTCAGGCAGCTGGCCTTAGATAATGATAAATGTCACTTGATGTAACAGCAAACTCTCCAACAGGAGAATATCCCAACACGTTAGGTTACCTGAGTCAAGAAAGATGTCTGTGACAAAAAGCCACTATCAAAGAATTCATTAGTAGCCATTGCAGCACAATAAAATATACTCTAGAATATGGGCCTAATAAATCAATTTTAAAAGGACAAATGTGATGATCATATAGCAAATATGAATCAGCCAGTCCCATTCTTCCAAATTCCAATTTGGGTCCCGGTAGTCTAGACATTTATGCATTATTTTGTAGCTCAAAACTTTAAAAAGTCACTTAAAGGGAAGTTCAAAGGCTAACTAATTAAAACTATTCAGACACACAACACATATATTCAATGGGTGTCAGTTTTATTCCATGAAAAGTGGGCAAATGATATTTAGAAACTTCAGGAAAGTGTTGTGAAAGGAAAGTGTTTTCCTTCACAAAACTGATTTTTTCTTCATTATCCTGGCTTTTCTACTGGGAACAAAGTTATGACAGGGAAGATGAAATTCATTTTTCCAATGGAACAAATGTTCTCAGAATTCTTTAGAAAGTGTTACATGCTTGAAAGAAAATTAACTGTGTGGCATGATGGTAATTAGCTCTCCGGGGTTTTTTGTTCTTTTTTTTTTTTGCAGCAAACTACATATGCGAATGGCAATAAAACATAAAAATGGCTTTCAGAGTAAGCTAAGACTGATCTCTACGGTGGCCTAGTCTCTCAGCCTTTTCAAACATCATTTTCACAACTGTTTGTGATCGTATCTCAAATTACCTATCGGTTTTTCCTCCACTTTTAGGAAACATTTTAGAAAATGAGTTATGAGGCTCTGTCCTTTAGCGTGATTACAGCTGGTTCTCTATTGCCAGGCAGGGTTGCTCTAGAGCTTATTCTGCATCAGGATGGAAGGGCTGAGGATTCCAGAAGTGAAACATTTAGTAGAAATAAACCTAGCTAGCCCTGCTTCAGGATGAGAATTCAGAAATGGTCTATCAGACTCATGGGCCAAAGGGGCTTCCCTCTTTGGCTCACCTCTGAGATCCAGAAAGGGAATCACACATGTTGTCCTAATACGTTTGCAATAAAGTCTTATAGGCTGAATAGCAGGCAAGATTGGTATATGTCAAAATCAAGGCAAGAGTTGAAATTTTATGTGAAGGGAACTTCCAAAATCTCTCTAGGAAAAAAAAAGGCATGCTATGGCTGCAAAAGGAAACAGTTATTGCTAGTGTAATGCCGGAAGGTGAAATTCAGGATCCAGTTGGGAGTAGGGGGATGGTAGGATGCAGAGCCGGTTGGAGAAGGAGAAGATAACAGGTATAATGACAGGGACATGCCAGTGCCAGTGGGAGGGATGGAAAGTTTAATTCAACAAACATGTACTGAGTATACATAATGGGTGAAGATTACCCTAGATTCAGGCAGATTTTTAAAAAATAATGAATAAAAACAATAATAAAGTGAAAAGATACAATCTCTACTTTTCTTCCCCAACAAACTCACAATGTAAACGTGACTGTATATAACTAAGATATTATAGCACTCTTACATAGCCCAGTCCCATAGCACTCACCATGTGCCAGGAGCGGCTTTAAGACTTTCCATATATTACCTCAATTAATTCTCCAAACCACTTCTAGAAGGTAGATGCTATTCTGCCTACTGCTTTCTGGTGTTTGTTAAACACTTCTAGGTAGATACTACTATTTTCTCCGTTGTTATGAGATGAATTGTGTTCCCCAAAAAATTCATACATGGAAGTCATAACCCCCAGTCTCTCAGAATAAGATTATACTTAGAGATAGGGTCTTTACAGAGGTAATTAATTTAAGATGAAGTCATAAGGGTGGGGGCCTAATCCAATACGACTGGTGTCCCTGTAAGAAGAGGCGATTAGGACAAAGATACACACAGAGGGAAGACCATGTGAGGACACAGGGAGAAGATGGCCATCTCCAAGCCAAGGAGAGAGCCTCAGAAGAAACCAACCCTGCTGACACCTTGATCTTGGACTTCTAGCCTCCAGAACTGTGAGGAAATATATTTTTGTTCTTAAAGTCACCCAGTCTGTGACTTAACAGACTAGCAGCGCTAGCAAATTAATGCACCCATTTCATAGTTGAAAAGATAAGACAGTTACACAGCCAATAGCTGGCACTCAAGCCCCCTGGCCCAAGCACCTACCCACTGGGCACTTCAGCACCTCTGAACAAGTAATCTCATCCCAGGCACAACAGGGCAAGCGGGTCTGTAGCCCCAGCACTGTACGGTGAGGACCACTTACTCCACCTGTGTACAGAGATATGCTTAAATATATTTTACATATGTTTTAGGGACAGGGGCTTTCTTAGGTAAGATCATGCCCATGCAAAAGCCATCCCTTGTCCACTTGCTGGTCCAACAGAAGAGATGAGCTACATGGGTCTCCTTCCTGTTCATCAATCACGACAAACACGTCTCCTTCCCCTGACTGGAGAGACCTCTCTCCAGAGTCACGTGGCTCCATTCTCCCTTCATCCAGAGCTTCCCCAGTGACCATCTAAAATAGCAAACCCTCTGTCCACTCATTTGCCGTTTTCCCCTTCATAGCTCTTATCACCTCTGGCAGTCTATTATTTCACAGGATATTTGAAGTTTATACATATCTAACATTTATTTGCAGTTCATCTCTCCTACTACTGTATAAGCACCAGAGGGTGCTTTATTCACCACTTTATCCAGGCACTTAGAACATAATAAGAACTAAATAAAGAATTTGTAAAAGAAAGAGGGCAGGAATGAGAGGAAGGAAAGAAAAAAGCAAAGAAGGAAAGAGGGAGGAAGGGAAGGAGGGGAAACGAGGGAAATGTATCAAATGGATGTGACAAGACATTTAATGAACTATTATTTAAAAGACTTTTGGTAGGAAACACAGGAATAAAATGCATGTTTATCCAACGCAAATCATACTATAGATGAATACAATATGGATTGCTCACTGATCTTACTCAAAACACTAACCATTAGAGTAAAGGAGAAATAAGTAGACTCAGGAAGCGGGAAGAATTGAATTTATTTGCAGATTCTGCCAATTTCTAGTTGGGTCACTTTGAGCAAATTAATTCTCAGAATTTCAGTGCCCTCTCCCTTTAATAAAGGGATGATATCAACCTCTTAATGTTGTGACAAAAATTAAAATATGGTAACAGGTGCAAAGAACTTCACACAGTGTCTGCCATCAAGCAGGTTCTGGGTGAAAGTGCGTGCCATTATTTCCCCGGGCTTCGTGAAGTTTATCTAGGAAAAAAAGTTCACTTCAAAGATAGTATCAAAGTCCTAACAAATGTGGCAAAAAAATTAACAGAGAGAATGGGAGAAAATATTTGCAAATCATTTATCTGATAAGAGACTTGTATCCAGAATACATAAAGAACTCTTACAACTCAACAATAAAAAAAGACAAATAAACCCAATTTTTGAAATGGGCAAAGGATATGAATACACATTTCTCCAAAGAAGACAAACAAATGTCCAACATGCACAAGAAAAGCTGTTCAACAAAATTGTGATTAAGGAACCCAAATCAAAGCCACAATGAGACAGCATTTTGCACCCATTAGGATGGCTAAAAGCAAAACAGACAGTAACAAGCATTGGCAAGGATGTGGGTAAAAGAAAGCCTTGTACATTGCTGGTGGTTACAAAGTGGAACAATTACATTAGAAAACAGTGTGGGAGCCCCTCAAACCTTATATACAGAGTTACAATATTATCCAGAAATTCTACGTCTAGGTATATACCTAAAAGTTTTGTATATGTTCATACAAAAATTTGTAAAAAAATGTTCATGATAGCATTATTCATAATAGTCAAAAAGTGAAAACATAAATGTCTATCAACACATGAAAGGGGATATATCATACAGAAGCATATTACTCAGCAATAAAAGGAATGAAGTATTGATACATGCAGCAATGTGGATGAACCTTGAAGTGAAAGAAGCTAGTCACAAAAAGTCACATATTACGATTCATTTATATGAAACGTCCAGAATAGGAAAATCCATAGAAATAGATAATGGTTGCCAGAGGTTGAGGGGAAAAAGCAGACCGTGGAGTGACTGCTGGTGGGTAGGGATGGGGTTTTTGAGGGTGATGAAAATATTCTGAAATTAGATAATGATGATGACTACATAACTCTGGATATGCTAAAAAGCACTTAATTGTATGTATACTTTGAAAGAATGAATGTTATGGTATGTGACTGAAGGTATTATTTAAAAAAAAAAAAGAGGAAGATCTATAATTCCTTTCTAAGATGGGAATTTATGATTTTTCCCCAGGAATATAATATGAGCAACGGGTCGCTCCAAACAGGAAATTAAAATCTACTCTACGGTAGGCCAGCAAGAATTTCATTCAAAAGTGAAACAAATGACCCTCAGCAAATGATATTCGCTTCAAGGCACTGCCACCTCACTCCATTCCTTTGCATCATCACCATATGCCTTGTGGGGCTGGGGAAATCCCAGCTGCTCAGGTTTTGTGCTCATATTCAAAAACTGGGGGAAAGTAGAATTTGCAGCCATTAAAATGACTTGTTCATCTACTGGATCCAAGAGTTAAATATAGTTTTGTTTTGTTTAGTTTAATAGTGGTAACTTCCCCCACACCTGCCATTGAAAGAATCTTTCATCTCCACAACAAAAGCACAGATAAACGCTCTGCTGCTGAAATGTCACAAGGTAGGTAGACACCCACGAGACGTGAAAAACAAATGCTGTCTTCTTTTTAAAAGAATGACATGTCTGCAGAGCATGGTGTAGACAGCTGAAGATCTTCCTCATTGTATGTGCCAAGGATAAATATCTTTTTATCAAGATAGGATCCTCTTCCGAGACAAGGAACACCTTTTATATGGGTTTCTTATCATTCTACACAGCATTTCCCAGACATGGGTCCTACGTGCTCTCCACAGTCAAGTCAGAAGCCCATGTAACCCCACACCCATTTAGTAGTGATCCAGGACACTGCACTCAGCACATGCCTCCAGGTGCCATATCCTGTCCCAAGAACCACCCGCGTCCCACCCCAGGGCTGTGTTTCCTGTGGCACTCAAACACCAAATGCAATTCCTACTACACCCAGCGCTGAGAACTTATCTCACTCAAACAGCTAACTTTGGACCTGTTGGCGTTGCTTTTGGTTCAAAATGTATGCCTGTGTCTCTAGGAGGCTCTGTTTGATGGTCCAATGGGATGAGGGGGAGGAGTGACAGTGAAAAACAAAACACAGAGACTGGCCCCCAGAATTCCCTGGTTTTTCCCAGCATGCCTGCCTGAGTCTGTTTATCAGCTTTGGCCACTGTGAACCCTCAGGCAGCAGTTGTGAACTCTTATTCTAGAAAATCCTTCTGACTCTTATCTTCCGGTCTGTCTGTGCATCTGGCAAATAGGCAAAGACCCAAAGACTTTAACCTCCCACTGTCACCATTTGTAAGCCCCTTTATGGCTTCTGCAGGCCAGAGGTACATGCCCATAGCTTGTGAAAAGATAATGTCTACAGAGGAATTTCTTAAAGTTGAATTTGTCACTATGTGATAAACATTTTTTATAAGTGGAAGCTGCCAGGTGGACACAAAAGCAAACCCCAAAATATCATTATATGATAATTATGATAATGACAGCTTAACAAATTTGTACCTTTGTAATTACCAGTCTTCAATGAAACACAAACCTTTTCTACTGGAATATGATATTTTTGACTTCTGATACTATTTGATCCCTTATTTTGGTTCTGGGCCAATTTTTTAAATGATTCTAGGCAACACATTTTAGTCAATGGAAGGAAAAGAATATTTTCTTTACAAAATCACCTTTGATGGTAGAGCATTTGTTTGGAGCATTAGAAAATATTTCAATTAAGCGAGAGCTGTGAGAACTTTGAAAAGTGTTATCTTTTTTAATGTGTGCAACTGAAAAATGCAATTCTTTTATCAAAACTTATTGAAAAATAAAATGAGAGATTTTTAAAACAAACACTAACACCAATCAACACTGACAAGAGCAATGATTCTGATATGAAATGAAATCCTTATCTCCAGAGCCTGTAACACATAAGCTGAAAAAAATCAGCCCGGGATCCAAGTCCAGGAAGTTTCGTTTTCTGAACTGTGCTATACTCAGCACCTACAATATACATTATTTATACAATATACGTTATTTATACAGTATATATATATATATATATATATATATACACACACACACATATATATATATACATACACACACATATATAGTATATACACTATATTTACATACACACAAATATTTATATATACAAAAATATATATGCTATATGTGCAGGCCTTCTGAATAGTAAATACACTTCCCAGTACTCAGTTAGTGTCTCTCTTTCTCTCTCTCTCTCTCTCTCTCTCTCTCTCTCACACACACACACACACACACACACACACACACACACACCATTGCTGTCTCAGGAGTGAAGACAACAGCCAGGTTAAATTAACAAGATTTCAGGAAAAAGGATTCAAAGATGAAAGCCTTTACTTTTTGAGTATTAGAATTCCAGTGTGTGTTTCTCACGTCAGAAAGGAGTTCTGGATTTAAGTTTTCCTGTGTCTTTGCAGCTAAGCAAAGCAATGAGATTTTACACCATCACTCGCTTCTCCCCTAACCCCAGCAGCTTAGCTGTTGTTGTGTGGACATGACAAATCACTTTGCCCCCAAAGTCACGGCTCCGGGCCCTTTGACAGCGTGCATATACCCAGGATATACTTTCAGCTTTATCAGTGGAAACTGAAACACGTTCCAAGGCAGTGTGCCCTTATACAGAAAGAATGCTTACCTTTCAACTGACTTGGAAGCAGCCTGCAGGACGGCCATCCATCAGGGAGGTCACCGGCCACATTCCCCGAGCAGCTGACCCTGTCAGTCTTTGGAAAATACTGTTTACTCTGTAACTAATGCTGGATCCCAGGCACAAGATACAGAAACAAAATTTTAAAAGAGTTAGGCGTAAACCTCATCCCCACTAGGACCTCTTCATGAAAACAGGAGTTGCGAAGTTTCCCCAGATGATTTCTTAATACGAAAGTCTCAGCAGTTCTGGAGATTTGGAGTCGAGCATTGAAAAGTTTTGCAGCACAGCAAACTATCTACTTTTTAGTGTACTGATGAAAATTCTTTAAGCTTCCCTACGGGCATAAGTGATAGACAAGTAAAAGGTTACTAGAATGGAGTTTTCTCTTCTGTTTATTTTGATTAGATTTTTAAAAATAAGATTGAAAGTCCTCCTGAAATGAAATGCCAATTGTTCCAGAGAAAATAGGTCAGAATTATACAAAGGGGAGCCCGTGACAGACTGAACAAACCCCACAGTCAGGCAGGGCATTTGCCTTGAGATCCAGCCACCAGGAAATACCCAGAGGGGCAGACTGTTGGTTCACCAACTGGCCTTGACACTCACGGCGAGGAGAAAGAGTCAGACACTCCAGACTGGCAGGTGGCAGATTAAATAAGCAAGGGAACTTCCATGTGAGGCTTGTCTTGGGTGACGACAAGACAAGCAGATCTCCATAACTGCCCACCGGAATTTTATTTTATTATTTTATTTTTATTTTTTTAACATCTTTATTAGAGTATAATTTCTTTACAACGGAGTATCAGTTTCTGCTTTATAACAAAGTGAATCAGTTATACATATACATATGTTCCCATATCTCTTCCCTCTTGCATCTCCCTCCCTCCCACCCTCCCTATCCCACCCATCTAGGTGGTCACAAAGCAGCAAGCTGATCTCCCTGTGCTATGTGGCTACTTCCCACCAGCTATCTATTTGGCAGCATATATATGTCCATGCGACTCTCTCACTTTCTCCCAGCTTACACTTCCCCCTCCCTGTATCCTCAAGCCCATTCTCTAGTAGGTCTGCATCTTTATTCCCGTCTTGTCCCTAGGTTCTTCTCACCATTTTCTTTTTCTTTTTTTTTTTTTTTAGATTCCATATATATGTGTTAGCATACAGTATTTGTTTTTCTCTTTCTGACTTACTTCACTCTGTATGACAGTCTCTAGGTCCATCTACCTCACTACAAATAACTCAGTTTTGTTCCTTTTTATGGCTGAGTAATATTCCATTGTATATATGTGCCACATCTTCTTTATCCATTCATCTGTTGATGGACACTTAGGTTGTTCCATGTCCTGGATACTGTAAATAGAGCTGCAATGAACATTGTGGTACATGACTCTTTTTGAATTATGGTTTTCTCAGGGTATATGCCCAGTAGTTGGATTGCTGGGTTGTATGGTAGTTTTATTTTTAGTTTTTTAAGGAACCTCCATACTGTTCTCCATAGAGGTTGTATCAATTTACATTCCCACCAACAGTGCAACAGGGTTCCCTTTTCTCCACACCCTCTCCAGCATTTATTGTTTGTAGATTTTTTGGTGATGGCCACTCTAACCAGTGTGAGATGATATATCTTTGTAGTTTTGATTTGCATTTCTCCAATGATTAATGATGTTGAGCATTCTTTCATGTGTCTGTTTGCAATCTGTATATCTTCTTTGGAGAAATGTCTATGTAACTATTCTGCCCATATTTGGATTGGGTTGTTTGTGTTTTTGATATTGAGCTGCATGAGTTGCTTATATATTTTGGAGATTAATCCTTTGTCAGTTGCTTCATTTGCAAATATTTTCTCCCATTCTGATGGTTGTCTTTTTGTCTTGTTTTATGGTTTCCTTTGCTGTGCAAAAGCTTTGAAGTTTTATTCGGTCCCATTTGTTTATTTTTGGTTTTATTTCCATTTCTCTAGGAGGTGGATAAAAAAGGATCTTGCTGTGATTTATGTCATAGAGTGTTCTGCCTATGTTTTCCTCTAAGAGTTTGATGGTGTCTGGCCTTACATTTAGGTCTTTAATTCATTTTGAGTTTATTTTTGTGTATGGTGTTAGGGAGTGTTCTAATTTCATTCTTTTACGTGTAGCTGTCCAGTTTTCCCAGCACCACTTATTGAAGAGGCTGTCTTTTCTCCACTGTATATTCTTGCCTCCTTTATCAAAGATAAGGTGACCATATGTGCGTGGGTTTATCTCTGGGCTTTCTATCCTTTACCATTGATCTGTATTTCTGTTTTTGTGCCAGTACCATATTGTCTTGATTACAGAAGCTTTGTAGTACAGTCTGAAGTCAGGGAGCCTGATTCCTCTAGCTCCGTTTTTCCTTCTCAAGATTGCTTTGGCTATTCGGGGTCTTTTGTGTTTCCACACAAATTGTGAAATTTTTGTTCTAGTTCTGTGAAAAATGCCAATGGTAGTTGGGTAGGGATTGCATTGAATCTGTATATTGCTTTGGGTAGTAGAGTTATTTTCACAGTTTTCATTCTTCTAATCCAAGAACATGGTATATCTCTCCATCTATTTGTATCACCTTTAATTTCTTTCATCAGTGTCTTATATTTTTCTGCATACAGGTCTTTTGTATCCTTAGGTAGGTTTATTCCTAGGCATTTTATTCTTTTTGTTGCAATGGTAAATGGGAGTGTTTTCTTAATTGCACTTTCAGATTTTTCATCATTATTGTATAGGAATGCAAGAGATTTCTGTGCATTAATTTTGTATCCTGCTACTTTACCAAATTCATTGATTAGCTCTAGTAGTTTTCCGGGAGAATCTTTAGGATTCTCTATATATAGTATCATGTCATCTGCAAACAGTGACAGGTGTACTTCTTCTTTTCCAATTTGGATTCCCTTTATTTCCATTTCTTCTCTGATTTCTGTGGCTAAAACTTCCAAAATTATGTTGAATAATAGTGGTGAGAGTGGGCAACTTTGCCTTGTTCCTGATCTTAGTGGAAATGGTTTCAGCTTTTCACCATTGAGGACAATGTTGGCTGTGGGTTTTTCATATATGGCCTTTATTATATTGAGGAAAGTTCCCTCTATGCCTACTTTCTGGAGGGTTTTTATCATAAATGAGTGTTGAATTTTGTCGAAAGCTTTCTCTGCATCCTTTGAGATAATCATATGGTTTTACTCCTTCAATTTGTTAATATGGTGTATCACATTGATTGATTTGCATATATTGAAGAATTCTTTCATTCCTGGGATAAACCCCACTTGATCACAGTGTATGATTCTTTTAATGTGCTGTTGGATTCTGTTTGCTGGTATTTTGTTGAGGATTTTTGCATCTATGTTCATCGGTGATATTGGCCTGTAGTTTTCTTTCTTTGTGACACCTTTGTCTGGTTTTGATATCAGAGTGATGGTGGCCTCGTAGAATGAGTTTGGGAGTGTTCCTCCCTCTGCTATATTTTGGAAGAGTTTGAGAAGGATAGGTGTTAGCTCTTCTCTAAACGTTTGATAGAATTCGCCTGTGAAGCCATCTGGTCTCTTGGGCTTTTGTTTGTTGGAAGATTTTTAATCAGTTTCAATTTCAGTGCTTGTGATTGGTCTGTTCATATTTTCTATTTCTTCCTGGTTCAGCCTCGAAAGTTTGTGCATTTCTAAGAATTTGTCCATTTCTTCCAGGTTGTCCATTTTATTGGCATATCGTTGCTTGTAGTAATCTCTCATGAACCTTTGTATTTCTGCAGTGTCACTTGTTACTTCTCCTTTTTCATTTCTAATTCTATTGACTTGAGTCTTCTCCCTTTTTTTCTTGATAAGCCTGGCGAATGGTTTATCAATTTTGTTTATCTTCTGAAAGAACCAGCTTTTAGTTTTATTGATCTTTACTATTGTTTCCTTCATTTCTTTTTCATTTATTTCTGATCTGATCTTTATGATTTCTTTCCTTCTGCTAACTTGGGGGTTTTTTGTTCTTCTTTCTCTAATTGCTTTAGGTGTAAGGTTAGGTTGTTTATTTGAGATGTTTCTTGTTTCTTAAGGTAGCCTTGTATAGCTATAAACTTCCCTCTTAGAACTGCTTTTGCTGCATCCCATAGGTTTGGGGTCATTGTGTTTTCAATGCCATTTGTTTCTAGGTGTTTTTTGATTTCCTCTTTGATTTCTGCAGTGATCTCTTGGTTATTAAGTAATGTGTTGTTTAGCCTCCATGTGTTTATATTTCTTACAGATTTTTTCCTGTAATTGATATCTAGTCTCATAGTGTTGTGGTCGGAAAAGATACTTGATACGATTTCAATTTTCTTAAATTTACCAAGGCTTGATTTGTGACCCAAGGTATGATCTATCCTGGAGAATGTTTCATGAGCACTTGAGAATAATGTGTATTCTGTTGTTTTTCAATGGAATGTCCAATAAATATCAATTAAGTCCATCTTGTTTAATGTATCATTTAAAGCTTTTGTTTCCTCATTTATTTTCATTTTGGATGATCTGTCCATTGGTGAAAGTGGGGTGTTATAGTCCCCTACTATTATTGTGTTACTGTCAATTTCCCCTTTTATGGCTGTTCGCATTTTCCTTATGTATTGAGGTGCTCTTATGTTGGGTGCATAAATATTTACAATTGTTATATCTTCTTCTTGGATTGATCCCTTGATCATTATGTGGCGTCCTTCTTTGTCTCTTGTAATAGTCTTTGTTTTAAAGTCTATTTTGTCTAATACGAAAATTGCTACTCCAGCTTTCTTTTGGTTTCCATTTGTACTGACATCTCACACCAATTCCATAAGATAGCTGGGACCATCCTCTCCCTTTTACAAGTGAGGAAGCTGCACCCAGTAAATGTCGAATAATTTGCCCAAGGCCCCAGCTCAAAAGGGACAGAAGGAGACTCAGAATCAAGATGGGCTCTACCCTCCATCTTAGCCTCTGGTGTTAGCGTGACTGGTCAGACCAGAGGCCTCACACTCTCAAGGAGGTAGGTGTGGGGGGCAGGTAGGCCAGGGAGAAGGACTTCAGAATTCTGTACAGTGGGAGTTTTAAAAGCAAGATGCTGATGGTCAAGCATTAATGGGGAAAGGAAGGGTCAGTTCAGATCATTTCCACTATAAGAATTTTGCTCTGGGAAAAGCAAGGGATGAGCCTGGGGTAGATCAGTCCAGCAAAGCCACCATGAGTGTTATGGCAACAAGGGATTTACTGTAGGAATTAGAGTTTTCACAATTGTGGGAGGAGCAGAAAGGTCTAGAAGACTTAGAGGACAGAAGAGTCATTAGCCAGCTTCCAGGGTACACTGACCCCACTGGACAAGACACAGAGCTTGAAGAAAGATCTGAGAAGCTGAGCACAGTTAGCCTCTGAAGTGGGGCTGTAAGAAGAGCTCGCGGTGGTTACAGGGGGGCTGTGGCCCCTAGCAGTCACTGCCTCTGTGGGTCTGAGGTCAAGCATCTGATGGTGGACCTGGGGCCATAGTTTGTTAGCAGATCCAGTGGTCTGGAAGATGAGAGGGCCACAAAGTGAAGGACAGCGAGGACAAGCTTGTACCTGTCAGGCACTTCTACATCTTTTCATCCCCGGATCTGGTGGACTTCCATTTCTATATTTCCACCCAAGTTCCTCTCTTGACCAAAACTAAGGGAAACTCACCAGGAAGGGGATTCAGGAGATATGATTCCAAGCTTAACCAGGTTATCAATAGGCACTATTCAACAGAAAGAGTTAATGCAGGAAAATCAGTTAGGAAGGTGTGTACGATATAATGTGGCTGGTGGAGAGGGGGAAATAGAAGATGGGAAAGACAAAAAACAAAATGAAAAGGACTTGGCAATCTACAAACAAATATAAAGAATTCATCTTTGGGGTTAATATTAGCTAATATTAAAAATATAATCACTTAATAATATGTTGTAGCTTACAACAGTAATCTATAAAAGTATAATAATCCAGTTCTAGCATTATCAAAGGCCCTTTGCCTCTTATAGCAAAGCTTATTGTTTCTAATAAGAACGTTTTAAACTGGCAATGTCATTTCGAATTAGCATTGTTAAAATTTCAAAAATGAAAATATGCTTCAGATAAAATGCTACCAAAACTTCTTAGAAGGAGAACATTTCTTGGAGGTGATACGCAGTTTTACTCACCTCTAATAGGTTTTCTTGTCAGTGTGAAAAATCATGCCGGATTTTCAGTTGTGAAAATTCTTCTTGTATTTGGAGGATTGAAGACCTATGACTTCAACAACCAAAAGAGTAAGACATGCTTGGGAGTTCTACTTCCCAGAATATTTGAGGCTGTAGAGCAATCGTTCTCCTGTTTCCTCCAACCACTGAAAAACCAAATCTCATCAGCAGTCCTATTGACCCCCTAACCCGTCCAAGATGATAACTTATTGAGGTTCCCCTATTTGACTTACAAGATAAATAAGCCTTAAAGGACACAGAACCCATCCAAGATGATAACTTATTGAGGTTCCCCTATTTGACTCACAAGGTAAACAAGCCTTAAAAGACACAGAAGAAAAGAGTCTCTACCTTCCTTTAAAAATAGCAAAATTAAACAGATTTCAGGTAAACCCATGTGGGTATCAAATACTGCCTTGTAAGTGATATCACAGGCACTGGATTGAGAGTTTAGGGGGCCAGGGGTCCAATAATTTCATCATTAAAGTGAGTGAACTAGACAAGATAATCTCTATCTTTTCTTTTTGTTCTAAAAATCTAACACTGCCATAGTAATAGTTTCAATAAATTTCATCCACCATCTAAGCAACACATAATGCAGAAAATCTTCAAACCTTAGTCGACGACCAGGTTTGAAGATTTAGAAGATAGTAGAAGACTCTGTCTACTGGCCACAGTCCCCAAAGCCTCCATACATATGGAGTCCCACTCTTTGGCATCCTTTTTTTTTATAAGATGTCACAGAGGTTTAAAGTTGGACAGTTTTTTTAGAACAATATCACTTTCTGGTAAAACTTTTTATCAAGACCCCAAGACGAGTAATGATAATAACAGCCCCTTTCATCTGAAGGGCCTCAGCAGCAACTCACAGTACTGTTGACATACACCGTCCCACTTGAATATCAGTGAAAACCATCATGTAGACAGAGCTGGGGACATTACAGCTATTTGCCAAAAGAAGATACTGCGGGTCAAGGAAACTAAATGGGTTAACAAAAGCCAAGTAGACATCACGTCTGAAGATTCATGGTCTTATTTTGCTCTTTTTGTCATAACCTGCTGAGGGATTTTTTTAGACTGTAATGTCTACCAGATAGCAATCGTTTTGCAAGGCACAAAAATTGTATAGGATAATTAGAAGTAAGATTCATAATAAAGAGGTGCTTCATGGTTGTTCACTCAAGCAGACTGGTAGCCAGTGTAAACTCAATGATATGTGATAAGCTTGTGTCAGTAGAAACAAAATTTTGTCACTGTACCTTGACAAGAATTGCTAGTGTGCAAGTTAACCCAGTAATGTTTCCTCAAGAAGATATATATGTGTATATATATATATATATACACACATACATATACACACACATAATATATATACACATACATTATATACACACATATAGATAACACATATATGCATACCTACACACACATACATATATATTTACATATATATATACACATACATATGGAGAACACAAACCCTCTCTATATAAATAGTACATGTACTGTACTAGAGGTCGCAAATATAAATGCTTTCAGGAACCAGCCAACCTTAAATTAGTCAAGTGGGCACTTGTGAAACAACTAAAAATGAGGACCATGGTGAACTGGACACTGCCAGTCCTTATTCAGCTCCAGGCTATTGTTCCTATAGGAGAATACAGGCCTGGTATTTCCAGATCTTCACATTTTTCTAGAGAAACTGGATTCTTCTATGAAATCTCCTGATTTTTAAATGTGGGAAACTAATTCAATTTTTTTATGCTGTACAAGAAAAGAAAAAAAAATACAAACACAGCACTAATCACATCCATAGGTCCAATTAGGCCAGCAGACCACCAATATACAGCTTCTATTGAATTCCAGTGTTAATACAAGAAAGTATTTGGCTTGTTAGCCCAGGGGTTCCAGGATAGTGGAACCTGGGACTAAGTTCTAAGGAATGAGAATCAGGTGAAACTAAAAGACAATAGTATAATTACCAAGGATAGGATGAAGACTGAAGTCCTGAAAAAAGTGAAGTGTTTGCCTAAATTTCCATCCCTCATGCCTGTGATCCAGACATGGAGAATTATTTGTGGTTCTTGAGTAAACTGTGAACCCCATCACCTCTGGGCCTTGGCAAATGCTGTTCTGATGCCTGAACACCCTCTATTTCCTCCTCTCGCTTTTACTGGTCACCCTATCTTCATACTCCAGATTCCGGGCCACATCTCACCTGTTCCAAGTATCACTTAGCAACTCCGCACTCTAATCCTGTCCTTGGCAGTGCTACGCTGTATAGTTTATCACACAGAACTGTATTTGTCTGTTTTCTTGCACTTCTTCTGGATGACTCCAGAGGGTCCTTGAAGGCAAAATCTCTGCTTTATTAGAGTTTATAGTCTCAACTTTTAAAATACTGTCTGGCACATAGTTGGTGCACAGTATTTCTTAAATGAATATATGCTAAATAATAATGTAATAAAAATATTTTATAGCCTTTCAGATAAGTAATTTGAAAAGTAAAATATGACTCCAAGTAGAAAAGTTATGACATTTCTATTTTCAAGTTATAAATCCTCCTGTATCTATTTCTTATAAGCTAAAGGCAGGTCCTTTCCCTTTCCTCCTGCCTTGATAGTAGATAAGATGGCTAGATTGATGGCAGCCTTCTTGTGACTATAAGGAAAAGGCAAAGAGAATTGCAGAGGTGTTAGACTTGACGTCATTTATCGTTGAACCCACTCTGCCATCCAGTGCTGTCTGGGCCTTTTATTTGAGGAAAAGGCACTGTTTTCTAAAAATTCTAATTAAAGTATTATAAAGAATAGGCACATTTACTCAAGGATAGAGCACTATTTTAGGAGGAGAGGCTTGTTCTGTTGAAGGTTAATAAAAGATATGATTCCATGCATGAATTAACCTTAGAGGAAATTAACCTAAAGGAAAATGCCTTAAAAGAAAAAACTACACATAATGAATTAAATTATTATTACTTACTCTCTCCTCCCAAACAAATGCATGTTCATCCCAAGTTAATCACTAAATTGAAAAGGTATTTTATTCCAGCAGAAAATGAACGGTCTTTAGCAAGTAGGTCATTTGTACCTAAAGCAAATAATTAGTTACACAGGACACCAAAGAATAAGGTAAAAATCTATACAATTACTTTAACCACTTTTTTCCAGTAAAATATAAGGAACGAAAAATACATTCATGGTTACTTTCGAGTCACTGACTATGGAGTTTTTATAAAATACACTAAAATAAAATATACTTGAAAAGAAGGACACTTTTAATATACCAACAACTTCATTTTATGTAGACGGCTTCAAGTTATATGATTTTTAACTCAAATTCTAATATTTGCAAATGAAAGACAATCTATATGGAGTTGGATTTACTTTGTCCTGTTTAAAACAATTTCTAACAACTTGTTAAACTATGATTAAGGCAGCATGACTCAAGTACAATATTAGAAAAATATAAGTGGCAAAATATTCAATTGTTTTTCTAGGAGAGGAAGACAAGTAAAAAGCTTTATTCAAACATCTGAATAGGGGAAGACACATCCAGCGGCTCCATCCTCCATCCTGAAGTCACCTGGGTCTTGAGATCCCAGGTCAGGGTCCTCATCTGAAGTAGAAGGACACCTCAGAATAATTCCAGATCCCTTGAGATAATCAGAGGTTGCTGACAAATGAGATGTAGGGATTTCAAAAGGAAGGAGGCTAAACAAAAAAAGACGAGCCAAATGCCAGGAATCACCATGGAAGATAAGTAATCAAATAAATGTAATTGCCGACAAAGATGTGACTAAAGCATGAATAAAACAACGAGGCAAACGTTTTAAGCAGTAGAACGGGAAAAAGGAGACAATGGATCCAATTAGGGATAGAAAAGCAAATAGCAGTGTTACACACTTCAAGAATGTCAGTCTGACTTTGCTATTTTATTGACAATTTTGAAGTGTGGGTTACCTCATGTATCATATGGTAGTAAATGCTGGGATCACAAGGGTTCACCTGTGCGTTGAAAGGCCACATTACAATTTGCATAGATTTTGATACACTGAAGAGAGCCTCAAAGTGCTCAATGACAAAACATATTTTTCCTTTCAAAATATACTTTTAACTGCCACCAAAGTGAAATTACTTGCATAATGGGTGAAATTACTTGCAAAATGGTTTAATCAAAATCCAAATGCTAACTGATGAATGTAGTAAAAGCATCATTTAGTAGGCAGATTTCACCAAAATGAATCCTTGTTAGTTTTTTGTTATGAAATACGGACAAGAAAAAGCCAGAGGGCAGATATTCAAATCCTTGTCAACAAGCCTCCCCCAGTTTAGCTATCCTATGGCTGTTATATATGCTATGACCCATCCAGAATGCCAGGTTCACATAAAAGTTTAAAACTGCAAAGAGTGGGAACCATAAAGTCACACTGGGATGAGGTCCCCCTACACTGAGATTTTACTATCTCGTAGTAAAATGTGTACATATACGCCTGTGTGCCTGGAATTTTATTCATAAAGAACATGCATAACAGAGATTAGAATCACAGTAGACTATATTCTGTGAAACAAAGGAACAGACAGTTGGAAACTAATGTGGATGAGAAGATTCAGTTAATCAGTCACAGAAAATGGAAGCAAGTGTTTCTTATATACTGTGCACACTACAGACAAATACACAAAGGCAAAGCTTGGTAGAGAGATGCACCAATCATTGCTTCCACGCTCAGCCATTTAGACCCCTGGTTTTGAAAGAACATTTCAGAATTACTAATTTGCAGATGGTAGGAGGCCATGTAGGAAGTAATGTTAATATGTCCAACGTAAAATACATATTAAACAAGTGTACTTACTTATTTAATCTCATTTCTAACCTCAGGAAATCAGAGCATCCTTCCTATCATTGTGGCCTAAATGAGGTTTTATCACAAAAATAAGTCGTTCAGAGTCCTCTCTTCCTGAACAATAATAAGACTATAAGGTCTGAGGATCTCATGTCTAAACAACTGTGAATAGCATCCAAAGGATAGAAAGATTACAAAAAGTGGATTTGCTTCCAACGACCCTGGTGGTAAACTTCTGGCTCTTTGAGTGACTCTCATGTTTTGTATGTAGTGGAAAGCCTGCGTTTCCTTTTGTCCTCATCAAAATAATGTAACTATCACCTTGCACACGTCTCTGCCTCGAGTACACATCCCATGTAGGCGTCCCATTCCTCTAAGCCTATGCTTTTCAAAAAGTGATCCCATGACCCCCTCCCCCATCCACTCCATCAAACCCACTTTTGTATGTTATGCTTGGGAATGCAATATGATACAAACCCCATGGAAGAGAATTTGGCCATAGCTAACAAAATTATATATTCATCTACCCTTGAACCCAGCAGTCCCACCTCTAGGAATTTATCTTGAAGCTAATCCTCCAAAAATATAAAAGCATATATGCACACATTTATTCATTGCAGCATTATTTGTAACTGCAAAATATTGGAAACTGCTTAAATGTCCAAGCACAGGAAATGGTTGAATAAACTCTGGCACAGACACACAACAAATACTATCCCCTCCTAGAAACGAAAGAGGAAACTCTAGGAAGTGATGCGAGATGAGGTCCAAAAGCTCTCGTAAGTGAAAAATCGAAGCACAAAACATCATATCCCGTACCTTTGTTTAAGAAAGAAGAGGAGGGCTTCCCTGGTGGCGCGGTGGTTGAGAGTCCGCCTGCCGATGCAGGGGACACGGGTTCGTGCCCCGGTCCGGGAAGATCCCACATGCCGCGGAGCGGCTGGGCCCGTGAGCCATGGCCGCTGAGCCTGCGTGTCCGGAGCCTGTGCTCCGCAACGGGAGAGGCCACAACAGCGAGAGGCCCACGTACCACAAAAAAAAAAAAAAAGAAAGAAAGAAAGAAGAGGAAGGGAACTAAGAAAACATACATATATCTACTTCTCTTTACAAAAAAATTACAGGGGAAAAATAAAACAGAAATAATTAAGTTGGTCACCTAATCTATTAATTATTAATTACAATTGATAATATTTATAATTAATAATTATAAATAATTATAACCACAATGTAGGGGGAAACCTAATTTGAATAATTTATAACAGTTTTGACCACATGCCCTGCTTGTCCTCCATCTCGGGCAGGGCAGGGAGATGGGAGAACTGGAAAGATCCTGAACTCTTTCTAGCAGGTTTGTTTTTGTAGTACATGTGGGTGAAGGTATTCTGATACTATCTCAGATGTAACACGGGATTGAGCAGATGAGTCAGTGTGCTGATGTTTCGGGAAGCCAGGATTCTCACTGGGAAAGGAGGGACACGTAAATGTGGGATGGGAGAAGGCAAGAAAGGTAAACTGGAATTGGAGATACTGGCATAGACCCATGATACCTAAAATACGTGTGTGTGTGTATATGCATGTACATATATATGCATGTACATGTGCCCGTGTGTAGAACATATGCATGTGTGCACGCATAATTGTGTGTGTGGGTGCGTGTGTATATGTATGTGTCTGTGCAGGTACATGTGCCCATGTATATGTGTAGACCCCGTGCTTGTGTGCATGTGTACTTATACATGTGGGTGCACTTGTATATTTCTTGGCTCTTTCCAGGAACAATGAGGACAGGTGAGGTGCAGAACTTGATCTCTAATACCACTCCCCACAACAAGGAACCAGGGTCCTTGGAGAAGTGGCTGAAAGCTGGGCTGGGGAAGGATGATCCTGGAGCTACAAGATGAGCCTGGAACATTCTGTTACACCAGAAGGTAAAAATGTGCTCCAAAGAATCATGGAAATATGACGCAGGCACAAGGAGCCATCTTGAAGGGTCTCTACTGGCCAAATCTGGAATAATATGAGCTTAAAACTATATGAGGGGACTTCCCTGGTGGTCCAGTGGTAATGAATCCTCCTTGCAATGCAGGGGACATGGGTTTGACCCCTGGTCAGGGAACTAAGATCCCACATGCTGCAGGAAAATAGGCCCACATGCCACAACTACTGAGCTCGTGAGCCTCAACTAGAGAGCCTTCGTGCCGCAAACTACAGAGCCCACGCACCACAACTAGAGAAGAGAAAAACCCGCACGCTACTACTAGACAGAAGTCCATGTGCTGCAACGAAGAGCCCGCATGCCTCAATGAAAGATCCTGTGTGTTGCAACTAAGACCCAACGCAGCCAAAAATAAATAAAATAAATCTTAAAAAAAAAAAAAAACTAAATGAGGATAATAATTAGAGGCCACTTGGGGTGGGGTGGGGAGGGGACACATGAAGCCATGTGTCCATACAGATAACACACATATGCATGCATACATACACAGGGGGGGAGGGAGAGTTCTTGGTTCCAGGACAATGTCACGCACTGACAGGTACCCGTGGAGGGGGTGCTGAAGTGGGTCATGATGACCTTTCCAGGTGTTACATTCATACCCTGAGTTTTGTTCTTACAGTTCAAATAGTTGACAATTAAGCCCAAGAGAATGTTGCTTCTTTGGGCTCTCAGGTGATATTCTCTTTCTTAACATCAATATTTTACTGCTAGGAAGAGAGTCACAATGTCTGATGAACGCTACCAAGGAGATGGCAAATACAGAGGACTGAGGTCTCTTTACAGTTTCTTTATGACTCCTCTGAACATTAGTGTAATATATCTAGAAAAATAAATTAAGAGGTTTAATTGAAGTTTTATGACAAAATGAGGACATTTTTTAATGGGAATTTAAAAGTTCTGAGCATTGCTACTCAAAGCATTAAACAAATGAAAAGCAATGAAAAGAAAAACTCCAAACTGGCCTAGACATCCCCAGGTGACCCAGCAAGAACATTTTCCTGTGATGCGGTAATTGCACAAACTTCTGTCATTTTTCTCTCTGCCCTACTATCTTTCAGAGAGCCTAAAGCCGATCAATAACATTCATTTTAAGTCTAAAATACTGGCAGTTGAAATGTGGATTAAGTCCAATCAAGACCTCTGAAAAGTGCCACCAGTGCTTTTAAGTGACCATGATAAGAAGGCTTTCCAGTAGATTAAAAAAACAAAAGTAACATTCATACAGAAAGGCAAATAAAACCCCAGAAATGATGGAATGGAAGAACACAAAGACCAGCAGAGAGGAACAGTGATGGCAGAGTAAAGAAGCCAGAAGGGTGCACCTCTGAAACACTTTAAAGGTCAGAGAGTGAAATGAGAAAGCGGGGGGAAAGTATTTGTTCTAGACAGGCCAGCTGGGAGGAAATGTTTTCTGATTTCTATAGTATGGACCCGGCAAAGAAGCCAGCCAACCCATGGTGGGAGTCACTCGTTTTGAAGCCAGTCTATTTTGTTTAAGAGATGCTTTAATAACCTGATGTCCAGCTAAGGAAATGTTGGCACTGCCAAGTTGAATAAACATGAAACAGCACCACTTGCACTAAACATACCACCCCATTTGGGGTTAGACACACCAGAAATGTATCAGAATTTAAAATGTATATTTCTGAGACAATTCCATCTGTGGCTTTGTGAGAAAATATTTTTGAATATTTTAAATCATCACTGAGAAAAAGGACATTTCCATTTTATAGGAAGTTTGTCACTTTTTCTTCTTTTTATTTCGTTGACATTTTTATGAGAAGCATATCAGAGCAAACAAAATAGCTTTAACAACTTACTGAGAGAACCCTAAATCACATTTTCATGACAGAAATATATACATATATTATTAGAAAAAGTGCCTATTTCCAGAAACAAAAACTAACTCTTCCTGGTCATCTGTTTTCTTTTCTTTTCTTTTTAACTGTCTACTCTCACTAAATTTTCCAAGATACATATTTTGGGGTTTCATTATTCTTCAATACTGAAAATGGACTTATGTTTCAATCTTTTTTAATATAACTTGCTTTCTTCTAGGTTCTAATAAGAATGCTTCCTGAAATATAGATAAGAACACGATGGTATCTAAGTCCTAACACACAGGCACAATCTCGCCCCTATGTGAACAAGGATATCACCCCACAGTATCATATTAAAACCAGTTCTAAATATGACTTGGGCAGAATTGTTGCTTTATAGCTCTGTACCTTTTAAATTAGAATTTTTTCAGATTTCACGTAACCCAATTTGTGGTATATGCATATTACTTTTTAGACTATATCTAGCACATGATCAACTCAAAAATAAATTTCCCGATACCATGAACATGGCCCATGACCTCTACTTATAACCTGTGCAGCACCTTCAAGGTGAGGGAACTTACTCCTTCAGATTTTTTCTTTTCCTGATGGAAGCGGTTAGATTCCATACCACCCAATTAGGTAATTAAAGGATCAAGTACAGATCCAGCAAACTCTGGAAACAAAGTTGCAAGGGCTGTAGAGTGGAGCCTGCTGCCTTAGAGACGCCCTCCCGACCCAATTCATTCCTCCTCTCCTGCCCCCTTCCCCATCTGCCTGACCCCACCCCCAACAAGGTTGAGGCAATGCTGTGGTATTTTGAGACTAGCTCCAAAGGTGGATGAAGCCACAAAGCACAACTAGAAATATGTGAAGACATTTAGGGCAACTCATTAATCAGATTTTAAAAAGCTGGGTGTGCAAACCTTCAGAGTATGTGGCATCTTATACATCAAGAATTCAGGAACCTCTCCTCCCATGGTAAAAAGTGTTTAAGTGGGCTGTGTTGAGAGTCAATTTATAATAACTGACTATTTTTATGGTATTAGTACACAATAACTATGTTTTTTTTTCTTTCTGCGATTTTGTGCAAATAATCCTTTCCTTTCTTATGTAAATAGTATTAAAAATTAAATGATCACAAAAGACTTTTAGGCATTTACTTTATGGAGCCATAATGTTTTCCAAGTCAGAGATAGGCTAACTGTTGCAGGTTGGGTTTCCCAAAAACAGACGCAAGATGGATTGGGGATCAACAGCTGTGAAGGATAAGGGACACAAAGCTGGATTGGGCGAAGGGAAAAGGGAACTTCAACTCCTAGCTAGGAGCTTCAGCGAGCCGGGCCCATTAGAGCTGGTTGGGAGGAGATGGCCAGCGAGGCTTTCATCCCTTTCGCCATGTCAGTCACTGGAAGGGGGTTGTTTGAACAGAGGGAGACAGGGCAAAGCATCTCTGCCGCCGAGGCAGACACACAAGGACACGTGACAAGTGCGGACTGTCTGCTCACTGCACTCCCCACAGCTGGCCGGCAAGCTCTTCCTTGAAGAAAGATCCAGGCAGTACACTCCGTGTCCACCAAGCTGGTACTAACTGGCTAGACTAGAGCCCTACCTAGCAGCCTCTTTCAAAGTTATCTGTATCCTCTGCTCTGTAGAGCAGTTCCATTTAACAAACAAACATTTAAACAAAAAATATTTGACATTCCTACATGACTTTGGAAAACACAGGGAGAGTCGCTCTTAGGGAGGCTGCCTTGAGCTGCTTCCCATGTCTGTTGAGCCAGTTACATCATCAGCAAAGCTGGCAAGCACTCTCCTTTGTAGAAGCCACCATCGGCGTCTGGCCCTGGGTCAGAGCTGGGCCCACAGCTCTGCGGTCTGCTCAGGTTCAGGGAACCCCCAGCAAATGGCAGAGTGTCCTTCACTTCAGACATCTTCAGGAACTAGAAGAAGTGAACCACGGTGATTTCTGGCTTGCTAGTCAGTTAAAACCACAGACCAACAAGAAGAAGTGCTTTCCAGGTGATGATGTAAACAGCAACCTCCCCAGGCCCCTCTCAAACAGCTGGGGTGCCTGAGGAGAAGCAACATTGGGAGCTGACTGCCTAACAGCCCCCCTCAAACAGGCCATTCCTAGACTTGCTTTCCTCCTCCAGCATAATCATGCTCATCCTCGTTGCTATGGGGATTACCCTGAGGGTAATCACCTGTGAACAAGCGCAGGTTTGGGCAGCCCTCTCCAGTCTGATGTTTCTCTTGCCCCCTTGATCTGAACATGAGGACACTGAGAACAGAGCCTGGAGTCCAGAGAACCCCCAAGGTCAATATCATGGTCCCGAGCTCTGGACTCCAATAATGCCTTATCATCATTCAAGCTTGTTGAAGACTCGCCTACTCTGACTCTTGATTTTCATCCTGACTGATCCTCTTCCTGTGAGTGTTTAAACAAATCTTTTCTAGATCTCTCTCTCCTCATCTGAAAATAGGGTGGGTGGGTGTGTGGTTGGTGTAGATAATGACTAACTCCAAAACTCCAGGGGCTAGGACACTGCTGTATGGATCCAAAGGCACAGCTATGGGACCTCTCTTCTCTATCATGAATCAATCACCTGGCAAGTGAAAATAAAATGAATCACCTATTAAATGATAATCAGCATACCACTTTGGATATGTGGTGATACAGGCTTGAAATGATCTCCTTTCTCTTTCAACCAACCCAGAGTTTGCTTTAAGACCAACAAGAGCCTAACTTTGGTCCTTCAAAAGTTCATTCAAAAAAAGCAAACTACCTTAAAAAAAAAACCACAAGAAAACATTCTCAGATCCTCTACTGGGTGAGCCTGACACCTGCTGGCCTCCATCTCCCCTGCAGTCACATTTCAGAAGGAGCATGTTTTTGCAAGATTCTAATACTACCTATGCAAATGTATCTGATATAGAATGGCAGAGTTTTCTGGAAAGGATCCCATCGTGGCACTTATGCAAGAGAGTGGCTGTGAGCAAGACTCCAGTGTATTTCAGTGATCCATTTAGGGATTAGGATTAAGAAAATAACATGTCGATAAATAAACTAAATTTTAGTCACACGTACATACACAGAGAATAATCTGAAAATTCTCAAGCTGTTCTAAATTTCCCCTGATCATTTATAAGAATCTGTAATCTGTTAGTGATACTTATGTGTTTATAGAAAATCAAAGTGACAGATAATATGAGAGAAAATGAGAAAGAAGCAAAGGGAAATAAAAGGAGAGAGAAAGATAGTAAGACAGAAACCTGGGAGTAGATGGAGAAAAAGAGGCAAAATGTAAAGAGGCAGCTCCAGGTACCAAGAGGCAAACACCGAAGTAGCCAGAGCTGGAGGAATCTTGAGTTAGGAAGCAAGAGGGTAGACCGTTCACTTTCCCCAAACAAAAACTGAACAATAAAGTAGAGAAAAGTGATCCAAGAACTTTTAAGCTGTTTGGTGACTAACACACCTCACTTAGCTGGCTGCTCTCTTAAGCTGCCAGCTTTATCTCTGTGACAGCCCATGGCGAGAATGTAAATTCTGGTCCCTCTACAAGGCAGTTAAATGTCCCCGGAAGTGAAGAACACATTTCCAAGGCAACACTGAATTCAAGAGTTTCATTTAAAAGGGGGCTTCTTATGCAAATCAAAACTGCAATGAGGTATCACCTCACACCAGTCAGAATGGCCATCATCAAAAAGTCTACAAAATACATTCAGTATCTTGTAATAAACTATAATGCAAAAGAATCTAAAAGAGAAAATAAATATGTATAACTTAATCACTTCTCTGTATACCAAAAACTAACACAACATTGTAAATTAACTATAGTTCAATTAAAAAATTAACCATAAAATGCAAATATGATAGTATTATTTTTTTTAAGTCTACAAATAATAAATGCTGGAGAGGGTATGGAGAAAAGGAAACCCTCCGACACTGCTGGTAGGAACGTAACCTGACGAAGCCACTATGGAGAATAGTATGGAGGTTCCTTAAAAAACTAAAAACATAGTTACCATATGATCCAGCAATCCCACTCCTGAGCATATATCTGGAGAAAACTCTAATTCAAAATGATACATGATAAAGAAGATGTTGGTATAGAAATGAACTTATTTACAAAACAGAAACAGACTCACAGACATAGAAACATAGAAACATATGGTTACCAAAAGGGAAAAGGGGGGAGGGATAAACTAGGAGTTTGGGATTAACATATACACTCTACTTTATATAAAATAAACAACAATGTCCTACTGTATAGCACAGGAAACTATACTCAATATCTTGTAATAACCTATAATGGAAATGAATCAGAAAAAGAATATATATATGTACATATATATATATATATATATAACTGTACACTTGAAATCAACTACACTTCAATCAATCAATGGGGCCTTCTTAAGATGTCACTGAACACTTTGTTTCCTTATAATCAATTTCTAGCACTAAGATAATTAGTTCTGCTGGGAGGAGGGAATACAGGTGCAGCCAAGGTATTTATATTGGGATATAATAAAATATACACTAGAATTCATTGGGATATGCTTAATGCAATAATAAAATACACTTCCTGCGCTATAATTTTTCTTATCTTTTGTTTGGGGTAGAAGTCAGAAGACCAGCGTTCTCCTCCTAGCTCTGCCACTCACTAAAGGTCATTTAACCTCCCTGAGACTGTTTCTTTATCCATAAAATGGGGACAACAACCACCTAGTCTAGCCACCTTGGAGGATTATGAAGATCAAATGAAATGACATCTTTGAAAACACTGTGAAATTTTCTGAGCTGGACTTTAAAAATGTGGAATCAAGAAACATTCTCCCTGGATAAGTGAGACGTGAACAGCCTTGGAGAAGAGAAAGATGCCAAAGGAGGGCCATTCCAGCAGAGATGGCGTTCCAGAGGAACCCAACCCCATCCAAGTCTGGGTGAAAGCTCTCAGAAGCTATGGTAACAAGGCTTAGACACACCACTAGCAAATGGAAATATTAGACACAGATGAGTTTCTTCTCTGGCTCTCAATATTGATTCAAATAAATGCCCTACCCTTTCTCATTTGAACAAGCTATTCTCTGCTTTGTTGCAAACTACCATGGAAGAAGAAAAATTGAATGTACCCTTCCATTCTGCAAACTACCATGGAAGAAGAAAAATTGAATGTACCCTTCCATTCTATCAGTTAGAAGTGGCCTTATAGGGGATTCCAGAGATGAAACAAATGAAGTTACTCCCGTGAGTAGGTTCCGACCTTGGTATCACATGGGTCCTTAACCACCCCATGGTTTTGTGTGCCTGTGACTCAGGCCACAGAGCAGGGATCCTGGATGGAGATGTATTTTTCCCAGGTCCTGGGCACCACTGTCTCTCAAGTGAATTTTGATTCCATGGAGATCGAAGGACACACAGAGGAGGCATGAATCAGAGGGTGACGTCACCCACTGAGGTTTTTCCACTTATTTGGGATAACTCGACTCCTACATGACTGAGCTAGTTCCTTGAAAATTTAGAACTTTGAGAACTGTCGAATTAGTTTTCACCTTAGAAATAACCTCATAATTGTGCCTAAAAAACATGCTGGACAGGCAGACTCTGAGAAGTTCCTTCCAGAATGATGATATCGGTTTTTTGTTTCTATTTACATAGCTATGCAAAAGGTGGATCTACTTGTAAGTCTGTGAACCTCTGCAAAGGAGTCCAAGTAGAGAGCATGTACCCCAGGATAGGCAAGAAGAAAAGATCAGAGCTTCAATTTATATTTGTTTACCTCATCCTTTTTAAAAATCATAAGTTTGTATATGTTTTATGATGCGCATTATCGAATAATATCACAGTGCATTTAAATAATTTACAGATGCACACAATATATAAATAAAATTGTTCATTAATATCAGTGCCTTATCCCCCAAAATTCTGCAGAACACAGAAATACAGTAAAAAATATTTAAAGAATATATTCTGTTTAATTTTGTCATATAGAAGATTACATGCTGCCTAGTAGGTTGGTTGATCCTTAAAGCTCAGTTCTGTCCCCAGTTTACAAGTGTCAAAGACTAACACTAAAATTCTAGAACTTTGATCCTAAGTGAGTCCAGTAAGACAGGGGAAATGCATTGATATCAATGGATCATGACTAGAAGCAGAGCTGGGTCTAGTGTCATTACAGACATCAACATGTAACACACATGTAACCTACGAACAAAGCCATGAAAATACTAATGTCACACACATGGTGTGATGTTTATATTTTTCAATAGAAGTCGTGTCACAGCATTGGAACCCCCAAGGCTAACCTGAAATTGAATGTTTCTTTAACTCAAAGTCTGGGAAGTTCAAGAACTTGATCTTCAAAATGGCACAATCAAGGCAAAACAAGTTAACCTGGTGATCACATCCTCATCAGAAAAGCTCATTTCCCTACGCTGACCTAACTGTCATATCTGAGGAATCACAGACAGAAGGGGTGACAAAACATTGGCTTAAATACAGCACCAGGGAGCCCTCTCTCTCTGTTACATATATAACTTACCGTCATTACTTGATTCACTTTCCGGAATGAGGTGCCCTTCGGAGCTGAGTCATCAGCAGAATCAGGTCAGCCAAGATCTGAGACAGTTCCTTCCTGTGGGGCAAAAAGTAACTCATCACGTCCCTTTTATTACTTCTTGTTTTGAATTTTAAATTTTATCCACAGGACCCTCCATTCACCTCACTATGGCAGAATCTAATCCCCAGAGCCACAGAGATGGTGACTTTCTCCAGATTTAATGAAGACAACTGGCATGACCAACCCCCCCAAACCCCCACCCCACCCCCGCCCCACCAGGAATGACTCATTCGGTAAAGCGCAGTGAGGAAGGTCATAAATTCAAGTCCTCTGCTACTTCCAAGTACCAAAGCAGACAGAAAATGCATTCCAAAGGTGAATTGCCAAAGGTTGTCAAAATTGTGCTTCAGTTACTAGACAAGTAATTAATACAAGGACTTTTAAAAAAGAAATTATTGTTACTTATCAACCTAACATTTTATTATTTATCCAGGTTTGTGACTGAGAGAAAATATAGACTTTTTCAGCCTTAGTAAGTCCTCAGCTTACTTTCTTCCCTAAATTCTGCTTCTTACTTTGATAAACTATGACCACTCAAAATACCCCCACCATGACACTAGCAACTTACACAGCAATCTCACTCCTGGCCATATATCCAGAAAAGACGAAAACTCTAATTTGAAAAGATACATGCACCCCAATATTCATAGCAGCACTATTCACAATAGCCAAGACATGGAAGCAACCTAAATGGCCATCAACAGAGAAATGGATAAAGAAGATGTGGCACATACATACAATGGAATACTACTCAGACATAAACAAAAAGGAAATAATGCCATTTGCAGCAACATAGATGGACCTAGAGATTATCATACTAGGTGAAGTAAGTCAGACAGAGAAAGACAAATATCATATGATATCATTTATATGTGGAATCTTAAAAAATGATACAAATGAACTTATTTACAAAACAGAAACAGACACACAGACATAGAAAACAAACTTACAGTTACCAAAGGGGAAAGAGGGTGGGGGAGGGATAAATTTGGAATTTGGGATTTACAAATACACACTACTATATATAAAGTAGATAACCAACAAGAACCTACTGTATAGCACAGGGAATTATATTCAATACCTTATAAGAACCTATAATGGAAAAGAGTCTGAAAAAGAACATATATATATATATATATATCTGAATCACTTTGTGGTACACATGAAATTAACACAATAGTATAAATCAACTACACTTCAATTTTTAAAAAATAATAATAAAATAAAAGGAGAAAACTATCAACTTAATCAATCCATCCATCAAAACTCTAGTGGCAGCATGGACGTTGACGAAAGACAGGTGTCCCATGTGCTCGAGCATTCTTTTAAATTAGGGCTCTTTATATCATGTAGTCATGGCTGATCTGCTTTAAAATATTACCACATGAAGAATTTTTTTAAAGACTCAAGGCAACAAGTGCCTTGGCATCATCTTCCTCTTGTTTTGGAAGTAGAAAATATTCAAAGCTGAGTAGACTTCTCAAGAAAGCCACAAACACCCAGGGTACTGACTTCCTAGGACTTAGTAAGAGACAGTCACCTAGCTCTGTTACCTCCAGCCCAGGTCCAGCACCATATACACACCTTGGCCCTTACCCCTGCCACACACTTCTCAGAAAACTTCCTGCCCAAGATCCTGGGCTTCAAATCCAGACTGTCTAGTTCCGAATCCTAGTCTTCACACCTGCTAGCTGTGTGACCTTGACAAGGTCTTTCATCTCTTGGTGTCTCAGTTTCCTCACTTCCTAAGAAGTATCTTATTGTGTTGGTTTAAAGATTGAGTTAGTAAGTATAAAGGATGCTCTGTACTCAATGATAATGCCTGGGGGTTGGAGGGCGGGGCGGGGGGTGGGGTAGGTGGATGGAATTGCCCAGGATGGGAGGCCATGTCTCAGCACGCTAGGAGGAGGTGGAAGAAGGTGGCTTCTTCTCCTCTTGAATGAAAGCAAGCCAGGGAGGCTTCAAGAGAATCCTTGGATGGAAACTTGGGGCCTCAGGAAGGAGAGCTGGTGCCTCTCCCAGTTGGCTGTCTACTGCCCTACTGCCCTAGACAGGAAAGAGTAACTTGGACAGAAATGGTAGATGGGGAGAGGCGAGTGGCCCATGTGTGGTTTGGCTAAACAGGGATGTTGGGTTTCCCGTGGGCCAAGTGCACACCATGGGAGGTAGCTGAACTTGAGCATCCTTGCTGTTTAGAGGGAGTATGCATGGAAGGCAACCTCCCTCTCTCTCTCTCTCTCTCTCTCTCACACACACACACACACACACACTGCTCCCAGACCCCAAAACACCAGCCTGGCCAGTGGGTGGAGGGAGGGGAACTTTAGAATGGAAATGAGAATTTAAATTCTATTGAACTGAGGCTTTTAAATGCCCTAAAAATATCTGCAGAGTTAGTACAAGTGTCCGGAGAGTCACTACAAGGCAGCATATGAGGTTTGAGGGACCGTGGTTGGAGTCCACACCAAGAGGAAAAGAACCCTGTTCCCTGTTTGAATTGCAGTGAGTTCAGACTGATGAACAAACTGGTGTCAGCTACAAATTGGCACTTGCCATCTACCTCTACAAGGATTAAATCATGTGCTGCTGCAGCTGGTTACTCTCAACACCCCCTGAAAGGAGTTCAGGGTGGAGAGCAGAAAGGAGGCACTCTGTGCTCTGGGAGAAACTGGCACAACAGGTCTTCAGATAGTTAGATATTTTCAGGAGCTGATTTTATGAGCCCAATTCTTGCATCTCCTCATATCTAGAAAAGCACCAAAATCCTTCATGGTGACGTCTGCTCCTCGTGACTGGCAGTAACCTGCACGAGACTAGCAGGAACCTTCTGTAAAAAAAATATGTGCTTGATAGCATGTACTCCTCCTTCACCAAAATCACATATATACTGACCTTCCCCCCTACCTCTTTTGGAGCATTCCTCAGAGCTATCTGAAATGCTGTCTCCCAGGCTGCAGTTCTCATTTTGCCCCAAATAAAACTTAACTCGCAACTCTCACATTGTGCCTTTTTTTTAAGTCAACACTGGTTAGAAGAGCATCATGGTCATCATGGAGGTTACTAACTCCTAAATCCAGTTTCCGCATCAATACCACACTGCACATGTCTTACCAAAAGAAAAAATTAATCTTGTACAAATGTAATTACCTGGAATTATCCTTCTCTAAATAATACATATGGGGTTTTGCCTACTTCATAATCCTTATTCTCTGAAATCTGATGTCACCTCCAAATCACAGGAGTGGGTCTCAAGTTGATCTCTCTGCAATTCAGCCCCTGCCTCTGCCACAGCTGAATGGACCAGCAGGGATCACATGACCAGCGGGATCACCTGACCAGTGAGGATCACATGTTCTCTGAAATCCAAAAGTCCATCATATTTTACAAAACAACGAAAACCTCCTTCTACAGAGTCAATTCTATGAAATCAGGGCAAGAATGAAATAGTATTGGTCTAAAAAGTCAGGAAAGTGTTCTCCTAAAAATTCCATAGTACTTGGTCTGCTGTTTTAACTCAGATATGTTAGATCTGATATGTTAGATCAAGTTATGTTAGATCAAGTCTGGCTTAAAGTGGAAAACTATAAAGATCTCCAGGCAACCAAGTCTTGACCTTTTCTCATTTCAGTCTTTTAATTTTAGTACTTTAAGTGGATTGACATGTAACTACAATGCCTATTTTAATACCCGTGTGTAGTAAAATGTTTTTTGTTTTCGATTTTTTTTTTTTTTGGTGTTACTTTCATCTTCATAAAGATAAAAATCATGAAATAGACCTGTGTTCTTCAAAGTGGCGTGAACACACCCTGGGGAGATGCACGCAACCCAAAAACAATCCACCAGAGTGCAGGAAAGATATGTATGTCTAATGATGGACATAGTGTATTAGTGCAGTATTAGGTATATATATGTCTAAATAAATAGACACGTATGTATCGGGTTCGCATGCTCAAAAATGATAGAGGTACTCTTGAAAAATTTAGGCCACTGAGACAGCCAAGAAATCTCCACTTTTCCTGACCTGCCGGCTTTTCAGTCCTAGAGCACAGTGCCATCTAGGGGTGCCTGAGGTAATACAGTCATGCTATTCGAGTAATTTTTCTAAGAAAAATAGTCTTGTCACTCAGATGGCAAGACAAACAAATAATAATGTTCTAAATAAGAGACACACAATTTTAACTATGTCATGGGAAGCTTTGAAAACAGTATTTCTATAGTTTCCTGCTGCTGCCCTGAGGCTTTTTCCTCTGTCCCCCTAAAGGTAGATGCTTTCCTAAAGCTGCCACGCTTTCTTCCCTGCCTCATGCATTCTTCTCTCTCTCCCTGGCCTACGTTCCTTCCGCCCTTGAATCTGTTTCTGATCACACCAGCGAAAGGGCTGCACCCTCCTCTATGCTTCATACCTCTTTCCCTTAGAGCACTTGTCCTGGTGACTTCTGATGATTTGTTTCCTTGCCTGTCTCCCTAGTCTATCATCTTCTAAAGCAGCACTGTTCAGCAGAAAGATAATAGAAGACACAAATGTAAGTCACCCTTAATAACTGTAAATGTTCTAGTAACCACATTTTAAAAAGTAAAATGAAACAGGTAAAGTTTATCTTAATAGATTATATTTAATGTATTCCAAATATTATCATTTCAATATGTAATCAATATAAAAAATTACTAATGAGATATTTTCCACATATTAAGTCTTCAAAATCCAGGGTCTGTTTTACATTTATAGCACATGTCGATTTGAACTAGCTACATTTCAAGGACATAGTAGCTACATGTGTCTAGTGGGCTGTATTGAGCAGTGATTTCTAACGGCAGGGTCTGGTATCTCCTTACACTTAGTAAATGTTCAATAAATGCTTCGAAGATAAATAACTTTAAGCTGATAATGCTGCTAGATGTTCTCTGGGAAAATCTGTCCTTTTTGTATCATGCATTGGGTCTCTATAAATAGACACCACAAAAAAATCTACAAACAAGCCTCTCTTACAGGAGAAAAGGAGTCTAGCAAATCTTATCAATCTCTCATTTTGTTCTAAAAACTCCTTTTAGAGGTAAGTTATGCACATGGATTTCAACGTGTTTAATAATCATAAAATTAGCAATTGTCAGACTCCTAACGATGCACCTAGGTTTCTCCTTATAATATGCCATATATTGTTAATCACTTTTTACAAGTCTTCTCACTCTGCCAGCACAGCACACCTTTTAAAGGCGAAGACTGCCCTGTTGTGTGCGTGGCTATACACTCAGGGCCTATTTATGGCTGGCACATGGTAAGCATTCTAAGAAGAAATTTGTTGATTTGGAAAATTTGAGAGCTTGGATCCATGTGTGTTCCACTTTTCTCTGGATTTGTGAGTTTCATCTATTTTTCCCATTCATCTCGAAAACAAGGAGCTCCTCACTCTGTGCTAAGTGTTGGAGGCAGGGAGGGTTAGGAACACTGCTCCTTCCTTCAGTCTGAGCACAACCAATGCAAAATGTAATCCCTTCTCAGGACTCACCTTCGCAGACCACTCCCACATCCCTACTCAGAGCGAGGACTGGGCCTTACCCGTGCCCATAGCATTTCTGTCTGCCACTGTCTCCGGCAGCTCTTGTGAGCTTCCTACAGCCCAGGGAAGTGGGTAGGCCCTTCTTAGAGGTTCCAAGAAGTTAAATAATGCCCCCCACCAAGGGTCAACATGTTAATAAATTGAACCCGTAGTAGAAGCCAAATATTCTGACACTTAAACCATGTTTCCACTATAATGGCTCCACCTCTGAAGTTTGAGAATGCATCTTCCAAGTCATCTAATCTGTAGCTTATTGTTGTCTTGTATTTAAAATGAACTTCTGCTTTTTCTTTTCTGTCATTTGTGTCTTACAGCATTAGTCCATGGGGATAAAAGTTACGGTGACCTCCTCCAGAACTCTGAGTATGAAACCAGTGATACCAATACAAAATAAATGAGATTGGCGATCTGCAAAAATCATCTAGACACAGTGTTCAGAGCCGTCATGTGTTGATGTGCAGGCTGGGCACTGCATAACTGTGCAAAGTGCCAGTCGGGTGCACGGCTTGCAAATCACAACCGGCAGCCTTGAGGGTGGTTACCTCCCAGGTCCACAGGGACAACAACCCCAGAAATCAAATCTAGGTCCGGCAGAGTGTAAACAAAGGTTGAATATTATCAAGGGTACTGAGACATCTGAGGAAGAGTGTGTGGCTGACAGGTGGGCCTCAGGCCTAATCTGGCCTTCACACCCAGAGGGCAAATGCCTCCAGGGCAGGAACCAGGCCCAGGTTTGTTTAGGCCCAACTCTGTGCACAATAGGTCTAATTCATGACCCAAAATAAACAATCATTTATTTCTTTCAAAGTGTACGTGTGTCTCTAAGGGCTTTGCAAAAGGCAAATTTTAAGCAGGTTAATAATAATCACAGGGCTTCCCTGGTGGCGCAGTGGTTGAGAGTCCGCCTGCCGATGCAGGGGACACGGGTTCATGCCCCGGTCCGGGAAGATCCCACATGCCGCGGAGCGGCTGGGCCCGTGAGCCATGGCCGCTGAGCCTGCGTGTCCGGAGCCTTTGCTCCGCAGCGGGAGAGGCCGCAGCAGTGAGAGGCCCGCGTATCGCAAAATAATAATAATCATCATGATCATCATCACAAAGTAACTACAGGTCATTCTTTTCACTCATAAAGTCCTTGAAGAATACTAGAAAATGCTATTCAACACCAAGCTGGCACATAACTTGAGAACCATATCCACTTTTTAAAAGTGAATGGCTCCTACTGTACAGCACAGGGAACTATATTCAATATCCCGTGACAAGCCACAATGGAAAAGAATATGGAAAAGAATACATATATGTGTAACTGAATCACTTTGCTGTACAGAAGATATTAACATAACATTGTAAATCAACTATATTTCAATAAAATGTTTTAAAAATTTAAAAAAATGTTTTTAAGTGAATGGCTCTTAAGAAAGATGGTTTTGCCTAAACTTACAAATAATTTAAAGTAATCTGAAAAGGCTTCTGAAGACATTTCATTCTAGGAAGAGGAAACAATCAAAAACCACTATTTGTGATGCAGCTTTAAGTAAGCCTGTGACACAATTCAGTGGGTTAAGTCATATCTTCTCTATCATCCCTCCAGCTGTTTGCCTCTTCCCGGTACACCAGGCATTTGGGTGGAATTTTTCTTGAGCAGTCTGTCAGCCAGGCCCCTGAGAACACAGAAGAACTGTATCAAACCTTTCCACCCACAGCTCACACTTGGCTTCAAAAGAAGAAGTAGAAAAAGAAGAAGAAAAAACAGTGGAAAAGAGTAATTGCATTTTCAATGATGGACATTCAGCTGCAAGTTCTAGAGTCAAGGTGAATTATTTGCTGACATGCAGGCCTTAGCCAAGTTCACTTTCCAGTCACTGCAAAGCACAGGGAGAGGTGTGCAGGTGGGTTAAGCCCTCATTACTCTTCAGACTTCAGGTGTCATTTGCGAAATGATCAGACTCCACTGGACCCAAGCCCTGAGGCCAGGACACTGGCTTACTCCTTGATTTTTTTTTTACCTTTCCTTTGGTCATGACTTAGTCAGATCTGATTTTGAGACTACCTTTTCAATTCATGAAAACGAGCTAGATCATCTCAGGAATAAAAAAAAGTCTCCACAAACCATTCAACGGAAACATTTAACGTTTATGGAAGCACACAGCTTTCTGCTGGGCCTTCTGGAGCGTGCATGTGAGTTGTGGCCCCCGCCTTCAAGGGGCGTACAATTTAAATGGGAAGGCAACACACATACAAATGTGCACAAACAAGCGGTGCGTAACAGCAGTGGAAGGCAGTGCATACAGGGAGGCAGTGATGGGTAGATAAGAGGGCAGATTCTAAGCCACCGTTTGGATTCAGATCCTGGTTCTACCATCCTGTGACCTTGGGTAAGTTACTTCACCTGCCCATGTCTGTTTCCTCACCTGTTAAATGGAGGTGATAACTGGACTTACTCCACTCATTGTGTGATGAATAAATGAATTAAGAACAGCTTAGAACAGTGCTGGGTGCATAGTAGGGACTCAGCTCCATAGAAAGAAGCTATAATTTTATAATTAGGAGCCAAATACATGGGATAGGAAGGGCTTTCAAAGTTCAAACAAGGGGAAAATTGCTGTGGGTTGGTTGGTTGATTAGAAAAGGTTTTACAAGGAAAATATTGCATCTGAAGTAAAACTGGAAGGGAAAATGTGAGCCAGAGGAAGAGGGGGATTCAGAGGAGTGGATATAGGACATCCTAGTTAGAGGGATGCTCTTTCATTGGAAAATAGGGGAAGATGAGGTTGAAGGATGGCTGGCCCATTGTGGGAGGGCCAGGCACCAGGATGAGCATGGTGGATTTTATCCTTTGGACAATAGGAAGCTCCTGAAGTTTCCTGAACAAGAGAATGATGGATAAGAGTAATGTCTTTATGAAGGTTAATTCTGCAGCGCTTGGAAGTGAGGCTTGGAGGGGAAGCCATCCATGAGATAACTGCAATAATTTAAGCGCAAAAGGGTAAGAAACAAAAAGAGTTAAGAGTCTGCACAGGGGACTTCCCTGGCGGTTCAGTGGTTAAGACTCAGCACTTCCACTGCAGGGGGGCTGGGTTCGATCCCTGGTCAGGGAACTAAGATCCTGCAAGCTGTGCAGCGCAGCCAAAAAAAAAGAGTCAGCACAGATGCTTTCATGCAAGAACTACCAACTGACGGAGGTTCCAGAACAGAGATGAGAGAAAGAGTTGGTTGACAGCATTAGTGACAAAAAGAACGATGATGCCAGTGACATAAACAGGTAAATCCAGAGAGTTGACCTTATTTTTCTTTTTTTTTTTTTGAATTCAGAGGAGGAAACCAGAATTCCCTTCTAGACATAATGACTTGGAGGAAACAGAGCGCAAAGAAAGGCAGATGGAGATGTGAAATTATTACAGAAAAGAGAGCTGAGATCAAAAAATCGGTAGGGGAGCCTGAGATCATGGGAGCCAGAAGAATGGATGGATTCACAGAGCAGGATTCACGGTTACTAAGAATTAATGGATAGTAAAGAAGAAGACACACTTGGAAGAAAGAGCACAGCTTCTTCAAGGAAGGAGTCTTGACCTTTTTTTCATCCGCAATGGCCATGATGGAGAAGTACTCAAAATGGTAAAGGATGATAATTGATACTGAAGCTTTGGTCTAAATCAATAAACAAGAGTGTGCAGGGCAAGACCCTGAGCTGGCAGTCAGGAGAGAAGGGGGTTCAGGAAAGTGGGGGGGGGGTGCCAACCACGGGGACTCCCGGCCCTAAAACTCCACAGGATTCTGTTCACCTCAAGGCGTGGTGCTGTGGATAACTTCAGTCGTTCTTCTTTGCATTATTTTTATTTTCCAGTATTCCCTAATTAGAATGTTTAACTTTGTTAAAGTACGGGGGAAACTATTCTAGAAGCTTATAAGACATCTGTCTACAGGGATAGGCTTCATTTTAACAATTTTCAAGGAAAATGTAGATGCTTTGGACTACTTCTATAGGTATTTATAGATATAGGTATATTCTATTTAAGAGGAATTTACATATCACCTTTATGGAGGAAAATCAAATGCATGCCAATTATCTTTTATTTCTACTTTTAATATAGAAGATGCCTACAGCAACAAACTACTTTAAATTTTTTTCTATCTAACTATCTACATATATATGCCTAGGTCCTTGCCATAAATTCTAAAAATACTCAGACACCTCATTTATTTAGTCAGTGGATACTGAATGCATTGGGGAACGCATTGGTAAGGAAAAATAAAAAATATGTACCCTCTCTGTGGAGAAAAGGGAACCCTCCTACACTGTTGGTGGGAATGTAACTTGGTGCAGCCACTATGGAAAACAGTATGGAGGTTCCTCAAAAAACTAAAAATAGACTTGCCATAAAATCCTACAATCCCACTCCTGTGCGTATATCCAGACAAAACTATAATTCGAAAAGACACATGCACTCCTACATTCATAGCAGCACTATTCACAGTAGCCAAGACATGGAAACAACCTAAATGCCCATCGACAGATGAATGGATAGATAAGATGTGGTACATATATACAATGGAAGACTACTCCGCCATAAAAAAGAATGAAATAATGCCATTTGCAGCAACATGGATGGACCTAGAGATTATCATACTAAGTGAAGTAAGTCAGAAAGAGAAAGACAAACACCATATGATATCACTTATATGTGGAATCTAAAATATGACACAAATGAACTTATTTACAAAACAGAAACAGACTCACAGACATAAAGAAAAGACTTGTGGTTGCCAGGGGGTGGTAGAGGTAGGGGAGGGTTAGATTGGTAGTTTGGGGTTAGGAGATGCCAACAATTGTATAGAGAATGGATAAACAACAAGGTCCTACTGTATAGCACAGGGAATTATATTCAGTATCCTGTGATAAATCATAATGGAAAACAATACGAAAAAGAATGACTATATTATGTATAACTGAGTCACTTTGCTGTACACCTGAAACTAACACAACATTGTAAATCAGCTATACTTCAATAAAATAATTTTTTAATTACCCTCTTTACACAGAGTATGATGGATTTTTTTTTCCCTTTGACGTCTTCCCCTACCTTCCCCACTGCACCACACAAGTTGGTCATGTAAAACTGACGTCAACTTACAGCAGAGCATCACACATCACCACTCGTAAGAGTTCTTTGGTCATCCCTACCTGTTGGAAATTCTTACCAACTCTCTTCCCCACTCAGACCCTCACCTCTGCCACATGGCTGGACTCCTCTCCCCTCTGCAAACACTTCCCCTCCTCCTGCCCTTCTCAGAGACCTGTTTTTTTTTCCACCTTCCGTGGAAATTTTTAAAGTCCTATTTCTTCATGATGCTGTGCCATTTAGTTCTCCGGCTGCTTCCCGGACTTGTCTTCACTTGTAAACTCTCCATCTGTGGTTCTCAGTGGGAGCGTGTGTTGGCCTCACCTGGAGGGCTTGTTAAAACAGAGGGTGCAGGCCTCACCCACAGAGTTTCAGAGTCGGTAGGTCGGGGTGGTGCCTGGGAATTTGCATTTGTTAACAGGAGCCGCTGCTGCTGCTGGTGACAGGCCACACTCTGCAAACCACTACTCTGAAGGCTTCTGAACAAGTTCTCCTAACAACAGAATCACCTCTGAGCTCCTGGCTCCCGTATCAGCCCCACAAAGGGAGAACTGGACTTTTAAATAAGTTGTTCTCTCTCTTGGGACTGAGCAGGACCATCTCCCCTAGGAACATTTTCTGTATCATCCTTAAAACATTTGTTCTGCCCTCTGTTCAGAGCTGTAGGGAGGATTCTGACCCCATCATTGGACGTTAGACTGCTGGCAGCTCTCTGATGATGAAAATAATCAATATGTAATCAATAATAAGAATAGAAAAATATATATGTATAACTGAATCACTTTGCTGTACACCTGAAACTAACACAACATTGTAAAGCAAACATACTTCAATAAAACAAATTTTTTAAGAAAAAAAAGGATATATCCAAAGCAATTGATAGCATATCTGAAGTATCCCATCAATGCATAATCATTTTTTAATGAATGAACTTAACCTTTATTTATCAGCATATTTGAACCTTGAAAATATATTTACTGGGAAAAAACAAGTTGCAGTGAACAAGCACAATATGATGCCATTCGTATAAATTTTAAACCACAGATCCATACTATATACTAATGCATATTCGTTTTTGATGTCTATCAATATCAACAAAATCTCCTTTTCCTAGTAGAACTCTTTGCACCTGCAAATATGTAAAACATGCTATGAAAAAGTGGAGGTTGCTTTTTCCTGTGTTTATTTCAATAAAAGTTAATAAACTCTGAAAAAAAAAAAGAATAGAAAAGAGTTTTATTTGAGTCAAACTGAGGACTGTAGCCCGGAAGCCCGCTTCCCAGATTACTCTGAGAAACTGCTCTCGAGAAGCAGGGTTTTCAGCACAGTTTTACATCTTGTCAGAACAAAGAACATTAAACAAGTCAGGGAAACATTTCTCCAAGGTTTCAAAAAAAAACAGACCAGCACGTGCACATACAGCATGTCTAGCATGGCCTTGGTACCTGGGAAGGGAGTCTTATCATCCAAGGAGGACCAGCATTGGCGTCCCAGGAAAAGGGGCATTTAATCATTATTTTTAACATGGACTTTCTTTACTTTTCTTTAATAATTAAGGCAGATGTACAATGTATGTTTGATAGGCCACAAACAGGCTATTTTAGTTAGCACCAAATTCAAGTTAACTCATGTATAGGCCAGAATGACTTCCCTATAATCTCAATATGTGAAAATTTCTTTTATCATCTCAAACCTCACCCTTCCCTCTTCCCCTTGTGCCAGCATCTGAGGAAGCGGGTAAGAAAGCCAGGGTGCTCCCTGCTTTGGTGCGGGGGGAAGATTCAAACCACAGCATCCTCTCTGCACGTGAACTCTCACCCCAGCCCACCCCCCCGACCACAAAAGGAAAGGCCAGGTTCCTTCGCTCCTTCCCTTGCTAGCTCAAGCCATTCTGGACCTGCATGAGAGGCCTGCCTGCTCACCCTCAGAAATCTCCATTATGTAACTAACAAACCATTTCACACCCCTTTGGTGTGTTTATGATGTCATCAGCCTCAACACCTGAAGCAAACTCTGAGTGAGGGTCCCTCCTGTTTTTGTAGGATGACCATAAAAACTCCCCCAGGGCTTAGAGGCTTTTTCCTTTCCTCTTTACATCTAAAGAACCCACAAAAAAATCATTCTATGAAACCGTATAGGTAGAATTAAGCAAAAGTTAAGATGGAATTTGAGATACCTTCCTCCGCCTTCCCCACCAGCTACTGGAAACTGGGTACAGACATTTCAGGAAAAAAATTAGAGGAAACTACTCTGGTAATTCACACCAGCCCAGTAGAAAAGTTCTAAAGATACTGACATGACCAGACTGCCTTACAGGACAGACCATGGCAACCAGCCCCATTCACAGACACGGAGCTTCCAGACAGCTTAATGCCCCACTTAAGAATGAGCAGACCGAGGTTCAGTTCCTGATCAGGGAACTAAGATCCCCCAAGCCATGCAGCGTGGCCAAAAAAGAAGAAAAGAAGCACCCAAATAAGGATCACCAGATATTTGAGGATAGTGTCTCATATGAAAGACAGAGACCAGAGAAAATAACAGGAAAAAAAGTAACTGACAGATACAATGCAGGAAGAAAAAATTTCTTCACAAAATATCATTAATATCCTCAGAAAGATAAGAGAACATATTGCAACCACGAAGAATAGGACACTGTTTTTTTAAGTGAGCAAAAAAATACTTCAAAAAAAGGAGCTCCGAGAAATCAAAAATATAACAGCAGAAATAAAAAACTTAGAAGGAAGAAGAAATCTTTCAGAAAGTAAAACAAAAATATGGAAAATAGAAATTAAAAGATAGAGAATTAGAAAGTCCAGTCGCTCAAAGATCCAAATAATAGAAAATCCAGAGGGACTCCCCTGGTGGTCCAGTGATTAAGAATCTGCCTTCCAATGCAGGGGATACAGATTCGATCCCTGGTCGGGGAACTAAGATCCCACATGCTGCGGGGCAACTAAGCCCACCCCCTGCAACTACTGAGCCCTTGCGCCACAGCTACAGAGAAGCCCATGCACAGCAGCAGAGGATCCCGCATGCCACAACGAAGATCCCTCATGCCGCAACTAAGACCTGACGCAGCCAAAATTAAAATAAATAAATACTAAAAAAGAAAAAAGAAAATCCAGAAAGAGAGAAGAGAAAAAAAGAGAGTAAATAGTCAAGATAATTTTTTTCAATTCTCCATATTTGAAGAAAATTAATTTTCACCTTGAAAGGTACACAAAATTCTAATATAATAGATGAATATAGAACCTACATGAAGCAATAGCACTGTGAAATTTCAGATCAACAGGAAGGTAGGGAAGATCCTGAAAGCTTCAATTTTTTTTTTTTTTTCCTTGCAAAAGATCAAGAATCAGAACGGCATTGGAAAACCCAACAGAAACTGTGGAAACTAGAAGTCAAAATTACAAGGGAAAATGATTTCCAACCTAGAATTATATACCCAAACTATTGATTAAAAGTTACAGTGAAATAAAAAATATTTTCTGATAAGTCTGAAAAACCTTTTCTCAAATATACTTTTCTCAGAAAACTACCAAAGATTATGTCACACTAAAACAAGGAAGTAAACCAAGAAACAGGAAGACAAAGAAAGCAAAAAACAGGTAATCCAACATAAAAGCAAAAAAAATCACCAGGAAGATGTGCAGGAAGCTCCCAAGTAGACGATTCTGAAGCAGGTCTTGAGAGAAACTAGGAGAGTTTAGAGCAAGTTAGGAAACACAATGGGGGATTTCTTCAAGAAGATGAATAGACAGGACTTAATGCAGCTGATAAAATCTGGACAACTGACAGAGTATGGGGTTGAATTGGTGACAAGCATATAAAATAATGAAGCAAACCATTATTAACTCCAAGGAAAATCAGGCATGTTGCAAAAGAGAAAAAGTAACCATTGTACGTCACTTGCCTTATCTGTAAAATAGCATTTTTAATTTTTTTAATTTATTGTATTGAAGTATAGTTGATTTACAATGTTAATTTCTGCTGTACAGCAAAGTGATTCAGTTATACATATGTATACATTCTTTTTCATATCCTTTTCCATTATTGTTTATCACAGGATATTAAATAAAATTCCCCGTGCTATACAGTAGGACCTTGTTGTTTATCCATTCTATATATAATAGTTTGCATCTGCTAATTCCAAGCTCCCAGTACATCCCTCCCCTACTCCCAACTAGCATTTTTATAGCAAAAATAATAGCATTGAATATTCCTCTAACCAAAATTCTTGTATATCTCTATTAGGAGGGAGGGGAGAAGGCAGAAAGTCGAATGTATGGTAGGTCAAAAGAGAAAGTATTAAGCAAGACTATCAATCAATACATGATGACTAAAACTGCAAAACTTTAGTAACAATAAAGTTGTAGTAAAGAAGTAACAACAGAAATCTGCCATATAGGGACATGGAAATAAATCTCAATAAAAGAGCTCACTTGGTTGGAAGCGGTTGTTGCCAAGGAGTGGAAATTTGGGAGATGCCCAGTGGAACGCTGCGTTTTTTATTGGAAGCCCCGTATACTTGTCTGACTTCTTAAGCTCTGTGCATGTGCAGTTTTAAATAGTTTAAATGTAAACTACTCCTAAGTTTACCAAATAACTTACCCTATAAAAAATTCCTAAATTAATTTTCTTTTTTAATACATATACTCTTCCCACAAAGAATCTGAGGTGGCATATCAAAATACATATGTAACTAAAAAGTCAATACACATACAAAAGAAAATCAAGGGAAAGGAGAAAAAGGATACAAGTTTCTTGAAGAATTACCAAATTCATAGTAACTTTTTTATTGCTTTATTTACTCAACTGAAAGAAGTGAAAATATAATGGCCACCAGCATTTTGTGTGGGGTTTTTTGTTTTATTTTGCTTTGTTTTGTGGGAAGGAGATGTCTGTCACTCTTTTTAGATGTGAAAAAGGTGTTCCCAACCCATGGTAAAGCTGAGAGCCACTCAGCTAGAAAATTGTTTCTGACTCACAATTTGGAGCTGAGCTACTTTTTAAAAGTGAATCTATGCCATTAATGTTCACATATCAGCTCTGCTTCTCCCCCAAGGACTAGCACACAAAATAGGGGCAGTTATTTTTCCTGTAGGCCTCGGGGTGTTTTTAAAATATTTATATGTAAGTGGAATGTCTGAGCCAATGCTTCTCATCCCAGGCAAATTTCTGCAAATGGGAATATCTGTGACTGCGTTCCTCTGCAAAATAACTGTGTTCACATCTGGGCTGCTTTCTGTTTGTCTACATTGTAGATGCGAAAGCCTAGGAAACTGTCCAGGAGTTGCTTTCGTTTCTTAAAAATAATATTCAAATTACCATTAGGGACACGATTAGCTCTTAATCAATAGTCTTCCGTGTTTTGTATTTTCTTACATTTGCATTTTAATAACTTCTAGTTTAATAACTAGAAGCTTAATAAACTCTGCAAACCACCCAGGTCATGAGTTTAGATATAAGAAAGTTCTCGGGTTTTTTCAGTTCTAAGTTGTTATGTTTTATTTTCTAACACTTGTATTTTTCTTCACAAATAGCTATAATTTACCTAGGAGGAAATTCACCAAAATATTCAGAAAGTGTTCATTTTCTTTGTGTGGATCAGCATTTTCTAAAAGAAGAGAGGAAGGGAAGGGGGTGCCAAGAGAGGAGAAAACACCCCTGATAGAAATGAATCAACCGTGTGCATCAGTCCAGGCATGACTTTCTGAAAAGTTTTTATAAAACGCATTAAGATAGTGGCGTTCTCTGTTTCTCTGTGCTACTCCTCTAAAAGCCTGGCTTTTCAAGAGCTTGAAAAACCTAAGAGAAAGACCTTTATTTCCCACAGATTCTGTATGGGGGACTTGGACACCATACAGATTAAATCCCTTAAAGATTTAGAGACTAATGTCCAGAGCAGGTAAGCTACCTACTTCGGGACACACAGCCAGTAAGTAACAGATCACAGACCAAGACACAGCCACCATCTCCCGAGCCAGTTCTGCCCTTGTAACCCCACTTCAGATGTCAGAGTGCAAGGTAAACTTTTTTTATATTATACTATCAAACTAAGAAAATTTTATTTTATTTTTCAAGCCTGAAAATAACTTGTGGTTTCTAAATTTGTGGGTCCAGAGAAATCGACTGCAATGGATAAATACACTGTGTATTTCAACTCACACACCACAGCACAGGCATGTGTGTGCATACACACACGTGTACACGCACGCACACACACCAACACACAATGAGGCCATCTGCCATCTAGCAGAATGCTTCCAAGTGGCAAGATGGCAACATATTCCTGCATGGATAGCTTTACCTTGAAGGATTGCTATATCTGCGTGTCATTCCTAGAATGTGAGTAACCTTGAGCGTCTCCAGAGACGTGGCTGGAAACTTGATGCAAACTGCTGAAAGCAGAATCAAAGAAATCACCCTCTTCTTGGCCACAACCAAATCCTCACTGTGCATGTAGCTTCTTCGATTTCTCGTGAAAACTTTCCAGGGATTCCTTTGGTCACTGCTTTTGACTCTAATAGTCAAGAGGTTGCCAGAGGACTGGCTCCTGCTCCGGATTTCAAGAAGAAAAATAAATGTTCTGCAGCCTCTAAAAAGGTGATAAAGCTGAGTGATAACATTCATCTAGTGAACAATATTCTAAAGCATAGAGAACATCTTTAATAGATTATTTTCACTCTTTGCCATATTTTATTCCTGCACTTTCTTCAGACATTCTAAAGATACCAGCACTTTAACCCTCCCAAATGGTCCTCCTTTCCGCGTCTTCACCTTGTCTTATGAGAGATGCCTGGGCCCAGCCACATCTTTAGTACATTCAAGTTTAAAGGCTTAACATTTTTTTAATATAAATACAGAGGGGGAAAAAAGTAAAGTGCTTAAAAATAGAATCAATTATTTCATTAAGCCATTCAAAGAGACAGTGATTTGGAGGGATTTTGCTGACTCTGTAAAATTTTTAAACCTGGAGTTACCGAAATGAGAGACAACCTACTAAAAGAATCAGTAAACAGCCTTCAAAGCTGTTTAAAAGCTTAAAAGCTGTAGGCAATGCTGCCAACAATGAATAATTATAGCAAAAAATCTTGTTTAGGATACACAGAAAAAATTTTAAATCACTATAGAGGAAGCACCTTCATTTGCAAAAGTGATGTCCTATAAGAAACAATACAATGTCAACTGACTGTTAAGATCTAATAAGAAGATAATCTTCTGACTAAGTCCTCTGAGGCAAACTCCAGTATTGGGTCAAGCATTGGAAAGTTCAAAGCAAACTAAAAAAAAAATAAAAACATAATTTTTAAATGCACAATTGGAGCACACTGTGCATGAAGAGTATTTTGCTGAGGGATTATTTTTAACTCTTCTGCATACAGATACGTTCACCATTATTTCACTGACATTCATGAGATTTATTCAATTAATTCGAGTCATTAAATGATATTCTTCTTCCTCCCCACTCCCTTCCTGATCCTGAGAATAGAAAAGTCCATTAACAGGTCATGGCAGGAAAGTGCTTCTTGATGGTACCATGGCAACATGCCACCAAACACAAAGGGGACCAGTGCTGAGAGGATGGGGAGAATCGAGGCAACCCACACTAGACAGGGGGAAAGAATCACCCAAAATGGCAATATTATCATCTCCATTCAGAGCACACTTTTTTGGGGACTATAAGTAGAAGCATATTTCTTTAGTTAATATTTATTTTATAGCTGCAAAGAGAAAGGCCTAAAACTAATTTTTTAAAAACCTAGTATATTCTATTTCCAAGGACCTATTCTCTCACGTTCACAGGTGGAAGCTCTATCTCCTCAGCTTCTTGCACTGGACTGACTCTTCCTTCCATTTTTCATTAGCTGAGCTGAGCATGTCCAGAAAACCACCTTTCCCTGTAATGAGCCCCAGTGGGAACCTGGCAAAGGAGCTCCTAGGAGGTTTCAGGAGCCTCTTACCACATCCTGGGTGGCAAGACGGGACCAGGTGATCGACTTCCCCACTAATTTTATCCTACATGGAGGGCATTGGCACCAGTCCAGCTAGGCTGGGGCCGGAAGGGTTTAGGCTGCTTACCAAGAAGTGCCTATTAAAACAGAAATGCAGGTATCCATGCCCCTTCCTCTGAGAAGGGGAAGAAGGAAAAGGACTCACTGATATCACACACACACACGCACGCACACATCATCCTGCCATTTTTCAGAAGTCATCTTTTAGAAAGTTTCCTTAGCGCATTGCTTTGCCCCTTGATTTTCTTTCCTTTAATTATGGCAGAAATCACGAGGAATAATAAACATTTCCCATCCTTTGCAAGTTAAAAAATAGGCAGGAAAATTTGAATTATTAAACAAGTCTGACATGGGGAAATAGAAGCAGAAAATCATTTTTGTCCCCCAGCTTCTCCAGGCCCTTTGAAAATCCCGGCTGTCCCTCTGATTTTTCTAGTCTCTTATAACTAAGGCAAACATCCTTGATCCAGAAGTGTGAAACCCAGGCCCCTGTCCGATGGGCGTGAGATGGGAACCTTCCTCGAGGGAGGCCATGCTCCGGGCAGGATGCCAGCCCCGCAGAACTGCCCCCTGTCGCAGTGAAGAAAGATCTGTGAGAAGAAGAGGATGGGGTCAGGAGGAAGGAAAGTATTCCCCTGACCGGCACTGATGTCTGGCTTCATGCCCTCTGGGCCCGGCCATGGGGAAAGCTGACTGTCCCCCTCCCTGGTGCTTGTGTATGTGTTTTGGGAACCCCCATCGTCAATGTGGACCTTCCCCTGTAGTCCTCTCCACCCCAACACAAGCGTCTCCATCCTCAAGCTCCTAGGAGCCCTTCCCATCCTTAGTTTCTCTCTGCTGAGCCATGTCAGCCCCTCCAGGTGGCCCACTGGGTCCCTTCAGGGGACCTCAGGCTGTGTCTCACACTCGCACCCCCATCTCAGCAGGAGAAAACTAATGATAAGCTCTGGGAAGTCTGGTCCATCCCTACCCCAAAGCAGCTCTCCTTAACTCAGCTGTCCAGCTGGTTTCTGGACTGAGCTTTCTCAGGAGGGCCCCTCTTCCACCTACTTAGACTTTGAGACTAAGAGGCCCAGACCTAGATGTCTGGAGTGGGTCCCTTTGAAGACCCTCCTGCAGGCCTTGAGGAGGGGGCAGACACCTGGGTGGGGGCTACTGGGAGAGGGGAGAGCCCCAGCAAATTCCAACTCTTTCTAAGGATAACTGGGGTTCCCTGAGTCAGGGCTGTGTCTCCCCTCAGACTGGGGGTCCCTGAGGCAATTTTTTTGTGTTTGCATAAAATGAGACAACTTTATATAGTATTTTTTGAAATGCACATAAAATATAACTGTATATTGGATAAAAATCAAAGTGGCCATTGGCCCTTTTAAACCTTTTTAGCGGAGTAATAAGGAGCCTTTTGTTCTCCTGCCAATCTCTCACTGGACGCTGAGCACCCACATTGACTTTGGATTTTTTCGGTTGGTGATGGAGAAACGGAGACTTCAGCAAATCAAGGAAGCAGGAGGTCATGGACTATTTGCCATTTTGTACAACTACGTTTTAAATATTCCCTAAGAAAAAAGTAAAAGAATCCAACCTCTCCAGCCCTTTGATTAGCTAAAACCATTACTGACAAATTGTATCCTGAGTGGTTTAGTCCTAATTCACGATGTAGAAGACAGTGAAGGCTCTCCTGGGATTAAGAACCAGAAAGAGGAGAAAAAATATAAACGATGTGCTTCACGTTCAGAAGACAATTTTGGGCATTTGGAGTCAGGATACAGTGTTGTTTAAGAAGTCAATAATTTCCTAATCTCTTGCCACAAGATACAATAAATAATATTTTTTAAAAAAATGAATCCTAGGAGAAAATTTGAAATTGAACAAATACCCAGACAATAACCAGATATTTAAGATTGCTGGTGTGGACACAACATCTGCAGAGCGGGCAGCACAGATGCTCATTCAGAGGTGGGGTGCTGCCAGCCCAACTGTCCAGTGAGTTGGCCGCTGATGTCTGCCCGTGGGTCCCCACCCCAACCCAGGAGCTGACCTCCACTGAAGGCCACATTAATTACTGGTCATGGGTGCAAAGGCCACCTTCCTGCTTCACTTGGGCTCCCAAGCTCCCATCAGACAGGCTGAAGTCTCTGCCCCAGTGGCCTTGCTGTTTGGCTTCCCCAGACGCCCAGTCCTGCTTTTCACACTCCCTTCAACGGTTGCCACAGAGAACATTTCCCAGCAAATCTCCTGCACGCAAATCTCCGTCTCAGAGCCAGTGACCTGGGGAATCACAACAACAGTAAAGCAAACCAGAAGTAAAGTGGTTTCTAGTTTGTCTTCACGCCGTCATCTAGTTTCCCTGTTTGCCATTCAAAGATGGTAAAGAAACGACTTCAGACAGTAAAAGTCAGAGTACCAGGCACCCACAGGAATAGAAACAGTGCCTACACGCTGTGCAACTCTCAAAAGATGGGCTGCGTCTAGAAAGTGAACGGGGGAGTTTATCTCAGCCGTAGCTCTGGAAAATCCTCAATTTCTTAGGCTGAAATACTGTTAGACTGAGAGGCAGGCAGAGGTTAACTCGATACAATGCATAAATGTAATGGGGAAGCCTGGCCCAACAGAGCGTCCAGTGGTGGGGAAAATGGGGGTCGCCACTGAAAATGCCCATTTCGGGTAGGCTTTTCCCTGGCATCTTTAATATGTGGGGAACACCCACCTGCGATTCTTATTCCATGATAACATCGTATCTCTCTTCCAAAAGTTCACTAGATACCATGAAACTACATTTCTGCTTCAGAAGTTTTCACAACAGGCCTGTCAAGTAGGCAAATGCCTTTCCTCTTCTTCTGGAACCAATCTCTTTACCTCCCCCATGTGTTCTGTTTCCAAGCCCAATCTCCTCTCATCACCACCCCTTCCTCACCACACCCACGTCACAAACACCCACTACACCTCACCTTCCCCTTCTTTCCTCCCCCGCTCCCTCCCACACAACTTCCTACCAGTTGAACCACAGATGCCAATCAAGTGTAAGAAGCTTCCAGGGGCTTCATCACCCTCCGCCATTTTTATTCAACTGGACTCCCCCCACCCCCGCCCCCACCCCCGCCCCCGCCCCCGCCCCCGCCCCCGCTGCAGTTGATTGGCCAGGAGCCTGACCTGGGGGACCAATCAAGAGGCCGTGCTGGAGTAGCTTGTATTTCTGTGTCTCTCTCTGACTTTCTGTCAGCACCAACCCCAATTTGGCTTTTGAGCTGAAGAGTTTTGCAAGCACTGGGGCTGGGACTGCCTTTGCAAGTGACCATTGGAGGAATCGAACAGGCCTGGTTCAGGCACAAGAGCTGCCACCGTGAGCAAGTCAGTTATCTATTTATGCCTCAGTGTCTTAGTCATTCAAATGTGGATAAGACCACCAAGCTCCGAGTGTTGTGGGAATTAAAACTGAATTGAACTAGTGTGTGTTCTGCAGCCTGGATAGTGCCTGAAACATAATGGCAGTCACTCAGTAAAGGAGAGCTATTATCTCTTCTTCTACTGATGATAAAGCCAGACGAGTCCCCTAGAGTGCGTGCTGGGCTTAGCGGCTTACTTCTAACAAAAGAGCAGGGAATGAGAAACATAGGGAAGAGAAACTGGGGAACTCTACAATGGAGAGCGCTGGCTCTGTCTAAGGTCCACGCAGAAAAACCCAGATGGCTTTTTATTTTGGTTTTGCTGGTGGCTTTGTCCTAGATCAGCCCCAGGTTGTTTCAACCCGATGACCAGTCTCCCCTGACCTGACCCAGGGCAGGGCTCTGGGAATCGAATCTGGGGCCGACATCATTTCCTGCAGGAGTACATTGTGCAGGTCTGGAGTGGAAACAGATTTTGCAGTCTGCAGCATGAAGAGGAAAGATGGGACCACCTAGGGAAAACGCATACGTAAGGAAGAGAAAGCTGAAGGCAGAATGCTGAGACCATCAGAAAACACCAAGGAGGGACCAAGGGACCCCTCCAAGGGACCAAGGAGGATGGTGAGAGATGTGAGGAAAAGCAGAGAAAAGAGAGTCAGGGGAGGCAAAGGCATGGGCTTCAAGCTACAGAATTGGACCCATTACTGGGTTATGAAATCAATTACTTGGTTGTGACCAGCACTGAAGAAGAAGGAAACTGGAATTATTAGAGTTCTTGCATATAGTCAAGGATAAGGACTGTGTTGGGAAAGGTTACCTTCAGCTGAGTAACCCATACTGGGTTACTACGCAGAAGTTTCCTTCATAAGTTGATTTGCAATAAAAATAATTGGAAAAAGCATGGATGGGAGTTCCGAGGAGGCGGGGGCTGTCCACAGAGCCAAAGCCAGCAGAGCCGACGGGTCTAGAAACACAAGCGATGAATCAAAATGTCCACCGGCGTGGGAGCTAATGCTACGGTGGTCATTATTTTGCAAATATAAGTGTATCACGTCAACACATGCTACACCTTAAACTTACACAATATGTCAGTTATATCTCAATAAAGCTGGGGAAAATGTCCATTGAATATGGCAACATGGAGGTCTGGTGAGCTGATCAGAGCACTTTCCACAGCGTGTTGGAGGAAGTGCCCACGGAACTGGGTGGAAAGGGTGGGGGGGTTAGAAGGAGGGAGAGCAAGACTAGACCTCTTTTTCAAGAAACTTGGCAGAGAAAAGAGGAAACAGGTAGTTATGGAGGGGACTTAAGATCAAGGTTTATTGCTTACTTAGGATACGATTTAAATAAGTTTATAGAAGCAGCTGAAGTTAAGGGGCAAAGTGGGTCATTGATGGAGCAAAGTGAGGAGAGAGGCTAAGGAGAGCAGATTGTGACCAGGGAGTGGGGTCTGGGGAAAGGAGAGCCCAGCATGGATGCCCAGTGGGCCCCCCTAGTGGGCAATGGGAAAGCCTGCCTTTTCCCCCATAAAATAAGGCAGGCATTCAGGTATCTAAATATGCTGCCTTTCCAATTTTTTAAATATTGTAACTCTTCCTGCAGGATGCTAAATAATTTCAATTGTGGAGACAACAAGTCACAGAAAACGATATTGTTCAGCCAGGCCTAGGATGGTCATGGGGCCCAGGAAGGGCACCAAGGGTTTGTCCTAGCCCCTGAGCATTCTGAGAAGGGGTGGCCCTGGGACTCATGTCCCAGAGCATCCCACGTTGGCAGAGCAAGTGGCAGGAAGGCTGTACTGTCAGAGGCGGGGACCAAGGTGCAGGCTCTCTGAGTTCAGCCCCTGCAGGAAGCCAGTGTGTCCAGATGGGCCTCTGGCTGTGATAAGCAAACAGGACACTTAGCGCCCTCTGGTGGCAAAAGTACCATATGGGCCCTATGACTAGAAGCAGAAACTCCTGTAAACTTTATCTGTAAAGGGCCAAATAATATTTTAAAAGGCTTTGAGGGCCAATCTCTGTACATAAACAAATACACACACAGCTGTGTGACAAAATTTTATTTATAAAAACAGGCAGTGAGCCATAGTTTTAAGGACCCCCCACACTTAAATGTTTTGATAGGAATATTGTCCAAGAAAAGTTTGTTATTGTTCCCAAAGCAAATCATGGCTCAGAGAAACACATCACTCAGTGACCACTACATTAAACAAGTCTTAAAAATGCACAACTTATTTGGAAATTATATGATAAATGATTAGCGCCACCAGTCAGATCTCTATGAAAGTATTGGCTTGGCCAGAAAGTTCGTTTGGGTTTTTCCACCAATAGTTTTAATGATATATATAATTTTGTTTTAGATAATAACGAGGCATATAATTTAACATTTATGTATTGATTTTTTTTTCCATACCAGATACTCACTTTGAAGATCATCTTTGCAATAACAAGGAGGAGGATAATGGATTGGGGGAGAAAAATGAAACCTTGGGACAGTTGACTTAAAACAACGTGACTTTAGTTTCTTAAGACACTAAAATGAGCGCATGAAGAACACAGGTGAGGTTTAGGACCCTGAAATGTTTAGAGACATCGCGGTTGGGAGATTTCCTCCAACAGCCCAGGTGTAAGAGAGGTTATGGGTTTGGAGATTTGGGGCTGCAGTGTGAGGCACAGACACACAAATGAATAGGACACAGTTCCTGCCATCGGGCAAGTCAGGAAGTGTTGATCCCATCTGGCCATGAGCATTCCCAGGCTTCCTCTGGGGAGCTGCTCCACAGGGAAGCAGAGTGTCTAATTCTGGTGGCACCTCCTCGACTCCCATTAGCTTGGTTATGTTCACAGAAGCCTCAAGCCCAGCCCTTGGCTAAAGAGACCAGATGCCCTTCTGCCCACCTGTGGGACCACTGCACGCACACTTCAGGTCAGCCGAGGATCAGGCAATTCCTGAAAGCCTACTCTGTGCCAGCTTTGTCCCCTAATTCTCTAAAAATATCTTCCACTAGGTGTCATTCCCATCTTAAAACTGAGTCAACTAAGACTTGGGGAAATTAAGAAAAACCTCTCAAGGTCTCAAAATTAAGTAAGTGCTATAGCCTTTTTTTTTTTTTTTTTTTTTTTTTGCGGTACGCGGGCCTCTCACTGCCGTGGCCCCTCCCGCCGCGGAGCACAGGCTCCGGACGCGCAGGCTCAGCGGCCATGGCTCACGGGCCCAGCCGCTCCGGGGCATGTGGGATCTTCCCGGGCCGGGGCACGAACCCGCGTCCCCTGCATCGGCAGGCGGACTCTCAACCACTGCGCCACCAGGGAAGTCCCAGTGCTGTAGCTTTTAAACCCAGCTCCGCTCAAATCTAAGGCTTCTGCTCCTCCCCATACACAGAGCAGTGATTCTCTTAGTGTGGGCGCTGGGCCAGCCATTACACTGGGAACTTGGGAATTTGGGAACCTGTCAGTAATGCAGATTTTCGGGCCCCAACCTAGCCCTCCCGAATCAGACTCTGGGGGTGGGACCCAGCAATCCAATTTAACACGGCCACCAAGTGGCTCTGGTGCACGTTGCCTCCAAGAAAGACAGAATGTTGTAGTGGTCCCAGCAGGAATGGGCTCGCCCCCGCCCCCCGAGCACCGAGGGGGGAGACAGGGCAGCAGGCACTGATTTTTCTGGCCGCCCCATGCCAGCTCCTTAAAGAGTGATGCGATCCTATCACCAACAGCTGTGATTAGAGGGAAAGAACCAGGCCAGAGCTTCAGCGTATTCTGTTGACATGTTTCTTCTAACAACCTATGTGCTACAGGGAATTGTACACCAAGATGCGGTAAAGGAGGTTGGGTAGCCAGCTTAGAGTCAATCACCACAGGTGACAAACGCTGGGTTTCCAAAGGTCTGCTTCCATCCAGGCCCTGGGCACACCACCTTCATCCGATGGCAACATCAACACGGGGTGACGGCTGGGGAGGGACGAAGACGCGGAAACAGGCAGCCGCTGATGGGAGGCGGTCACCACCAAGCAGGGACCCCATCCAACCGGTGATTTTTCAGGTGTCCAGGTGAGAATACAACCCCGATGAGGGTTCCCTCCCATCCTGCAGGGTTAGGGCTAGGCTTAGGGTAAATGCCTATCCAGCTGTGTCCGCCCTCATGGGAGAAAGTGGCAGGGCCAGAACCTAACAACCCCGCAGTCATCTAAGGGGGATGCTCCGTGACCCTCAGACGTTCCAGAATGACGACAGCCGAGAGCAACCCCCACCTGACAGACCCAGCCCAGAGCCCATTCCTGAAACTCCCCAAACCAACCCCGAAACTCGCCCCACCCAGAGTGCCTCTGGGCCAATGGGCAGGACAACAATTCAGGAAGAATATTCTATGCCCAGACAAGTGAGTGTGTTGTTTTGTTTTTCCAAGCAGTGCTCATCAAGGTTTAAACAAACAAGCCCTCACACCTACAGCAGGGAAGGATGGGAGGCCGCAGCCAGGTGTGTTAACACAGGATGCTGGGGTCCAGACAGGAGCAAACCTGTCTGCAAACAGCCAGACCTTAGCTCTAGAAAGCCCCTCTAGAGAAGCTTCTGTGGATTCTATTTACATGGTATCAGGTGTCCATCAGGCCCCGATGCTCCCGGTTTCCTGCCACGTGAAGACTGCCCAAGGCTGTCTCTTCCTACAACCAGGGTGATCGAGCCAGTTTCCAACAAAATTAAATGCTGCTCAGTCACACAAGTTTTCTATTCTTCTGCTTTGCTGCGTCTATGATTAAACGAAAATTCCTAAAGGGGAGTAATCACTATTTGTCAAACCTTTCACAACACTTTTTTAAAGGGAGGATCTGAAATAATAAATCACGAGTCACCTTTCCTATTTCCCCTCAAACTGCATCGAGATCAAGCTGCAGCACTCTAGATCTCCAAGTCTTCCTTATCTATCTTTTCTCCAAGGGGAGGCTGTGAAAGGCAGTGAGGATGAAGATCGTTCCTGATTAACTAGCTCACGCCAGGGCTAACTGCCAAGTTTTGAAACATGTTAGAGCTCTCTCAAGAGCCAGTTCCCCAACTGTCACTTCAGTCAATATTAAAAATATATGTATCAATTTTTTTCTGGCCACCCACTAACCAAATACTTTTTCTCCCAAGTTTCTCAAGGATTGCACACAGTCTGAGATGGTAGGACAGAGATCCCATGAACGTTTTCAGAGCCCTTGCCATAGGACATGATGTGGGGTGGGCAGGGGGAGGGGTGGAGGGGAGTGAGGGCCATAGCATTTGCTACCCAAACTGGGCACAGAGGAAGATCCAGGTCTGCAGAGATGGTGCTAAATTTCACTGAGTTCTATGCCAGTCTTTGTCCATAACCCAGGCCTAAATGATCCCCAAAAATTAAAACAGAGCCATCGCATCTACAATAAATACAACTCTGAATATAGTTGCAGCTTCCCAGTGTTTTAGCTGAGGGAGGGATGGGGGGCAAAGGAAAATAAGGGAGTCATGGAGATCAGAATCTAGTCAACGGAGATGTGAATCAAATTCCAACTTTGTCATTTACTGTTGGATCTTGGAAAAGTCGTGAAAACTATCTGAATCTTGCGGGGAGAGATCAAGATGATGGAATAGAAGGACATGGAACTCCCCTCCTCCCACAAATACATCAAAACTAGCTGAATCCTAATTCTCTCCTTTGCAAAATGGAAATGCCACAACCTACCTCATGGGCTGTTCTGGAAAACTGAGACTGTGTTCAGTCGGCCTGGGGTGTGGCACATAGTAAGTGCTCAGTAAACAGCAGCCATCATAACTGCCATTTCACCAACACCAAGGGGCAGCTCATCATTTGCTTAGAAATTAAACTCTTGATGCCTTGCAAGGCCCTTGGAGGAGCAACCCAATTAGATTCTCACCCAATCAGAGCTCAGGGGTCTGTCACAGGGAGGGACTGCCCACTCGCACAGTGTACACTGTCCATCTGCCAGTTGTGAGACACAAAAGCTCGTCTCAAACCTTCTCCACAGCCTACTGAATGAAGGTAACCAGATCAGGTTCTTCTGGTCGGTCTCCCCTTCCCGCCAGCTGTCACCTTTTCAAAAAGAAAACAGTCCAGCAAGATGGGAGTGGACCGCACATGCACCAGCTCAGGCTGCATTGATTTCTTTTATGCAGTAGGTTTTTTTTCCCACTGATGCTCCATGTCTTAAGTCTACTTGCCCGTCCTGGTACAGAAAAGCCTCAGAGGGTCTCCCTTGGAGAGAGAAGAGACAGAACACAGCAAGAGGGGGAAAAGGAGGGAGTTATAAAAATCAAAGGTGAAATAGAGTTAAGATACTAAATGGGCACAACAGACCAAAGCCCAGAACACTGAGGACTTGGCAGAGAGGGGATGTGGCCTGGAAACCCAGAGACCCTTTTCTCAATTAGGCGTTTAATGGTTTCTTGGTAGAAACTAGATTTCCCTTAAGGACAGCTAGCTTAGTAAAGTCCAGTTACAATGAAGGGGTTACCAGGGGACCATTGCTAACCTTACCATTAAGTGAGCTGACCAGACAAAACTTCCCTCGCCCATTACATAACTCATGGGTCTCTAGAGAATATCGTAGAAGAGAGAGTTTTCAGATGAAGTTTTCTTCACCAGAGAACTAGCATGTGTCCTCATTTCCGGGGAACAAGACACTGGTGATCACACACTGCTGAGTCCGTGGTAGGAAGTGCAGAGCCGCTAATAACACCATTGTAATGACAACAACAGCAAAGACCTGTAATAGTTGCAGCCACACACTCCCTGAGAGCTTGTGTCCTATGCAACCCATTTCATCCTCACTCCGAGCCTGTAAGAGGTATCACTGCCCCATTTTAGAGATGAAGGACCGGGGAGGTTAAGTCGCTTATCCAAAGTCACATGGCAGGGCTGGGATTCAAACCCACGTCCATATGATTGCAACGGCTGTGCTGTGCTGACTCTCAAAATTTTAAACTCCAAAGGCTACTTTAAAAGGTACGCTTGCTCTCTGCTCCCCCCCGAGTTTTTTAATTATTTCATTGTACAGTCTTCTCCTTATGGATGTATTTTGAAACATAATTTGGTTCCTTTAAAACGGCTTAGCATTTGCAGCAACATGGATGGACCTGGACATTATCATACTAAGTGAAGTAAGACAGAGAAAGACAAATACCATATGATATCGCTTGTATGTGGAATCCAAAATAAATAAAAAATAAAGAACTTATTTACAAGGCAGAAATACACTCACAGACATAGAAAACAAACTTACGGTTACCAAAGGGGAAGGGGGGGAGGGATAAATTGGGAGGTTGGGATTGATACTACTGTATATAAAATAGATAAACAACAAGCACCTACCATATAGCACAGGGAACTTTACTCAATTATCTTGTAAAATGACTCAGCATTGGTCTCGTGTTGGTAACTGCTGACACTGGGGGACAGGTATATGGGGGTCCACTACATAATTCTACTTTTGTATGTTTTTGATGACCCATATTTTAAAGTTTTTTTAATTGGCTCTTTGGAAAGTTGGGTGAAGTCAACACTAAAGGCGGATGTGAGCTTTTAACTCTCACCCAGCTGCAAGGTCCCTGCTTGCCTCCCATTAACAAGCAGCGCCAAGGCTGTCCCTGGTCAGACTGCGTGTGTTTGTGCAGCCTCGCCGCCCGCCAGCCAGCATGCCCGTAGCAGGGGTGTCAGTCATCTTATACGATTAGAACTGGTTGCTCCGAGTAACTTTCCGACAAAGAAGGAATTTTCCCAGCCTCCACCCCATCCATTATGCGTGCCTTCTTGGGTGTGGTCCATTTCACAAGAGATGGCAGGATGGCTGTCAAAGGCTGGTGCAAACGACTTACCTGTGCTTCTTTACCCCAGGAAGTTTTTAGGTAGAAAGATGGGGTTGGTCAGGACCATTGCTCCAAACTTTCCAGAAAAAAACAGAAGATCCAGGCAAACTGTTGTATCAATAGTTTTCTCACCTGCCCCTCTTTTCATCATCAGTGATTTCATGATTTTATCCCCTCTACATTTTGAAGGTTTTATCCACTTAGGTGTAATTTCCTTGCTAAAGAAGAGGAACTAGGGGCTACGAACAAGTGGATGAACAGGTCATACTCGTCTTCCCTGCTTTTACCTGTCACTCCCCCCAAGACAAACAGTCAGGCCTTACAGCTACTCCTCCCTTTCCTAAAGGAAGGGCCAGAGAGGGGGTGGAGGCTGACCGGGCTGTGGAGAAGGATTCCTCAGGAAAAGGTCAGAAACTTCTGGCACTGGCCTCACAAGGCAATCCTTTCACGTTTAAATTTTCCTTATAACGACAAGAAACTTCGCTCCCTCATCTGCGGGCACCCCTTTCCTTTTCTCCATTTTAAGATTCTGGCATACTCGGTTTTATTTTATAAATATGATGCTTATGGCTGTTGCCTGACACACCTGATGTCTTTAACACTTTGATGGCCCTTGAAATTGCTTTGTAGAATCACTCTGTTTTTTACCAATAAAGGAAGAATTTTTTTAAATGAGAAAAGAAAACATGATGCTTAGGCTCATGGGCTGACAGAGAAGCAGATTGGCTTTATTTAAGGAGAAATCTTGACCCTGAAGAACAGAGAGAACTTCCATGGTGGTTTTTGTTTGTTTTCATATAAAGCCTACCCTTTACTATTCAGTTCACCATGGCTTTGGTGGAACAGAGGTGGACAGAACAGTGTGTGTGTTTAAATTTTTCTAGGAATTTCTATGTACCTAATTATTTGTTTCCTTTTCCTTGGAAAAGGCCGGCATGTTCTTGGGTTGGGTCTGACTGGTGGGTGCTGTTTCCATCATGACGCCTACACCTGTCCCAGCATCTGGAGGGTAAGAACATCGTAGTGTCACCCAGAGTAAACGACTAAGGTGAAGGTGGCTTTTCCTGCTCAAGGAAGGGGGAGGAAACTAATCCCAAAACTGAAAACAAAAAGCAAAACAAAGCAAAAAACCCCAAGTGAATGTGAAGTAGAAGAGACAGGCCAAAGGAAACAAGTAATTAGGTATGTAGAATTTTCTAGAAAAATTCAAACACACACACTATTCTGTCCACCTCTATTCCACCAAAGCCATGGTGAACTGAGTAGTAAAGGGTGGGCTTTATATGAAGACAAACGAACAAAATACCAGGGAAGTTGTATCCGTTCTTCAGGGTCAAGAAAACTCTCCTTAAATAAGGCCGATCTGCTGCTCTTATCAGCCCATGAGTCTGTGGCATCATCTTTTGCAAAACAAAACCGAGTATGCCGGAATCTTAAAACGGAGAAAAGGAAAGGGGTGCCCACAGATGAGGGAACGAGAGATAAAACTGAGCAGCCAAAAACCACTTATGTGCCGTGTGCTTTCAAGTCAGCAGTCTTAGAAACGTACACGCACATACAAACCACCGAAAAAGCAAAGTGAAACTCCTGGTAGTAAAAGAAGGTATCGCAGTTGGTTGGTTGAAAGCAGGTTTCTAAGGAGTCTGATTGGCCAGACAGCCCCAACCCAAGGTGAGGCGCCAGACTTGAAGGCGATGCTGGGCTCCACCTCGGGTGGGAGGAAGGGGTACTCAGACCCACAGGAGGTTAGCATAAAACCACCGGCGGCTCAGGTATTTGAGGAGAGGGAGGGCATTCTTAAAGAACTCGGCTGCCTTCTATCATTTGAACATACGAGGAGAAATCAACTTTAAAAAGCTGTAACAGCTCATGTCCAGGGTGACTTTATTTCATGGAAAGAATAAAAAGACAACACCAACAGCATGATTTTCCTAAACACCACACAGGGACAGGCTGTGTCCTCTTTTCATTCCTCTTTTATCACATCATACAAAATTTTAAAAAAAGAAACCAACAGAAACACACCAAAACATACCCCCAGACCCCTTAAATTAGCAGGCTTAAAATTAAAACTTGAAGCAATATTTTGTTATACTTTGATCCAAACTCTATATACAAATTAAATTGCACTTATAAAGACAGCAACATTTCTAACGGGGTTGTAGGTTCTGCTTTATTGTGGTTTTATATCTCGATATAAAACTTTTAAAGCTTTCTTCAGTAAAAACCATACTTTCTTTAATAGTACATAATGCATTTCCCCACTGAATTTCTGAGCCGGTTTTTTCTTTTTGTGCTTTTCCGCTGTTCTATTTTACAAATGGCACATACCTTCTGAGTAGGTACAAGCAGACACAACACTCATCCTAAGAGACTCATTCATGAAAAAGTCAGACTGTAAAAGAAATGAAATATTAGCAGTCTAGTCCTTTGGTTCATCTTAAAAAAAAAAAATCAACTGGTATAATTTACGAATTGGTGGTAACTCTTCTTTTTGGTTAAAAACAAATCCACCTGGTAGATTACTGATTAAAATCCAACATTGCTTTCAAAGTACCACCTTTCCAGCCTCCTCTCTGCTCAAAGATGCCATTGTGACAACTGGTTTGACAGGACACAGGCTACAGTAAGGCACAAGTGGATGGTACAAATAAAAACAAATACTTTAGGACTGGTGGTTGCTTTTTTTTCCTGCACGTACCGTTTCCAAGATAAAATCACAAAAAGAAATACATATTTTTTGTTATGAAATACCTATACAAAATGTTTAAATGTACACCATCTGAGCTGCCAAAAAGGGTTTAAAAAAGTATCAATTTTTCCCCCATACATAAAACTCTCTCTCATCAGTAGGTCCAAGAGAACTTGGGTTCACAATGTCCCAGCACTTTATGGGAGGGAGGAGGGTCAAAATTCCCCTTCCTGCTCTCCCTGACCCCAACACAAGACAAAAACAAAGGTCAGATGTTGTCAGTAGTGTATTCTACTTATTACAAACAACTGAAATTTAGGAAAAAAAAAAAAAAAAAAATCAGGCCGGAGACCACGGGTGGGTGCAGTGACTGGCTGCCGGATCAGAGTAAGGCACTTCCCGGGGGCGCAGCATCCCGACGCGTGGGTGGGGACCGGTGCGGGGTCCGGTGGAGGCCACGGCCTCTGGGGGCTCCACACGGGGACAGGCTGGCTCCGCAGCAGGACGACTCGGGAGGTATGACATGGACGCGCCATCTACACCGACGTGGTCACGCGGTCAATGGTGTGGTTGACCTCGTTTTTGTTGGAATCCAGTCCTTTAGCAGCATTCCTGTCGTTCCGTAAATTTTCCACCGTCTTTTTCATGTTCTTGAGCTCCCCTGGGTGGGGCGTGGCTCGTCTCAGGAGTGTTCTCTGAAAAGCAAGGAGCGGGATGAGTGTTTGGGTTTTACTCCATCCCTCCTTCAAATGCGAAGCTTCCTGGGTAGCTTTCCAACACAGGTCTCCCCTTCCTAGAGGTTAAGAGGCAGAGTGGGCGGAAAGCTTGCTTTGGAGGTACGCGCATTTATCAACTGCTCCCTCGCGGTTAAGGGAAGACGAGAGTGCTGAGTATAACTTACCCAGTCAAGATGGAAGGGCTCCTTTCAGAATAAAAGAATACTTTGCAAAATACGAGATGAGTGTTACAATAAGAACAAAGTTCCACGTGCAGTAAGAAAAAAATAAAAGATTTGTGAGATAGAATTGTGGGGGGAGGGGAGGAAGAAGAGAAAGGAGTCAAAAAAATTCTAAAATTAAAATCCCTAGAATGTTCTACTATTATCTGAAGCGGTTCTGGCTTCCTTCAACCCATGAGGCACGGGAGGTGAAGGAAAAGGGAAGTGAGGAAGGACTTCTTTTCTAATTTTGCTGCTGTGTTTTATTTATGACCTACTGAAGAAAGTTCACATTTTTCTAATAAAGACCACAGGGTGGGAAGTGAAGTGACAGGGTATGGGCAATGTTTTTAAAATTATATTATTTAACATGTTCTGTGCTCTTCTGCTCCTAAAACAGTATTTACATCTTATAAATGGCCAGTCCGGGAGTTTCAGGAGGAGCTACGATAGGTTAACAAAGGAGGAGCGGTACTAAGGCAACGCGTAACTGGTGAAATAATCATGCTCTAAGAAGTCATGAGATAAAGTCATTTACATTGGAGTCATTTTGTCATGCCTAATTCCTACTTTGCCCTCTGCCACTGTAAGTGAATGAAAGCCCACTTGGGGACAGCTGGAATAACAAAGACTCCAGGCAGTAATTTAAAAACTGCCCTTTGTCTTGGGGGCTGCAAGTACTCCCTCTGAGTTCTGCTTATGAAAATCTCAATTAGTGCAAGGAGTTTAAGAAGCCAAAGCCAAACTGCAGGAAGACTCCGAGAGTTGTCCCTGACTCAGCTGGATGGCTGAGACACATGGAGGATGGAGGCAAGTAGGGCTGAGTGGTCCTTTCAAACCTGTTCCTGATTTCTGAATGAAAACCCATAAGGGAGTCCTACTTAACATCACAAGCTCTCTGCATGAAGGTGAAGGCTCCCGGTTATGTGAAGATAAGCAAGAAGTCCAGGAGGACAGCAGGCAAGCTAAGCCACGTGGTGAAACATGGGTGAATCCCCATGGTACGGCTACAAATGGGGGTGGAGGGCAGGGAGAGACTCAGTTCACTGGGAACGACAGAGAAGAAAAAATTCCCAACCAATTTTAAGAAAGCAGTGGGGGCAGGAGGGGTAAGTATCACAAATAAAGAAAAAGAAGCACCCACAAACTATTCAAACAAACAAACAAAGTCTCATTGGTGAATCAGAACCTTAGAAACTCCCAGTTTTGCCTTCTAAAAACAATTCTTAGATGTTGAAGGCAGAACAGAGAAAAGACTATTTGAAAATAAGAGAGATCTTTATCAGGTGTCCCTTTCAATCTCGGAAGGCTTTTAAACTTTGAACGTCTGTGGAAGCCAAGAAGCTCGAATCCCATACCGTTTCATTATCGTCCTCGTCCTTTTCATCTTCCAGAAATCGGATTGCGCTGACTCTGTTCACTGCACGCTCATTCCAGGCCTCATCGGACACATCGTTCACCAAGCTCTCCAGGGCACCACAGCGAGGCAGGTTCTCTGTTGGACAAAGACCACGTCAGCAGGGTTCCCATGACTGGCAAGGTTGCCCTTTCTTTTCAAGGATGCGTAATTCTATTTAAGATCATAAGATATCTGCTAAATCAATATTTACTATTTCATTCCAGAATGTCATCATGATTCATAGAGTTCTTTTTTACACACTCACTTCAGAAACTTCCTCTTGACCATAATTTGGCCGCACATGTTGGATCTAGTACTTTGCTTGGCAGCGCAACCTACCGCAATTGTTCTCTTGGGGTCTTAAGTGCTCCTCTAACGAGGCTGGGATAGGCAAGGTGGCTCCATTCGCCCAGACCCTTCTCCCTTTATTCTATCGAAACCAGCTCCCAGAAAAGGATTTATGACAGTCATGTGATATGAGTGTGAATGCTTTTTTTTTTTAAAGTAATCACTTTTTTTTTTAGAAGATGTTGGGGGTAGGAGTTTATTAATTAATTAATTAATTTTTGCTGTGTTGGGTCTTCGTTTCTGTGCGAGGGCTTTCTCTAGTTGCGGCAAGTGGGGGCCACTCTTCATCGCGGTGCGTGGGCCTCTCACTGTCGTGGCCTCTCTTGTTGCGGCGCACAGGCTCCAGACGCGCAGGCTCAGTAATTGTGGCTCACGGGCCTAGTTGCTCCGTGGCATGTGGGATCCTCCCAGACCAGGGCTCGAACCGGTGTCCCCTGCATTAGCAGGCAGATTCTCAACCACTGCGCTCCCAGGGAAGTCCTGAATGCTTTTTTAAACCACACATAATTTACAAAACAAAGGTACAGTCACTCAAAACAACTCCCTGTTTTAAAAAGAGTTTGCTGGAGATGTTCAATACTAATCCTCCAAACTGTCTGTTTGGATTTTAAGGGACTCTTACCTCTTTTAGGAGTATGTATTTGCATTTTCAGCCTTAGCTAGAACTCAAAACCAGAAGGCTGTTTAAAGAATATCAAATGTGATACACGGGTATGAGCAGCACGTTTTTTCTGCAGAGATACAGGGGAAGCTTCCCAGAAAAGACCCACAAGGACCTCACACCTAGGCTGGCTCTGCAGGCAGATAAGACACAACGCAGTCCCGTGTGCGAGTGAGAGGCCTTAAGGACAGGCATTAGCTGCTGCTAATTCTCGGGGCCAAGTGAACCTGGTCCTTCCATTTACCTTGGCAGGCAGGTTCAGAAGGCAGCTGAGGAAGTAAGACACAGGTGAGAATCTTCTCCCCGGTGGTGTGGTCAGTGTCCGTCTGGAACGTGAGCAGGGGCTGGGACTGGTTGTCTGATAACCACAGAGCCTTCAACTTTAAAGCAGTCAGGGATAAAGGCAGGTGCGACAGCCTCGATGAAAACAAAAGGAGACATGGGGAGCTTACAATCTGTGATTAAATCAAGTCTTGTCCAAAACAAAACAGGAAAAAAAATAAAAACCGCTTCCTGGGATTGGGTTCAATATGTGAAAAGGTATTATGTTTATAATAAGATACTCGATTTACCCTTTGCCAGTGGACGCTTCAGTGGGTGACTGTGCTTCCCTTTTCTGTCATCACCTCTCTCATTAGCACCTCCAGGCCATGGGGCAAAAAATGAGGAAATTACAGCACGCGCTGTTTACTCTTGGGAAGTTTCCATTTAAAGGCCGGGGTGGGGCGGGGGAGTGGGGAAGCCAGTGTTAATTGTGGAAGAACCCAGAATCCAAGTTCTTCCTAAGTCAATGGGGACAGCCTCACCCGCAGGGCTGGAATAAGACCATGGCGTTACCTGCCCCCGGTAGCACCTGGCAAATCGGGACGTGAGGAAGGTGAGGCCTTGGGCGCTGCAAAGTTTAAACTGCAGTTAAAATAAAGATTAAAAGTGTTTCTTTATGGACTCCACTTGCTCTCTCTGGGGAGATTATTTTAGGTATTCCATTTTAGACTTTTAAGTCTCTGAAAGCTTCCACTTCTCAGACACCTACGTGATAATTAATTTCCACCTCAGATTGCTTCAGTTTCGAAGGAGATAAAGCACTTTAAAAACTGTAATGTGATACCTAAAGATTAGTTTTCTACCTATGTTTGTACAAGTATTTGACCAGTTAAATCTATTCAGTGATGACCGTCACCAGAAATCATATGCACTTGGTACTTGGCGAAGATTACTTGGAGCAGAGGATCTCAACTAGGGGCAATTTTGCCCCCGGGGACACCTGGCAATGTCTATAGACATTTTTGGGGGTGCTACTGACATCTAGTGGGTCAAGGCCCGGATGTTGCTACATACCCTACAATGCATAGGACAGCCGCGCAACAAACAACTATCCAGTCCCGAATGGAACGCTGCCAAGGGTGGAATGCTGCTCTGGTAAAAACCAAGGCTTTACACAAGTTTAATTCACTCTGAAAGCACCCGAACCTCTGCAGATACCAGGAATTTAAGGTTTAAAGAACTTAAGGTTATATTTGATCAAGTATTTTCACTCTAAGGACGGCTCCGTGGATTAAAGGATAGCTCCATCTTAGAAATGACTTCATACGTTAGCTAAAAATAAGCTAATCACAGTCTGTTACCTACAATAGGAGGCACATTTTCTTAAAAGAAATCTCTGGCCCATTAATTCTATAAGAAATTATGTGACAGCGTGTATTCCTGGGGTTCTTTCTTCTATGAAATGGTACCTCTATCTCCATTTAACATGTATGGGAGAGATGCCTAAATGTCTCACCTGCAGACTTATCAGACGTATTTTTGAATTGACAGACTTACGGGAAATAAACTAGAAATAAACTAGAAAAAGCAGTTATACTCCAATATTATAAAACCAATCCAAGTAAAATGTAAGCACAGACCAACTAAGTTAATTTAACAGATGAAGTTAGAAATGATCAAAGAATGCAGACAGCGTATTAACACACTTTCTATAAGAATAATGAATACATTTCACAAAAGGCTTCCCATGTCCTAGTTATGGAGGTGAGAAAATATTTTCTTTTCCTAAAAGTTAGTCCAGTCAAGGCTGACCCATCCCATACCCACTCAGTGGGTGCAGTATTGGTTAAATACAGGGAACTGTGCCCACGTGGGAGTGAGGTTCTCAAGTCGATGCCATGAGAATTGCCTATGTGAAAGGACCCTTGAAAAGACTGCGTGTGTTGTACACGCCACTATTTCACCAATGACGGCCAAATTGGGTGGGAAATATGTGTTTTTAAATCCCAGAATCCACCCAGTGCAGTGACATGCACATACCAGGAGGATGCCTGGAGGGGTCTGAGGGCGCAGCAACTCACAGCCCCACTTCCCCTGATTCTGAGGTATTGGTTCTTTGAGGGGACTAGAAAGTGAAATCTCTGTGCTTATTTGTATAAGGTACAAATGATCCCTCCCTCTGCCCAAAGGCTGTCACACACATACTCAAATGCAAGCAAGTTAAAGACACGAGGCAGGTATCTGCCAGACACTGTGACAGGACTTTTTGAAAAGAATACCCCTAATACACTGGGGGGGGGGGGCTTAAAAGACATCAAACCCTTTTTCATTTTATTGAACCAAAGGGTAATTTCTTTTGAAAGTTTGTCCCTATTTCTCTTTTAAAAAGGAATTAAGCTAATATCCTCCAGAATGTTTCAAGTTTCAACGTCTTGGGCAAGAAATCTATAGTCAGTGTCTCTACCTTCGAGAGAGTAAAGAAAAAATAAATCAAGATTTGAAAGCTGGCATGACACAGATACTAAAAACACGGTCGTCGTGCCTTCTCAGACTAATAACTGGCTTCCCAGATAAGTGCTAAAGCAAAGGCATAAACAAAAGGCTAAACAGAGCATCAATAATAAATCACAGCTGCTAAGGATGCAAATCATGTCATAAAAGCTAAAATAAATTACTAGACTCCACAACAACAGGTCTTAAAATCACATGCCACCAGGCCAGGTAAGACGGATGCGTGGTCTAGAACACTGGTTTTCCCGCAAAGAATCAACGTGCCAGCTTGGATTCGGCTGCTGCTGGCCAAGCACACACCACACATGAGCTCGTTCACACGTGTCTTATGGACAGAGGTGTTCCCAGTGTCAAAGAGGAAAAAAGCCCTGCTCCCTGCCCAGTCTGCAAACAGAGACTCTGCGGGCTGGGCCGACCCTGTCGCTGACTCACTGCGGCCTTGGGGAGAAAGACACACACTCCTCTGTTTCTCTTGGGTGAGCCATCCCAGATACAAGCCAGAAAACAGATTTTTAAAAAAATCTGCTTTCCAGGGGAGTTAGTAATACATTTTTTGGTTTATTCTGGTACCTTCTGTTCACTACAGGATCAACACAAGAAGCCGCAGCCCCCTTTGTACACATCTCTGTGCTACATTTAGGACCACATCGCCTCAGAAATAAAAAGCCCGTGGTTACTATTTACATCAACAGTACAAGGAATAAAGCAAATGAACAACCAAACCGTGAGCTTCTCGTTTCCAGATACATCGGTGACCAGCCCACTGAAGTGACCTTCCCCACCTCTGGCTATGGTAGCAGTTGCTTTATCAAATTTATTTAGCAACTAAACATGGCCTCCTGATTAATGTAATACTAACTAGACCTATGGCTGAATGCTTCTTAAAACTGAATATTTCATCTGTTTGTTACCTCCTAGTAGAATTGTCAGTTTTAAGCAACGTTTTCAAAAATGTTTAAAGAGATACACAGAGAGAACATAATCAGTGAAAAAATTAAACAATCCCAAAATATCTAAAGTGAAAGCCCCCTGTAACCTCAAGTTTCCAGCCCTCCTCTAGGGGAACCACTTAATATTTTGGTGTTCTCTATAGGTAAGACTTTTTAAAAACAAAAACAAAAATGAGAGCACCAGGCACTGTCCACACTTGCTCTTTGCCCTGGGCATCGTGGGTCACAACGCAGAGAAACAGATCATTCTCTAGCTGCTCAGTATTCCACAGTCTGGCTACACTGTTGTGTTTTGTCTTTTAATATTTTTTCCAGCTTTATTGAGATCTAATTGACATATACCACTGTGTAAATCTGAGGTGGACAATGTGATGATTTGATATATAAAGTTGGTGTTCAGTGTCTGAGGATGCAGGACCTGCGGATGCAGAGGGCCAACTCTGCTGCGGCATCTTATATAAGGGGCTGGGGCATCTGCCCATGTTGGTACCCTCGGGGGTGCTGGAACCAATCCCCCCAGGGATACAGAGGGATGACTGTTTCGGGAAATGGTTACCTCAGTAGGCTTAGTATCTCCATCTCCTCACATAATCACCACAGTGTGTGTGTGTGTGTGTGTGTGTATGCGTCTGTGTGTTGGAAGCATTTAAGATCTACTCTCCTAGCACCTTTAGAGGATATAATACAGTGTTGTTAACTACAGTCATCATGCTATATGTTAGATCCCCAGAATTTATTCATCTGCTAACCGGAAATCTGTACCCTTTGACTGGCATCTCCTAATTTCCCCCACCCGCTGGCCCCTGGCAACCACCAGTCCACTCTCTGTTTCTATGAGTGCAGCTTGTTTAGACTTCCCATAAAAATGAGATCACACAGTATTTGTCTTTCTCTAACTTATTTCACTTAGCAAAATGCCCTCCAGCTCCATCCTTGTTGTTGTAAATGACAGGATTTCCGACTTTCTCATGGCTGAGTAATATTCCATTTCATATATATGTATATATGTGTGTACACACTCACTCTCTCTCTCTCTCTCTCTCTCTCTCTCTCTCTCTCACACACACACACACACACACACACACACACATCTTTATTCATTCACCTGTTGGATGCTTAGGCTATTTCCATATCTTAGCTACTGTGAATAAAGCTGCAATGAACATGAGAGTGCAGATACCTCTTGGATATCCTGTTTCCTTTTCCTTTGGGTATATACCCAGAAGTTGAACTGCTGGATCATATGGTGGTCCTATTTGTAATTTCTTGACGACACCCCATACTGTTTTCCATTGTGGACGCACCAACTTACATTCCCGCCAACACTGCACAAGGGTTCCCTTTTTGCTGTGTCATCACCAACACGTGTTACGCCTTGTCTTTTTGATAAAAAGCCATCCTAATAGGTATAAGGTGATACCTTTTAGGCTTTTTAATTTATTTTTTGGATCATGAAATTCAAAGTTACAAACGATTTCTCCGTCGACAGCCACGGTTTGCAGTATTTGGTACTAGTAATATTGTGAGGAAGATGCTCCAATACCCGATTTTGTGTACTTGGTGGATAGTCATATGGGAAAGAACCTAAGAGTTAAGGACATCTGTATTCTGGGCCCATAGGTGGCTGCTGATACAAGGCACCTCCTCTATTACTGAACCAGAAGGCTTGGGGCTTTAGTGTCCAAGTGGCATTTCAGCGTTATCCTTGCTATAATTTTCCTATCAAACGTGTCCAAAAAAAGTTTCTGGGAACCGATATGCAGCCTCCCTGTGCCGTTTGCTACTTTTATATGCTTGTGGGGAGAGGCAGAAACTTCTGTTGTATTTGGTAGGACTTCCCATGGTGTGACATTTCTGCAAGCTGAAAAGCTAACATGGTAGCCTCTTTTCACCCGGAGGGTATCAGTTTCTCTACTGATACTTTAAATAAGTAGTAATTAAATACTTTAATAAGCTTAAAATCTGGTTATGCGTCTATATATACAATGGACTAAAGGACACACCTAACTGACTCAGATGACAGCTATGGCACTCGACTTTTTAATTGGCGTTTGTCCACCCTGGCCCAGGCATAATAAATATTGAACTTTCCCTTCTCCTGAGAACTTGAGAATGGGGTCTTCACTCGTGTGAAAAACAGTTTTTAGAGGTCAGAGCCATCTTTCTGCTCAAGAATTAGTGATGCAAATCCATGCTCCCCAAAGTGGCAAGAACTGGGGCGGGTCTGGAATCACTGAGCTTCTACTGCTGCAGGGAGAGGTTAGGAGGGAAGGGCCCTTCTCAAGCTGCATATCTCCTGTTGGGTTTAATCCAAGCAGAAATTCAACATCTAGCTCAAATTAATTCTGAGTTTCCAGTCACCAGTGAATGGCCTTAAGAATCTATCAAGATGTCCTGAAAGCATCAACTTTAAAACGGTGAGGGTTTCCTGAGGCCATAGTTCATCACCAGGTTCCCCCGTGTCCTGCTGTTTGTTTAGCACGGCTGTCCACGATCCATTAGCAGGAGTGAAAAATGGTGGCTCGTGCCTGACCTGTGAGCAGCGAATCACGTAGGCCGCAATCCCCCAGACACTCTTTGGATCGCTGGCCTTCACCATTTTGAAGCATTGATCATCTTCCCCTGGTCCAGTACGTTCTCTCCCATCTAACTATATAACACCCAAAAGCATTTTTTAAATTCCTTTTGGCAACACAGCCTGTGATATCAGGCCCTTTGCAGTGGCCTGCCAGCCATTCTGCAAAATGAACATTTTTAACATTTCCATTCAGTCGACAGATATTCACCAGGCATCTACTGAGGGGACAAATCACAATGACACACAAACCATCACATCTAACTTTAGGTAACTTTAATTTCAGGAGGGTCGCATGCAGGTAAACAAGCAATTAGCATCAGGGTAATTCAGAAATGCAGACCCAGAGAGGAGGCTTCCTGGAGAAAAGAGGAACATGAGTGCCAAAGGATAAAAGTGGGGAAACAGAGAAGGTGTCAGAGGTGGAAAGAAGAGCCTGGATAGGCGGGCTCAGGGGAAGGAAACTGCGGTGACATTCGCAGTGATGAAATTGGTTCAGAATGGCTGAAATGACTCTAGTCCACATTCCAGAGTCTGGCAAGCAGCCCGCAGACCTCTGACCCAGAACTCGAGAGATGGCGCTGCTGTGACCTTGGGGACACCGACTGGTGGCTCGTCAGGTTTTTTAGACTATGAAACACCTGGCAATTCTGACATTAGCTGTGGATCTTCTCACCAGCAAAGTGTCCCTGAATACAATTTTGTTCACAATGTCAGGGGGTTCAGAGTCACGGGCAAGGCACATCAAGACCCCTGGCTAAAATCTAGCTCAGACTCATGGGAGCTCTTTTTTCAGATGAGGAAACCAAGGTCCACAATGACATACAGAAGCCAGTTATAAAAGCCAAGACCTAGGTCTCCCTCCCCCTTCCATCGCGGTACCGTCATCTGGAAAGCATGTGTCCGGCCGTGCCCACTGTAACCTTAAAGGACTCCACGCTCTGGCTGCCCTTGACCTTGTCCACTCCATCGGGCTCCATCACTCCAGCTCCCAGACTGGGAGCTTCCAGGCCTGGCTAATGTGACCAATCAGTATATATTTTACAAGGTGGAGCAAAGGCAAGACACCAAGGCTGGGGTGGATGACCGTTTGCTTGTCTCAGGCTTACCTGTTCCCTGCCACGTCCAGGACGTGCAGCTCAGCGGCCCGTGAAACCTCCGCAGGGATCCGAGTCAGCCTGTTGTCGCGCACGCAGAACACGGTGAGGCTGCTGCACCCGCCGATCTGTGATGGGAAAGAAAACATGACTGTTTTCCAGGTTTTTCTGGGAGATGGGGGTGGGACTGGAGGGTCTTGTTCATCAAATGGCATGAAAAGGATGCACAAAATAACATCACACGATTTTAAGTCTCACTGATGACCAGCTATGATTGATTTAAATCATATAAAACACTGAGTCGTCCAGTAAGCTTAAAAATCTCTGCAAAACATTAAACACGTATGTTCTAAATTAAGTCAAGAAAATAAACAATACAGTTCAAAAACTGCATTCTGAACAGAAAGTCATTTTCTACTGCTACCTAATGCAACTGCATCTTTTAAATATGTTAACCAGACAACACAGGTCCAGACATATAGTATTTGGTAATATGGGAGTTTAAGAATTCTAGTTTGGAAAAAAATATGAAAAAGGAGATGGATATATATATATATATATATATATATATATATATATATATCTGAATCACTTTGCTGCACTCCAGAAACTAACACAACATTGTAAATCAACTATACTTTAATAAAAAATTAAATTAAATAAAAAAGAATTCTAGGTTTCAAAAGTCAGGCCAAAGGTGATACACACACACGCACACACACACACCCCTTTGAAGACCTGCCCATTATGTTAACTTCAGTGTTCCAGTTTCTTTAAAAATAAAAGAAAACGAGGAACATCTGAGAGATGATACATTGATTTCTACCACACATCTTTTAATAGCCTTTGGTCATTCACAACTTAATTTGATAAATTCATTGCTCTTTGACAAATGCAAAATGAACCATCTTTTAGCAAAAAGTGAATTTGGTCGGCTAAGACCTACTGCTGAAAGCACAAGTCAATATCTGCGTCCACACCAAATTTGATTCCCTTTTTATTTTAAGTAACCGATTCAAAGGTAACTGAGCTTAGTAAGAGTCTAGTCTTCGCAAAAGAATTCAAGGACTCTCTTGAATAAGCTGTCTGTGGTTTCTACAGTCAGGAAAGCTGAACGAAGGGGTTGCAAAACCAGCTGGGTCCCAGACACAACATCCCGCAGGCCCGCGTCCACGCTACACTCTCCACACATGCGCTGTTCTGACTCAGGGCGGCTGGGGAAAAGGGCTGATGAAGGGACCTATTGATTCTGATACATGGAAAAATACCCCAGAGCCTCCGCCAGAGGAGGAGCAAGACACCCAGCTCTCCGTCAGTATCTGAATATACCTTCTGCCCTTTTCTATTTATTTCTGTGTTAAACGTACGTGTGTTTCTTAAAAAGCGGAATGCACATTTATGAAACTGCTACATAATTACCTTTGTGCACAATCTTTTTATGTCTTCCCTTAGGAGTTAATATAAGGATTTTGAAATAATATATTTAACCACAGCATGTAACCATAATGAATGTAAAAGAAAACTAAACACACAAGAAAACACAGACTAACGTTCCTCTCTGGTCACCTGGAAACACCCAGAGACGTACTGTTCCCCTCGTTTCTCAGTATTCACATTTCCCATCCCAGAAAAACTGGTTTGCTCACTGTCCTCTAAAAGACATCTTATATTTTTGGTCGCACTGTTTCTTATAGATACACCCTTCTTCTTTCTGTCTTTTTTAAATCTTACCATCACCCCCAATTAGCTAAACATCCTCTACCCCGAAAAGCCTGCCCAGAGCCCCTGGTCCACGTCAATCTGTTTCCTTTCTAATTATGGTCCATACAAACCCTCTGACAGATCGTTTGATGGGGCTGTTTAATTTGCACGCTTACATGTCATCAGGGTGTTTGGCATCCTCTCTGCCCAAAGGTGAAGCCCAGCTACCTACCAACATTCCTCATGAAGGTATGTCTACACACTTGTATTTGTTTACTTACTACTGAAAGGCTGCTACTTAAAGTTGTCATCTGCTTCTATGTGTAACAATGGAGACCGCAAAACTCTTTTCCCTGGTAAGAATTACCAGGGCGGCCTCTCACGTTTTGTAAATATCACGTCCTAAAAGAGGCACCTCTTCTGTGGGGCCTGGCATTCTTCCCTCCCTTGAGGAAGGGGCTCAGTCTAACCCAGGCGCCCAGGCACCTCCCAGAAGGAAAGGAATCAAAACCCTGGACACCCTGGATCGTGTGAGGACCGACACGATTAGATTCGCTCTGATGAATTTAGGTGACCCCAACAAAGATCGACCCATGTGGAGGTCCCCGTGGGGCCCGGCCCCGCTCCATGTGGACGGGGATCCGCACCGGGTCTGCGAGCCAGGAAGGGGCGCCTACTGGGTCAGCACGTGGCTGAGGCCGGTCACGCCTCATGCCGGCCTGGCTTTGAGGAGACAGGGCTTATCTGGACTCCAGGGAGGCAAAGCAGGTATCGGTTATTTACACACAAGCCGAGGCTGCATCGTGACTTGGGGCTTCGCTTTGTCAGGAAGCCGCCCACTGCCCCCGCCACCGGTGGGGTCTTTGTCTGGGGGGCCTACTGTTGCATACACCATGTGAACATTTTCAGTTTGTACCGTGTGCCTATACCATCTACTCCTAAACATTAATTAACTAATGAAAGTGGGTCAGAGAGGTCTTTGAAAGTCGCCCGTGCAATAAAAGTTCTGGACAAGTTCACACCGCTTACGTACTTTGGGGGAAAGAACGGGAACTCCCGGTGGAGGGTGTGCACCGGCTACGTGCTTACAGCCCGTGATTTATTTTTTTCTCTTTCCTTCCCCGCTCTACTCTCACACCATTTGAGAGGTCAAGAGGAGGAAGGCAGTGTATCCAAGAGCCTCAGGCGCTCTGGGTGGACAAGGCAGGTGAGTGGCCTCTGAGCACCACTGGCCATGTTTTCAGGAAACGATGAGGACAGAGAGTCCATCTGGGCTGAATGTGTGAGGGCTGCCTAACGGGGCAAAAAGCAAAGGACACGCTCACACCAAGCCAGCTGGGAGGGCACGGCGCAAAGCTTTGGCTTTTGGAAGAGAGGATCGAGCAGTCAAAACCATGATTCAAAAGACAGAGTTCTTCACAGACGTCAGAGGGGGATGCGGGGTGACGGAGAGGGGGGGCTCTGGGACCTCACAGACCAGGGGTGGAACTTAGGCTCTGTCCTAGGTCCTGTGGATTTGGATATGTTACTTTAGCAAAAGTAACAATAAGCATTAGATTGAACGAAACCACCTATCTCACAGCCCCTATCCTAGGACCTGGCCTATTGCTGCTGCCAAATAAATGTAGCTGTTGTTTTTCCAAGAAGTGAAAGTCCCAGGTCCCAGTGACAGGCTGTCCACACCTGAGCCCCTGCCATGTTGCTGGAACTGTGCTGAGGCTGCCTACCTCCGCCCTGGACGCCCCAGAACCTCCTAAAATACTGTCCCCCTGACGGTGCATCACAGTGACATTTTGTGTTCATAGGACTGAAGAACTGGCCTGAGCTCAGTATTGCATTCTGCATCATTCGCGTGTATTTGTGCTTTCTCTTTTGGGTTCAGGAGGCAGAGTTTACAGGCTCCTTAGAGGTCAACAGGATAAAATGTCTCCATCACTTAGAAATTCTGGGAAGCAGAGTCACTGTTTAAATAACTTATTACCAGTTACGTAGGAAGCTGATATTTTCAAACTCCCTTTAACCACAAAATAGCACACAAGGAAGGCAGCACCAGAGAAAAGAATACGAGGGCTTGGACTTGGATTCTCTGAGAATTACAGAACGTAGCTAAGGATCCTTGTTGAGCTGTTCTGTGTTCTCCTAATTCAAGACAATACTGTCCTTAACTCTTCGGCACTGATCTGATCCATCTCAAGGATATGGGACCTGCAGATCACTGAGCAAACCTTCAGTAAGGTCAACTTTCCCTGAGTATTAACTGCCTGCAGGTGACAGCTTAAAGGAGCTAATCAGACAGATTGCGTGACTCAAAGAGAAAGCCTGTGTTGGTCACCTTTGCCTGTAGCCTGCCTTGTGAATACCTGCCCCGAGTGCAAAGGAACTTTCATTCTCCTTCGGCATCTTCCTTTCAATATTATTTGTAACAGAACTGAACCCACATTTCACTGGCAAGAGGGAAAATGTACAATAAGCAAAATCTGGTCAAAATCCTATTTGAACAGAAATAACATGAGGTATAATTTTAGAAACCAAAGACTATTTTTTGCCTTTCCCATGATCATCTGTGGCATATTATTCAAATGTTCCCTGCTCCAGAAATATTTTGGAAACCATGTGGTTTTGGGACTCCCTGAATTGTTGGGCCACTGACATCAAAATATCCACTAACAGCGACAGCATTCTTCTAATTATAAGGAAGTAACTTAGTTGACTGGAAAATAAAAACCACATACACACACGCACGAAAGCACAATGAGAAAATAACTCAAACCAAATCCTGCCATGAAGGGATAATCAGTCTTAACATTTTGAGGTTCAAATGCCATGCATTTGTGATTATAAATAAGCACTTCAACAGAATTAGAACCAGCCCTATGATCTTTAGCACCTTTGTTTGCATACAGAATCAAGAATGTCTTCCCAGGTCATTTTGCTTCTAACAGAATTTTTACTGACCACATAGTTATTTCCTTCTACATATGTATCACAGATTACTTAGCAGATCACCACTGTAGACACTGCTAATTAGTTCTACCATTTCTTTGCTGTGTGATCCTGGGCAAGTTACTTAACCTCTCTGAGTCTTAGTTTAGAAATCAATATCTGTTGGATGCTGATGATGATTTACCTATACCTCATTGAATTGTTGTGAAAATCAGACAAGAATTAGCCTGAAGGCACTTGGCACAGGGCCTGGCACATGTCAGCTGCCTCCGGACATGTTTGGCATGGTGCCTGGAACATGCTAGACGCTCCTGCATACACTGGGAGAAATAATCTCATGCATGGTTCTCAGTGTACATCCATAATAGTTCTCCTAGGATAAATTCCTAGAAGTGGAATTACAGAATCAAAGGGTATGCCTATTTTTCAAATTTTTAATACTACTACCAAATTCCCTTCCAGAGAAGCCATAATAATTTATATTTCCATGATAACAGGCACTTTCCTGTACTCTAACCAATATTTGGTATATTATTATATTTTTTAAATCTTGAAAATCTGATAGGTGAAAATGCTTCAATTAACATTTTGTGAATAATGATTTCACATTAAAAGTCATTTCTATTTTTTTCTCCTGTGAATCACTGGTTTTTGTGGGGGGGTTCTTTGCTTTTCTTTCTGTCCACTTTTCTAGAGTGGGTACATCTCTTTTCTCAATGATGTGAAAGAATTTCTAACAGAGTAAGGAAAGACAGCCTTCACGTGTGATGCTGTAAACATCACCCTTCCCCCAGCCTGTCTTTATTTTCTTGAAGGTCAGAAATCTCATTTTCACATAGACAAATCCATCAACTGTTTTTTTTATGAGTTATTTCCTCTTTCAAGTTTAGGAATGCCTTCTCTATCCTGAAACCCAACGGTCAGCTTTTTTTTTTTTTTTTTAATTCTAGCATTTTTAGGTTTTGTCGTATCTCTTTTATTTATCAATAATTTACTTTAGAACATCATGGGAACTTACTCTAGAAGAATTTTAAATTGTACTAATAAGAAGGCAGAAAGCTGTCTACAAAATGAATACTCTATCACCATGGACATTTCTGAATAGCACAATATCTGTGGGTAATTCGTGTTTACAGATTGCCTGATAAAGGAAAGCTTTGACGAATGATCTGCAAATCCTCCCTTGTCTCATCTGACTGGACAGGTATGATGTAGGTAGAGTCACTTCCATTTTGACCTAATGGAGACAAGAGACTAAGCCCTAAACTTGGATATATACTCCATTTCTTCCAGCCAGAAACTCTCTGTGGTCTAGGTCATTTAATGATAAGATGTGGCTGGAAATACTATAAAGTTTGTGTCTATCCTCATACGCATGATCACACATACACCGACATCCTGTCTATCCACGAATCAGAGTCTCTTCCCCTTAATTCTTCCCTCCACCAAAAACAGGGTTTTTTAGGGAACTTCCTTATCACAGAAACATACACACTTGAGCAACGAGATGAGAAATAAAAGACGCAGGTAAGTGGATTGAAAAATCAGAAGCATGCCACATGTAGCAAATAAAGCGATTCTAGCCTGTCCCTCAGAGACAGAACCGTGCCAACAAAGTAGAATTTGGTGAAGGCAGATGAGCCCCCAAGGTATGCCCTTCAGAATTTCTGAATAACTTAAGATGTAATTCACAGAAAAGCATTCTTTTGAGAGAGAGTAATCGGAACAAGTCTGACAAACACATAGCAAAACCAGGTTCCAGGCCATGCAGTCATTTAAAGAAACAAAAAAAAAAAACTGAGTTTCGAGGAAAATGTCCGATGTTTTACAATGAAGAGCACACAAAGCTGTCAGCCGATCTGAATCTTCATGCATTTGAGAAGCAGAATGGAAGTCAGAGATGCAACTGTGGTCTGAACAATACTTACAAGATTGCAAGTTTACCTGACTTTTCTAAATTTCCAAGCAGCTAACAATTAAGAAAACAAGAGACATTCATTGATTTGCAAATGTTTACTACACATAACACCACACAACACAAACAGAATCTATTATTGTGACCCACACAGTGCAAACATTTTCCCCTCAACCATTTGGGGAAAAAATGCAAATAAATGCTGCTATAGACGAAGGAACTGTGCTGTAAAACTGACAATATGTGATACTATCCAAAGGAGGGAAAGAAAAGACAAAAAAGAGGAACAACTACACAGCACACCAGACCAATGGCCATTAATACAATTATGGATTTGGGGCATATAAATGGAATTGGTCAGCATTTCAGTTTAGATGTGTCATGCGTGAGACTTAATTGTTCAAGAGGAAGTAATCACGTTTGGAAAGAAAAGAATCCAGTCAGGAGACTGCAGGATTTGATAGGATGGTATCAAGCTTGGAGGCAGAGTGTATGCACACACGTGGCATTCCCCCTGCACACACACTCACACTCACACCAGACCAACAAACAAGACCCCGTTCAAGGTGAGGGGCCCATCGATGATTTGGCAGCTCAGCCCGAGGGTCAGAGGCCAGCACTGCCCGTCTCTGCAGGGTCACCAAGCTGGGACCCACAGCAGAACTGGGACACGTCCTAGCCTGGGAGCTCAGAGTATGTGAGTCGGAGTGAAATGGGCTAGAAAAGAGCCAGTCCCTGGGGTCCTAAAAAGCTCTGCTTTCTCGGGCAGCTGAAGGAAAAGGCACAAACTTCATTCCTTGATGAAACTCCAAATGCCAGGGAAGCAATCATATCAATAATTTCATTCTCTCAGAGTGACAACAGGGCTGATGCTAATATGATGGGGACAGTTTACAAGAAGAAACTCCTCACATTCTTGTCTAAAATGTGTTCCTTTGAAAGAGCAGATCCAAAGAGAGGGATGGGGACATGGCAGGTGGGTGGTGACCTTGCTGGGGATTAACATCATACTCAGAAGCTCTCTCCTTGGCATTTACTGAAACTATTCCTCAAATGTATTAATTTTCTAAAGTGTCCAAACTAAAGATGATTTGACCTTCCTTTACCCAATCAAGGTCCTGCCTTACGTCAAGGTCACAGCGATGAAAAGGTAGGTTCAATCTGCTTTTATGGGCTTGGCCATCTGGGGACACGTCTGGAACCCATTCTCCCAACTCCCAGCTGTGTGAGCCCCGGTGGGGAAAGCGTCTCACCAGCCTCAGTTTCCTCATCTGTAAAGTGAGGAAACCCTCACGGCCTCAAAAAGCTGCTGTGACGATTCAATGAATATACACAACAGCAGCTAGTGTAGTGCAGGACATTGAGAAAGGAAGTCATGAATCTTTTCTACTTCTCTCTGCATGTGTTTATGTGTCCGATCTACACCCACCCACACGTGTTCTCCAACAAGAGTACAATTAAATGCTCAGAACACCAGCTCTGTGTTTCGGTTTATTGCTTTGAGATTGGAACCAAAACATTTTGATGAGCAGACTCTCTGCTGTCCCAGTTTAGCTGAGATGAAGAATTAGGTCTTTCTGCTGGAAACAGAACGTAGTCACATTTATAACAAACATCCTTATGCTTCCACTCAGGAAGGCTGGCCGTTCTCACCCAGGGACAAGCCTGGGCTGCCGAGAGCAGAACACCCAGATGGGGAAGGGAAAGAAGAGACCAAGCCAAGTCGGACACCCAGAGAAGCGGCCCTGGGAGCGTAAGAACCCCTCGAGCTCTGGCTGGTTGGAGGGCAGCTTTGAAACTATTCCAAAACAGACGTTAGAAAGGGTCAAACAGAGAAATAAGGAGGAAACGGTGCCTGGCCAGTGGTCATCACATCAGAGGACACAGCACCTTTTCATATGAGGCCTTGGCCAGGGCAAGGGGCTCACCAACGGCTCACTTGATGGGCGGAGGCGGGGGGGGGGGGGGGGAGAGTGGAGAAACGGCATCTTAAGCTTTATTTTAGGCTCTATTGCTAATAAAAAAATCAAGCTCAGTAAGACCCATTTCCAATCAGGTTCTCCTGGTTCCAAATAGAGAGTCTTCCTTTTAAACAATGGCCCAGATGCCTCCCTGTGTGATCTGTCTCAGGTTTCCTCCCCATTCTCAGTATTGGCACCTCCTTTGCCAGAAATGAAATGCCACTAAGCTGCACAGCTATGCCTACAAATGATGGTGACTGTCTCTTTTCTCCTGCTTGGAGCACGGACCAAAACATCCTAAGAACCTGGCCCGACCTTCGCGGGCGTCCTCCTCTACATAGAAGGCTCGCTCCCTCTCTCCCGGAGGCAAGCCTCTGCCCAGGAAGACGCTCCACCAAGATCCATTTTTATGACTCCAATGGTTATGGGGCAGTTTAACCTCCTCATCAAACCCAGTCAAACCCAAAGTCATCCCCTTCCTCTGCCCAACTCCCAGATCACCCCTTCCTGTCCGTGGTGTCACTGTTCTCCTAGGTCAACCCCAAAATATCGTTCTCTCTGTCCCCCAACGAATTCACCCTTCCCAACTCTGCTCACAACCATCTGGACCCACCTACTCTCCTTAGTGTTACTGATGGTCATTCTTTCATACAATTCCTCCAACCATCCCTGAATCCACAGATGAGAGTTGACACCTTTAAAAAGCATCACATAAGTCTTTTAAAGTAGTTGACATCTTTGACCCCTTATGTGTTATTATTTCTTTATAATTATCATTATATTATTTTCTTAAAAGCACGTACCTCTTTTGGTAAAGACACTAATTTATTTCTGTCTGCATTCAAGTTGCTCAACTTCTTAAGTTTTCCAATGCTCTTAGGTAAAGTCTGTTAAAGCAACATTTTTGTTATTAACTTACTGCATACTTTTCACACAGCTCAGAGTAAAACAGATCTTCTCAAGAACTGAGAGAATCTAATCTCATCCAGTAAGAGAAGTGACGGTTCTTCCTGGATATCAGGTGTTTGTAACACTCACTTGGGGGACGTGGCATCTAATATTTTGTATTTTTGTAGAAATGAGAGTATGTTTCAATGAAATGAGGTCAAAGGCACAGGCCTGGGAACTGAGAAACACCAAGTAAAAGAGGTAATGAAGGCTCTTTAAGTCAATGAAGTGAAATCTGCAACCTCGAGATTCATCCCTCCCCCGCCTGCACCTCTGAGAACTCCAAGAGATGGTGGCTTAGATGCCTGTGGAGGCCAGAGAGCTCAGCAGGCTGTGAGAACCCGAGCGGGGGGGGCCATGAGGCTGGGGGAAGGAGGGGGGCCACCCGGGCTGGTGTGGGAGCCCACGGGGAGGGGGGGGTCTTCAACCCTGATGGAATCAGGGATGAATATTATTTTTCTGACTGTTATGACTACCATCTGTAATTCCTTTTTTCTTTTTTTTTTTTTTTTGACGTGGACCATTTTTAAAGTCTTTATTGAATTTGTTACAATATTGCTTCTGTTCTATGTTTCGGTCTTTTGGCCGTGAGGCATGTGGGACCCAGCTCCCCGACCAGGGATGGAACCCACACCCCCTGCATTAGGAGGCGAAGTCTTAACCACTGGATCGCCAGGGAAGTCTCTACCATCTGTAATTCTAAACCCAGAAACAAGGAAGGAGAGCCTAGTCCCTCCCACCCAACCTGCCCAAGGAGGCCACTGTCCTGTCTGAGGGGAGATGCTCCGGGCACACGCCGCACTACCAACCCTACATCCTTCACTCACTCTTGCTGTCTTCTTCTGATCTTTTCACCTAAAGAGCATTACTCTGTTTATAAAGAGAGGAGAAAAGGGAAGAAAAGAGGAAAAAGGAAAGTAGAGTAAAACCTAAAGTGACAAAATATAGAGAAAAGAGAATGGCAGGAAAATAAACTAAAGAAAACAGCGGCTACAAGACAACGACAAGAGGAGAAAGGGGAACAGATGGGGTGGGAGGTGAAGGACGATGGACAGAGAGGAAGCAGCAGGAGGCGAGAAGCAGCTGAGGTTTGCCGTCGCCCTGGGAACCCACCCCAGCAGGTGCTGCCCCGGGAAGATGCAGAGGCCTCTCTCTGGTCCAAGCCCGGGGAACCTGAACTGCCTCACCCAGCTTCTCAGATGGGGCGAGATCAAGGTCAAAGCTGTGCTCTGGCTCCTCCAAAAGAGCATCCCCCCACCCCCAGTGCTCCCAAGGCTTCCCGAGACAACCACCATTCCCTCCCCCTCTGGCCCAACCTCGGACTCCCCGATGCAGGCATCAGCACTTCCACTGACAGGGCCAGTCCCCACCCACCCCCCGCCCCCGCCTCCCTGGGCCCCCTAGTGTCCAGCTCAGTCCCTGTACCCTAAGCATCACAATGGGAACACACTCTCTGATGGGGGACCTGGACACGTCAAAACGGATCACCTTTATGTCACATGCTTGCTTCTCAGGTCCCTTTGTTAGTTACAATGTAAGGCAATTTCCATCTGGTCTACCCAAATTACAAATAAGTAGAATCGAACCTAAGGAGCCTTTGTGATACAGAACCCACAACATGAGTCTCCCTCTGACCCTGGAACCACACTCACCAGGAGCCGGTTTTCCGTAAGAACCAATTCCGTGAGGCTTTCACAGTCCCCAACCGCCTCGGGCAACTGGGTGAGTCTGTTCTGATCCACCTTCAAGATTGACAGTTTCTTTAGTTTTCCTGTAAAAGCGTTATTCAAACTCATTAGTTATCACTGTCTTCCTGATCACCGCTTGGTACTTCCTATCGGCTGTCCTTGCTCATTTGATTTCCTCACCCAGCTTTTCAGATTATGAAACTGTACCATTCTCACTTCGACCACGAACAGTTGAGAGTTAAAATCATTTGTTCAGAATGTCAGAAACAGTCAGCAATTAGCGGCAAATCCTTTGGAAAGTCACTACCTAAAAATACGTCAAAGCCCAGAGATTTCAGGAAAAAAAAAACAGCTGGCTCTTGATGGATCCTTAAGAAGAAGAAATGTCTCGTGTACAGAGGAGAGACTTTAATGTTACTCTAACAATCATCCTCACTAAAAACAAAAGACAGCACGGTGCTGTTTATTCTATCACCTGTGGATGACAATGACTCCGTGAAGATCCCTACAATGAAGTATTTCTGTCAATGCAGAGTCAGATGGTAATCTTTGGGCTTCCCTGGTGGCGCAGTGATTAAGAGTCCGCCTGCCAATGCAGGGGACACGGGTTTGAGCCCTGGTCGAGGAAGATCCCACATGCCACAGAGCAGCTAAGCCTGTGAGCCACAACTACTGAGCCCGCACTCTACAGCCTGCAAGCCACAACTACTGAGCCCATGCACCACAACTACTGAAGCCCTCGCGCCTAGAGCCTGTGCTCTGCAGCAAGAGAAGCCACCGCAATGAGAAGCCCATGCACCGCAACGAAGAGAAATCCCCACTCGCCGCAACTAGAGAAAGCCCGCGCACAGCAACGAAGACCCAATGCAGCCAAAAAGAAATAAATTTTTGAAAAAAAGATGGTAATCTTTGAAAAGCCACATTAAGACTGATCTATTTCACTCTGAGTGGGGAAAACGGACTCACGGGCAATGCCCTCAGGCCACGGGAAAGGAACTGGGGTTTACTGCAGCCTCCTCAGCCCCCGCGGGATGGAGGAGATCCTGCATCACCAGATTCTCACTTTCAACTACTACTTCGTCAGGGGCTGAGCCTACAGAGCAGAGGTCCTTGTTATCCACAGAGAGTGGTCGGCATGATGACACTGTCCCCAGGAAAATCGGAGAACAGCCTCTATCATAAAAGAGACATAAATCTGGAGATGTGGAGATGCTGAAGGGATGAACTCGCTTTGCGTGCGGTCCCGGGGCAAGGCAGAGGAACTCACCGATTGCTAGGCTCCTTGTTTAGCATAATCAGTACCAACTAACACTGTCCGCAGAGAGTCCCCCCCAGTCCTCAGGCCAGGAGACCCATATCCTTCTGCGAGGCATGGAACCCTACAGCTGACAGAGCTCACTCCAAGAATCTCCTCAACAACATCACTGACAAGTGGTCCGACAGCCTTTCCTCGAATACTTCTAGTGATGGGAGGCTCATTTCTTCACGAAGCAGCCCAAACTGATTCATAACATGCATTTTAAGCTCTTTCTTAAATCAAACTGAGATTAGCAACCCTTTCCTTTCACCCACTTGAACTAGAAGACGGAATAAATCTCCTTCTACCTGACAGCCTTTCAAAGGCTTGACATCAACCGTCTCATGACTCCTATTTCTCCCTTTTCCCAACGACAAAACATCCCCAGTCCCTACAACTGCTTTCCGATGCCATATATGATTCTCAGCAAATGTTTCTACCTGGAGTCAAAGTCCCCATCAATTTCCCAACCAGCCTCAACCAAAATGCAGAGCCAGTATTTCTGCCAGGTCGCTATTATCATCTGGACCAAATACCAGAAAGGAAGGGGTCCTCTGTCACACAGCTTCTCCAACTACTGAAAACCTTCCCCAAACTCCCTTTGATGTTCTGAATACAAGTTAAGTGAAGGTCAAAGACAGCTATCCTATGTCAACCACACAGTTAAATATAATTTCTTACAATTTCTAGGCAGCTTGGCTACAGTGGAGCTGACAGCGTATGTCTGTTTATATCTTCTCTGTTTGCATTTATTTTCTCACCCTGGGCTGTGTTCCTTTACGGGAAAGGAAATGTCTGGACGTTTTTTTAAAGGAAATGGCAAAGAATGGTTCAAGGAAAAGATGATTCTCGATAGACCAGAAAAGGTTCCATACGACACCCACTCTCCCTGTTAACAGCCCTTACCTGGGTCACACCATAAGGTCAAAGGTCGTTTCCCATAAACTATTTACGATGCTCAATTAGAAATGTCTTAGTGGTTGTTCATATGTCTGAAACACATTCTGTGATTTGGGCTGATCCCTACCGAAATCATGGAAATAAGATGTGGAGGAAGTAGACAGGGGCCAACACTTAAAAGTAACAACACGTATAACTGCTACCAGACCAGGGCGACAGAAATGCTTGCATATGGAGAAACTTTAATTGTATTAAATATTCCTTGCTTGCCTTCTTTAAAAACAAATGACTGAAGGAATCACGTCCCCAGCACCTGAGAAGAGCCAGCACCTTGGTAGTTAGTTATTTTCAATACTCACCAATGCCATCTGGGAGTGTTTCTAACAAGTTCTGGGAAATGACTAAATCCGTTAATGACGTCAGGCCACTGATTTCTTCGGGAAGTCTTTCCAACCTGTTTTCAGAGACATCTAAGCAGAGCAGGTTCTTCAGATTTCCTATTTCCTACATCAACGACACAGGAAAAGAAAGTCATGCCTGAACCTGCCACGGTATGGAGGAATTTGTTACAGCGATTTTTCAAAATCGAATCCCAGAGTGGTCCTAAGGATGTTTCCTTAGCGCCGGTGTGAGTGTGAAGGCAGGGGTAAGTTTCCAGACCCCCTTCCAAATAAAACCGAAAGCAGTGTGAATCACACACACGGAGCTGGGAGGGATGTCAAGCCCTCCGACGTCATGCAGGTGAGGAATCACTCCCTTAATAAGATGAGGAGGTTGGCACCAAGAGAAGATGAGTCGTTTTAAGGTCCCACAGATTAGGGGAGAAAAAAAAAAAGGAGGCTAGAATCCAGTTCTCCAAGTTTGGAATCAATCACTCAGAAGGCAGCTCGCACTTGAGAGTGAGCCTGAGATGTCCTGGAAGGAAACCATCTACTTTCTATCTCCCATGACAGACAGCGCTTGTTACGACATCGGTGCATCTGCTCCCCAGCCAAACTGGAGCACACAGACCCGCCGACACCGTTAACACTCGGGACAAGAAAGGCAGACTGCTTTGAAGCAGAAGAGCCAACCCATGAGTGAGGGAGGTGCCTCTATGAGGCTCACATTCCATTCAAGAGAGATCGTACCCTTCCGCTCTCCAAGGGCACAGTTTCTCTCTGATAACCGCCTCCACTGTTCCGTGCCATTGCCAGTCTGTTACGTTCCCACTCTCAGTACCCTCCCACCCGGACTGGTCTGGGCATCCTCTGCCCACGTCTGTTCACAAACCACGCCTCCATCTTTCCCTCCAGGAAACATCGCTCCAGTCACGGAATCAGACCCCTCCTCTAACTCCAGTGGCTCCCTGATGGCTACATAAGCACAAACTCCTCAGCCGGCATTGAACTGGGATCGATTCTTCCAAGTTTATCTCCCACCTAATATACATCCTGTGAGCCCCACCCCTGCATTCCCTGCCTGTAGGAAATCAGACTACATTTCTACTAATTTCATGCCAGGCCCCTGAGGTTCTTCCACTTTTTCATTCATTCCTTTTAACAATGGCTTTGTCTCCTTTTCTTTCTGTCATCTGTGAAGACAGGAAGATAATTCTGATTCTCTGGGACTGTCTGATGTGTTTAGTCCTGGCTTAACAGAAGGTTATACAAGCGGGCAAATGAGATGTTGAAATAACCATTAATAACATGACCAGTGGCGTGTTCATTTCTTTGTGTTTGGGACATGGCATTTTGCACATAATTGTTCATGTACATCTGTCCACACATATACTCTCCCCCTGCATGTCTAATAGCTGATATTTTCAAGTTTATTGAAGTATAGTTGATTTACAATGTTGTGTTTATTTCTGCTGTACAGCAAAGTGACGCAGTTATACATATATATATATATATTCTTTTTCATAGTCTTTTCCATTCTGGTTTATCACAGGGTATTGAATACAGTTCCCTGTGCTCTACAGTAGGACCTTGTTTATCCATCCTATACAGCTGATGTTTTATTACTTTCTTAATAACTTCCTGGCATCTTCCCCCCACCCTTTGACTCTTAAGTTACTAGAATCCTCTCAATCAAGATTTCTCATAATTTCCTAGAGAAATCTAAGTGTTAATCAAACCCTTGCCCACACCAGTTACTGTTCTGTCCTATCCTTTTCCCAAATGCAGCCAAGAACTCAGAAATACACTCAAATTAGTTCCTTAGTTGCATTAGTCGCGGGTGATGTCAATGGTAATTCCAGCACTATAACTACAACAATTTGAATTTTACTTAAATGCTTTTTTCTGGTGCTAGGCTTCCCTGCACCGATACACATTTCCCACCCGAAGTGCACGGTCCCATTACGACAGGTTCACACAGCCCAGCAGACAGCTTCTGAATTACTGTAAAATACACACACCTAGACCATCGTGAAATATATTCTGACTTTAACCCTGGCTGTAAGAGACAGCAAAGAGTAAACTTCAGTAATAGTTGGAGAAAAACAAAGTAAGGGGGGAAATGCCCGTGTGTTGTTGTTAGTTCAAGTTTCTCTTTCAACTGACCAGAAAGCGGGTCCTGCTTGCTGGGACCCACAAGGTGACCACGACGTACTCAGAAGCCCACACGAGACTCCATTTCATTCCGAACATGGTTCTCACGCTCGGTAACAGCAGGAAAAACATGAACAGCGTGTGACATTCCAGCTAAACCATAGCAACACTTGGAAAAAATATGAAATAAAAGCTTTTTGCATTGCTTTTACATCAACTATTACGGGGCAAACTGGGGCCAACTTATCCCAAAGCACTTGGCACATCACAAACAGTGGCAGAAACTTGTACCATCTCAATCTGGCATCGTGGTAACTTCCAAATTTGCTGGGCTTCACGCAGGCAAGCCAAGCATAGAGCAAGGATGAAATAAAATGCAGACTTCACACACTACAGGATATATTTATTATCGTTAGAAATGGTGGGTGGAGGCTTTCAGTGTTTCTACAGCAATGCAGCACGGTGAATGCTCAATATATTTTTCCAAATCTGCTTTTTCAACCAATGTTTTGGTTTTCAAGATCCGTCCTACAGAAAATCTTATGTAGAGGCAGGAAACACATGAAGGTGGTGGTGGTTTCACCTTTTGGGGGAGACAGTATGAAATTACCACTCACCTGAGGTAATTCTGACAGTTGATTTCCGTCCAACCAGAGATCCTTCAGATGTAAGAGAGCGCCAATCGATTCTGGCTAAAACAAAAAGCAATGTTATGGTAGCAAAGCTCCAATTTCAAGGCTTCCATTAAGAAAGAACCCTAATTCAACAGTTAGTAACGGGGTACTGTAGAGGTCGTTCGTTGGTACTTCTCCAATATCAGCCCCCCTTCCTAAAAGTATCCCCAATGCTCCCCAAGAATGCCAGCTGTTTCCACTGATACCCATCATCTCTAGCCGTGACCCTCCACCCCTGAATCATCATTCTTAACCTGTGTGAACTGAAGCACGTTCTCTAATGCTGCCAAGCTGTATCCGTGGAAACACTGGCTTACAAGCATCCCTACAGATCTCCCCCCAAATATTTTGTGATCGTGACTAAGGACAAGGTGAAATTCAAATCTCTCTTCAGTACAGACTTACCAAATTATATATTTCATTGTTTCCTAAATCAAGTTCTTCTAGTCTCCGTAGCTGGGTTAGAGAGCTATTAAAAAAAAAACAAAAAAACAAAGGGAGGGAGCTCTTAGGACTTAGAAATGCTGAGCAGTACGGCATTCCTCACTTGGACTAGTTTCCCAAAATAAGATTCATCTGGATTTTATGGTCATAATTATTGCACAGGAAGGACTATTGAGAGAAGGCTGGCATCTCTCAAATTTTCCAAAAGACACAGAATTTCTTTTTGACAAGATACTGTAGTACTTTTTTTTTTTTTTAATGCTTCAAGAAGTTCATTCAGTACATAACCCCCTCTCCTTTTCCCCAGAGACTCACTCAGGGAGATACGTAAGAAGATTCTCTCTCAGTTCCAGTGAAGCCAGGTTATAAAGACTAGAAATGAACAGAAGGAAAAAGTATAAGGAAAGTTCCTGAGATTCTTCCTACTCCACCCCCCGCAAAGTACACACTCCACAAGGAGCAATTCTTAATAAGACCTTGTACGTCACTTCCCAGGGGAAAACATCTATGACCACCCCCACCCCCACTGAAAACAGCATCATCTCCACTTCCCAAGTTTTAATATTAAAATAAAAAGAGCAGGGTCATCACAGTAAGGCACCCTCATGCCTATACTTTGTACAGTGGATATGTGAAAATAACTCTCTAGCCCTTGAAAGACAACCACTCCCAGGACCAAGATAGCAGCCGAATATGTGCTTCTAGGCTTTAGAATGTCGAAAATGTGCTGTTGCCATAAAAACAGGAAAGCCTTTAATCTCGCGGAGCTCTTCTTACAAACATCAGTGAGAAACCATGCCCGTTTGAAAGCAGTGGGCATATCGGTCCAGAAAGTCCACATGCTCTACTTAAGACCACAATTTACAGGGCAAGGGAGCACTGAGATGCAGGAGGACTCAAGTAATAACATACTCCACGCGGTGCCCACGATGCGAGACTGTGGTCAATAAGCAGTGGCTGTGGTAATGTTGCTTTTATTCTTTTTTTTTTTTTTTGCGGTACGCGGGCCTCTCACTGTTGTGGCCTCTCCCGTTGCGGAGCACAGGCTCCGGACGTGCAGGCTCAGCGGCCATGGCTCACGGGCCCAGCCGCTCCACGGCATGTGGGATTCTCCAGGACCGGGGCACGAACCCGCGTCCCCTGCATCGGCAGGCGGACTCTCAACCACTGCGCCACCAGGGAAGCCCGCTTTTATTCTTAATAAACCCCGAATGGCACTCTTTTCAGCAGATTCTCCTGCCTCTCAGCTGTAATCCATGTCTACTAGGAACACGGTGCAAGGAGACAGATGTTCTCCCCAGATGCCGACGATCTGGGTGGCAGTGGCAATTCTGAATCAGCAGACACCACACACGTCCAAGTATGTCAGCACTGGCACGAGGTACTTATTCAGTAGATCATCGGTTGGTCTATTTCTCCAGCAGCCACTGTGCTAAGCTCTAACCAATAGAGAACTCCAGCTTTTGCTAATGTCACCAGAGGAACGACAAGATTTGGAAGGCATTTACGTGTGAGCGCACAGAACACGGGGAGTCAGACATCATCCCAACACTCTCATCTGCCTTAATCCTCTGTACTCCTTCCAACGTCAAAGCCAGAATCGCGGGCACTGACAAAGCCGGTTTCATAATATCAGAAAATGTAAATTTGATTTTCAGGAACGATACATATACACACATAAAGCCCATGGGCTTGAAAGCGTATTTGAACTATACTAGGAAATGCACAGATACGGTATCTCCTCCTCTAATTTTAGAGAACTAAAGTTAATTTTAGAAATTTAGAAGCTGAGTAACGGTTTTCACAATTAAAGCAAGAGCAAACAAATACAACTCTTTATAACATACTTTTTTTAAAGAAAAAGTCAATATCCCTGCTAATAAGTAATTGTGAATTTAATATCAATTAGTCTCTCCCCAAAATGCACCCAGGTGGGAGTCGCAGCTACCCAGTTCTACTGCCTCGGGGCCAAGCCTTTACGTAGAAGAAATAGAACGTGGGAGGGAGAGGGTGCAGTCTCTGCCCCCAAAAGCAACCTGTAGATAAGGGGGAGACAGGACGTTAACTCACTGTAAAAGTAAAAACTTAAAAACAAAGGGCTTTGTTTCCAATGTTAAATGCTCCTGGAACCGCTGGCCAGTTTTATGGGGAAGGTGATCATCATTTGGCTGCTTTCACATTTCTATTTTAAAAACCACTGATAGAATTGTCATTTTATCTATTTAATGGTCATTACTTTCATGCCTCTTTTGACCCACTAAAGACATCCACTAATGAAAGGAGGGGAAAAGTCCTTCTTTGCTTCAAAATCTTTACTCCCTGGGCAGCATCAAAAGCATCTTGCAAAGAAGCAGTGTCACCCAGGCCCTGCTACTGAGTGTTGCACCAAGGTCTGCAGTCCTGGTCTGAGGCCTCCTGCCTGAAACAGAACAGAGCTGGGACCCGCCCGCCACCTGGGACGCCACCTGGGGCAGGAGACGCTGGCTGAAGCGCCTTACCTGGGTCATCTCTGGACCAGGAACAACCAGCACATTGTCAATACCACTGGGATGACACCATTAGGAAAGTGAGGTCCATCAGACAGCGGCAAAGCCACAATTCAAATCTGGTGAAAGCCAAGACTCTGCCCTCGCCCTGGGGAACACCATTCTCTGGAACTCTCTCTTTATACTTTACATTTTAAAAACACCTGTCAGGGACTTCCCTGGTGGTCCAGTGGCTAAGACTCCGCGCTCCCAATGCAGGGGGCCCGGGTTCGATCCCTGGTCAGGAAACTAGATCCCACATGCCGCAACTAAGAGTTCACATGCCGTAACTAAAGATCCCGCACACCAAAACGAAGATCCTGCATGCTGATCACACGTGCCACAACTAGGACCCGGTGCAGCCGAATAAATAAATAAATAAATATTAAAAATAAAATAAAATAAAATAAAAACACTTGTCAATTTGGGGCAAATATAGAAATCTTACCTCCTCAACCACACCAAGGACATTGGGGTTTTTGTTGATTTATGTCACTTTAAAAATATGATAACACATTTTGAAATTATCTCTAAATTTTGTCTTAAGGGGAAAAGGCACAGGCCACAGTTACTGAAAGCAAATCATTCTTGAGTGAAAATGCTGCAAAAACACCAACAGGCTTGTGAATATACAGAACTTATAATAACAACATCACCTATCGTGCTAACACCCAAATATAACACCTATAACACCGTAAGAAGGTTCTGACTATAAAACCTCTTAGTTTCTATCATTTGGGGATAGTAGGGAAATGTGGATGCATGGGTGTTAGTTACAGTGACAACAAAAAATATCCTATTTTTGTAACCTTTCAAAACTCAAAAATTAATTTAAAATAAAGTGTATAAAATAATATCCTTTCTGGGGCGATGCTTCCCCGTTATCTTAAACTATTTAAACTGAAGAAACTGGGATATTATAATCAGACTCAAGGGACCCACTGATGCAAGGTCAACTAAAAAGTCTGAGAGGAACGAGGGCCATCCCTCACAACTACTTGGACTTGCTTGGCTGAAGTGCTTCATCACAGCACCTCAATTCCCCTAAAATGAATACAGTCATATCTATTGCAGTAAATAGGGCATGATATATATTCCCTTCAAGTTAACAGAGCCAGTTTGGTACCTTGCTTCCTTGAGATAGCCCAGTGCCCAAGCTCAATCAGGGGCCTCACAAATACATGTGCCCCAAGATTGCTATAAGATGCTATCAACCACAGGAGTCACCCTCTCTGCCCAAAACCTCCTCCAAGGACAGGCCTACAGATGGGGAGCGGCTGGCACTAGCCAATTTTTAAGGATACATCACCCATAATTGGTGACTCGAGGAACAACAATGAATAAAAAGCAAAGACAGTGGTTTGACTACAGACGCCCACCTCCCACGTAACCCCAAACCTCGGAGTGTAAGCTGGACTGTTCGTTCTCAGTTCGATCATTAACTGATTCTCGAATGAAACCATGGGTTTGGTTCTCATCAGTAACTTGCCCTGGACAGTCCCAGACCAAACACAGAATCCTACCAGCCCCTCCAGAACGTGGTTCTCCAGGCCGTTCTAGGAAGAACTGACGTAAAACATGGTCTGCTTGAACGCACGTTTAGACCAGAGACATTAAGACCAAAATGAATGGACGAATGATCTCCCCTCCTGGCTTTTCCAAACACGGCATCTTCATTCAAGACTTCAGGATGGGAAGACACTGGGGAGGTCGTGAAGGAAGAGCTGGCTGCTGCCAAGAAGGTCCTGCTACAGCTACTGAGTTTACCGCTACCTAACCTGAAGTCGGGACTGGTCTGAAGGTGGCAGGTGCCATCTGTGCCTTTTCAGCGGCTCCCTTCTGAGACTGGAGACCTCAGCCGGCCCTGAACACGGGTCCACAGCTTCCACTACTCAGGCCTCCGATAGTGTATGGAATATAAAGATGGAACTCCCCTTGTAATCCGTAGCACTTAAAAAATGGATACTGGCCTATTCTACTAAGAAGATGTCTTACGGAATTTAAAAAAGTGATTTAAGTGCATGACTAGAAGACTTTCTCCTGAAGATCTTCTTCCAGAAGATATTTTTTGAGACAGGCAATATACCTGCAACTTCCATGTGGAAGACAGGCTCTTGGTGCTCCAGCCAGGCATCAGGGCTGAGCCTCTGTAGTGGGAGAGCCAAGTTCAGGACACTGGCCCACAAGAGACCTCCCAGCTCCACGTAATATCAAACAGCAAATATCTCCCAGAGATCTCCATCTCAACGGCAAGACCCAGCTCCAATCAAAGACCAGCAAGCTCCAGTGCTGGACACCCCATGCCAAACAACTAGCAAGACAGGAACACAACCCCACCCATTAGCAGACAGGCTGCCTAAAATCATAATAAGGCCACAGACACCCCAAAACACACCACCAGACGTGGACCTGCCCACCAGAAAGACAAGATCCAGCCTCATCCACCAGAACACAGGCACTAGTCCCCTCCACCAGGAAGCCTACACAACCCACTGAACCAACCTTAGCCACTGGGGGCAGACACCAAAAACAACGGGAACTACGAACCTGCAGCTGGCAAAAAGGAGACCCCAAAGACAGTAGGTTAAGCAAAATGAGAAGACAGAGAAACACACAGCAGATGAAGGAGCAAGATAAAACCGACCAGACCAAACAAATGAAGAGGAAATAGGCAGTCTACCTGAAAAAGAATTCAGAATAATGATAGTAGAGAGGATCCAAAATCTTGGAAATAGAATGGAGAAAATACAAGAAACTTTAACAAGGACCTAGAAGAACTAAAGAGCAAACAAACAGTGATGAACAACACAATAAATGAAATTAAAAAATCTCTAGAAGGGATCAATAGCAGAATAACTGAGGCAGAATAACAGATAAGTGACCTGGAAGATAAAATAGTGGAAATAACTACTGCAGAGCCGAATAAAGAAAAAAAAAATGAAAAGAATTGAGGACAGTCTCAGAGACCTCTGGGACAACATTAAACACACCAATATTCGAATTATAGGTGTCCCAGAAGAAGAACAGAAAAAGAAAGGAACTGAGAAAATACTTGAAGAGATTATAGTTGCAAACTTCCCTAATACGGGAAAGGAAATAGTTAATCAAGTCCAGGAAGCACAGAGAGTCCCATACAGGACAAATCCAAGAAGAAACACATATTCATCAAGACACATATTAATCAAACTATCAAAAATTAAATACAAAGACCAAATATTAAAAGCAGCAAGGGAAAAACAACAAATAACATACAAGGGAATCCCCAAAAGGTTAACAGCTGATCTTTCAACAGACATTCTCCAAGCCAGAAGGGACTGGCAGGACATATTTAAAGTGATGAAGGGGAAAAACCTACAACCAAGATTACTCTACCCAGCAGGATCTCATTCAGATTTGACAGAGAAATTAAAACCTTTACAGACAAGCAAGAGCTAAGACAATTCAGCACTACCACACCAGCTTTACAACAAATGTTAAAGGAACTTCTCTAGGCAGGAAACACAAGAGAAGGAAAAGACCTACAATAACAAACCCAAAACAATTAAGAAAATGGTAATAGGAACATACATATCGATAATTACCTTAAATGTAAATGGATTAAATGCTCCAACCAAAAGACATTGGCTGAATGGACACAAAAAAAAGACTGGGGGCTTCCCTGGTGGCGCAGTGGTTGAGACTCCGCCTGCCGATGCAGGGGACGCAGGTTCGTGCCCCGGTCCGGGAAGATCCCACATGCCGCGGAGCAGCTGGGTCCGTGAGCCACGGCCGCTGAGCCTATGTGTCCGGAGCCTGTGCTGCACAACGGGAGAGGCCACAACAGTGAGAGGCCCGCGTATCACAAAAAAAAAAAAAAAAAAAGACCGGTATATATGCTGTCTACAAGAGATGCACTTCAGACCGAGGGACACATACAGACCAAAAGTGAGGGGATGGAAAAAGATATTCCATACAAATGGAAATCAAAAGAAAGCTGGAGTAGCAATTCTCATGTCAGAAAAAATAGACTTTAAAACAAAGACTATTATAAGAGACAAAGAAGGACACTACATAATGATCAAGGGATCAATCCAAGAAGAAGATATAACAATTGTAAATATTTATGCACCCCACATAGGAGCACCTCAATACATAAGGAAAATACTAACAGCCATAAAAGGGGAAATGGACAGTAACACAATCATAGTAGGGGACTTTAACACCCCACTTTCACCAATGGACAGATCATCCAAAATGAAAATAAATAAGGAAACACAAGCTTTAAATGATACATTAAACAAGATGGACTTAATTGATATTTATTGGGCATTCCATTGAAAAACAACAGAATACACTTTCTTCTCAAGGGCTCATGGAACATTCTCCAGGATAGACCATATCTTGGGTCACAAATCAAGCCTTGGTAAATTTAAGAAAATTGAAATCGTATCAAGTATCTTTTCCGACCACAACGCTATGAGACTAGATATCAATTACAGGAAAAAATCTGTAAAAAATACAAACACATGGAGGCTAAACAATACACTACTTAATAACCAAGAGATCACTGAAGAAATCAAAGTGGAAATCAAAAAATACCTATGAACAAATGACAATGAAAACACGATGACCCAAAACGTATGGGATGCAGCAAAAGCAGTTCTAAGAGGGAAGTTTATAGCAATACAATCCTACCTTAAGAAACAAGAAACATCTCAAATAAACAACCTATCCTTACACCTAAAGCAATTACAGAAAGTAGAACAAAAAAACCCCAAAGTCAGCAGAAGGAAAGAAATCATAAAGATCAGATCCGAAATAAATGAAAAAGAAGTGAAGGAAACTACAGCAAAGATCAATGAAACTAAAAGCTGGTTCTTTGAGAAGATAAACAAAATTGATAAACCATTAGCCAGACTCATCAAGAAAAAAAGGGAGAAGACTCAAGTCAATAGAATTAGAATGAAAAAGGAGAAGTAACAACTGACACTGCAGAAATACAAAGGATCATGAGAGATTACTACAAGCAACTCTATGCCAATAAAATGGACAACCTGGAAGAAATGGAAAAATTCTTAGAAATGCACAACCTCCCGAGACTGAACCAGAAAGAAACAGAAAATATGAACAGTCAAATCACAAGCACTGAAATTGAAACTGTGATTAAAAATCTTCCAACAAACAAAAAACCCAGGACCAGATGGCTTCACAGGCAAATTCTATCAAACATTTAGAGAAGAGCTAACACCCATCCTTCTCAAACTCTTCCAAAGCATAGCAGAGGGAGGAACACTCCCAAACTCATTCTATGAGGCCACCATCACCCTGATACCAAAACCAGACAAAGATGTCACAAAGAAAGAAAACTACAGGCCAATATCACTGATGAATATATGAATATAGATGCAAAAATTCTCAACAAAATACTGGCAAACAGAATCCAACAGCACATTAAAAGGATCATACACAATGATCAAGTGGGGTTTATCCCAGGAATGCAAGGATTCTTCAATATATGCATATCAATCAATGTGATACACCATATTAACAAATTGAAGGAGAAAAACCATATGATCATCTCAATAGATGCAGAAAAAGCTATCGACAAAATTCAACACCCATTTATGATAAAAAAGACTCTCCAGAATGTAGGCATAGAGGGAACTTACCTCAACATAATAAAGGCCATATATGACAAACCCACAGCCAACATCATCATCAATGGTAAAAAGCTGAAACCATTTCCACTAAGATCAGGAACAACATAAGGGTGCCCACTTTCACCACTATTATTCAACATAGTTCTGGAAGTTTCAGCCACAGCAATCAGAGAAGAAAAAGAAATAAAAGGAATTCAAATCGGAAAAGAAGAAGTAAAGCTGCCCCTGTTTGCAGATGACATGATACTGTACATAGAGAATCCTAAAGATGATACCAGGAAATTACTAGAGCTAATCAATGAATTTGGTAAAGTAGCAGGATACAAAATTAATGCACAGAAATCTCTTGCATTCCTGTACATTAATGATGAAAAATCTGAAAGTGAAATTAAGAAAACACTCCCATTTACCACTGCTACAAAAAGAATAAAATATCTAGGAATAAACCTACCTAAGGAGACAAAAGGCCTGTATGCAGGAAATTATAAGACACTGATGAAAGAAATTAAAGATGATACAAACAGATGGAGAGATATACCATGTTCTTGGATTGAAAGAATCAACATCGTGAAAATGACTCTACTACCCAAAGCAATCTGCAGATTCAATGCAATCCCTATCAAACTATCACTGGCATTTTTCACAGAACTAGGACAAAAAAAACTCACAATTTGTATGGAAACACAAAAGACCCCGAATAGCCAAAGCAATCTGGAGAAGGAAAATCAGAGCTGGAGGAATAAAGCTCCCTGACTTCAGACTATACTACAAAGCTGCCGTAATCAAGACAGTATGGTACTGGCACAAAGAAAACGAAATATAGATCAATGGAACAGGATGGAAAGCCCAGATATAAACCCACGCACATATGGTCACCTTATCTTTGATAAAGGAGGCAAGAATATACAATGAAGAAAAGACAGCCTCTTCAATAGTGGTGTTGGGAAAACTGGACAGCTACATGTAAAAGAATGAAATTAGAACACTCCCTAACAACATACACAAAAATAAACTCAAAATGGATTAAAGACCTAAATGTAAGGCCAGACACTATCAAACTCTTAGAGGAAAACATAGGCAGAACATTCTATGACATAAATCACAGCAAGATCCTTTTTTTTTGCAGTACGCAGGCCTCTCACTGCTGTGGCCTCTCCCGTTGCGGAGCACAGCTCCAGACGCGCAGGCTCAGCGGCCATGGCTCACGGGCCCAGCTGCTCCGCGGCACATGGGATCCTCCTGGACCGGGGCACGAACCTGCGTCCCCTGCATTGGCAGGCGGACTCCCAACCACTGCGCCACCAGGGAAGCCCCAGCAAGATCCTTTTGACCCACCTCCTAGAGAAATCGAAATAAAAGCAAAAATAAACAAGTGGGACCTAATGAAACTTAAAAGCTTTTGCACAGCAAAGGAAACCATAAACAAGACGAAAAGACAACCCTCAGAATGAGATAAAATATTTGCAAATGAAGCAGCTGACAAAGGATTAATCTCCAAAATTTACAAGCAGCTCATGCAGCTCAATATCAAAAAAACAAACAACCCAATCCAAAAAATGGGCTGAAGACCTAAATAGACATTTCTCCAAAGAAGAGATTGCCAAGACACATGAAAGAATGTTCAACATCATTAATCATTAGAGAAATGCAAATCAAAACTACAATGAGATATCATCTCACACCAGTCAGAATGGCCATCATCAAAAAATCTACAAACAATAAATGCTGGAGAGGGTGTGGAGAAAAGGGAACCCTGTTGCACTGTTGGTGGGAATGTAAATTGATACAGCCACTATGGAGAACAGTATGGAGGTTCCTTAGTAAACTAAAAATAGAACTACCATACGACCCAGCAATCCCACTACTGGGCATATACCCCTGAGAAAACCATAATTCAAAAAGAGTCATGTACCACAATGTTCATTGCAGCTCTATTTACAATAGCCGGGACACGGAAGCAATCTAAGTGTCCATCATCGGATGAATGTATAAAGAAGATGTGGCACGTATATACAATGGAATATTACTCAGCCATAAAAGGAAATGAAATTGAGTTATTTGTAGTGAGGTGGATGGACCTAGAGTCTGTCATACAGAATGAAGTCAGTCAGAAAGAGAAAAACAAATACTGTATGCTAACACATATATACGGAATCTAAGGGAAAAAAATGGTCATGAAGAACCTAGGGGCAAGACAGGAATAAAGACGCAGAACTACTAAAAAATGGACTTGAGTATATGGGGAAGGGGAAGGGGAAGCTGGGACAAAGTGAGAGAGTGGCATGGACATATATACACTACCAAATGTAAAATAGATAGCTAGTGGGAAGCAGCCACATAGCACAGGGAGATGAGCTCGGTGCTTTGTGACCTCCTGGAGGGGTGCGATAGGGAGGGTGGGAGGGAGGGAGACGCAAGAGGGACGAGATATGGGGATATATGTATAACTGATTCACTTCCTTATATAGCAGAAAGTAACACACCATTGTAAAGCAATTATACTCCAATAAAGATGTTAGAAAAAAAAGATTTCAGGATGGAGCCTTCTCCATCAAGGCAACCTGGTCAATTCCACTCCAGCATCTCTGCATATCTTTCAGCAGTACCGAGTAAAGGACACGCTGCTGAGAAGTGATGCATCTGGGGGACCTGAATGCAATTCTGTCTACTTCAGGGGCCAGGCTCTTAACCACAGGCCAAGAGAAACTCCACATGCATTTATCAGCTGCTTCAGTCAACACGTGGTATTATAGAGATGAAAGAAAGCGTCCGGTACTTCTAATACTTTTACATATGTGACCAAGGATTAGACACTGAGATGCAAATTGAGAATGACTGGTCTTTAATCCTCCGACTTCTAATAATGATATCAGCAGATTACTATACAACAGACACTGGTGCAAGCGCTTTCCAAGAACTAACTTTTATGGATGAGAAAATGGAGGCACAGAGAGGGGACCTGAACAAGGTCTTCCACAACTGGGAAGGGGCAGAGCCAAGATTCACCAGGGAATCTGCGTTTTTAATCACCATCTTCTGCCATCTCTCTCCCTTGAGTTTGTGAAGTCAACTTTGTGAATAGGTAATACATGAACCTACATGTATGTAAAATAAAGTATTCAGTAATAAGTTTCCTCCTACTTCTGTCTTTCATCTATCTGGTTTTCTACCACCTAGACCCACTCACTAGAAATAACCCTTTTTGTTAGATATTTATGTGTTCACCCAGAGTTGCCTTTTATGCAGAGACAAACAGGTATGAAAGTATATGCTTATCTCCTTTTTTTCACACAAAAGGTAGCATCCTATACAGAGCAGATATTTGTCTCCTTTCTTATCTGTACACCCCAGTATTTTTTTAATTGCATAGTATCTCTCTATCTATATAGACCTTAATTTTTTTAACCACTCCCCTAGTAACAGATATTTTACCCTTCAATTTTAATTTCTGGCAAATTAAATTTCTATGTGATACCATCAGGAGGACCTCATCCTCCTCCTACAGAAACCACTATCTTCTATCCTCCCTTCACTCCCGCCGTTTTTACCACCAAATGGGGCTTAAAAAAAGAAAAGAAAGACAAACACCTAACAAGCTCCTGCAGAAAGAGTGTGCACAGAAGGCTTTCTTTCCAGAACACTGATCTTAATGTTCTACACGGTCCCTGAGAGCAGGCACAAGAGTTATACTCTTCTGTAAGCCAGAATGTAGGCCAACTATATTTTTAGGATTCTATTTCAGGGACTGGATGAGGGGTTACTTTAAAAAAATTTACATCTGTTCTCCACTATATTTCAAAAATTCCTTTCTAAACCACTTGGATTTTTTTTTCCATTTCGGTGGCCAACATCATTAAGAAAGTAAAGAATAAATTAAGGTGCCCCGAGCAAACAAATGGCAGTACAGTATTAAACCATAAAAATATAAAATCTGTAAACATTTACGGCAATAACATTTGACTGGAACGGGGGAGAAACACACATTCATAGTGTTTCTGCTTTTTTAATACCAGATTAGTATTTAAGAAATCTCTAGTTACAAACTTCCTTATGGTGGCTTTGCTCTAGAAATTTTTCTAAAAATTGTTCATTTTGTTTTTGGAACAACAAATATTTTACAGAAATTTCTGGGCCTCAAAAAAAAACAAACAAGACCATTAAATACAGTAACAGTTTTCAAAAAGATTGATTCCTCACAGGCAGCACGTACTAACAGGTCACCATTCCCAAGGGCAGCAGACACAAAATCACAACCACACACTTGACTTCAATCTGCCAGAGAACCCAGGGCTTATCTGCTTCTTCCACTTCTATTAGCATATGGTGACAATCAAATCTTTATTGATAATAACCATTTAGTGACTGACCACTGGGTTTTGGGCACCATGCCAGTCCATTGCTTATATTTCTTCTTCTTAAAGAATGCTCTTTTTCAAGGAGAAATTTTAATTAAACAGAGTAGAGATGTCTAGACATATTGAGGCTAACCTAACTTTTTTTTTTTTTTTTTTCTGATGCCACCGGTTTCTTTAATGGCAAAGGATATGGAATCTCATGGAGCCAGATACACAAAGTCAAGACACAGCAGCCCCCGATGGAGGCAGAGCCTCCCCAGATTCTCCAAATCCTCCACAAGTTCCCGATGGGGCTTCTATATCCTCCCTACCCCGCCCCCACCCCTCCACAACACCTGGACCTTTTGGAGGCTCTGGCTGTGCAGACCTCCTGATCAGCAGGTGCCAGTAACTGAGACAAAACGACTTCAGCACATTGCCTGTAAGCCTACCTCGGGGAGGAGTGCCTGTAAGAGTAAACCTAGGTCCATTTCCCAGGTATAGCCTCATCCCTCGGCAGCACCAGGCTCAAGTCTGCCTAACGTCCATTCTTTTTATTTTTTTCATTGAGATACATTTCACATACTATAATATCCACCTTTACAATGTGTACTATTCAGTGGTTTTCAGTATATTCATAAGGCTGTACAAACATCACCACTACCTAATTCCAGAAAATTTCCATCATCCAAAAAGAAACTTCAGACCCATCAGAAGCCATTCCTTATCCGCACCCCGTTCCCCTCACCCTGGCCCACCCCACCCCTGCCCCTGGCAACCACTAATTTAATTTCTGTCTCTACGGATTTACCTATACTGGACATTTCATATAAATGGAATCGTACAACATGTGGCCTTTTCTGTCTGACTTCCTTACTTAACATGTTTTCTAGGTTTATCCACATTGTAGCATGTGTCAGTACCTCACTACTTTTTTTTTTTTTTTTTTTCCGGTATGCGGGCCTCTCACTGCTGTGGCCTCTCCCGTTGCGGAGCACAGGCTCCGGACATGCAGGCCCAGTGGCCACGGCTCACGGGCCCAGCCACTTGGCGGCATGTGGGATCTTCCCGGACCAGGGCACGAACCCATGTTCCCCGCATTGGCAGGCAGACTCTCAACCACTGCACCACCAGGGAAGCCCCCTCACTACTTTTTATGGCTGAATAATATTCCATTACATAGACATAAGAATATTTTGTTTATCAGTTCATCACTGATGAAAATTTGAGTTGTTTCTGCCTTTTGGCTATTATGAATGATGCTGCTATGAACATCTATGCACACATTTTTTATAGACATATGTTTTCTTTTTTTTAATATAAATTAATTTATTTATTTTTGGCTGCACTGGGTCTTTGTTGCTGCACTCGGACTTTCTTTAGTTGCGTCGAGTGGGGTCTACTCTTTGTTGCGGTGCGTGGGCTTCTCAATGCAGTAGCTTCTCTTGTTGTGGAGCACGGGCTCTAGGCGTGCGGGTTTCAGTAGTTGTGGCACATGGGCTCAGTAGTTGTGGCACATGGGCTTAGTTGCTCTGCGGCATGTGGGATCTTCCCAGACCAGGGCTCGAACCCGTGTCCCCTGCGTTGGGGACATATGTTTTCCCCATATGAAAACATATGTTTCATATGTTTTCAATTATCTTGGGTAAACATAACAAGGAGTGGAACTGCTGGGTCATATAGTACCTATGTTGAACTTTTTGAGGAAGGACCTGCGCCCTCAAATGAGGGGCTGCATCTTTTTTATTGAAGTATAGTTGATTGACAATATTGTGTTAGTTTCAGGTGTACAGCAAAATGATTCAGTTATATATATATACACTTTTTTCAGATTCTTTTCTATTATAAGTTATTACAAGATATTGAATATAGTTCCCTGGGCTATACAGTAGGTCCTTGTTGTTTATCTATTTTATATATAGTAGTGTGTGTCTGTTAATCCCAATCCCCTAATTTATCCCTCACCACCTTTCCCCTTTGGTAACCATAAGTTTGTTTTCTATGCCTGCAAGAGTGTTTCTGTTTTCTAAATAAGTTCATTCGTATTATTTTTTAGATTCCACATATAAGTGATATCATATATTTGTCTTTCTCTGTCTAGCTTACTTCACTTAGTATGATAATCTCTAGGTCCATCCATGTTGCTATAAATGGCATTATTTCATTCTTTTTTACGGCTGAGTAATATCCCATTGTATATATATACCCCATCTTCTTTATCCAGTTATCTGTCAATGGACATTTAGGTTACTTCCATGTCTTGGCTATTGTATTAAATAGTGCTGCTATGAACACTGGGGTGCATGTATCTTTTCGAATTAAGAGTTTTCTCCAGATTCATACCCAGGAGTGGGACTGCTGGATCATACAGTAAAACTTTTTTTTGTTTTTTAAGGAGCCTCCATACTGTTTTCCATAGTGGCTCCACCAATTTACATCCCCTAAGCTGCATCATTTTAAATTCCCACCAATAATGTATGAGGGTTTCAATTTTTCCACCAACATTCATTCATCTTTTTGATGACAGTCATCTAATGGGTGTGAAGTGGTGTATCACTGTGGTTTTGATTTGCATCTATCTGATGACTAATGATGTTGAGCATCTTTACATGTGCTTATTGGCCATCTGTATATCTTCTTTGCAAAAATTATTCAAATTCTTTGCCTCTTTTTAATTGGGTTATTTGTCTTTTTAGTGTTGAGTGGTAAGAGTTCTTTATATATTCTAGATATATGATTTGCAAATATTTTCTCCCACTTGTAAGTTGTCTTTTCACTTTGTTGATAGTATCCTTTGATGCAAGAAAGCCTTTGATTTTGATGAAATCCAATTTACCCATGTTTTCTTTTGTTGTTCAGACTTTTCATGTCATATCTAAGAAACCACTGACTAATTCAATGTCACAAAGATTTACCCCTATGTTTTCCTATCAAAGATTTAACTCTTACATTTAGGTCTCTGCTCTATTTAGAGTTAATTTTTGTATGTGGTGTGAGGTAGGGGTGTGATTTCATTCTTTTGCATGTTGATGGATATTTAGTTGTCCCAACAGCATGTGTTGAAAAGACTATTTGTCCTCAGGCTTCCCTGGTGGCGCAAGTGGTTGAGAGTCCACCTGTCGATGCAGGGGACACAGGTTCGTGCCCCGGCCCAGGAAGATCCCACATGCCGCGGAATGGCTGGGCCCATAAGCCATGGCCGCTGAGCCTGCGCATCCGGAGCCTGTGCTCTGCGACGGGTGAGGCCACAACAGTGAGAGGCCCGCGTACCACACACACACACACAAAAAACTATTTGTCCTCATTGAATTGTTTTGGCACTCTTGTCAAAATTGGTTAACCATAAATGCAAGGGTTTATTTCTGAATTTCCAATTCTATTCCATTGATCTGTATGTCTATTCTTATGCCAGTACCACATAGTCTTGATTGCTGTAGCTTTGCAGTTAAGTTTTGAAATCTGGAAGCATGACTCCTCCAACTTTGCTCTTCTTCTTTAAGACTGCTTTGGCTATCCTGAGTCTCTCATATTTCCATATGAATTTTAGGATCAACTCATCAATTCCTACAGAAAAGCCAGCTAGGATTTTGATGGGGATTGAGTTGATCTGTAGATTAATTTGGGGAGTACTATTATCTTAACAATTTTAAGTCTTCTAATCCATAAACACAGGATGTCTTCCCATTTATTTAGGTCATTTTTAACTTCTTTGAACAATGTTTTGTAGTTTGCAGTGAACATGTCTTACATTTCTTCTGTTAAATTTATTCCTAAGTATTCTATTCATTTTGGTGCTTTATAAGTGGAATTGTTTTCTTAATTTCATCCTGGATTGTTCAGTGCTATTATATAGAAATACAACTGATTTTTGTACATTCATCTTGTATCCTATAACCTTGCTGAATTCATTTATCAGCTCTAATAGTTTCCTGTGGATTCCTTAGGATTCTCTATATACAATATCATGTCTGTCTGCAGGCCACCTCACTTTCGATAAGCAAAAAAATGCAGTTTGTGATTTACTTGAGTAGAAATTGATACAACTGGTCTCAAGAAAACTATTTTCACTATCAACAAGCTCTTTTGAGAGAAAAATTCATTCACACTTTGTACCAACGTTTGAAAACTCTTTAAAGCAAAATTATCCTTTCGGGCTTGACCGGTAGAATCTTCCAGGTGTGTTTAGCGATAGTAAAAAGTCATTGTCACTTGGCACTGTTTTCAAGGGCCTATCTGAAAAATCCGTTCTATTCAGACAGTTTTCTTAAAGCCCATCCCGGACGTGGAACTCTACTCTCGAAGGTCCTATGAAGGTCTCCCTCCTCCTCCACCGCTGCCCTTCTGTGCTAAGTGTCACCTTCGATGATAAAGTCCTTTACTTAACTTTACCCCAACTTTTTCTAAGAGGGATTTAAAGAGCTCTTTAAAAAGTGCAAATATGTAAAAAGTTTCATGAATGAGAAAATGAGGGCCGGGCAAGGGAGGAGGAAACTAGTGTGCTCAGTGGGGCACCTGCAGCAAAGGAAATGCAGCTTTTTCCAGGGAGAAACCAAGTTCAAACCCCCGCTCTACCACCCACCAGCGACACACACACACACACACACACACACACACACACACACACACACACACACGGGCAGATTACTTACCCCCATTTTACAGACAAAGCTAATGAAACTAGGGATGGTTCATGCTAACCTGTGAGTAGGGTGCTGTAACAGGACAGGTGTGCCCATCAGAGCACCGCCCCGCCTCCCCCCCACCCACTGTGCATGCCACGCAGCACCTCTGCTCCCAGGTCTCCAGGTCCTTTCATCCCATGGAAACTAACACAGCTGCTCTCGCTGATCGTGGGAACCAGCTCTGAGCTTTCTGGCAACAAAAGCAGAAAGGGAAATGTGATAAATGTCAGAACTGTTATTAAAAGGAAGACGCTTACAGTTCTCCCGGTGAGGCATTTTTCCCTCTAAAAAATAAATATTTTAAAAATCTCTCCCTAGTGGCTCCTTATATGGGGGAAATTAAGCAATATTAATGGATAATAATTATTCTTCAGTAGAAGATTTCAGGGCAATGGAAGCAGGTTCTTTTCATAGTTATTTCTTTATGTCAACCTTTTATAGAAACTATATAGCATTTAGCCCAAAAAGTGACAGTGGAGGAACAGGTTAACGAGGTCCCAACACAAAGCGTCTGGAACCTAACTGGATCATCTACGATGTCAGCTTGGAAACCAGCAGCATGCAGGAGGTAACACTGTGCACCTTGTCCCACGAACTTGTTCAGCGTGTCAGAGCCACGGCAGGGTCAGTAGAGACACAAAGAGGGTCTCAGACCCAGAGCCCCACGGCTACAGGAGACAAGGTGGCCTGGGTGCACACGCTAACAGACACACACACACACACACACACACACACACACAATCAAACACTGAACTAGCCTTCTGTGCGCAGACAAAGCACTCAAGGGCTGATTGTGTGTGCGATGTGGGGGGAGGGGAGGGGCGGTCAGGGAATCTGAGTCTGGGATCTATTTCACCTCTTCCAATCACTGGAGGTTTCATGAAAGAGGCAGAATTTCAACCATTAGGTGGGGAAAAACCTCAGCCAGTTTGTAAAGAGAGGAGGCAGGTAAAGAATTTTGAAGTTCACTTTCATAAAAGGCTTTGAAGCTCTCTGCTTGGTTTGAGCAGAGCTCAGCGGGATCTATAACCCAGTGAAAACTCCCCAATGCATGCTGCTACAATAAACAAGCACCACCAAGCATCTGAAACAGGGGTCTCCAAACTTCGAGTGAAACACATATACAGCAGACTTTTTAAATGAAAATATTATATGGAACACCGATACAAAAAAAAAAAAAAACTTTAAAGCTAATAGCAGAGCTGTGGTGGTACAAACAGGGACCAGCAGAGACCACGAACCAGGGCACTGGTCCACACTCTCCACAACTCCCGGCAGAGACTTCCCGGGAACACCTAGGGGCCCAACAAGGCAGAGTTTGAGAACCACTGGTCTCTGGCTTAAGGGACTCCCAAACAGTCTGCTCTAGAGTGGTGGTCCCCACACGTTTAAGAGTAAACCTTCAGGGGCTTCCCTAGTGGCGCAGTGGTTGAGAGTCCGCCTGCCGATGCAGGGGACACGGGTTCGTGCCCCGGTCCGGGAGGATCCCACATGCCGCGGAGCGGCTGGGCCCGTGAGCCATGGCCGCTGAGCCTGCGGGTCCGGAGCCTGTGCTCCGCAGCGGGAGAGGCCACAACAGTGAGAGGCCTGCGTACAGCAAAAAAAAAAAAAAAAAGAGTAAACCTTCCTAATCCTTCTATTTATTTAAAAAAAATATATAGAAGCACTATGTGCCATTATATTGTACACATTATAAAATATATAAAACCAAAAAAATTTAAGTAGAAGATAAAACAAAAGAAAAAATATTTTTAAATATTTTACTAAAGATACAAAAATCTTTCTGGCTCTCATTAGTGAAAGCAATGAGACTGAAAATACTGTATTATGTAGTAAATCTTTTGTTTTACATTTGGGGACAAAACTGATTCTAAATGATTTGTTTTGATACTTGTTTAATGGCTGTAACAGGTGAAAAAGACACCTCACAAAGTTACACTGATCCAAGAACTGTGTCATCAGCTGCACTTATTAAATCACCCTAGGACCAATTTTTTCAAATTTCTTCTGATTATGGAAAGGTCTTTGCTGAAATTCAGCTGATAAATTCCCATCTTCCCCAACATCAAACACTTGCTCATAAAGACTAATCAGAAGGTGTATTTTTCTATTTTTAACAAAGGGGTTTTAAAACACCCATTGAAGGTGAGTTCGTTTCCCGCTCTTTGTTAGGTATCACCTTTCCTTTGAAGGACCAAGTAATGTACTCACGGGCCATCACAGAAAAGAGTCAGCAAATTTGAGACACTTTTATTCTAGTGAAAGAAAAATGTGTGCTTTTGCACGAAGTAGCCCGTATAACTCTCTGTGGTTCAAAAGATTTTCCTGATCATTTCTCATCTTGCCACAAGTATTATGAAGATTCTACTACCTGAGAGACTTGCTTTATCAAGGTAACTGCACTGACGGTTACCTGGCACGTAGCCACGCCCTGTAGAACATGAACCACCTGGGCGATGCTGGCTGCTGCTCATCACCAACAGCTGATGCTGCAGACTCCCAAGCACCCAAACAGTGCATTCAGCAATTCCGCCGGCAGCGGGCTACTGTGCACTGAGGCAAACTCACGGGACCTCTGCACGCCTGTCGAGGACAGTGCATCTTTGCAAAGCGGTGACGAACGCCGAGGACGTGGAAAAGGAAATGCCATGGTATTTTGAGAAGCTGGGCAGGTGCCCATCGGGTAACCCACCTCCCAGAGCACAGATTTGGGGATGTTTAAGAAGGAAATACAAACATTCAGTCTTTCAATGTATACTATTACTTTTTCGAACAGCTGCTAGGTTGTTAGGACAAAAATGCTTATCAAGTTGTTTGGACCTGACTACTTAAAAAATGGACTGTTAGGTGTCGCTAGGGGAATGAGGAGAAAGTCGCTGAGCCCCTCAGGGCCACGGGAGGTGGCTGTCCTACAGTGATGGGGGTGGAGTGGGGGAAAAGCAGGCCTGGGGCCAGGAGTGCCGGACTCCACCTCCAACTCTGCCATCAACGCCCGAATGCTCTTCAAACTGCCGTCAGCGAATCACACGGGATGGGACAGGCTGCCCTCAGCTCTGAGGCCCTGCAAGGCTGCCTGTCCTAAAGGCTGGGCTCTCTCCTCCAGGCGGGACACGCCCACCCGATCCTGGAGAAACCCACAGTTCTCCCAGTTAAGGCCACGTGCTGTGCCAGGTGCCGAAAGGAGACGCCGAGATCCCATCGTCAACTGAGGCTCAAAAGGCCAATGCTGAGGTAGCTGCCCCATCTGACCAAACCGGCAGGGTTAATTTATGCCCAAACCTCCACTTCAGAATCCACAGAGACAACAGTGAGTATCCGTCATGCAAGTGGCCATTCGATGTCATTTTCGTATTTTTTGTAAGACCCGATCTTTGTGCCTTGTTTACGATACCATACTGTCTCTGAGAAGTATTCTGGTTACTAAATATTTGGTTAAATGCTCCCGAGCAACCATGTGGGAATCTTCGGGAAACTGAAGAGTCCCTCCCAAGAGGAAAGTTGGTAAGTGTCAAATAACTATTTGTTTAAAGTACAGTATGCTTATGCAAACAGAAGATCTCCTGGACAGTCACCAACTCAGCCGTTTCAAGTGCCTTTTCAGCACCGTCCAGGGCACAAGAGGGGTCCAGTCTTCCCCAGGGAGGAGTCTGCTCTCCGTTTCTTTCTACTAAGTGAGAACGGACACATAAACCCTAAGTCCAACAGGAAGAAACCATGGAGTCTCTTGCTACGGTAACAAAACCAGGAATAGGAAACGTCCCGTTTCCCATTAATTTTCACCAGCTGACCTAATAAAAATCAGTTGATTCACTCCTCTAACCAATATTCTTACTTTCTGGGTGATTATTCACCACACGGTTCAAGTTCAAAGTGGCATTTTATTTTGGAAACAAGCGGTATATATGAGGCTGTAATAATAACACAAGCTGATTAAATCTAAACTTGAAACAAAACAAAAAACTGCCCTTATTACTGATCAAAAAAGCAGATACACAAGAAACGCTGAACGTTGACAAAAACAAACATAGATATTAACAGAAAAGTGGCATAAAGACTATTGTAAATTATCCTGAAAGGATTGTTAAGTAACATTTTCCATAAAAACAATGCAGTAGGGAGTGAGAGGGAACTCTGGTTTAATAAGAACATATTTTCTCTCAAAGCATGAAACCTGTTTAAAAAGACATGAATGAGGGGATGGAAGGGGCAGCCATCAGGCCAGTGGGAGGCCGGGGAGAGTGGAGGAGGGTCTCAAGGGAATTAGATTCCAGAGACCCCAAGGGGCAGGAGGAGGGCAGCAGCAGTATTTCAGTGGCTATTATATTAATTAGAAATATATGAAACTTGACACAGCAAGAGTGCAGTGCATGAAATCCATGGCAAAACACTGTTAATTTCCTCCACAACGGGTACCATGAACTCAGGGACCCTCTTGTCTCTGTCCCTTCCTGAGAGCTAAGGGGCACAGTTCTTAATCAGCACATGTGCTGGCCCAGGGTCCAAGCATCAGCGTGAACCTCGGAGGAACAGAGACCTGCAGACGGAAACAGGGCAGCCAGCCGTCCTCCTCCTGCAAGGAGGGGACGCAGGGGGCTTCAGACGTCTGGCAAGAGAACCTTTGCAGAACAGACCCAGATACACTGCAGTTCCCCAAAAGGCGAGCTTCTGTTTTATCTTAGAACTTAGGCAGGACGGGTAAGGCCGAGAGAAATCCTTTATGACGGCAGGACACACCGGTCCACCAGTGTCAGCTGGCCACGGTGGGCTTTTAAGTGGTCAAGCATGAGCCACCAGACTGCTTTAAGCCAATGTCTGTCCTGAAGGGATGGAGAAGACGAGAAGACCTACTAAGATAATTCTATCAATCAGTTCATCTGTGGGAATGTGCAAAAGAACACTGATACAGTTTCTCCACAGGATTTTATTTCTTGACATGGCTGTCCTCCCCGACCTCCGAGCCAGCATCGTGGACACGTGCCTGTCCCATCCCACCCCTCTCCCCAGCCCACCCCCCCCCCACACACACACACACCACACCTGCTCTCCAGACACACCACCCTAACTCCCTGTTCCCAGGTCCACGGCACACAAACGCTGTCAGAGCTGCTGTTTAGGGCACATGCCCTATGTTTTCAATGAAATTACTACGAGTAGTCGTTTCTGACAGTATTTAATAACCACCTATATAACACATGCTACTTCGCTTCAATTAACTACTCTGGAATCCATCAGTTTAGAGAAAACTTCAAAACAAATTAGGTTTTTCACTAGTAACAAGTAGCAGCATCCTTTTTAACCATTAAAATTTAGGGGCAACTGGATGCAAAAACGCAGAGGCTTCCTTGAGGGAGATATTGCATGATCTTTCTTGAGGGAGATACTGAAGACTGGCTAAACGGCTTTCTGAGTAGAAAAACAAGACCTGTAAAAGCGAAGGAAGTGGAGTTGATGATATAAACGCCCTTTCACCCTGTATACGCAAACTTCACATAAAAACTTACTTGCCAATATTTTCAGGCAGAGACTGCAGTGAGATGTCATTTACAGAAAGACATGTCAAATTCTGCAATTCGGGAAAGCTTTCTGGCAATCTAAAACAAACAAAAAAAAATGTTATAGTTGAAAAAGAGAAGTGCATATATGGTGCATACTAACATAAATATAAAGACTTCTTCTGTATGCTGACTGAAATCACCTCCTAAAATTACTTTATGTATGGCATATTTGTCTTGTCTTTCTATTTATAAGGAAAAAAATAAGGACCTGGTCTACCTAGCAGTACCGGGGTATGATAAATACTTGCTGACAGGGTGATCCAGAAATAATTAGAGAGGAAAGATATTCAAGCTGTAAGAATAAAGGAGAAACAATGTTGTGAGCCTACCGAGTGTATGGCTATGAAAGAAAATGATACATAGTTCCTGAAGCTGAAAGTGCCTAAGAGTGAAAATACTTTATTGATGAACAGAAAATAGAAATTTTAGTCCACAATATTACAATAAAACACAAGAGGGTTGCTTGCTGTTTTTTTCTTCCTGTAGCTTACAATACCCAGAGCAAAGCTACGGATTACTTACAATTGATCAGCTGACAGCCAGTTGCTACTTTCTTAATATTTTTCTTTTGATTTGATTTAATATGCCAATCATGTGAGATGATTATATGTTTCACAACGTTCTACACAAAGAGAAATTCTGTATACTTCCCTTAGGCTACTGAAGAGTGAGGATTCAAAACAAAAGTATTATTTAAATACCTGCAAAGAAAGTTTACTTTCAATATTTCTATGGTTACTAGTATTTGGAGACGAAAAAACACAAACTGAAAGCAAAAAACATCTCATTGCATCTAAAATGCTTATACATAAATCTGCTAACATGGAGAAAAGAACACATAACTCATTTTTTTTGCAGGGGGTGGTGAGGACTTCTTGCCTTAGTGATAGTCTCTAGATTAGAATCTTTCATTTCTTTCCTCTTTCTAGGTTCCTTTTTTTTTTTTTTTTTTTTTGCGGTACGCGGGCCTCTTACTGTTGTGGCCTCTCCCATTGCGGAGCACAGGCTCCGGACGCACAGGCTCAGCAGCCATGGCTCACGGCCCAGCCGCTCCGCGGCATGTGGGATCTTCCCGGACCGGGGCACGAACCCGTGTCCCCTGCATCGGCAGGCGGACTCCCAACCACTGCGCCACCAGGGAAGCCCCTCTAGGTTCCTTTTTTAAAAAACAATTCCTATGCTGTTTGACATCTAATACAGGTAATTCCAAACTTCAAAACCAAATGCAGGCCCTGAAAGACAAGAGTATTAACTAGGATTTTCATAATCGATGAAATACATTCTCAGGAATGGTTTTTACAAAGTTGCAACCTCTTCCATAGTGTAATAGAGCTAAGATTTTTTTAATTTATATATCAAAAGATGCAACTTAACAGTTCTGAGTTTTTACCAGAAACTATATATAATTTTAAAACTAGCTAAAATGATCGTAAATATAAGGAAATTGTATCTTTAAATGGCTGATTTGCTTTTTTCACTGGCTCTTAACATTAAGAGCCAAACTAGTGATGTGACCCGATGAGGAAGGCCAGACTTAAGGTCGGGAGAGAGGAAAGCTAGTCTGAGCTACTGCTCAGAGGCTGCATGACCTTGAAAGGTCATTTCACCTCTTGGAGCCTCAGTTTGTTCAGCCATAAAATCACTAGGCCACGCTGAATAATTTTTAAGGTCCCTTCAACTCACAGACATCGTCTTAATTCTTAAAAGAGCACACCTGCCAAATTAAAACGGCTTTCCTTTAAGAAACCTGCCAAAAACAAGTCCAGGGTGAAAACTGAGTAAGGCCTCATACGATGCAGTGTGTTCTGGTCAAGAGAGTTTTGAAATGATGATAAAGTCACATATCAGCAGACATTAGGGGAAAAACACTAAAGAAGTAGACAAGAGGATTAAGCAACTGAAGAGTTAACAAAAAAACTCCAGAACAGCATAATATTTCCCAGCTGCCCAACCCTACGAGCTGCCTTGAGCACAAATAGCTCAGTTCAGTTCAACAAACACTGAGGGCTCACTCCATTCCAGAAAGTACAGTAGGGCTGCAGATAGAACCGTAAATGACAGAGGGATACATCTCGTTGGCGGGCCTTGGTCAAAGTGATCATTTACGTGTAGGTTTCGAGTGTTATGAGAAAAGTACGCAGAGAGGGTTACAGGGCCCAGAGGAGGGGCCTCGGTGAGTCGTCAGGAAAGGCCTCCTGAAGAAATGTGACGCTCAGGCTGCATCTTAAAGGAGAGCGAAAGGGCTGGCACCGTCAAAACGAGGGGGAGTGAAATCAGAGACCTGGAGCCCTTTATTACAGAGGCCACAACATCAGACAAGGCAATTGAGGGCCATGCAGGTGGAAAGGCCGGCCAAGGTCAGACAGAGGGCGGTGGGGAGGCTGCACAGCACACCAGGAGCTCCCACTTGATCTTACAGGGACGGGGAGCTACAGAAAGGTTTGAGAAAGAGGGACAACCGTACGGATGATGGTTAAGAAAGAGGACAAGACATGACAACGGTGGTGAGTTAGAAAGCTATCAGGCTAGAGCCTACTAGAGTACTATTTTTCATAAAAATAAATATTACTAGTAACATAATAACTAAAATTCAAAAGACAAAAACCAGAATTGTTTTTAAGACATATTTATACTTCTTAAAAATAAGCAGATACGGGAAAAACAAAACGAAATAGGGCATTCCCCAGCACTCCATACCCAAGAAGATCCAAGCAATTTTGAGACAGATGAGATGAATCCCAAATTTTAACTCAATCTCAATTTTTCTAGACACTTTAAAAAAAAACAAAAAAAAAAGGGAATGAAAAGGAAAGGAAGAGTACTTTCCTTTCTTCGAGGTTGCTTACAGAGTCTTGAGAAATTTTATAAATGGGCCCACCTGGCCCAGAGAGACATCTAGAATGGACTCTGGAGGGCTGGTCCCTGCATTGCTGTTTGGGCATCAACTCAGTTACTCTGGCAACACAGGCGCCTGGAATCCACTGGTCAGTGGGCTCACGACTGAGCCAGGAGCCACAGGAGGGGCTCCTGACGTCCCCGTGTTCAAAAAGGGTACCCTTAGTACCATGGACAGAAAAGCAAGCAGAAAGGTTACCTAGTCAGTGGGTTTCCGCTGAAGTCAGCGATCTGTAGTGCTTTACAGAATGAGATGCTCTCTGGAATTTCAGGAATATCTGCAGAAGGAAAGAAAATGTCTATCACTGACCACGACTGTTAACAGTTTTCATCATCCTCAAGATGGACCACAGTCGCAAGGGAATATCTACAAAGTACTAACTCCGCTCAAACATGGCATGGATTCCTAAAGTACTTTTCTACATTTATTTTACATTTGCTTTCCTAATATAAGATATATTCTGAACAGAAGCACGTTCAAGAAAAACATAAAAAACAACCACCCCACCAAGTCCCATCACCTCATCAAAACTCACTGAGGGCATTCGGTTGGTAATTCCCCGTAGGCTTTATTTCCCCTATGTTTTCATATGGTTATATCAGTACAAAGTATTCTGAAGTATGCATTTTAAAATTATGGAATTTCTTCTGATTATAGGCATATTTGGAAAACACAGAAAACTCCAGTGAAGAATAAAAAACCACCAACACTCCCATCACCCAGAGACAATATTTTATTCTGATGTATGTTTTCAATTGTCAGACACACATACAGAGTGTGCGTATAAATAGATCACATTTCAAAATACTAGGTTCAAGCTTCACTTTATGTTATTTTACAAACTTTTTCCCCTGTCATTATTTTTCCAAATAGTTTCCCATTCTTAGTGGCACAAAAGCCCACTGCACACATTTCCATATTTCATGTAACCAATCCCCAGTTGTTGGACATTTAGGTTGTTTCCAAGTTCCTAACGTTATGATTATATTTATGTCCATTTCTGGTTATTTCCTTAGGCTAAGCTCCCAGAGTGTAATCACTGTGTCAGAGGCACTAACACCTCTGCAGCACTTGATAAATACTGCTAAATTGCCTTCGAGGGGGCCAGGTACACCTTTATACTTCCACCACCCGATTCAACATCTTTCCCTTCTTCCTTTCTTTCTCTTACATTTGAAAAACTGCCCATGTTATTGGTAAAATAGTCTGGCAACATTTTCTTTTATATTCCTTTGATTACTAATGAGGCTGAATATTTTTCCCCACGTTTACCTGCCACTAAACATTGCGATTCTTGAAATGACCAAAAATGCTATTTTAAATTCCTCTTTCTCTTGGTTTAAACCCTGAGGTTACAGCTTTCAGGGCTGGAAAAGGTTAGTTCATAGCATTTAATTTCAAGAATACATTTATTTTGGACGTACTAATGTTAAGAAGGGCTAAAATAGAAAAGGCTCTCTTGATCCCATGCCATTTCTTCCACCAGCTCGACAAAGGCAAGCAGAGCCAAAACACACCAAATATTTCTAAATTGGGGGTGAAAAGGAGACGGGAGAAATAAAGGGAAAAATGGATGCCCTGCTCCAACACCACAAAGTAATCAGAAGCTACATAAAAGCTCCAAGTACAAATTTAAAAGCTGCAAATATTTAAATTTGTGGTAACATTTGCCTCACACAATTCTCTGCCTTGCATGGTCGTATAAGGTAATGAAGAATACATACTATTAATGATCCTAGTTTCATAAATATGATAGCAGTATATACATATATATATATACACATACACACACACATATATATACACACAAACATACATACATATGTACACATACATGTGTGCATGTATGTGTGTATACATACATGTTGCATGCATGTGTACACATACATACACTATATATATATGTGTGTGTGTATATATATATGGCTTATCCACATTAAGAATGAACTAGTGAATATAACAAAAAGGAGGTGGACTCACAGCTATAGAGAACAAGCTAGTGGTCACCAGTTGGGTGGGGGGCAGTATAGAGGGAGGGGAGCAGGAGGTACAAACTATTAGGTATAAAATAAGCTACAAGGATATATTGTACAACCCAGGGAATATAGCCAATATTTTATAATAACTATAAATGGAGCATAAGCTTTAAAAATTGTGAATAACTATATTGTACACCTATAACTTAATACAATATTGTACATCAACTAGACTTCAATTTTAAAAAAAAGGAAAAGACCGAAAAAACAAAAGAAGGAACGAACAAAGGTACATCCATCCATCATTACACGACCAGCACGGCTATCCAGGGTGTGAGGCCTGCCCAGGTAAAAGGTGCTGGTCAGCCCTGCACTCCTGACTGTCCCTCCTCGGCCACCATTTCAGGTCCTAGTGAGCAGTTTTTATAAGGCTGAAAAAAGAGGTGCAAGGGCTGCACCCGTCACCTCACAAGTGCTAGGGAAGATCAAGCTGGCACCCACACACACACTGTACAGCAGCTTTCTGCTTGATCTGAGGAAAAGATCAAGGAAACAGAGAAAGAGGAAAGGCACATCAATTTGGTAGAAGTCTTTAATATTTCTCAGACCATCAGAAACATCCCTGAAGCTCAGGAAGATGGGCCTACCAAGGAACACATGAACTCTGGTCGGGGCTGGTCTGGAGTCAGGGTATCTGAGGGTAACAACAGCAACTTCCAGAGAACACAGCTGGACCCAGTCCAGACAGAGCTGCCTTGTAGGAAGACATTCCATCCCTAGGCAAACCAGCTTGTACACAAGATCGGCAAACAGAACATAGGTCTCAACTCCAAAGACCATTTCTTTCTACCATACGCATGTTGCTAATTTAACTGAAAAGAAGGTATTTGCCTGTAAAAATAAGAGCTTTAGACAAGGAAGGCAACAGTGTGGCTAGAAGAGTCCTGCTTACTGGTTTGCTTTAAATTACTGAAATTATCAGAGCAGAAAACTAAGGAAGGGAACGTCTGTTCCTTCTTAAATACTTAGCTAAAATATCACACCCTCAGGGACACCTCCTTTGGGCCCCAAGATTCAGTTGGATCCCCGTGCTCTCAGGTTCCTGAAATCTGTTACAGTTTTAGTTAAATAATTGTTTGGTGATGGTCAATCTCCCTTATTGAACTCTAGGCTCACTGGGAAGAAAGACCATGTGGGCCTTGTCTGTTGCTGTTTCCCCAAAGCTGACATAGTACAGTCGGCCTACAGGTTCCACATCTGGGAATTCAACCAACTGTGGATCAAAATATTAAAAAAATATTCCAGAAAGGTCCAAAAAAAGCAAAACTTCAATTTGCCTCATTGGGCAACTATTTATACAGTATTTAAATTGTATTTACAACTGTTTGCATTGTAATAGGTATTATAAGTAATCCAGAGGTGATTTAAAGGATATGGGAAGATATGCAAAGTTATATGCAAATACTATGCCATTTTACATAAGGGATTTGAGCATCCTCGGATTTTGGTATTTTTGTCCTCCACGGAGGCCGAGGGGTGACTGTACTAAGCTTAAACAGCCCACAGGTACTGAATGAATAAATGAGAAACTCACATTGCTAAATCTCTGCAAAGACAGTTGCTCTCTAATCTGAGTCATGAAATAGCCCCTGTAGGGTGGGTATTATCTCTGTTTTACTAGTAAGAAAACTGCTTGGTCCCAGATCTCTTACAAGAGATAGTATAAAGGCTGCAGGTTATTCCCAGCTGCAATCCCCTTTAACTGTCTTCCAAGTGTTTTGCTCTGGACAAATGTGAGGTTTAAGACTAAACATATGAAAAACTATAGACAAAAACCACTTCTCAATGAGGCCAAGGCTGACCACCAACCTTTTCTGCATTTATGAGGTCTGCACCCTCGGATAAACTATTTAACCTACCTGTGCCTAATTTCCTTATCTGTAAAATGGGTCATCAACAGATATTTTCAAATAATACCAGTATATCATACCTTAAGTGCTGCAGAAGTTCAGAGAAGGGAGAAAATGAAACAAAGAAGGACACTTACACTTCGAACCAAATAAGAGTAGAGGAGCAGCATAGGCAGGAATGTGACACTGGATGCAAAGTGGGGAGAGGGTAGGCCCTGGACACAGTTTGCCTGAACTTCAGGATATCAGTTTGCGGGTGTCTGGAGAGGAGGCCGGAGAAATCTCTTGACAGAAGACTACCAATGCCAGGCTGAGCTGTTTACAATTAATTTGCCAGACAAGGAGTTTCCTCTTCTCTAAAAGAGGGATAATCACAGCTCCAGCTTAGGGTTGCAAAAGAATAAAGGAGAGTCACACAAATAAAAGCACATGGTACACTCTACTGGACCTCTTTTTTATACTGGGTGGGGGATCAGTAGAGAGGACCACTATTTTCCATTCAAAGCCAAATAATTTTTTTATTGAAATATAACTGACTTACAACGTTGTATTAATTACTGCTGTACAGCAAAGTGATTCAGCTATACATATATGTATTCTTTTTTTATATTCTTTTCCATTATGGTTTATCACAGGATATTGAATATAGTTCCCTGTGCTATACAGTAGGACCTGGTTGTTTATCCATCCTACGTATAATAGCTTACATCTGCTAACCCCAGCCTCCCACTCCATCCCTCCCCCACCCCCATCCCCCTTGGCAACCACCAGTCTGTTCTCTATGTCTCTGATTCTGTTTCTGTTTCACAGATAGGTTCATTTGTGTCGCATTTTAGATTCCACGTATAAGTGATATCATATGGTATTTGTCTTTCTCTGTCTGACTTACTGCACTCTAGTATGATAATCTCTAGGTCCATCCATGTTGCTACAAATGAAGGCCGAATAATTTGAAGACGAGTGGCGTTATTAATAGAGATGAGAGGCCTGAGAGGGCTTTTGCTTCCATCCGAGAAGGAATAAAACCCTGAATGAACATCTATTTACATACAAATATTAGAAATAACTCATGAGGTTTTTCCTCTCATTAAAGAAGGCACCCCCAAACTTATAGCTGCCAACATTCAGCTTAGTTCAAGCTTCTATATAAGGTGAAACAAACAAAAAAATCTTTACTCATATTTTTCATGTATTTAAACTGGCTTTGTCTTATATACGTCCAAGAATAAAATTTGATATTTACGAAATGTCTGAAAATGATTGTAAAATTAAGTAATCTCTTCCCTACAATTTTCTTAAAATAACCTTCAATTCAGATCCATTCTAAACTACCATCATTTCTGAATCAGAATTGCTTTGAGTTAGTGAGATGTGGTTGCACTTCAAAAATAAAAATACTGAGTCTGTTGTTTACCAATATAACCATTACTACCACCTGTATACAGGCGACTGACAATCAGTTCTAAACTCTGCAGTGCCAAAAATCGTCACCACCACCAAGCAGACAACCATCCTGGCACCATGAGCCCAAGGGCTTCGGAGAGAGAATACACTTTTCACCGCAGATACTGTCATTTAGAAAGCGATTTAGAAGGACAGTGCTTGCCCTTCCTGGCACTCCTCCTATTTTCTCAGCATCCATTTTTAACATATCAGGCTGGGGTTCCACCTTCCCCAGCCCCCTAATCCTCAGAAGTAATACAGAGCCTTAGCCTGCAATCCTCTATAAGGAATCCGATGCCCAGAAGCCTCAAGGTGGACCACGCCCTTTCCTGAAAAGCTATCACCATCTCAGGGCCCCCCTTGGGATAGACACAGGCTGGACTGTGTGACCTTCCTTCTAACTCCTTCTAAGGAGTTTAGAACCTTCCAGGGCATTTCCTGTCACAGAGAACGGTGCACGAACGGCCTGTCCAGTCTATGATCGCAGCCCCTGCGTGCAGTGGAATAAGTTCTTTCTGAATAACTGAGTTACTCACTGGCATTTCTTCTGGTTCTATATAAACAGCATCTCTTCTCCTGGGTTCAAGACCTGTCTGAGGTCCGCAGTTACAGTGCGAGGCTCTCTCCACCAAGAGATCATGAAATGCGAAACAGAACGAAAGTCTGCAGGCCCGCAGCAGGCGTGCAACACTACTGAATTACCTACCAACTGCGCTGGGCCTGGAATCCAGAGACAGACTCCAGGCCCTGCGCACGGGGATGCCTTCACTGCCGGGCGGCCCTGCTCCTCGCAAAGGGCTGCTGGCCTCCTCTGCCTTGTCCACCACCCCAGGCTACTGAGAGGTACGATGAGATGATGTACAGGGTAACGTGGTAAAGTACACAAATGTAAAGGGCTAGGTGGGGGGAGGTGTTCCCCCCCGAGGGGCACAGGCTGGCTCTGTCACTTTTTCTATCAACGTGTGGGGTCTGGGGCACATGGTCCCCCCCTCCTCTCACCCCGACACACTCAGACCAGAGGGGAAACTGTCCTCAAGACCTCTGTCAGCACAGAGGGAACTGAGTCTCTACTTAAGCATTTTGTTATCAGTATCCCATCTCAGAGAAATGTGCAGCTGCACGAACCGTCAGGCATTGAGGGCAGTACCTCAACGCATCACTGATACTAAACCACATCAGAAACAAACAAAAAATAAGACAGCACAAGCAAACGGCGCCATGGCAACGACAGCCACCCCTGAACTGCCCTCAGAGATCCAGGGGCAGAGGTGACCCAACAGCCACCTGGCCGTCCCAGAGGCACCCGGGTACCAGACTCTAACCTCCCCTGGCCTCTGCGGTGACATTCCACAAGCCACCTCGAGACTTGTCCTGGGAATAGATGTGCACCAGGGCCCACCAGCCAGTGCTGGCCGCCATGGAGGCAGGCGCACACACACCTCCCTTCAACCACATATACACCTATACTTTTTAGCACAGTACTTCTACTTTAGAGGAAGATTTGAAATTGCTCCCCACTGCCTGGAGCTCTGAGAAGCCCCCTTTGCAGTCGGTCACCTGACAGTTGTTGTCACCGCCACCTTGGACACAAGTAGCAGGTCTCAGGCACTGAGAGAACAGCAGGGGACAGACTCAAGGTCAGGAAGTGACAGGTACAGGTCTGAAAGAGGAACTCCTCCGAACCCTGTTACACCACTTGACCGTGTGGCCCCAGATAAGAAGAGATGCCTTTCTGAGGGTCTTCATGCATCATCTAATCCCAAAAACAAAGAGTGGGATGGATGGTGGTGGTCCCGCAAGCAGATGCAGAAGCAGGCCTGGAAACATTAACTAAACAGCCCAAGGTCACTGTGCTCACGTGTGGAGGAGCAGAGCTTTGAAATTCGGGTCCATCTGCTTCACAGCGAGGAAGAGGACAGTCAGATTCCATTGGTTCCAAATGTGCTGGAGAAAGAGATGCTGGAGGAAATGCACCTGGGGAGACAGACGAGGTGGGAATACAGGCCCGCGGTTCCGAGAAAGGCCTGGGCAGTCATCTCACCCAGAGACAGGGTGGGTGAACTCTGTTGTGAGAGCCCCCAACAGGCAGCTGGGGGCAAAGCCAAGAGGTCGAGGGAGCAAAGGGGTCCCCGAGGGGGTGGGTCTATGGTGAGGCCAGCAGGTAGGGGACACGGGCTGGGCCGCAGGGATCTGCTGCCACCGTCCAGAGGCGCCAACAGAGAGAGTGGTTTGAGGGGAATCAAACCGCAAAGGTGGAGAAGCCAGGTCGCCTGCCGGTTCCTGTGGACAGAGAGGAACGGAGGGCATATAGCAGCTGCCCAACTCCAGTCTCAGACACGGGGCTCCTGGCCAGCAACATGGGGAAACGGGGAGACAGTGGCACGACTTTCCAACCATGAAGCCAGATGTGTGTATTGACAAGGGTCACTGTCCTCTGGGCTCTGTTTAATCCGAGATTATAGCCTGACTGCGGCCTCGAAATCTCCTGGCTTTTTACTCAATGACAATGAGTTCTTACCAAAATAAAGACTTAGCAATCCTGTGTCACAATCCCTCTAAACTAAATCCTGCTGTTCCATTACATCTGAAAGTCTGCGAGCCTGGAGACTTCGGAGTGTGCCGTCAAAAGGCCTGGCAATCCAGGGGAGAGAGGAAGGAGGGGGTTATGGCTTGAGGAGAAAACCAAGGTCAAGGGGAAAGTTCACTGTAGCGCGCCTGGGTCTGATCTTTCTGTTTGGGACATCTGCGGGGTGGGCGGAGAGGCAGACAGAAGTAGGATGAAGGAGCGTGGGTGCTCATGCCCGTCTTTGCTCAGAAGGCAGCACGGAGGGGACGCAGGGCCGAGGGGAGGCTGAGGGTGGAGGCTTCAGAACCCCGTCCCTGTCCACATCCACAGGGAAAGACGGAAGGGGCACCTGGAGGCGCGGGTGCAGACGAGGGAGAAGTCCACAGGCTGGGAGATGCCCCTTCCCACAGCAGAGGCAAGTGACAAAACCCCCAACATGAAACATGCTCAGCAAACAGTGAACCCCGCATCCACGAGGTGCATGCAGTGGGCAGGGAAGACGGGAGGCTCACCCTGGCATGGAGAGGGGGATCCCGTCACATATAAACACCATGAATGCAGGCCTGGCCAAAGACAGGATTCAAACACAACAAGGACTAAACAACCAGCTGTGAACAGAATGAGCGCGTGAAAAGAGATGCTGCCGGGCCATGGTGAAATACTGAATGCTATGACTTCAGGCTCGCTCTGTACATCATGCTGCTTCATTGAGGACTATTTACTGCTCAGGTAAAACAGGGCCCTGTGTGCCAAACGGGCTGGCTGACTGCTGGCTGCCTGATACCATCCTGCTTAAAAATACCCGGGATTGTCAAGAAAGGCTCAGTATGAACGCGTGATCCCAGTCTGCATTTGCTGCCCCAGCTGTTCCTCAGGGTGTGCAGGGAAAAAAATAATAATGTGAAGTGGACATTTTTTGTTTTCAAAGGCACCATCTCAGTTATCACATTATTCCAACACCCAGGGACTCGCCCAGGAGGCAGCCGGCCTCTGTAGACAAAAGACGTGATTCCTGCCCTAGCAGCCTTTCCAGCATCTGGAAGGAAAAATGGGAACAGACAGTGCAGGGCAGAAAGGCTGGCATGGCCTCTGCGTGGTGCATGGGGAAGGTGGGACACGGGCCCTTTGTCAAAGTTTTATTTTGAGTCTTGGTAACTTGTGCTGGGAACAAATTTTCCCAGCCCAGAGGGTTTTCACCTAATTCCAGCCACAATTACAAAAATAACCTTTACTCCTCAGCTTTTCCTCCCCAGCAGAGCTGGCTCAATAAACACAAATATGTCCCGAGATACAAGCTCTCCTGTTTTGGAAAAAAAAAAAAAAATTCACCGGAAACAAAGAATTACAGAAAAGTAAATGTTAGGTTTCATACCGAATGAGAAGGGGGGTTGGGGGGAATGTGGACAGTTTGGCATTCTTTCTATTTGCCCTCCTCCCAAAATAAAATATATAGGATTTTGAAATAATGTCTAGTTAAACCTCAAGATAACAGCAACTAAATATCGAAACCAAAAAACAATATTTGTATTCATCAGCTATTTTAACAGTCACTCAAAATTACCGCTCATTTTAATTACTCCCATTTAATATGGACAAAATCACAACTCCTGGTATCTATGCACCAAAATTCTCTAGGGAAATGAGGTCTTCCAATGGATCCAGGAAGCTATGATCCAGAAATGAAGGCTTCTGCTCTCCCCCCAAGCTCCTCCATCTTCTGAGACTGCACACCCTTTCCCTCCCCTGAACTGCAGATAAGCACCTGGGGTCAGGGTCCCCCTGCACGTGGATTCTGTGGGTCTGGCCCCGTGCTGCTCGTGACACCTTTATAAGTGTACTTCACCTTTCCAGTTAGCATCTGTGACCGTCAGCTGAGATAAACATCCTCTCACACCACCACACCACACACGGTGTTTGCCAACTGACAGACCACAGGCTGGGGTGAGTCATTCAGACTCCTAAAGCCACGCTCTGTGGAACACAGAGAACAGAGGACAGGGCGCAGGGCTGGGGGCGACAGTGTGTTCTCCACAAGTGCAGGGAGAAGCCTCCTGGCCCAGAGGAACTCGCCAGAACGCTGAGGGTCAAGAGTTCCCACCAGCCCCTCCCAGGGCACATCCCTAACCCGGGGCCAAAAAAAACACTGAGGATCCCAGAGGCTGGGGATTACCAAATTTCACAGAACAGAAGAACCACTCGGAGCGCTTCCTCGATGAAAGGGCTGGGCCCACTCCGAGCCAACGGATTCACAGGGTCTAGGGTCTGGAGAAGGAATCTGCATTTTAATCCAGCTCTCCTGGAGATGCAGAGTAAAAGGGTCTTCAAGCCCCCGAGAAACACTGAGGCATTTAACCTAATTGGTTCTCAGCCCTGAACGGACATCAGAATCACCTGGTGTCATCATCGCCCGAGATTGCAGTAAGTCAGCCTGCGTGGGATCCAGGAAGAAAGACAAATATCATATGATAGCACTTCTCTGTAGAATCTAAAAGAAATGATACAGATGAACTTATTTACAAAACAGAAGCAGACTCACAGACATAGAAAGCAAAGGGGAAAGGGGGTGGAGAGGGATAAACTAGGAGCTTGGGATTAATAGACACACGCTACTATATATAAAATAAATAAACAACAAGGTCCTACTGTGTAGCACAGGGAACTATATTCAATACCTTGTAATAACCTATAATGGAAAAGAATCTGAAAAAGAATATATTTTTAACATATTTATTTACATATATATTTTTATAACTGAATATATATTTATATAACTGAACCACTTTGCTGTACACCAGAAACTAACACAACATTGTAAATCAACTATATGGCAATAAAAAAAAACAAAAAACCCTACCTCAGGTGAATCTAAGATGCAGCCAGGTCAGGGCCCACTGATGATGAGGCCCTGGCTGTGTTCGTGTGGTACCTAACTTACCCGACAATTACTCACAGCTCCTGTCCACCATCCACCTCCAGAGTAAAGCTATTTCTGCTCTTAGACGGAAGCCCAGCGTACAACACGTAAGGCTACGTGCGCTGAGCGCCTGCTTGATCAGACTGCTTCAAAGGGAGCCAGAACAGTGATGGGAGGTAAAGTAAAGCTGTCGTGTTGTTTGGAAGAAGATGGGGACAAGAGTAGGGGGAAGAGGTGGGGTAAAGATGCAAAGGGGGTCTGTTTGAATCTAATTAACGGCCTCCTTCCCATTTTTAGATAAAATCAATTTTTAAGAACTCCCTCTACCTGTAATACAAGTACACTTTTTCAACACTAACCCTAAAAAGAAAAGAGGTTAAACTAGAAAACAGAGTGCAAAAGTATTCTAAAAAGGGCTCAAAAACATGTTTATGCTATTCCAAAAAATACTGTAGAAAAGGTATGATATTAGTAACAATTTCAGGTGTACAGCAAAGTGATTCAGACATATAGATATATACAGACAGATTCTTTTTCAGATTCTTTTCTCTTATAGGTTATTACAGAATATTAAGTACAGTTCCCTGTACTATACAGTAGGTCCTTGTTTGTTATCTATTTTATATATGGTAGTGTGTACTTGTTAATCCCAAACTCCTAATTTATCCCTCCCCCCCATTTCCCTTTGGTAACCATAAGTTTGTTTTCTATGTCCGTGGGTCTATTTCTGTTTTCTATATAAGGTCATTTGTATCTTTTGTTTTTCAGATTCCACAAATAAGTGATATCATATATTTGTCTTTCTCTGTCTAACTTACTTCACTTAGTATGATAATATCTAAGTCCATCCCTGTTGCTGCAAATGGCATTATTTCATTCTTTTTATGGCTGAGTAGTATTCCATTGTATATATGTGTATGTGTGTGTGTGGGTATACATATATACATCTGTGTATCTGTGAGATAGATAGATATATCAATCACATCTTCTTTATCCATTCATCTGTCAATGGACATTTAAGTCACTTCCATGTCTTGGCTATTGTAAATAGTGCTGCTATGAACACTGGGGTGCATGTATCTTTTCAAATTATGGTTACGGTTAGGTTCTTAAATGAGTGGCTCCTGGCTCCAATTTAATTTACATGAGTTTCCCTGGAGATTAAAATGCAGACTCCGGGGATCCTGCTCTGGGAATTCTGAACGTGTAGTCCTTGGGGAAGGTGGGAAATATGCAATTTTAACAAAGATTCTGACGTAGGCGGTCCCAGAGCCCACCTGGAGAAACACTGCTCCAAGTGAAGGAAGGAAGACCAAAACCCAAAGTCTAACTTTCCAGGTAGAAAGAATTCTTGCTCCCATCGTATCTGAAATCCCCTTTCTCTGTGGTCTGATGGTCAGCAGGACATTCTGATTTGCTGGACTCTGTCATCTTTTTCTCCATCCTCCCTTTTACACCTACAAGCATGGTTTTGCCCACATGGTCTGTAGGCCTCTGCGGCGAGACTGTAGCTTGTCGTTTCTTGGACAGGATTCTTCCTTCTGCTCTATCTGTGATAACATCCCAGCTCCTGGCATGCAGAGAAAGCACAATAAAATTTTCTCGAAGTTCCTATGTGCTTCTTTTCAAGAACTTAAAATCCGTTATAAAGATCACACCTTATAATGCCATGGAAGTGCTAAACCTCACATTTCATTGATTCTCTGCCAGCCATCTACCAGTTTCTGAACTGATTAATTCACATAATTCAAGAAATCTGCACCTAAGGCTGGATAGAGGGGCTGCAGACCCTGCACCTTGTTACAAAGCACCATTCAGAGAATAAGCGCTCCTACAAATCAAAAAGCGACAAGAACAGGGGCTCTCCTCTTGTATCCAGTTTCTCTCTGAAGTTAAAACGGAAGCAAGGGCAAAGCCTAAGAGAGCACCCTATTCATTCACGTGTCCCTATATCAGACTATTTACGCAGCTAATACTTGGTGAACCCTGGTGACTTATGTCAGGCTATGTTGCAGAAGCTAAGGAGGCAAAGGTGAGGCACGGCCTTTGCCCACAATGATCTTAAAATGCAGTGGGGAAGAGAGGTGTCATAAAAATAAGCCCAGTGTAGTGTGACACCCAACACGGGCAACCTCACCAGGGCAGGGAGAGCCTGTGAGTGGGAAGGGCAGGTTGATGACTTAAACTTTGCCTCCATTGACTTTTTATAATGAACCATATACTGCTTTCCTAATTATAAAAAAAAAAAAAAAATCCCAAGGTGAAATAAACTTGGAAATACAATGGGTAAATGCAACCATTAAAGGATCGTAGAAGGAGAAACACTGTCTGTGGTCCTCAACACTTAACATGGAATAACCAGGCTTAAAATGCCAGAGTCCACTCTCATCCCAACCATCGCTGATGACCAGACTCCAGAAAAAAGAATATTGGTGACTGGTTTCCCCCACCTTTTGCCTTCTGGGTGTGCCTGAGACGGCTCATTCCCATGCCAGACACCCATCAAACCCATACACATTATGACCCAACTTATGAAACTCCTCCATTAATTATATCACGGTCAGCCGTCCAAGACACACATCACGTCAGGGTCACTCCCGTGCCTTAGAACTGGCAGATCCAGCAGGAAACCGTGATGGCTGTTGTTTCCTCCTGGAAATGGGGGCTGCAGGTGTTTTTCAAGCACTTCTCTGATCTCGCAAAGAGAGTCCGGAGAAAGGCACAAAACAACAAGCAATGAATGCCATAAACCGCTCGGGCATTGCTTCTCCGGTCACAGATGACCTCCCAGATGCCAAATCAGCCCACGTTCACTGCCCATCCAGCCCCTTTTTCCAGGCAGCCTTCCCGGATGTGCTTCCCGCATCTGGCTCCCAGGCAAGGTCTTGGGATGCTCCCGTTTCTCCACCTGCTCCTTCCCAGCCTCTCTCAGGCTCCTTTTCATCGGTCCTTTCACGACGGTGCTCCCCAAGGTCCTGCCTTCCCGCAGCCGTGCCTGGACCGTCTCACCTGTGGCGACAACTCCATCCATTGATCTGCAAGCGTTAGCTCCACCCGTGAGGTCAGTCCTCCGGGGAGTCTGACGTGGTGGCAGTCGGCCACGCTCTCGCTCGGCTTGTCTATGACACCAGCCAGCACTGCTGAGCAGACCAACCGCCACTCCTTCTTGGATCTTCCTCTGCTCTGCCTTAAATGGTGACATCCTGCACGCCCCTGCCCTTCATTCCCGCAGCCCCAGATATCCCCTGCACAAGGATGCCTCCCTAACCTTCACCTCCCCTGAGCCTCAGACCCTGATACTCAGCTGCCCACCGAACACCTCCACTGGGATCTTCCAAAGGCATCTCCCCCTCATCTTTGCTCTCAGTTCTGTCCTGTCTTGCGTCTCCCGTCTCCCCACGGTGGGAAGTGGGAGTTTATCCCAGTCGCAGACCTCTCACTCGCCCTTTCCTCCACATCCAACACATCCCCTCCCCATCTGTCACCCACACGCCTGGTCCAGTATCTCCCTTTTTCCTGCCCCCCCCCTCCAGTCTCTCCATTACCCACATGGATGCCTAGCCTCTGCCTCCAGGCTGCCCCCATTCAACCCCATGCTCCCTGCTGGTGCCGGGAGACCTGGGAGTCACGCCCCGGCTGGACACCCTTTCACAGCGCCAATCCTACCCCCACCCCCCGGGTTTCAAGAAAACACTCCCTAGCCGAGCCCACAGGCCCCCGTGATCCCGCCGCCATCCACCTCTCTCCGGCCTCGTCTCTTGCCATGCGCTACGGTAATACCTTGCGTTTCCCAAATTTCAGACCTTCAGACACACACACACACGCTATATCATCTGCCCAGGAACATCCTTCTTGTCCTTCTTGTCATTTCTTCGTCTCTACCTGCAACTTGTTCCTCAGAGCTTGAGTAAATGTCATCTTTCCCAGGAAGTCTTCTTAATACTCTTCCCTTCCCCAGGAATGACGGAGACCCCACCCCACCCTGGGCTCCTTCAGGCACACCTCTGACACCGTCCTGTCATCGCAGATGGACCTGGGCCTTTCATTCCTGTCCCCTAAATCCCTTGAGAGCCATCACCAATCGACCACTAGCCAGCTACCACTGGCTCCTAGCACAGAACTCGAATACCTGGTGCTAGTTTAAAAATTCAGGAAATGAATACAACTCATTCTAAAACTCTGTTCCTGCTCCCTTGTCCCTTATCTCAGTGAAGTGTGCGTTCCGGCCAAGACTTCACCAGTGCTTTGCTGGGCCTTTGGAAATACTCTGCCGTTATTTAGAATGCTTATCTGAGTTTCTCTCTTCCCATCTGGATCCCTGAGGAAGGTCAGAATGGTTGCCAGCACAGTCAAGAGGCATTTTAGAAATAAGAATAACTTCAGCTGGCTGCAGGGAAGGTCTCCAGAAGACCATCTGCTTAGGAAATGCCAACGAGCTACAGGGAGACCTCCTTGCCACGGTCCAGTGGGTCACATATAAAGGCTGACTGGTCCAGGACAAAAGCCCAAGGCAGGGACCTTGATAAGAAGGTCTGACTTATGGATGAAAAAGATGTGGTACATACACATAATGGAATATTAGCCATTAAAAAGAATGAAAGAATGCCATTAGCAGCAACATGGATGGACCTAGAGATTATCATACTAAGTGAAGTAAGTCAGATGGAGAAAGACTAATAACATATGATATCACTTACATGTGGAATCTAAAAAACAAAAAAAGATACAAATGAACTTACAAAACAGAATCAGACTCACAGACATAGAAAACAAATGTGTGGCTACCAAAGGGGAAACGTGGCGGGGGGAGGGATACATTAGGAGCTTAGGATTAACATATGCACACTACTATATCAAAATAGACAACCAACAAGGACCTGGTGTAAAGCACAAGGAGCTCTGCTCAGTGCTCTGTAATAACTTATATGGGTAAAGACTCTGAAAAAGAATGGATGGCTGTATACGTGTAACTGAATCACTTAAGTGTACACCTAAAACTAATACAACATTGTAAATCAACTGTAGTCCAATACAAGATAAAAATTAAATTTAGGGGCTTCCCTGGTGGCACAGTGGTTGGGAGTCCACCTGTCGGTGCAGGGGACGCGGGTTCGTGCCCCGGTCCGGGAGGATCCCACATGCCGCGGAGCGGCTGGGCCGGTGAGCCATGGCCGCTGAGCCTGCGCGTCCGGAGCCTGTGCTCCGCAACAGGAGAGGCCACAGCAGTGAGAGGCCCGCGTACCGCAAAAAAAAAAAAAAAAAAAAAAAAAAAAATTAAATTTAAAAAAAGTTATGAAGGCCCGAGTTAGGTGAGGGAGGGAGGAACACCCGTGACCCACTCAGTTCCCGGGGTGCCTGCTGCCACCCCGACTTAGTTGAGGCCTCTGTGGTGTTACTTGGGGCTCCCCCACCCCACTCCCCAGCTCCAGGCCGCCTTTTGCTGGGGATGCGTGTGGAGTCATTGGCACCTGGCCCTCTCATGTTTGTCTACCTTGCTCAGGCCCCCTTGTTCCTCTTGGTCTACCACTCATCCACCCCACTGAATGGAGGAAGCCTATGCTTTCACATCCTGCAACGCCATCAAACAAAGGGTGAAGAGCAAAGTTAAACACTCCAGGGCATCAACCCTTAACGTGCAATAGCACTTCCACTGAGCACCTTCACAAACAAAACGTATGTTAGGTAAACACGGAGCTGATTGCTTCACAGAACCTCAAAAGCAGCGGAGCGCTAGTGCTGGGTCTGCTTCTGCCCACGTTCTTTCCCGTGTCCCTCTCTCTGCAGCCGCATGGCCCTGGGGGTGGCTGTGTCTCCCTGACTGATTTCAGCACGAGAATCCTAAGTCAGGTAGAGACTTCTAAACTTCTTACTCACCTCTTACCTCACTCTGTCTGGCTGCCTTTGACTTATCACATCCTCTGGAAATTTCTCCATCTTGTTGGTTATCTACACCAATCCTACCTTTGAAACCTGTAGCTTCCTGTTGGCATTAAAGTTACAGATCAGTTCGTGTTTTCTCCAGAAAGACGAAAAGGCAAGAGTTATTGATGAATCTGCCTTGTGAAAACAGTTAAATATTTAACAATAAAGGTTTGGGAAATGTTCGCAAACCTATGTGAAGTGAACAAAAGCAAGACAGAAATATCTATGTGGTGCATAACCCCAATTTTTGTGAAGCACGTTATGAAAAGGAAAGAGATGAAGAGAATACATAAAAACATTAATGATGACTATTTCTGGGTAGTAAGATATGACACTTTTCTATTGGGGAGACAGAACTGTGATCTGGAATCTAACAAACCTGGATCCACTGCTCACTCACCCTGCCACCAAAGACAAGGTTTTTAAATCTGAGACTCGGTTTTCTCACCTGTTAAAAAGGGGGATGCAAATTTCCTTCTTGGAGGTGGTTTGAGGATTAAAGGCGATAAAACACGACGCACTTGCTTAGCCTCACAGCTCGTACACAGTAAGCCCTCAGTAAGTATTCTGGGGATAAAGATTCACACAGTTCTCTTGGTTTTTCAACAGTGTTTCTTTACGTTTCCTTATTATTAATTCTCAACAAGCAACATGTGCTTTAGAACACATAAGCTGGAAAAGCAACGATCCTGATAATTCCTTGCTCTACCCTTCCCCAGTCTTCTCAAGGACAGGTCAAATGGAATTCACTTTAAGTACAGCGAGGAAAAAGGAAAAAAAAGGACACCAGCTAAACTGGGGCTACTCTATGTTGCAAAGAAGAATTTCCCAGAGGGAAACCTGCTGGCTAGCCCAGGCAGAGCCTCAGGTGTACTCCATGGGTGAGATGAATGTCGGTGGGTTAAGCAGGTGAGTCACCCAGTCGCCAGGTCAGTGACAGTGTGCTCAGAGAAGATAAGGCTATGAAAATGTGTGCCACGCTAAGTAAATTCACGTGGGACCAGTGATCGATCTGTATGCCGATGGAGCCAGGTACTGATGTCAACATGTCAGCGTGTCACCTGTCTTCAGCATCCTTTTCAAGAATTAAACGCCCCATCACAGTGCTTGCAGAATATTCACACTCTGAGAAAAGAACATGATATGATCTTAGCCACTGGCAGTTAGAGACAAAGTCCTATCCATAGGAGAGGGCCACACCTACTTCCAAGGGACCTGGGACGTTCACGTTGTCTAATCTCTTTACTTTTCTTTCAAAGGTAAAGCCCCATACAGTCTTCATTTTTGGCTTTCCTTGTTCTACGCTTCTGGCAACACACCGGTCTTTTGCCAAGACAGCACAACGATGACCTCAGAAGGGTCACATCAGAGCATCCCAAGAAAGCCCTATGTTCTTTCATTAGATGATATTTCCTTTTTGGACATAAAAGATGGACAAATCGGGCTTCCCTGGTGGCGCAGTGGTTGAGAGTCCGCCTGCCGATGCAGGGGACACGGGTTCGTGCCCCGGTCCGGGAAGATCCCACATGCCGCGGAGCGGCTGAGCCTGTGAGCCATGGCCGCTGACCCTGCGCATCTGGAGCCTGTGCTCCACAATGGGAGAGGCCACAACAGTGAGAGGCCCGTGTACAGCAAAAAAAAAAAAAAAAAAAAAAAAGATGGACAAATCACCTCATAGGGTGGACCAGTTCTACTGGTGGTTGAATTCATTCACTAGGTAGAATTTCATGAGTTTAACTCTCTTAGGATGACTTTTTCCTATTTTCATCTCCAAATGCAAAGAGCACTTAGTCATAAATATTGCCTGTATTCTTTCTCTCAAAATAGACTAGAACTATCAGCTCTACCTTTATCATGCTCAATGTTCCCCAAATAATGAAAAGTGCCACCCCTCTGGGTTTCCCATTTCAGCTCCATCACTAACTAGAAATACAACTTGGAGGCATACCACAACTTCTTCAAGCCCCAGCCTCCTCATCCTCGTCAGTCATCCTGAGATGCTTCTACCCAGCTCCCAAGATTGGTGTATTGAGTAGATAAAATACGGGTGTGACGAAACAGCACAATGCCTAGCGTAAGGCACACAGTATCTAGACATCACTTCAGGTAGAAAGCTCCCTGTGTCACTCTAGCCTTCAGACGTGCTCGTGTCCTCACCCCTGCCCTGCATGCTTATTCTCACAGTCCTAGTGCAGATCCTCATGACCCAAAACAAAGGACAATAACAGGGTTAATTCCAGCAGCCAACACTGAGTGTTCATTACATGCAAGGCATGTTTTTAAGCCCTTTACACACACAGCCTCTTTTAAGAGTCACAATACCATTTCCCAGATGAAGAAACTGAGACACAGAGAACTGAAATAACTTATCCAAGATGGTGACCCCTGTCCTGAAAATCTTTCAGGACCCCATGTTCACCAGAGCAAGCGCCTCAAACACCCCTCATACATAAAACTCTTGTTTTCAAATTATACTTTAAACCAGTTTCTAAAAATTCAAATTAAAAAAAAAATCATGCATACTTGCACAGGTCTTATGCAGTTAGCAAATGGGTGGCCACCCATCATGTCGATCCGTGTCTGGGTTTACACATTTCCGTGCAGGTGTGGAAAGGAGGCTACCCTTCCTCTTTGGGGGCACACATCTGAATTTCCTGCACATGGGTCACTCACTGGAAGGTTGTGACAGTGCAACAGAATCGTGTGTGTGTCTGTGTCTGTGTCTGTGTGTGTGTGTGTGTGTTTACTAGGCCTGTATGTGATCAGTGACATAAAACCGTACAATTCCAGGATTCAATTAAATGCCAGTTGGGGCAGCTGCTGCTCACGCCTTACCAACAGCTGGCTTTCTCTTTTTCTTGTGTAAATACCTAACTGCACTTCCCACCTCCTTTCAGTTAAGCTGGGGACATGAAACTGGCCAACAGACCATGGATGGGGATGATGTAGGCCACTTCTCAACACAGCCCATAAAAATCACCCAGGCACAAACCCCGTTTTCCCCTCCCACAAGGACCCTGGCGGCCGCTAGTTGAAGCAACACATGCATCCAAGGAGGAAGATATATAGATCCCTGAATATACAGAAGAGAGCCTCTCACAACCACCTCCCCATTCCACACACCCCCACCAAACACACACACACACACACACACACACACGGGAAGGGACTGTAAATTGATCAGCAATAAAATTTCTCATTCTGTTGAGCCCTTGAGAATTCTTTAGCCGCGCAGCACGGCTCGTGGGATCTTAGTTCCCCAACCAGGGATTGAACCCAGGGCCACGGCAGTGAAAGCGCCAAGTCCTAACCACTGGACCACAAGGGAATTCCCTCTTCTCTGATTTTGGATGAATCTTAACATTTTCAGTGAGTAACCAACAGACAAGCACTGAGATATTTGCATTTTAATGATATCATTGACTCCATAAATGTATAACGAATATTTGAAAAATTTTTCCAACAAACAACAACGCAGCTGAGGAGTCCACTCTTCAACTCCCTCCAAATTTGCAACTCAAGTATAAGAATTGTTAAAGACTGCATGATTTCCAACTTCAAACCAAAAATCCCCATTATTCTCTCAAGTCTCTTTCAAATCAGTTACGCTGTAACTGACACCTCTCTGTGTGCCCTGAGCACTTTATTTGTGTAACTGTATAAGCCATCAATGTTAAATTACTTACATATGTCTGTTGTGCCTGTAGAATTACCTCCTTAAGGGATAGAAGAATTCAGCAAAGAGCCTTACACAAACACAGTAAGTACTCAATAAATGTTGCTTGAATTTAAAAAAATAATAATTATGAGCTATAGTTGATAACCACAAACAGTAAAAAAAAAAAAAAAATGGCCTGGATCCAAGGCTTTTTCAAACGGAAAAGATGTAAGAATCAAAATTTATTATTAGCTTGGAGCAGGTGTGTTAGACTGAGGACATATTCAATGCTTACAAAGTCAATTTAAAAACCAAATCATTTCTGGGCTTCCCTGGTGGCACAGTGGTTAAGAATCCGCCTGCCAATCCAGGGGACACGAGCCAGGGCTCGAGCCCTGGTCCAGGAAGATCCCACATGCTGTGGAGCAACTAAGCCCGTGCGCCACAACTACTGAGCCTGCACTCTAGAGCCTGCAAGCCACAACTACTGAGCCCGCGTGCCACAACTACTGAAGCCCCTGTGCCTAGAGCCCGTGCTCCGCAACAAGAGAAGCCACCGCAAAGAGAAGTCCACACACTGCAAGGAAAAGTAGCCCCCGCTCGCCGCAACTAAAGAAAGCCCGCACACAGCAAAGACCCAACGCAGCCAGTTAAATAATTAATTAATTAATTTAAAAATAAATAATAAAATAAAAACCAAATCATTTCTATATATAATCCTCTAATTTCAGTTCTCAGTCCTGCTCCTCAGTCCCCCTTTCTTCCTCGGCTTCTTCATCCTTTTCTAAGACGTGTCTTTTCTAGCTTAATAAGCTCAGAGCATTGTTTCTGGTCATGGCAGCATATTGCTGTCACCATTCTTAGGGAGAGATGCCATCCAGCCCTCAGCTGCCTGGAGGCTTAGCATCTCTTGGCTCCAGCCCAAGTCACGTGACAAAACAGGTGACCTCAAAATCAAAAATGAAGCGCCATGGCCACCCACCCTCAACCACTTTTACAGCTGGGCACTGTCAACCTGATACCAAGGAAAACTGCCTAATTAGAAAGTGAGCAGAGACTGGCATTCCACATGTTGGGTTTTTTTTTTATCACTGAAGTATAGTTGATTTACAATGTGTTAATTTCTGCTGTACAGCAACGTGATTCTGTTATGCATATCTATACATTCTTTTTCATATTCTTTTCCATTATGGTTTATCAGAGGATACTGACTATAGTTCCCTGTGCTCTACAGTAGGACCTTGTTGTTTATCCATCCTATATATAATAGTTTGAATCTGCTCATCCCAAACTCCCAATCCATCCCTCCTCCAACCCTATCCCCCTTGGTAACCACAACTCTGTTCTCTATGTCTGTGAGTCTGTTTCTATTTCACAGATAAGTTCATTTGTGTCATATTTTAGATTCCACATATAAGTGATATCATACGGTATTTGTCTTTCTCTGTCTGGCTTACTTCACTTAGTATGATAATCTCTAGGTCCATTCATGTTGCTGCTAATGGCATTATTTCAATTCCTTTTATGCCTGAGTAATAATTCCCTGTGTGTGTGTGTGTGTGTGTGTGTGTGTGTATACACACACACACACACACACACACATACATCTTCTTTATCCACTCATCCGTCGATGGACACTTATGCTGCTTCTACGTCTTGGCTATTGTGAATAGTGCTGCTATGAACATAGGGGTGCATGTATCTTTTCCAGTTAGAGTTTTCTCTGGATATATGCCCAGGGTTTTGTTTTACTTCAGGAGAAAACACTACAATTATGTGCCTTCATCTTAGCCCATTCTGTGTAAATCCAACACTGTTTTGGAAAATTCATCACCCGGCCACAGAGCAGTGCAGGACTGAGTGAATGACTGAATGGGGGAGGGGTGGAGGAGGGATGAGGAGCTACTGACAATCTCTAAACGTTTAGAGAACCCAGGACTGACTGAAGTTCGTACTGACCTAAAAAATATATTCAGAGGTGTTGACCTCAAACTCAGGGCACCATCTCTATTACAAACCTGCTAATTAAAGAGAAAACAAGAAAGAGAAAGTTATATAAACCTACAACTTATTCAGCACAGCCACAATTTTTCTGGTAAGTGGGAGAGAACCATATGAATTAATAAAGAGTAACAATAGTTTACTCTTTTATACTTTTTTGAAATTGCCATCCGAGGCAGATTTTGAGTACTATAAAATTATCAGTGTCCTGGTTTATTTACCTAAGTCAGCCTTAAGTAATGCATGGTTGTTTTTGAAAACTGATCCACTCGAAAACGTGAAACCACTGGTCTGAGGATACGCAAAGTGACAAATTCTGAAAGAGTTCCAAAATCATTTTGAGCAGAGGCATTGCTGTCAAAATTTCCCTTCGGATTTAACAATTTGCATCACTAATTTGTGATAGATTTTCACGTTTATCTGATAAAATATCATGGATGTTTCTTTATGGGACAAAAAAAAAGGAAGGAAGGATCTGTTTGCATAGTTTATTCCAACTCTTTCAGTGTTTAAAATGGAAAGGTGATTAGAAAACGTCACAGACGCCAAATTTCTTTCCACCTCCACTTTGAAAATAATTATTATTATCTGGAATTAAAATGTGAGTGGAAGGCAATTATATGTTTTCTATTATTAACCCCTCTCCCTAACAAAAGAACAGGTAAAAAGTTAAGACAGAGAAAGGGCCTGTGATAGGAACGTGGCAGTACTTGTAAAGACAACCAAGCCAGGTCTGGGGTAGAAACTGTCAGCTCTCCACCCTCAAGGCAGAGTGGCCCTGTGGGGCTTCTCTTTGAGGGGTGTCTCCTGTACCATTTTCACAGTGACTGTGACAAAGAAACTCACTGACTGATAACACAGATTAAGTCTGTGTTAATCCAGCGGTGTGCTAGGCAGAGCACTAAGCCTGGCCCCGAATTAGGCAGAGACAGAGAAGGGAACAATGGCCTGATTGTGTAAAGTCTTAAGCCTGCGTGGGCGAGAACTGGCCTCTGTCACACTTCTGTTGTGGGTGTATGTAGTTATTACCCCCAAAAAGCACTAACTGTTCATAACCAAGAAGGAGGACTTCTAGGCGCACTGGCTGCCTGGCTTGCCAGAAAGAGCTTTTTTTCAGGACACACTCAGAAGCACCAAGACGTGCTGTTATACAAGGGCATTTCAGCAGGCTTCAAAATTGATCTTAGATTTCATTAAACAAACCCACTGCCACAGAGCACAGACACTGATCCCCATCTTGCAGCTGTACAGAGGGCGACTAACCCAAACATTTAATCCAAGTCTAGCCTCTCGACTTTGTGGGATGATGATCCTGCTGACGGATTGGATAAGCTGTCCATCTCCTAACTCTGAAGCTCTGTCCCAGTGCCACTGAGGGTTTTGTACTAAAACTGTCTTTTAGTTTCTTGTTCACTCAAGTTTGCAAAGTAATTCTCCAGAATGTGCAGTCTCTGGCCATGTTTGTTCGGCATGCAGTATTACTTGCCCCATAAGAGAAATAAACTCATGACTTCTTTGGCTGTGCTAATACTAATAGCATTTCCTTAACTTCATCCATCCCTGTTCTACCTTCACAATTTTTGTCATCCTGGCAGAGCACCTGTGTTCTTTATTATTTACCTCACTCTTTTAAATCAACTTTGTTGAGTAAGATTTATTTTTAAATCACTAACATGAATAGAAAGCCATTATCATCACCAGATATAAAAGATAAATATAACAATCAATACAATATAGTGCTATTAAGTTTTACAGAAAGCAACCTAAAGGGAGTAAAAAAAATTTTAAATAAAAAGGAAAGAGGATAACTTCCTCGCTCTGATTCAATATTAAAAACTGCTGCTTTGCAGTACCACTTAAAATCTTCTCTAGCAGTGCTGGTGGCGTATGCCTTACACTTTGGGGGAAAAAAACTGAACTAAACAGATAATGATACAGTACTGTGATGTAAGTCGAATTACAGCATAGACTATAAAATTCAAATTACTAACCCTCTGGGCAGGACTCATGATGCACTAAGAAAGTCCACCCTACACTTGTGGACAGCGAGATAGTACTCTGGGGTAGTACCTCTTCTCACGTATCCAGAAAGCATTTGTCTCCAAGAGCTAAGAATCAGTGAGCAGAGAAAACAGACAAAAAGTCCGGGCATGAAAGCGGATGCGCTTCACCACAGAAAACTGCATCAGACCTTAACTTGAAGCCTATAGTACTATCTCCCTCCCTTGAGCAGGGAACATTAGGAAACGTCTAATTTTGCTCCTGGAATCAAAGCCGACTTGAACTTCAGTCAGCTCTAGCCTCTTACCCTTTAGCCAGGAATATCCTGGAGGTTTCCCACCTTCCACATGGGCAGGTGCGGGACCAAGAGAAACAGCGAATCTGGGCTCAAAGCCACAGGAAGCTGCTGAGGGGCTGTTAGGAGCGGGCTTGGGGGTGGGGATGGCTAAGATCTCCTCCTCAGTGTGTTTGGCATCCCTGGGGAGCTTCCTAGCAATGCAGCATCTCCAGACCCACCCCAGACCTACTGCATCAAAATCTACATTTTAACAAAATCCAATGGTAATTCATGGCACGGTCAAGTTTGACAAGCACTGATCCAAAAGGGCTTAAGTAGTCTGACACCAACATCTCGTTTGCCTCCCTCCTCCATGGGCAAGCGACACTTTCCGGAAAATCAGGAACTGAGGAAGGCAACAAAGGTCCTACCACGACAGTGGCCAGTGCTGGCCGTGGCCCTGCTACAACCCAGGGACTGGGCAGGAAAAGCCTCTGATCACGGAGAGGGCCTTCTCCGCTGGGGCTGCAGAAGACACACGGGTCTCCAGACACGAGCCCCAAACCCTTACAAACACCTGCATCCACGCAAAGTGCGGGTCCTCCCACTGCCTCTCAGGCTGCAGACTCTGTAACCTGGATTCACCTACTCAGCTGCCTAGGAAACTCACATTAATGGGATTTTATGGGCCAGAAGAATGAGAGAGGAGACATAGGGAGATTTGCCTGACCTGGAAACAGCTCCAGACCCACGTTCCTGTTGGTTATAGTAAAACCATGACCTTGTTCTGCTCTGTCATCTGTGCAGTTTTTTCACAACCACAAAGAAAGGCCCCTCCACCACCACCACCCCATTCCCACCACACACACGAGCCAGAGCAAGGCTTTGCCAATAGGCGAAGGGGGAGTTTAACTCCCCCAGCATTTCTACAAGAGCCTGATTAAAAGGGAGCAGATCTGCAGGATCCGTCACAAAAGTCCAACACCTGCAGAAGGAGAGGTTGAAAATGAAGCAGGGAGAAAAGGAGGGTAGGCATCCCAGGGAGATAAAACACTGTGTGACCTGACACGACTACAGTGAAAGCTCACCTCCTCTTATCAACATGCTGGAAGGTATAAATGGACATGTGGAAAGAGGCACGTAGCCCTTCTTTCTTCCTCTGAATATTTGAAAAGACACAGCTGATGTGGAATCTGGTAAAACTGGCCGCTTGACAATGCTGAATTCCCACAGAGCATCTCTTCCCATCAGAGTCAATAATAGGACTGCAACCTTCAAGCTTTATGCGTTCTCTGCTCCCAGATAATTAAAGCCAATACTTCTCCTCTTTCTCAAGTATTTCTGGACCCCTGCTTCTCTTCCTTCCTAATGCCAATTTCAAAATGACTATTTGATTTCTTGGGACTGTGTGATTTCAGCGACCATTTTTCAAAGTCACTGCTTCCTTGCAGAGTTCATAGCCAGCCAGTCTTTACAACTGAGATCATCCCTAAGACAAGAGAGAGCAGTTTCAATCACATACGCCTTAGGTAAGGGAGACGCAGGACAGCCTTAGAGGCAAGGCTGGCCTCAGGGGTCCGCCCCCTGCCACCCTGCAGTGTGAGGGGACGCTGCCCATCAACAACTTCTGCAATGAGGGCAGGGCCGCGCTCTGTACTGCTTGCCACCCCTGTACCAGGGTAGCCAATACGCAGGGTGCCCAGTGACCGGGAGCCACGGCTTAAAAAGATGAGTTGGGTCAACCAGGCCTCATTTAGAAATGGCAGCCAGATGCCACAGCAAGGGCAGAGGCCCAGAAGTGCGTGGTGAGAAACCACAGCAAACCGGGTCTGCAGAGGCCAGCTCCAAAGGACAGAGCACCCAGAAACAGAAGAGAGAGGCCAAGAAACCACTCAAATGGTGTCAGATGTGGACCCCGGGGCAATGCTCTTAGCAAGTCAGCTCCACCCCACACCCCAACCTTACCATCAAATCCCTTTTACTTAAGCAGAGCTGACCCCCCTGCAACCAAATAAGCCATCGTAAACAAGCCTCCCAAACTAATTTTTTTCACTCTTTCTAGTACTTGCAAGGGAAGAAATAATGCTCATGACAAATAAAGGTAGACGCTATATCAAGAGCATATGGCTTGGCCTAAAGACAGTTTCCAATGGATGGGATCTGAGAGGTGGTAGCAATTTACAAAGTGGAGGGTAAAATCATTCTTTCTTCACCACGTTTTCAATCAAGTACTGATTATTATTGCTGCCTTATAACAGTGACCCACAGGAAAATACTATTATCCGGGCCTTGGGGTTTCTGCAGAGGACATCAGATTGAAAGAGCCAGACCTCAGGGTCACTGAGAAGGAACCTACAGATTTTTGTAGGAAAGCAAAACAAAACACAATGCTGGTGTGTAATAGGAGAGACAGAAAAGGATTATCATTTTTATAAACAATAGATTACATATGGGCTTATCCTCAGGACATTAAACCGGAGTTCTTGCAAGGACTGAATTCCACCACTAAAGACAGGACCCCTGGGAGCTGCCACTTTAACTTGAAGTAATTAATCAAACATGCTCCAACAAGCCATGGGACCAGTCTGCCCGGGGAATGCTCTAAGGGCTATAAAACCCAAGGTAAAACCAGGGTACCCATTTAAAAGTGAAAGGTTAAACAGGATATAAACACCCTGCTAGGGCGTTCACTTAAAAGGAAGCAACATTACAGTGAAATCTGAAAATCAAAATAAACTCACAAATATGCCACACAAATAGTTCAAGTGGGCAGACCTACCCGGGGCCTAATCAGAACTGAATGAAACTGACAGAAATATCTGGACGGCAAGCAGGTCTGTTCACTGCAGCAGGGAGACAGATTCTCAGGGGAGCAGCCCAGGCAACCAGGCCACAGCCAGGAGAAACCAACCCTTCCCTAGGGCGCTTTCCCCGCCACAGCAGTCCCCCGAGATCTGGACAAATGACCATACTAGTAGCCCTCAATGTCACCTCCAATCAAACGTGGGGGCAAGCTGCGGATTTGCCAGTCCGCAGCTCCACCGCTGTGAATCAGACTGAACCAACTTTGAGAAAGTTATCGCCTAAAAACTGTCATGACATTTTGGGTAAATACATATGAGGTGACTAAAGTATTCAATAACGGCATTAATTTCATCCCAAAACATATACATAGCTTTCCTCCAAGAACATCTATCCAGCCATATTTACTAAAAATTGTAAGCACCAGCATCAGAAGAGACAAATGAACAATTCAGGTGGAATCATTTTTTCTTACCATTTCGGGACACATCAAGTTCCACCAGCTGCATGAAGTTTGCTATTTCTGGAGGGAGCCGCTGAATTTCGTTATCGCTAAGTCCAAGCTTTCGTAACTTGACTAGCTGGAAAAATTGCTGAAAGACAAAATAGTTTCATGTAGGTCTCACATCTATTTGCAGTGTAAACTTTTTGCCCAATATGAAATTTAAAAACAATATGTCTTTTAAAAATTAGTGACGATTGCACCAATGTCAATTTCCTGATTTTGATATTGTACCAAAGTCATGTGGCCATGTCACCAACAGGGTAAACTGGGTACACAGGCCATCTCTGTGTACCATCTACAATTATTTCAAAATTAAAATTTTTTAACAATGAATAAGTAACTCAATGAGAATAGTAATGACTCCTTTATATTATCCAGTAGGTGGTCACATTTTCTACTTATGGAACCTGATATGAAATCTGCAATGTTAAATAAAGATATTTGAAAATTAGAGTAAAATATTTCTTAAACATTTTTAAAAGAAATTACTGTGCATTAGAAAATATATAAATATCCCACAAATGTGTGGAGGAGAAAAAAATTATTTTTGGCCAATCTAAAAAAGAGCCTGCACTGGATCCTTCCATTAACCACGGCACACAGAGGTGCCTTTTGCGCCACACCCTTTAAAAACTGTACTAAAATAGCATTAAAGGAATTTATAGGGAGATGGATATAGATATAAAAATATGAAATAAAGGCATGAAGACAATTCAAGATGAGAGGGAATGAGAAGCAAACTAGACATGCAACAAAATCCTTGAAGCTAGAAAACAGATAAATTAAATGACAGCTAACGAAAGAATCGATACAAAGCTGAAATTTAAGCCTATGGAGTGAGTAGCCAATAGCAGATTAGGTCCAGGTACCTCTGAAGGAAGGAGAACTGTCTGAAAATGGATATAAAGACAGTTAGGCCCCCATAAGCCCTCCTCTCCCCTGCACAACCAGGCAGGGGACTGGGAATTTCCCCCAGAAGAGCTGACTGCAAGCACAGCTAAGGGCAGGGGTGAGGCACCCAACTGGAAACAGGGGGAGGGGGTCAGAGCCTGCTCACTGAGATCCACCCCCTTCTCCCTGCAGCCAGGCTCCCAGCGGGGGAAACAGACAGACTTACAGACACGGATTATACAATAGGGAAGCCCCAGGTTACAAGCCCCACCCATGCCCTCAGAGCTTCAATTCTCTCCTTTTTTACTTCAAGTGCCTGGATCTCATTTAAACAGAGCCAAGGTTCTCCAGACACTTGAGGAAAGCCCTTTACATGCAAGAGAGTGGGCACCCACACACATCTCAGAAGAAACAAATGTGATGTAGGGAGCAGGAAAAACTTCACCAACCAAAAAAAATATAATTAATACCCACAGAGAAATAAGAGGAAGTGAAGCAGCATGATGCCATAAAAGGCAAGCTTCAAAGAATAAACTCTCAGAAATTAAACACTAGTGCAGCATCAATATAAGAATCCAATAAAAGAGATGAAAAATAAAGTTAACAGAAATCCCTCAGAAAGTAGAAAAGAAAGACAATGAGGTGGAGAAACGGGACAGAAAAAAATAGGAAAATTAGAGGATCAGTCCTCAAGGTACTATATCCAATGAATAGGTATTACAAAGAGAAAGAAAACACAGGGACTGCAGAGCATGAGTTTCCAGTTTGAAACGGCCCAACACGTGGACAATAAAATGAATGACACAAAACACATAGGGATACCAAGGAATATTATAAAAGTTCATAACTCCAGAAGTAAGACGATTCTAAAAGCTTCCAGAGACCAAGGGGTTGGGGGGGGGGGGGGCCGGGAAGGGAGGCCATAACAAAGGATTGGGAATCAGAATGGTGCTGGACTCAACAGCAACCTTGAAAGTAAGAAGGCAATGGAGCAATGCCTTCAAAATTGCAAGAAAACATTATTCCCAACCTAGAATCACATACCCAGCCAAACCATCAGTCAGGTATGTGACAGAATAAAGACATTCTCAGACACGCATGGTCTCAAAAAATTTATCCTCCTTGGACCTTTCTCAAGAATCCATCGAGGGACTTCCCTCGTGGCACAGTGGTTAACAATCTGCCTGCCAACGCAGGGGACACGGGTTCAAGCCCTGGCCCGGGAAGATCCCACATGCCGTGGGGCAACTAAGCCCGTGCACCACAACTACTGAGCCTGTGCTCTAGAGCCCGCGAGCCACAACTACTGAGCCCACGCACCACAACTACTGAAGTCTGCGCACCTAGAGCCCATGGCCTGCAGCAAGAGAAGCCACCACAATGAGAAGCCCGCACACCACAACGAAGAGTAGCCCTCACTCGCCGCAACTAGAGAAAGCCCGTGCGCAGCAATGAAGACCCAATGCAGCCAAAAATAAATAAATAAAATAAACAAATTCATTAAAAAAAAAAAAACAGAATCCATCAAAACGTGGAAGTATTGGGTTGGCCAAAAAGTTCATTTGGTTAGTGACTATGTTGTTCAATAAAATTCTTGGTGAAAATGAAAAACGTGTCTCTTATTTTCACTTAAAACTGAATGAGTTTTTTGGCCAACCCAATGAATCTAAAAGGAGGAAGATCTGAGATCCAGAAATCAGAGAATCAACAAAACAGAGACAAAGGACAAAACAGTGAAGGAATTCCAAGATGGCAACCGAGCAGCAGGTCCCAAGAGCAACCTGTCTACACTGAAGAAAATATGAGGGCTCCCATAAAAAAAATTAAAAATACCAACACATGTGAGGGGTTATCTGACATGTTTTGGAAGTATCAGGAAGATTTATTTGGTGACAAATTAGAAACTGAAACAGAAAACAAAGCAAGCAAAAAAGGAGGGAGTTATTAATTCCAGAAAAAATACAGAGTAAAAGAAGATATAGTCATAATATAAATATAAAATTTGGTTATGAACAATACTTATACAGTCATAATATTTTAATATTTATATACTGTCAAAAACAAAATTTATATTATGTCAATACTGAGAGGATGGGAAAGAAACTGCAAGTGCTAAAGACTCATCTTCCATAGAAGGAAATCAATAAATAACTAAAAAGTGTGTGTGTGGGGGGGGGGATCAAACAGTAAAATCAAGCCATTTAGCAATGTGGAAGCTAATGTCAATAGAAATATCCCAGAGCTGGGGGTTCGCAAAAGCCAGAAATTGGAGTGGGAGAGGGGGAGGGCAAGAGGCTTACTGGATTTTTAGAACATTATTTGCATATATTACCTTGCTAAAAATAGAAATTGAATTTACAAAGGAAAAAGTCTCTACTAAGATGACAGGGTGCTCCAAATGATAGTTGCAAAGGATGGTAACATTTAATAAGCTTCATCATTTCTTTTCCTTTGGTAAAAGGGAATGTAACTTATACAATCAAAAAGAAGGCATCATCTTTGACAACCAGTTGGGCAATACACAAAACGTAAAAAGTTTTTCAAGTCCACTGACATCATAACAATACTTTGGGGCATCTATTCTCCTAACATAATTGAAAATAAGAAAAACCAGCTACGGTGCACAATATGCCTTTGCATTCTTATCATTACAAATGAAAAGCATGTCAAATAAGGGAAATGCTTAGCATGTTATTAATAACTCAATACCAAGCAAACAACAAAAACGATTACTGTAAAGACCAGAGAACTTGAAAAAGATTGACGACGCAAATATAATTTTAAAAGAAGACAAAATGGCAGGTACTCTATGGAAAAAAGCACGCGTGCATGTTGAAAAGGGAACAGGGGGAAAAAAGTTATGCTAGGCAACAAGGGAAATGCATGAACAACTTTATTTTTTTAACAAAAAAGATGTTTTAAAATAAAACAAACTATGAATCTCAGCAAGTGAATGCTACCAATTAGCTATATATGACAATGAGCGTGCTCAGCAAAAGGACTAATCCTCTGGAGTTCTTTAATCATAGGGCTGAAATTTAATTTCTTAAGGAAAGGTATTGAAATTTCTTTATGTGGGTTACACTAAAGCATTAGCTGACACAAAAGCCATTCAAAAGAGTCACATTTGAATAACTGAGCTTATGCCAGTTGTTCAAAGAGTCTGACAGTTTAATAATGCATCGATGTGTTTACTCAGGCATGAAAAGCTCACTTTGTTTTCCAGGAAAGGCATAACAGCAACAGCACAAAAACCATCACCAAATCCATACATTCAAGGACCATTCAGAAATAATACAAGAAACCAAGTCAACCAGGACTTAGATCTACAGTGAATAATAAGCTAGTTGTATGTCTGTGGAAATGACAACCTGCAAATCCCAACGTCCAACAGAAATCCTAATTTAATCCTAATACTAATTTTAAATCCTAATTTAAAGCAAGCAAATTTAAGTTTTGTTCTGCATAGTAAAAGCATCCTCAAAAAGGACCTGTCACAAATACTACTTTATTCAACTGGGGATGCACATACCAGATGGAAAAACAACCCTATCTGACAGCATCCCACAACGAAAACAGTGATTCCTCAATCCTTCCCTCATTATCCTGATGGGATCTTAGTTCGGTGTCCAAATGCTTTAAATTAACTACATTCTATAAGATAGACACAACGCCACTAAGACTGATTAAATCTTCAAGTTTTCAACTTCCGCAGATCGTCATGGAAGAAAACTCCACAAGCTTATAAACGCTTCTGCCTTCTCTCTGAGATGAGCCAGGGCACATGAGGAACAATTCCTGTAGCCCTCTTGGCAGGAGGCCTCAGCAGGGTGATCATGTGACGGGGTACACAGACACCATTCTTCAACCACACCATGTTGATTACAGCGCACTGGCCCACTTAGAGCACATTTTGTACAATGACATGGAAAGAAACCCAAATTGCCTTGGCTTGCTTTGCTATGCCACAGTCTTCTTATAGCCACCATTGTTTTTAGTAGATACAGAGTCTTTAATCTGGTTGAACAGAATGTTTCTTTTTCCCATTCTCCATTTCTGGCAAGATTCTTTTTCCTTCTCTTGATAGTGTGAGTTCCTCCCTTCTTCTTAGGAATACTCAGTCCTAAGAGAGCTGTGTCCTTTGCTATCACTATACGGCCAATGATCGATTGTCCCCCACTGCCCAAATGTCCCCATAAGGTGAAGAAAACATGAACCACTGTTACAGATTCACCTGGGAGATGACAACATAAAGAATGTTATTAAACTCCTGAAAAAACTGTTTGAGCTGTCATGACACCAAATTTACTCACAGACTTCCTTCTGGGGGTCTTCTAACCCTTCAACTAAATTTGACCCCTTGCCATCCTACATAACTCTCATCACATCCCTACTCCTGTCCCCAGAGACCTGAACTGCCTTTGTGGTCAGCCTCCTTGGTAAAGATGTTGTAAATCAACGGTTCTAATCTCCAGGTGAGAATAACACTTGTTACAGTATTTATCATTCGTATCATCTGGCAGTGTTCTTTTCTACGAGACTTACAAAAAGTAACTGTGACTTTATTACCCACAAATTCTACTCCTAGGTATATACCTTATAATGTTTTTTTAAACTCTCACATATTCTATTCCAGAATATATACAAGAACGTGGGTGACAGAATTGTTCGTAATTGCCCAAAACTGTAAATAACCCAAATACCCATCAATAGTAGATCTGACAGAGGTATATTCTTGTAATAAAATTTTTCACAGCAATGAAAATGGAAGCTTACTCTTAGTCATAGTATGGAGAAATCTAGAAATAATATTCAGCGAATGAAGCCAGACGCAAAAGAAGGCATACTGTATTATTCCATTTATATAATGTTGAAAAATCACCAAAACTAACTGCTTTGTTAGAGATGCGTACAGAGGCGGTAAAAAATATTTTTAAAAAAGGCAAAGATGTGATTACTATTAAATCAAGTTAGTGGCTGCCTCTAGGTGTGAGGGAAACATTACGATCAGGAAGGTCATGCAATGGGCATTAGGAGGGCTGCCAATGTTAAACCTTCTAAGCTGAGTGGCAGCTACGAGTATTCATTTTATAACTTGTTATATACTGTAAGCTGTACATTTATGCCTTATGCACTTTTCAGTATATGTGAAATATTTTTATTTCACAGTAAGAAAAGTCTTTTTAAAGCTTTAAACTACTTACTAATCAGGAAGAAAAAATACCAGACAATTAGCACCATGACATCAAATTCTTTAACTCATCAGAGTTAATGATAATAAAAAGCAATGGCATTATGTCTGGAGAAGGAGGAGAAATAAAACAACCAATAGTAACCAAAACAACAACGTTAGAATGATCATTCTGTAGCCATTATGATATAGCTGTCAACCTTTACTGAGGGATTCTCTGTGCTCAGCAGTGAGCTAAGGACTTTACCTGGATCACATACTCTAGTCGTCTCAACGCCACCACAGTGCTAACACCTACATGTATCAGTCAGCCACTGCTGCATAACAGACCATCCCGAACTTAGTGACTCAAAAGCAACATGACTTTTGGAAATTTCTCACATTTCTGTGGGTTTGCTGGGCAGTTCCTCTGCTGTTTTCACCTGAGCTCACTCATGCAATTACAAGCAGCTGGAGGGTTGGAAGGGCTGGAAGACCACCCTGGCCTCACGCTTATGGTCTGGCAACTAGTGCCAGCACCCAGTTGGAGCACCTCTGTTCTCCACAGGTCTCTTTCCTCTCCCTTACGATTGAGTGGCTTCTTACATGAAGCTCTCTGAGTAACATTCAAAAGGGACAAAGAGTCTGGGAGGACTCTTGGGGACAAGACCTTAAAATTTGCACCATGTCATTTCAGTCCATAGTCAGGGGAGTGGAGAAATAGTCTCCACTGGCAGATGGAAAGAGCAGCAAAAATCACACTGAAAAGAGGCATGGGAGGGGAGAAATCTGGTAGATTAAATGGTCCACCGCAAAATGAGGTAGGGGCCTCAGGGGTGCCACAGAAGAACACATAAAAACTGCACAGATTATCCTAGAAAATTCTATGGTTGATCACAGAGTAATGATTTTTCCCAAGGAAATTTAAACAGAAAATATAATAATATACTGAATAAACTTTGGTTAAGACATGACTTTTGATACACGAGAAAGTTAGGGATAAAAGGAAAAGCCCAAGAAATATTCACAGAATAGTTAAAAGATCCACTGGCTAAAGCAGAGAATTCAAATAATCATATCCCACGTCCAGAATTTGAATTTGAAAGGGTTTCAGCAAACACTCAAAAATAAGAGCTATTGATGAAATAAGCATCAATAAGATACTTTTTCTAATATGTTTTAGTAAAGAGGGATGAAATGGTAATGTCCCCAGGTGAATCACTTGACTTCCCTGGTCCTCTGTGTCCCTGTGTAAAAAATAAGCATTAAATGATTGAAGGGCTGTTTTCAGTTCTAAAAATATTAGGACTGCATTTCAAAATACCTTCAATGTACCATAAGAAACATGAAAATCCTATTAACGCACAATACAATAAGCATGCAGTTAAAAATGCATAAAATTACAGAAAGTAGATTAGTGGTTGCCTAGGAAACAGGAAATGACTGCTAATGGGTATGGGGTTCCTTCTGGGGCGATGAAAACATTCTAAAATTAATTGTGGTAATGGCCGCACAGCCCTGCGAATATACTAAAACCATGAATCATTCACTTTAAATGGGGGAACTGTATAGCCTGTGAATTAATCTTAATAAAGATGTCAAATCACACACAGAATTGGTAGACAATAAAGAAGGAATCCCCTTTGGTAATGAAAGACTAAGCTAGGAACACACAGACATTTTATTTAAAATTGAATTATAGTTGATTTACAACGTTGTGTTAGTTTCAGGTGTACAGCAAGTGATTCAGTTATATTTACATATATATACACATATATATATATATGTTCTTTCTCAGATTCTTTTCCATTATAGGGTATTACAAGATACTGAATATAGTTCCTTGTGCTCTACAGTAGGTCCTTGTTGGTTATCTATTTTATATATAGTACTGTGCATCTATTAATCCCAAACTCCTAATTTATCCCTCCCCTCCACCCCACTTTCCCCTTTGGTAACCATAGGTTTGTTTTCTATGTCTGTGGGTCTATTCCTGTTTTGTAAATAAGTACAATTGTCTCACTTTTTTAGATTCCACATATAAGTGATACCATATGGTATTTGTCTTTCTCTGTCTGACTGACTTCACTTAGTATGATAATCTCTAGGTCCACCCACATGGCTGCAAATGGCACTATTTCATGCTTTTTTATGGCTGAGTAATATTCCATTATATATACGTACCGCATCTTCTTTATCCATTCATCTGTCAGTGGACATTTATAATAGGTTGCTTCCATGTCTTGGCTATTGTGAATAGTGCTGCAATGAACATTGTGCATATATCTTTTCATATTAGAGTTTTCCTAGACACTTTTATTTAATCAAATCCCCATATGCACCAGTGAGGTAAAGTTTTTTATGTTCAGTTCACAGATGAGGAAACTGAGGTTTCAGCAATATTTCACGGCTCCCTGATACTGCTGCTAGTTAATAACATTCTTTCAGGCATAACAGCATTGGAGGATCACAGAATAATAAATTTTCAAGTAACTGGCAAACAAAAAACATTTGTGAAACTATATTCTAAAGAGCTAAGTGAAACAAAGTCATGGGAAGGGGAAATTGGGGCTAGGATAGGTATTACACTAAAATGTTGCCAGCGCTGTAGGAAAGAAAAGAACATGCTAACAAGCCCTCATGGCAGGGGCACTGTGGCCAATTCAATCCAGGCAGAGAGAGCAGACGTGAAAGAGAAGAAATCTAGATAGGTAAGAAAGTGAGTAACTTCTAGAGGATCTTGGGCCTGGAGAGGTAACTCCAGATAAAGCCTAAGGCCAGGGGAAAGGCTGAAAGAGACAGGAAACCAGGAGACAGAGTGTGATACAAGTTTATAATACGACAGAGCAAAAGGGGCACATCAAGAAGAAAGGCTTGGTCTACTTTTGGAGGCAAAGGAGGAAACATCACCCAGCAGCAGGGCAGCCCTGGTGGAATTCAAAAAAGACTGACTACACTGTCTATTCAACTGGCAATTCGAATTTTCTGAACGATTTTCAGATAGATACAGAATGGAATTCAAAAGAGAGTCACAGATACTAAAGAATTTGAAACACTGATTCACAAAATGGGAAGCTCATATCCACACACTAGTGCGTTGGGCCAAGGTACAGATAATAAACATGAAATGAGATAAAAGGTTCAATCCCTTCAGCAAAACTAATACAAAGCAGGGAGAAATATATTTCCTTGCCCACTGATTTGCCCATAAAACAAATAAATGAGACAGACCACAGGGAAAAAAGTCTCCTGTTCTAAAATACAATGTTTAATCAGTTCCTGATTGAGCAGCACAGGTACCTTTTCTTTTGGCAACAGAACGAGTGCGGATTCTTTTCCTTGCGTGGCCCTAGAAAGTCACAGTCAAATCAAAGTTCAGAGAAGCAAATGAGTTTCCCACTGAGTGCTGACATGTATACTTGAGCATTGATAATAAGGATGTTTACTTTGCTTGGAATATTTCTCTTCCCAATTTTTCTGTCTCTGGTCTCCACTAATCATTTTACCCTCTCTCATTTGCTAATATATGTTCACATTTTCACAGTGTTTTCATTACATTATCAAGCTGGCATCATGAATGAACACTAACGAGGATATGAATGCCTCAAGGGTGCACCCCTGGTAATTAAAACAGCTCAGGTGTGAATCACTTTGAAAAATCATAAAACCAGGAATGCATCATTTATCGTGCTATGATCAGAAGCCTGGATGAGGCTGGGACTGGTATTGCAATGGCTTGGAGAAGAGAAACCTTCATTGAAAGTACGATGGATTAGGACAGCGTTCCTTTACCGAGAACCTGAATGAGGGGAAAGCCAGGGTCACTGGAGGGCAGGCTGATGGCACAGAGAGAGAAGGGACAGACTCGGACTGAGCAGGAGTGGTGCAGCATGGGAAGGGTCAAACATGCCATGGTGAGAACAAGATATCAACCTGAAACACTAACAAAGGGGAAGGATTAAACACAGGCTGGTAAAGTCAAACAATGAACTACTGTATGGCCATTAAAAATGTTTCTGGAGAGGGCTTCCCTGGTGGTGCAGTGGTTGAGAGTCCGCCTGCCGATGCAGGGGACGTGGGTTCGTGCCCCGGTCCGGGAAGATCCCACATGCCGCGGAGCGGCTGGGCCCATGAGCCATGGCCGCTGAGCCTGCGCATCCGGAGCCTGTGCTCCACAATGGCAGAAGCCACAACAGTGAGAGGCCCGCGTACCACAAAAAAAAAAATGTTTCTGGAGAATGTTTAATAATACAATAAATCCAAGTGTTCTAGGGCTATGAAAAAACAATGTAAAAGTGTATAAACTAGGGCTTCCCTGGTGGCGCAGGGGTTGAGAGTTCACCTGCCGATACAGGGGACACGGGTTCGTGCCCCGGTCCGGGAAGATCCCACATGCTGAGGAGCGGCTGGGCCCGTGAGCCATTGCCGCTGAGCCTGCGCGTCCGGAGCCTGTGCTCCGCGACGGGAGAGGCCACAACAGTGAGAGGCCTGCGTTATCGCAAAAAAAAAAAAAAAAGTGTATAAACTATACAATCCCTATTATGTTAAAAAATATATATAATATAGTTTTAGGGAAAAAACTACTTTAAGGGCTTCCCTGGTGGCTCAGTGGTTGAGAATCCACCTGCCAATGCAGGAGACATGGGTTTCATCCCTAATTTTTTTAAAAAACAACTTTAAAATGGTAAATCTGCTGAGAAAAAAAGAACTTAAATTCAATGATTAAGGATCACTCAACTTTGGGGTATTGATTATTTTGTACCACAGAAAACCAAAGACTATTTATCTGAAGAAAGAGTTGTTTTTCCTTCAAACTTGAACCAACTTCAAGCAAAACTTGAAAGGAAGGACCTAAAACCAGCTTACATACAAAAAAACAGCTCTTCCAGCAAGAAGACAAACAGATATTCAATTCAGGTTATTAAAGTGGTTTTCTATTGTATTTTGACACAGGATTTTGAATAAGATTGAATTTTTCACACATTGTACTCACGAAGGCATTACATGACTCAAATGGAATAAAACTGTGTTTGGGGGATGTTTTGGCTTAGATTCAATACAATTTATCCAAGCTAACAAGCAGTAGCAAGCACTACACAGAAAATGTGCCTACCACGTGCAGGGTTTTGAAGTGGAGGAAAAGATGATCAAACAGGTGTAGTCCTTAATCTCAAGGGACACCCAGGGGCTGACACAAACAGGTAGATCAAGTAGTTAAAATGCAAGGGAGAAAGTGCAAATCATCACAAGTGAGGCTCAAAATACTAAGGAAGGATAATAAACGTCTTGTCAGAAACTACATCTATTATGCTCCTTCAGGTTAAAAAAAAAAAAAAAAGGTCCATTAGGCTATTTTATGGTCAATCACACCACACCAATAAGATCAAAGATTCCTATGAGACATCACTTAAGAATGGATTATTCAGAGAAACTGTTAAGAAGGTCGTTTCTGAATTTTCTCAGGAAATTCACCAACATTTAGATCAATGCTCTGAGTTCTTCCAGGCTCAGCTAAGAAAAAAGATATGGGCAACACTAATGAACGCATATCTTGGATGAAGAGAATACGGCCAACTGCCTATTCGTTAATGTTTTCCATCTTCTATAGTAATAAATCGATAGCACCCCTAGCCAAGGATTGATCTTTCTGGAGAAAGAGCAAGAAATGAAGGAACACAGTCACTGACACAGCATTTAAAAAAGTAATCTGAGGGGCTTCCCTGGTGGCGCAGTGGTTGAGAGTCCGCCTGCCGATGCTGGGGAAACGGGTTCGTGCCCCGGTCCGGGAAGATCCCACATGCCGCGGAGCGGCTAGGCCCGTGAGCCATGGCCGCTGAGCCTGCGCGTCAGTCTGTGCTCCGCAACGGGAGAGGCCACAACAGTGACAGGCCCGCGTACAGCAAAAAAAAAAAAAAAAAGTAATCTGAGTTACCAGATCACAATCACTCAAGAAACTGGTAAAGACTCTCTTTTGGTAACCAGAAAGCTCATCAACACCTCTTTGGCTTTACAATTTTAGAGTAATGACAGGCCTAATTTGTGAGTCTTTTTCTATATAATCTCAACAAATCACATTGTACTGTGTCATTTCCCCCTGAATATTCTGCACCGTCCCCAGTCAAACCACACTACCAGTTCCACGATGCCCCGAATCAGCCTGAGTCCTAAGATGGAGGAAGTGTCCATTAGGGAAACGTCACAGAGACTCCAAGCCCTTCCACAGGGGAACATTTTGTTTGGAGATACCACATTGTGAAAACAGTCATTGTGTGACTTTTTGTTGTAACATACGCAGAATATCTTAGAATTGTTCATATGAATGTCAATATAAAACCATGTCAGGGTCTGCCATGGATGTGAAGCCTGAAGAAGTGTGAAGGTCAACACAGCACATCCTGGGCTATCGTACACTACTTGCCCAGTGCCCTTCATGCCACACTTACCTTTAAGAGCGCTGGCTTTTCACTCTGGTTGGCATGAGAGCCCGTGTTTGATCTGATGCTGACAGAGGATATAAGGTGCTGGGGCAAGATTCAAGGCCCTTAATAGAGAAGGGGTTGGGATACCCAAAGGAGGAGATGCACTGAAAACAATGCACAGGACGTTTGATTGTAAGGGAGGAATTTTATTTTTTATCCTTTTTTTGTTTTAATCTATTTTTGGCTGCATTGGGTCTTCGTTGTTGCACACGGTCTTTCTCTAGTTGCAGCGAGCAGGGGCTACTCTTTGTTGCGGTGCACGGGCTTCTCATTGCGGTGGCTTCTCCTGCTGCAGAGCATGGGCTCTAGGCGCACGGGCTTCAGTAGTTGTGGCGTGCGGGCTCAGCAGTTGTGGCTCCCAGGCTCTAGAGCAGTAGCAAGCACTACATAGAAAATGTGCCTACCACGGCTCAGCAGTTGCGGCGCACGGGCTTAGTTGCTCCCACGGCATGTGGGATCTTCCCGGACCAGGGCTCGAACCCATGTCCCCGGCATTGGCAGGCAGATTCTTAACCGCTGCACCACCAGGGAAGTCCCAGGGAGGAATTTTAAAATGCCCATCAATGTGATTTGAAATAAATTAAATCAAAACAAGACAAAAAAATGGCTCCTAATCTTCTAAGGTGACATATAATGGCACTTTGGGTGCATACTCATTATAAGTAAAGGGAAAGAAAAGGACTTTATCTCTTATCCTCAATAACACTTAAGATGACCAAACTGTCATAAACCACTATGGAGAGATTTTTGAAGGGTGGGGGAGGGACCTGAGTCACCAGTGAATTTGATGTATTTCCACCCAGAATCTGTGTCCAACAAACTGCTGCAGGGGCTGGGCCCTGCAGTGCTACTCATCACAGTACCATATTTATTTTGGAGAGTTTGTTTCGAGGAATTGCCAAAGGACTTTTCCACGAGAGGAGGGGGGCGCATCATCGAGTAACAGAGGAAACTCAAGAGAAGAAATAACCCAAGCACGGGATGCACATCTGCTGAGGCCCCACAAGACTCCAGACAATTTAAATATTGCAGTTCGGTCTTTGCACAGATGAAGAAGTCACTGTTAGGCCCCAGCCAGATTTCAGGCATTTAGAAATATAGTGATCGCTGTCAAATTTAATAGTGCAGAAGGGCTTACCTTGCCGCCAAACACTTTCTAATATATTCTAAATATGCATGAGCTACAACACGTACTTTGGCATCTGTAATCACAATTTAAGATTAAAATGGCATAATTCAGGAACTTTAGGATGAGCGTGTCTCTCCACCTAGATAGGCTTGGGTTCCAAAGTGTTTCTAGCTCCTATGAGAGTGGCCTCGCATCTTCAAAAGAGATCATCTCTCGTGTTCAAGCTTCTCACACACGCTCAATGCATACTGTTTCCTACCGGCTGCCCCAAACAGCTAAGTGCAAAGCAAGATGGTAAGACCCGAGAGTAGATTCCCTGGCAACTCCCACACAGTTATGCAAAAACATAACGGAGCACCTGCCGATCCCTGCATTTTAGCTCCACGAGCTGAACGAGATATTAAATTCTCATATTAATCCAGATGAAGAAACACAAGGCCTAATTCTGAAAACTGTCTGAACTGCCTACCGTGTAAGGAACAAGAGAAACCATCAGTGTCTCCCAGAACATGCTGCACCCCCATGGTCTCCATCTGAGTAAATGCTTTGTGTGTGGAGAGGACAGGCAAAGCTCTCCCCCAGCCACTTCTTTAAGTTGCTCTTTTGGACATTCTTTAGATTTTATTGCTACTGTTTGCCAACAACCTTGGTCAGAGGCCACACACACATTCCTGGTGTTCGTTCAACATTGCAAAGTACAGCGGTGCTGGGTGGGGACCCGAGGCTGCCCCATCAGCCACTCCACTTGTTCAGCTCAGCAGCTAAGGACTCAGCTCTTCCACTGTCACCAAGCCCTACAGAGAGGTCCCCGCAGTGTGCTCGAGCCGCTGACCAGCCGCCTCCTTGGGAGAAGTGCTTACTCAGTTCATCACCTCAAGAGTTCTGGATCGGAAACCTCTCTTTTCGGCATGTGACCAAAAAGGACATTTGAGAAAAAGGGAACTCCTGGATGAATCCCAAAGCGAAGTAGAAGAGACAGCCACCTTCCTTCAGCTCCTGGACCCCAGGAAACAAGCAAGACCTATCAGGTGTCTGGACACAATGGCATGGACCATCCCCCGTAAGTTCTTGGCGTAATTTTCTGAAGTAGCTCCAGGGTCCCAGTAGCTTCCATGCTACCACTTCCCCTGGCCCCCAGCCTCCAACTCCCAGCCCTGAGTCCAGCTTTTCAGCCAGATGCGTCTAATAAAAGGACATCAGGTCATCCCTTCATCCCTGTCATGGAATCCCATCAGCACCTCCCACCCACCCCATCAGTACCAACAGGGGCTGACCCCGACCCAGCACCACCTTCTCTCTGGAAAGCATCTTCGACAGCCTGGCACTGCGGCTGACTACGCATCAAAGACTTGGGAAGAGCATCAAGTATGCATAGGTCCAAGCAATTTAAAATTAAAATGCTACATGACCAGAGTAGACTTGGAAAGTCTAATTTCAAAAAGTTTCAGCACTTCACTTTTCACCAAAGAAGCTCTAAACTAAATAAGAGATGCCTCTACGGTGCCAGGTACTAGGCTAGGGGCTCTGTAAACATCACCTCACTTAATCTTAAAAACCACCCTGAGCCTGACAGCTACCAGGATTTCACAAATAATGAAAGTGCAGCACAGGGAGGGTACACACCTGGGCCCCATTTACACAGGTGTGTCAGTGCCAGGATTCAAACTCAGGTCCAAAGTTCCTACCTGTCCACTATAAACAGCAAGGCCAAGAAGCACTGTGGAGTCCAAAGTCTGTAGACCTGGCTCCCCAAGTTACTGGCTGGCTGTATGACCTCATGCAAGCTGCTTAACTGCTCTATGCCTCAGTTTCTCCATCTGTAAAAGGGGGTCATAATAGTACCCATCCCTCACAGAAGTGCAGTGACAATTATATGAGTGAATCGAGGTCAAATATGCAGAACAGTGCCTGGCATGTAAGAAATGGTTAATAAATGTCAGCTATAATTATTACTATTATCTCACCATAAAGCACTCCCTCCTATATATCCAAGCTACTTAAACTTTTCAAGTGTAAGAAATGAAGATCCAGTTATAACATCTTGCTGCCCTTGGATTATACTGTTAGGATGAAGCTAAGTGCTAAACGAGAACCATGCCCATACATTTCAAGACTTCTATTATTTTCAAAAGCAGAGAAAGACCACAAACAAAAAGACATTATTACACATAAATCAACAGACTGCTGAGACCAAATGCTTACAGGACCTGGAGAGGTCCTTACATGTTAGTTAACGTTACATGTCAGTTAACAAGTCCAGTCACCCCAGTCTACCCAGTACTCGAGCTACTATCCAAACACAGCAAGTAAATTCGAAAGCAGTATTTCCTACTCATCAAATCATCGAAAACAAAATAAAGCAAGAGTGAACTAAAACATACATGAAAGGGCTGGAAGGATTTCGGGGAAGCTCAGTGACCCGGCAAGGGCAAAGTCAGTCAAGACTTCGGGGTGGGCCGAGCCTGGTCCTGAGAGGCACACAAGTGGGAGGGGAGGCCAGGAGGCCCGCCCAGGAGGAGGGCTGAGCCCACGCAGGCAGAGACCGGTTCTGGGAAGCGGCCCCTCAAGGGCTGCCTGGCTCAGGCCAGTGGGTGCTGCCCTGGGGCCCGGCTCCTCCAGGCCTGGCACTGTGATGACCAGCAGCAGAGGCCTGGGCACTCCAGATGCCAAAGGGACTCAATTAGGGCTCCGGGCTCTCTTCCAGGGCCCACAGCCTGGGAGTCTAATTATGAGAAAGGAAGGAGAGCGGGTGATGCAACTGCCCACGTCTCTCCCCCTTGGCCTTGAACCGAGAGCCTCCACCTCTCAAACGGGTCAGCTTCCAAACATGTACTTGCAGGTCAGCGGTGGAAGCTCAGAGCACATCTCTGCACACACGGGGGCAACGCTGCGCATGTGGCCGAGTCTCTGGATCACCCCACGAGTCTGCTCAACCCCCAGCAGCCTGGATGTGTCTTCCTGAAGCCTCCAGCCGCCGGCCACTGCTTACAGAACGAGGCACAGGCCTCGGAGGGGCACAACTGGGGCTCTCCTAACCTGGGCATCTTCTACTAAAAGCATCAACATTTTCTACAGGTTTTGGCAGCTTGCGAAGTGCTGCCTCGTATCTCACGCCACCCACAGAACCGCCCATGGGGCAATCAGTCATTCGAGCTGAACTTGAGAAGGACAATATGGTACGTAAGGCAGCCGAGCCACAGCTCACATCCAGCCTCCCTGGCTGCAAGTCTGGTGTCTGGTCTAACCTCTGCCCTGAACTGCAGTGGCCTTTCTGACCTCAGTCCCCACACCCACAGCCTCAGGGAACCATCTGCTCCACACCAGGCACTGACTGCCTCCAGCACCTCTCTCCGGCTAGCAACAGCTCACTCACCCCAAATGTCACAACCTCTCGGAAGCCTTTTTACCCAATCAATATCCTATAATGAACCTTAATGGAAAAGAATATGAAAAAGAATATGCATTTACGCATATGCATGTATAACTGAACCACTTCGCTGTACACCAGAAACTAACACAACATTGTAAATCAACGATACTTCAATTTAAAAAGAACAAGGTGTATTCCTCTCCCACCACACATACAAGATTTGGAACTGATTGCCATTATGAAGTATCAATATATCTAAGAACCACACAGACCAAAGGTCTAAGGACGTCACACTCTTTCCCATGCATGCTTGCCAGGCAAAAATGAGGACTGCACAGGACACTGGAACAAGCTCAGTACAGAGCAGCAAGGCTGGTGAGGAGCCCTGATCACACCCCAGGAAGAACCGAAAGGGAGTTAGATTTGCAGGGATTGTCAAATAGCTTACGAGTATCTGAAGACCTATCACGTGGTAAAAGAATCAGACTTGCTCAGTAGGGTCCAACCAAAGAAAGAAAAAAGTCCCTCTATATATTCAACTAAAACGTGATGGGGTCCTCTGGGGATACGGTGAATTCCCTGCTCAAGCACAGGGCAGATGACTGCTTAGTGCGGTTTCCTGACGGGAACTGATGGATTAGATGGGAAGTGGATCTAGAAAGTGTCTGTCTGACCCCGAGATTCTGCAAGTTCAATTTCCCTCGGCATGCTCCTTCTCCCACTCAAAATCTACCCAGGTTCTTAGATAACAGCCTGTGACACGCGCTTTGGCCTGTAATTAGCTAGCACCAAGTACAGTGTCTGCAAGAGGCAGCAAAGCAACCTCTCGTCATCTGGGGTCAGAATTCAGCATCCAAAATTCAAGTCAGAATGTGATGTCACAGCCCCTGGTGAATGAGAAGAAAAATAAGGAAGCACTGACCAAGTCAGGTGGCAAAAACATAGCACGACTTTTCACAGGTATCGGAAGGAAGGAGAAAAGAAAGAGTTTGGCAAGACAGAATCACCAACTTGGCTTCTTCACAAGGACGCGGGCGTCAATATATTAAGTTCTTCAAGAAAGGATCGTGTCCTCCCTCAGGAATTACAAAGAACTTTTAAAATACGGAATTTTAATTGATTCCTATCAATACTTTCCATGCTAATAGGAGGTTTCTGTTCTGTTTTGAAATCCAAAGATCTGACCTCATAGATGAAAACAGCACTCTGAGTGGGATTGTTACTGAGTCCAAGCTCGCACTGCTTGCCGCACAACAGGCCAATAAATCGAGAGATGAGGCGTTGGGGCAAGGAATGGTGACTTTATTTGGAAAGCCAGCAGACCGAGAAGATGGTGGACTCGTGTCCCAAAGAACCATCTTGCCTGAGTCAGAATTCAGGCTTCTTTTATACTTAAAAGGGAGGGGGTCAAGTCAAGCATTTCCTGGTTCTGGTCAGTCTCCAGAGGGGATGTGTTAATTCCTCCCTTCCTGCAGTCCTTCATTCACAGGTGGGCCTGGTCAGGACATTTCCTGTGAGCTAAACAAAGGTATTTTAGCTTGACGCTCATTACCTGGGAGGCAGGGTTCCCAGACATGGGCCATTATGTAGAATTTAAGCTTATAGGCAACATCCCTTTAGTGATTAATGTGTAATGGAATACTACGGTCCTTCCCTAGTACAGAATAGCAGGTCCAGGTGAGGTGGGCCACAGCCTTAAGGCTGGCGTGATAACCCCAAGGGTCACAGGAACGGAGAATTCGGAATCTGACCTTGGGAGATGCATCCTGGCATCCAATCACCATCCTTATACCGGTGATGGTTGAGCTGGAGAAGCCAGAGAGTACCTCACACAACCGCACCTGCTCAAGACCTTTCCAGCGCCCAGAGGCTCCCACCTAAACTGGGCTCAACCTTCCCCACTGCCGGGAACACACTCACGTCTCCCGAGAATACACACGTGGATTACACGTCTGCAAGGACAAGAACAAGAAGAAGAAGAAGAGAGAATGAATTCTTTGTGTAGCCATTCTTCCCACCCATTATAAAGAAGCACATTCCACTAGGACCTAGGATGCAAACAAGAAGCGAAAGGGCATTTAGTTCTAGTCAATGAGATTCTGGTACTTGGCCAGGTGGCCATTTGTCTACTAATCCTGAGTGAACCACAGAAAACTGAACCAACCGCTCCTCCGTCCACGAGCCCGGCAGGACCTGGATGCTGCCCAGCAACCACCCGAGCGCTGGCCGGCCGCTCGCCCTCCCCAGCGCCTTTAGGAGGACACGCTTTCACTGCTCCAGGTCGCTTACCTGAGAGCACAATGGAGATGCCAACAGTGTTTCTGGCTCTCAAAATGCCAAAGCCACCTTTCTGATTAGGCCACAGCAAGACACAGAACAAGCCTCGTCCTATTTCTCCCTGACCTTGTCCAGTCCGAGGGTGGACTTCATTCAAGGGTACTGGCTCTAGCTTTTGGCAGGCCTTTATTTTAGTGTCGCCCATTTGTTTGGACACTCAACAAGCAAGTTTAAACCACATTCCCTGCTCTCTCACTGGTGTCTGAGTCTTTGCTGCTGCTGCGTCTTCCCCAACTCCTCTGCAATTTTCCTCCCTCAATTGCTATGTTCTTCTTGTCAAGGAGCCGTACCCCTCACCAGCCATCTGACACTTGAACGGTGGATGCACTGTTCCTAACAGGACCTAGAAATATACAGCTGGGTTAAGAACCAAGAGCAAACGGTCTCTCAATCCACGACAAGTGCAGTGATTATATTTTCTTTCACGAGTCTTAGTTCGAAATAATTATTGACAAAAACCTAAATATGTTTGACACGCTCCATTCAAAAAGGAAAAGAACAGAATGGTCTCGCAACATTGAAAAGAAATTTTTTTTAAGGTTTCAAAAGCCTAGCATTAGAAGGCAAAGCATTAACCTTAGAGTCTTTCCAAAGTCAGCCTCTCAATGGGCCAGACAGCTACTGAAAAAAATGTCCCCTTTACAGCCGTCTTTAATAGCACAGAGGTCTGCACAAAATCTGAGAAAGGCAGCCAGGGCCCGACAACCTAGAAAAGAGCAGAGAGAGAAAATGAAAATGGGAAACGCAAGTGGTGACTTCTCAGATGGTCATCGGGACAGTCCAGTATTCTCAGAGTAAATGAGGATACGAAATGGACAGGCACAGCCACCAGAAATCGCGTGGCCCTCAGGGTGGAGGGGGCACTCCTGAGCCTTTCAACCTAGGAGGCCCGGTGCCGAGGGCCCAGGATACTCTGAGGGGCTCAAAAATATATTCATTTAAGATCAAAAGAAAAAAATGAATATAAGATTATATATCACACTCATAAAATATAGCTGGTAATGTTTTTATGAAGGAAGGGGTGCATGAAGGAAAAGGGCCTGCAGCGGGCCCCAGGACAGTCATGCCCAGCTCCGTCCACAGAGGAAACACAGATGCCAGTGAGGCTGGTTACCCAGGGCCCGCAGCAGACACACGGGGACCCAGGGGACGGTGACACAAATGACCTTCTGCAGTGAGGGCTCCACTCTGCAGATTACAACAGGCACAGAGGAAAGGAAAAAAATCATTTTTCTTTCAGTTGTTCAAAGAAAGCTTGGTGCTGGTGACAGATGCCCAAGTGCTCCCTGAACAGCAGAGAGAAAACAAGCTCTGGAAAGAGCAAAGGAGCCAACAAGCCCTTAAGGAGCTGCTCTGTGTGGCCGCCACCCTGGATATGGAAACACAGCCGACGTGCCCGTAACATCAGTGCTGACGTTGAGTGTGTTGCCTCATGCTTCTCTCCCCTGGTCATATCTATTCCACTTTGAAATTTTTTGTTTCATCAAATTGTGATTTGTACACTCCAACATCTTGCCTTTTTCCTGTAATATTGCATCCTGAATCATCTCCTATGTCTCTAAATAGAGCATCTGGAATTCACCAAGGTATGTGGGAACACCTCTTAGGGTGCCCTGGACCAATGGAGGGATGAGCTGAAGAGAAAACGGGGGGATTGGAAACTGGTGGAACAATCTAGGTCAACTCAGAGATCGCTGGCCGGTGGGCATGTCATCCAACTGCAGGAGTGACCACGGGGCACCAGTCAGGCTTCACACCACGCAGTGCTGTAACGAATGAGTATGAGACACTGATGTTCCTCCACAGGGAGCCTATGATGTGCAAAGCTCCATTTCAGATGCTTGCCGTGCGTGGACTCACCACACCCTTATTTATAACAAGCCTGGGAGAGACAGAGGTTTCCATTTCACACCAAGGGTAGCGTACAGGATGGAAGTTCACAGGCCTGAGTAATCTGCCGAAGGTCAGACAACCAGCAAACAGCTGAAATCTAAGTTCAGCCCCCAGCTCCACCTTCTTTCCATTTGATGACACATTTTTCTTTCATTTTCAGGGTCCCTGAAACTAGCTGGTAAGTTGTTAGAAAATCCGGTGGAAAAAAAGATCTCTCGAAAGGCAGCTACAGTAGAGCTAATGTGCTAATCTAATGAGATTAAATTTAGCCCCAAGAAATGTGAAGCCTTGCATTCGGATCCATAAAAGCTAAAATCCTATACAGAATTATGGAGACTGAGCCTGAAAGAAGCAACATGCATGAGCAAGACTTGGGGATGGTGTTAACCAAGCATTTTATAACCCAAACTATACATATTAACTAAGCCATAAACACAATACTAGGGACTTCCCTCGTGTTCCAGTGAGTAAGACTCTGCGCTCCCAGTGCATGGGGCTCGGGTTCTACCCCTGGTCGGGGAACTAGATATCGCATGCATGCCACAACTAAAAAGATCCCGCATGCCGCAATGAAGATCCTGCGTGCCGCAACTAAGACCCAACGCAGCCAGAATAAATAAAATTAAAAAATAAATATTTTTTAAAAAAATAAACACAATACGAATTCAATAGTTAGGAATGCACTGATATGCTCTCAGACTGCATTTATGAGCATGTTATGCCCAGAACGAAGAAAGCAGCCCTTCTCTGCGCTGACTGGTAAATCTCACTTGGGGCACCGTGTTTTAAAAAGGGTCTCTGGTGAAATGTAACATCTCCTTTAGGAGCATAACGAGGCAAAATAAAGGAACTAGAAAGTTTAAATCGAAGACCAGGTTCTATAGAAGGGGATAGGGGAGAATCACGGCAGAGAGGATGCTGGTATACATCCCTTCACACACAGGCAGAGCCCCCGCTGCCCGCATCCCTTCCATCTGACATTTACACTACTTTGGTCCAGAGCGGAGGTCCTAGACTCCTTTACAGATGTCTGAGCAGATAAGGTACCTCCTCAACGAAAGACTCAATAATTTAGGGTCCCGCTAATAGCAATTTAGACTTTTTCCCAGGACTTAATACACAGTCACTCAGGAAGCATGCAGGCACTTCTGTGAGGGCGGGGGAGGGACACGAGGTCTTCAAGCACTTTCCAAGGCTCCCCTGAACGACACCTACACCTCCCACTCTTCCCAGCTCTACCTGCCCCAAGCATAAATCCAGGCAAGGCTAACAAGATAAATGTGAAAGGCCACAAAGGGATGTGTTGAGATACAAACCCAGCGGAGACCCCCAAACCCCCTTTTTCTCCCCGACGCCTTTCCATCTGTTGCCTTCACCATCGGGTCACTATGCCACTTAACTCACCTTTCTGGCAAGACCCTCCAGTGACCATCGGACCCTCAATTATCTCTGGCTCTTCCACAGCCTCAGCAATTCTTTTTTCTGGTCCCACAGAGCTTTCATGCAGGCTCTGAGCATCTCCAGCACAGGGCAGGACCCGCCACCTGTGGTGCCAGGGCAGTTAGCACTCCATGGGTGTCCCTGGGCTCTGCTCCCTGGGCTCCCTGGTGACTCGGACCCCAAACGATAAAAGCACTCGTGAAATGAGATTACGTGAGGATTTAAGTACCCAAGTCCATTTCCTAGAAGTGAAAGGAAGGAGATTTGGCAAATCACTTCAATGACCAGGACGCCTCCTATTCCAGGAAAGATTCAGGGCATATTTTAAGAAAACGAAGAAAAAGAAATTTAATTTAGAAAGCGTTTTTTGACTTGACTCGCCCCTCCCCCATCTTTCTCCACGCTCATAACATCACACGTAAACATACAAACACACAGCCACATGCAGAGTTTCTCATCATTTTGTAAAAAGGAGATATTGTACGATCTTCTCTGCATCTTTCTTTTCTTAGATAAAAATATATCAAGAAAGTTTCTCCATAACAACTACTTAATAAAGCACTACCTCATCTTTGCAAGGACGGCAACGTAGCCATGCTGTGTGTGCATGACAATTCATTCACAATCATTTCCCTGACAAGCATTCAGTTTATTTCCTTTTCCTTTTCCCTTTTTTTTTGGCCACCACAAAAATGCATTAATAAAAATTCTTCAATCTCCATCTTGACACGCTGGTATTTCTATTTTTCAAACAGAATGTCAGAGCTGGAATTGTTGGGCTGGGCTTCCAATTTTCATCGATAGTGCAGGAACACCTTCCAGAAGGGCCCTATCACTCACATGTCCACCCCTGCCCTGCATCCGAAAGGCAGGTTGCTTAGAAGATAATTGGCATTGGTGTTTGTATATGCACAGACTACCTCTAGAAAGATACAAGGTAATAAAAGAGTGGCTTTCTCCTCTGAAGGGAAGTGCAGGCCTGGGACTCTGGAAGGGGCACTGCTTTTTGCTTTTCGCTATACACATTTTTGGTGCTGTCTTAATGTTTTACCACGTCCATACACTACATATTCAAAATATAAAATGCTCTCTAAAATATCTCTAGACATTCCCAAAAGAGCACTGGCCGTGTGTAATTCAATGGTGTGAGCTTAAAATGCATGGAATTTCATTTCAACTTTACCATTTTTGAGTGCCTCCATTACTCTAGATTCTCGGGATACAAAAACTAAGGCATGGGCTTCCCTGGTGGCGCAGTGGTTGAGAGTCCATCTGTCGATGCAGGGGACACGGGTTCATGCCCCGGTTCGGGAGGATCCCACACGCCGTGGAGCGGCTGGGCCCGTGAGCCATGGCCGCTGAGCCTGCGCGACCGGAGCCTGTGCTCCGCAACGGGAGAGGCCACAACAGTGAGAGGTCCACGTACCGCAAAAAAAAAAAAAAAACTTAGGCAGCCCTTCCCTCAAGGTGCTCTGAGTCCAGCAGAGAGAAAGACATCCACAATGCCAGGTGGCAGCCAGGATGCTGGAGGGTGAAGGAGGTGCCCCTGGGCTCCTTGGGGAGCTGGCTGGATGCCCTGCAGTGGAGCTCTAGACAATCACCACCTCTCACTGAAGTCAGGGACTCGAATCTTAGGTGCGATTATGGGAGACTTTCTTCCGCCTCGTTAAACATTTCTGCGTTTGTCAAGGTCCCCAAAATGGGCATTAGTATCACTTCTGTAATCAGAGGCAGGGAAGAAAATACTACCCCCCAAAATCAATTGGCAGCATCGAAACTATCAACCCAGCTGAACTTTCTTTAGCTTAAAAGTTGAAGCGCTAATTAAAATTCTGGCTATCTTCTCTGTCTTACCATGAAACTAATGTGACGAAATGTTTGTAAAGAGGAAGAGAGCTGGGTTTTTTCGGGAGCCCTCACACTGTTTCAGATTGTTTGGCACCTAGGAAAGCATTCCCAAGATGCGTGAATCAGAAAGAACAGGAAAGAAGGGCTGGTACACATCCATCACCCTTCCCGTTAGTCCCCACGAGCTGACTTTCAAAGAAATACCTAGTTTACAAAGAATACGAGAAAATTATTAAAATCTTGAATAAGGAACTTGAACATACTATTTAAATACTCTGTGGAAATAAGCTATATTCAAAACCATTGACTACAAATTTAGCTCTATTTTGATTTTGGTAACTCAAAATGAACACAAAAAAAGGCTTCTGACTGACTTCTATAGGCGCCAGGCACTTCGAATTTCCACCTCCATGATTTCTCTCTCCCCACGTGTTTCTTTTGCTTAAGATTCAAGAGCCTGTTGGGAGAGAGACGAAGGGGTTCAATTCCTAAAATACATTTGAATATTCCATCAGGTAATGAATGCAGAAGTATTAGTATAAAACAATCAGAGAACACAGACCCAACACCTATTTTGTAGTCCAAGCCTAAATTATACCGAATATAATTAGCAAGCCAAGAATAAGGAAATATACCAAACGAGAAACAAAAATGTGCCCTTTGGTGCTGTACTCACCGTAATTTATATCCTCAAAATATCTAGTGAACAGCCCAGTGACAAAGGCATTGAAGATTAAAGCCTCTTTTCCTTAAAAACTGCTTCTGAGACTGGAATTACATCAGACACACCTTCATGCATTTGCCAAAACTGCTCACGTTATGAAAGCCAAACTTTCATTTAAGATTTTAAATGATTAGTGAGAAAAGAATGCGGAGTTATTCAAAAGTCACAAAGGGGAGATGGAAACTCAACAGCAACGTGCTCGGGTCCTCGGCAAACCTGCTTCTATCCTGGATATGGGAAGGGTTTTGTTTTGACAGAACCCTGAGGCAAAACCAAGGCATTCTTTTTGGGGGCTAGCATTAAAAACCAATACAAACAAAACATTTCGTAAAAGCTGGCCTGCCTGTCTTCCAGGAAGATCAAGGTCACGTTGGCTGAGACGAAGTTTCACGGAGACAGCTACCTGTGCGTTGAGCCTGCTTCACTAGCCTGTGGACGCAGGGGAGGGAGAAGAGAACCCAGGTCTGTCCCTGAAAACTGGTGTCTGAGTTCCCCGCAGGCCAGCAGGCAGAAGCCAGCTCTGACAGGCTGCAGAGTCCCCCTGGCAGGCCAGGCCCACAGACAACTGTCACCATGCTTCAGGGACCTGGGGGGAGAGGACTGGGCCTGAGCCAGGCCTCAAATACAGCTCCTTGGGACCACCAGCTCAGCTGTGCGTGCACGTGTGTGTGTACACGCGTGTGTGCACACGTGCAAGCACGCGAGAGGAAGGGCCCAGTGGGAGAGCAGAATAGAAAACGAGAGAAGGGCACATCTCAAGTTGTGACCACTAAGGGCCCCATGGCACACCTGGACCTATAGGCTGAGCCACAAACACCAGGGACAACAGGACAGGGGGCCCATCATCCACGGGCCCCACAGAGGAAGGGACTCCAAGCCAGAGGAGGAAGCAGCTAACCACTCCCGCCGACAAATACACCAGAAGTTCAGAGTATGATGGAGACCCTTGACCTCCAACCCTAGGTGATGAGCACCATAGCACGTGCCAAGCAGAGCAGGCGCCCTGTGTATACGGCTGCACTCCTCACAACGCCCTCCCCGGATGGCATCACCAGCCTCACTTCAAGGACGAGAGAGAGTGGCGTGGACATATATACACGACCAAATGTAAAACATAGCTAGTGGGAAGCAGCTGCATAGCACAGGGAGATCAGCTCGGTGCTCTGTGACCACCTAGAGGGGTGGGATAGGGAGGGTGAGAGGGAGACGCAAGAGGGAGGAGATGTGGGGATATATGTAGAGCTGATTCACTTTTTTATAAAGCAGAAACCAACACACCATTGTAAAGTAATTTACTCCAATAAAGATGTTAAAAAAAAGTTAAACAAAACAAAAACAATAAGGACGAGAGAACGAGGCTCAAAGATGGTGAAGTAACTCGGCGAGACCACGGAATCAGTACAGAGGAGGCAGGGCAGGAACCTGACCCATTCGAACCAAAGCCCACTGAGCCCGTGGTTCTCAGGGTGTGGCTGAGGGACCCCCAGCACCACTCACCTGGGGCGCACCCTCCCCGGGCACATAATGCATCAGAATCTCTGGAAATGCAGCTCCGGAATCCATAGGTTTCCAAAGAACTCCGCAGGTGCTTCTGATAAAGAACCAAGTCTGAACCCCTGTGGTGCCTGCCCGCCAGCAGCCAGAGGAGGCAGTGCGGCCGGAAACCTGCTTCGTGCGCGTGCTGGTCACCAACCAGCCGCGCCGGCGTGTGGCCACATGCACGTCATTCTTTACAGTCCCCACTGAGGGAGCCCAGACCCCAGGGGCTCCCAACCTAGAGCCTAGAGCCCAAAAGGCCCACGAAGACAGTAACACGGGTCTCGGAGTCCACTGCAGTATTTCAAAGGCCAAGAGAAATCATACCTTCGTTCCCTAACTCCAGGTCTAAGTGAAATGTCTTTGGAAGAGGGAAAATTTAACGGTTCATCACTTCACAAATACAGTGTGTCTGGACTCAAAGCCTTTACAGCCAGGCTGAAAACGGAACAGAGAAGTGGCACAGACCCCAGGCAGGCGCCGTTGCTCCAACATCTGGGCACTTCCCCACTGGAGCCACCTTGGGGCCCCTCCCTCCACCCAGCAAGACAGAAGACCCGGGTCAGTGCTTCAGGGAACTACGGTATTTCCCAGACAGATCCATAACCTTATTCTCTAGACTTAGTCCCAGCCTGTCCCAAACATCAAATGTCCCTTCAAAGGAACAAAGACTTGCAAACTCCAGGGATGGTCAAAGGTATGTGTGGGTGGCCTGAGGATAAACAGTGTTTTTGAAATTTGGGTAAAACCCGGCAGCGTGATTAATCTGAAGGGCAAACCATGCCTTTGGACGCACGTGTGCCTACGTTACAGCTCATTCGCCAAGTTTGAGAACTAAGAAAATAGAACATAAAAGCTTACTGAACCAACACCCCAAAAAATTGATCCACACATTGCTTTAGCCAACTAACTTGAGCCGAACTCTGTGAGAAAATGAACTGGGGAGAAAGTAAATATGGAAAGAAGGGATGGGCAAAAGGGTAAGGAAAGAAAATGCTGAAGGGAAGCAAAAGAGGAAGGACAAGTCAAGAAGCAAACTAGAAAAAAGGAAAAAGAAACAGGATTGCCAAAGAGGGACACTCTGTCCAGAGGAAAGGAGCGGGACTGCTCACACATTTTTATCAGGCTCTGCGGTTCGCTTGAGCCAAAGGCTTCAGATTACTATCACCCCCCTATTAGCTCCCACTGGGAAGCTAATTAGCTAGTTAGGTCTTTATCTTTAAAACCTCCATCCTCCAAACAGAAGGCGATGCCCAGGAAGGCGCGGAGCTACCGAGACAGTGGGCTCCAGTTCCCAGTCACCCCCGAACCCCTGCAAAGTCCTAGGGTCTGGAGAGCAGAGGGGACGACAGGAGCCCAGCCAAACCCAACCCGTGCACTTGATACACGGTGTGGTTTTTAAATTGTTTAATAAGATGTCAACAATTAGAAATCAGGAGACCTCACATAGAAAATCTTGTTTTCCAGCAAAAGAAAAACAAAGCACTGAGTTAGGCAGTAGCAGGGTCGGTCAGGTGGGGGCATCCCCTCCAGATGGGGTGTGGGCGCCTCCTGCCCACGGGCCTGTCTCAGGCTGGACCTCCCCATCTCACGCCCCCCACCTGTCACTGCGCAGCTGATCCTGAGACAGGCGAGCCTCGCAGCCCCCGGCTTCCTTGAGGCTAGTGACTGCCACACCCTGGGCGTCACCATCCTCACCTGGTCACACCCTGGAACGCTGACCCCCCTCCAGCTGCTTCCTGTCACTCACCTCGACTCCGATATTCCAGACCTGCCACAACCTCTCCCACGACCTCCACCTCTGCTTCTCCTCGACCCTCTCCCCTTGCAGGAAACTCCCCCTCTCCCCAACGAAACAGCATCCCAAACCTTATGCATCAGAAACCTCAGGGGCCTCACACCCTCTCATCCTGCCGGCCTCCCCCGCAGGTGGACTGGGCACCTACACCCCACCCTCCTCTATCCCAGGCCAGTAGAGCTGAGCCTTCTGGAGGAAAACAGAAAAACCCACGAAGGCCAAAGGCACCCCCGGGAATTCACACCCACCCAGGAATGCCCTGAGCCCCCCCGCGCCCCCTCCTCCCTCACCTTGCAGGTGCCCCACCCCGTCCTCCACTGAGAATACTGAAGCCCCCAGCCCTGATCTTTTATTAACCACACGCACCCTTTCCCTCGGTCCTCCAATTCTGAAGGTGGTACCCAGTTCCTCAAGCTGAAAACTCAGCCGTTATCCTTGAGCCCAGACCCTCCAAGCCAGTCCGTCACCAAACCCTGCCCCTGTCCCGCTCCCCTGAAAATCCGCGCACAGGCTGCCAACAGGCTGAGCCGTCTCCACACAAGTCTGATCAGGGCCCCAGGGCTTACTGAAATTCCACTGACGACACGCCTCCACGACAAAATAAGGCCCAGCCTCCTGAACCTGGCTTTCACAGCCACGCACAACGGGGCTCCAGCTGTCCTGACCCCTCTCCTTAAAAATGTGGCTGGGTTGTACACCCCTCCCTCCACCCCTAGGAAGCCTGTGCCACCAGCTCCACGGGCTCGGCACAACGTGCCCGGGTGTCAGATGCCCCTGCTCACTTTTGCACGCCCAGTACCTAATAAATGCACTGGCCTTTCAACGCACGTGAGCTGCGTGTTGATCTCAGGGCCCCCGGCCTGGCTCTGCCTAATGAGAACATGGCATGAAAAAGCAGGGCCTCTGGAGCCCCCGGACCTGGACTTCCCACCAGGCTGTTTCCCACGTGGGTGACCTCAGGCAAGGGCTCAGCTTCTGTGTTCTCATCTGTAAAATGGGGCCTTTAAAAACCCTCCCACATAAGGCTGACCTGAGGACCAGGCAAATCCTGAGTACGTGCCTAGCTGTGCATCTGAAACACGGTAGGCGGTCAGCAAAGAGCTCCACTGGGTGTTTTCAAAACCGTAGCTGAGGTTTCCCTCTGCTCTTCCAAGGCGAGGGCAGGCGGTCCAGCGCATGGGCAGAACTTCCGCACCGCCTGGCCATCTCACTCCTCATGCACACCTCTGCAAAGACACAGGCCTGAGCAGGACCAATGCTGTGTTCTCCCTGGACCCTGCCTCAGCCCCAGCTTCCCACCCGAGTGCAGAGCAAAGCCCCACCACACGCCCCGCTGGCTGCCGGCGGGTCCCTCCAGGGACACCAGGCGCAGGCTGAACTTGACTGAGGCTGGACTGTGGCACCACCGGTCCCTCGGAGTAACTCACCACGCTGTGGCACCAAAGGGAAACGTCCGAGGGTTTATGTATCTCAGCTACCCCATAAAAAAATTTTTTTCAATGCAACAGACATTTTTTGAACATTTCCTGTGAATAAAGCACTGAGTTCCCCACTGCCTGAGACAGAGATGCATAAAACAAGTCCCTGATGACAAACCGAGAGAAACAAACAGATGCACAGCTAAGTCTAACCCTGAGGAACAGCAAGAGAGAGGTGAGTCAAGAGGGACTGCGGCGGGGGGGCGTGGGGGGGGGAAGGAGGGGGGTGGTTGTGGGGACATGGGGTCATGGGTATGGCTGCAGAGCTGGGAGGGCTTCTCAGAGGAGGCAGCATCTGCCCTGGAGAAGAGGCTTCTGAGCGGAGCGCACAGCAACCGACAGGCGCGGAGGTCTGGAAGACGCAAGACCACTGAGTCACAGAAATTTAACCATTAAAGACCACAGTCAGAAAGTACTAAAATGTACTTAGCATGTTAGAATTTAACAACTTAGAAAATAAGTATATCTGGTAATTCAATCTTTATAATATCTTCTTGACTTATTTTTTCTTCTCTCACAAATTTTCTCTCACACATAGTGAGAAGGAAACCTACGGAAAACATCGACATGTCCAAGCTTTTCTTTTTCTTAAGAATACCTTGGAACAGAAATCAATCCTGCCAGAGACTTTTCCTCAGCAGACGGTCCCTGTGTTTCTGGCAGAAGACACAGCGTTAAACGAGAGAGACGTCACAAAAGGAGGGCATCTGCAAGGGCCAGCAGGCGGCACCGTCTCTGCCCCTCCTCCTTTCAGGAGCACTGCAGCCACACCCATCCCCACCCCGTCTGTCTACCCCTCACATTCCCTGCCTCCCTGCCTCCCACTAGAGGCCAGAAAAAGAGTCCAGGGTCCACCCGTGACTCTGCATACGCCCATCCCCGGGTGCCACCATACGAGGAACTGCAGGTCACTCAGGAGTCCCCTCAGTGCCCGGCACTGCCGACCTGCTAAACCAACCCTAACTTTCCTTCGGGCCTCCTGACACGTGAGGGCCCTAAGTGCCTCTGTCACTTAAGGCATCTTAGGTTGAGATGTTTGTCACTCGCAGACGAGAATATTCCAAAGGCGCTCCTGTTTCTTCAAGGCTGAAACCCTCTATGAGGGGAAATGACCAGTGAGCTGAAACCACAGAAGTTACCTTACTTTGGACCTAAACCCGAATGTCGAAATCAAACATTTTAGAATATAGAAATTTTTAAAGACTACAGGAACTACACCTCACAAGCAATTACCCCCTGCTCTACTTGCCTGACAAAGACATCTTGAGAGATATTTTCTTTTCGAACAGTAAGTGCTAAAGAGGGGTGGGCGTGGGTGAGGTTGAAGAGTGGGGGTAGGGCTTGCTTTCTCTTGGCCTCTGTGTAACTTCAGTAAATCACCACCATTATCAGAGAGAACGTGACACTTTCCTCTACTGCCTCTTGCCATTTTAGAACCAAGTTATCGCAAATCAAGGTAGGTGAATTACTGTCACATGCTACTAGGTAAGGTGCATCTCCTATAAGACGCATAGCTTCTATTAACCTAATCTTATTAGCGTCCGTGTGTAGCAGTATTGGAATGTGTATACTTCCAGAAAGTACATTAGAACCTCTTTATGAGTCTGACCTTTACAGTCAAGACTCGTAACTGCCTCATGAGCTAATCACTTGATATCATGCTTTGACAACAGAGATCAACAGTATAATAGCTGAATTATTGGCAGCAGAATTATAATGGAGACACTCCTAGGATAAAACCAGCGCTCATTTTCTCTCCTGAAGGTAAAAAAAAATCCAGCCCCCCAAAATGGGTGCCACTAATCTTCTTTGAAAGATTAAGCGTGAATAAGCACATTAATATTTGGTGACCTAATTTTTAAAATATTTCAGCTCAGTGCTCTTTTTCTTAACAGTTCAAAAATAACCCAGGGGGCACAGGTGTCTCTGTCCCCTTTCCTAGAGTGGAGGCAACTCCTGGCCCATCAGGTGGCTTTTGGTGCCAAAGACGTGGTCTCTGTGCATGTGACCTTGAGGAAAGACGGTCCAGTGGCTAGGAATACTGGCTCTTGAACCAGACAGCCCCACTGTGACCCCCAGCTCTGCTCGTACTAGCTGTGTGACTTCAGCAAGTTAAGTCATCTCTCCGCGTCCTGGTGTCCTCAAGAGGATAATGAAGCTATTTATGTTTGTTGTGAGGATTGAATGAGTTCATCATGGGAAGTGTTTAGGCAAAGCACAGCTCGGGGCACATTGCTCAAAAAATGTCTGCTGTCTTTATTATAATTATCGATACCCAGGCTTCCACCCCTAAGTTCTGGGCCTCATAAACACTTCACCACACCCCAACTCAAGGACTTACCAGGTCCTAGGCCACTATACTCCCTTTCCTGGTCCTCCCAAACCCCGTAAAGGCTCTGCCAGCACCCCAGTTGATAAACCCAAAAACGTACATCCACTACATCAGCAGTTTCTGTTGACTGTACCCCCAAGATAAATCTCATCACTCGCTGCTACCACCCCGGTCCCAAACCCATCAGTTCTCCAGGTCTCTCTGCTCTGTGAACCCTTCCTCCCTCGAGACTAAACTCTCACTTGCCAGCAGAGTGAACTTTCTAAAACACAAATCAGATATCTATAGGCTTACCATCTGCCATACTTCCAATTGGTGAAAAAAAATCCAAACTCCTCACCAGGGTCTCTGAGCTCCGACATACATTAACCCCACCAACATCTTCACCTTGATTTTCCACCCCCCACCCTGTCATACCAGCCACACTGACCTTCGTTCTGCCCACAAACACCCCAAACTCATCCCGAGCCTTTGCAAGGAGCTCTGCACTGTTCACAGCTGCCTAACCGCATCAGGGCAAGGGTCCCCTCCTGGGAGAGGTATTCTCGGAATAAACAGAAACCTCTCCATGGCTCTCAACCACATTTCCCCATTTGGTTTGCTTTATAGCTCTGATCACTATCTGAAATTCTTATTTGCTTATCCATCTACCAGCGGTCTCCCTTACCTGGAACGGAAGCTCCGTTAGGACAAGGCAAAATACCCACCTTGCCAGACAGAAGGATGCCTGTAGCACAGCTGGCACTCAATAAAGATGCAGGGGGCTTCCCTGATGGCGCAGTGGTTGAGAGTCCGCCTGCCGATGCAGGGGACACGGGTTCGTGCCCCGGTCCGGGAAGATCCCACATGCCGCGGAGCAGCTGGGCCCGTGAGGCATGGCTGCTGAGCCTGCGCGTCCAGAGCCTGTGCTCCACAACGGGAGAGGCCACAACAATGAGAGGCCTGCGCACCGCAAAAAATAAATAAATAAATAATAAAGATGCAGGGTGCATAGGGGAAGGGGGAGGGAGGGTCTGCCAGGACCCAGCAGAGATCGACCCCCCAAACCCCCACTCCTGAATCACACTGCCTGGGAAGCCTGACACCAACATCTAGTCAGGAAAGCAAATTTCAGCAGAAGAGTAGAAGGCTGTAGCTTTTGATCCTAATATACTCCTCGAAAAGCCACCTCAGCCTGATTTCAACTCATAGATATTCCTTAATCATCAGTCCCCAAATTAGGTTTCCCAAAATACAGTCTCTCGGGTGCTCACATCAACCCAGAGTGAACTTTCAAACAACCGCCTCTGAACTCTGCTTGAGTTCATTTAAAAAGGAGACAAAAAGCCCCAGCCAAGGTGCCTATTCTACCTCACTTCTAAAGGCTGGGAGCACGCAACTGACACAGGGGAAAAAACTCAGTGTTCAGAGGTTGTTGGGGGGGGGGGGGTGTCTGTGTGTGTGTGTGCCTGTGTGTGTGTATCTGTGTATGTGTGTGTCTGTGTGTGTGTGTGTCCGTGTGTGTGTATCTGTGTATGTGTGTGTCTGTGTGTGTGTGTGTCCGTGTGTGTCTGTCTGTCTGTCTGTGTGTGTGTCTGTGTGTGTGTCCGTGTGTGTGTGTCTGTGTCTGTGTGTGTGTCTGTGTGTGTGTCTGTGTGTGTGTCTGTGTCTGTGTGTCTGTGTGTGTGTGTCTGTGTGTGTGTGTTTTAACCAAAGAAAATCTGCTGATCTTTTTCCCTTAATTGGTTCTGGGAATCAACAACTGACCACAGGAGGGTAAGCGTTTGGAACAGCTTCTCCTTATTATCGAATCCTTGATTATAATGATTAAGCCTGGACTTGTGGTTCTACTAAACCTCACTGAGCAACCTCACGGGTCACGTGCACAAGTGGGGACCACTCCCCTCAGGTTAGCGCTGTGGCATCGAGTCATAAAATGTCATAAAATTAGCATCCAGGGAGGTCAGAACTCCAAGAGACCTTGAACATCACTAACACCACCTCTTCAAGACAAAAAAGGAAACTGAGGCTCGAGAGATTATGTGAATTGCCCAAGGTCAGTGCTAGTGTCAGTCAGAGCACGGACACAGGCCCAGGGCTATCCAACTGCAAGACCAGTGCTACCACCACCATGACGCCATCCATACAAGCAAGGATGGCAGAGAGCCCGGCTCTTCATGGAGTAATCGGCAAGCTCAACTTACAGTCTGCCCCCAACCCATTTCTAAATCCACTTGCCAAAAGGGCTGAAAACGTCCCCAAGAATGCTGCTCGAATATGTCTTCAATGTCTGCTCTGTGACACAGCAGGAAAGCAAAGAAGAAAAGGTGTGTTGTGGCTTCGATGGGGGACAGAGATCATTTCAAAGAGGTAACAGTAAGGACACAGGTGTCCCCAGAAACCAGAGAAGAGGGAAGGGAAGTGTTCTCAGAGGAAAGTGATCGCCTGAGCTGTGTCCCACGGGATGACCAGCAGGGAGGCAGACAAAGAAGCCAACAAAGAGGAACTCCCAGGAGACAGAGCACAAAATTGAAGACTCTGAGGCATGAAAAGACTGGTAACCAAGGGCAGCTAAGTGCTGCTGAAACGCAAGGTTCAAGCAGGGAAGAGATGCGAGATAAGGTAGAAGAGCCAGGCTGTATCCTGCAGGCCAGGAGCCACTGCAGCAGGAAGTCACCCATCACATCTGTGTTTTAGAAAGATCTCTCCCGCCAAGAATTGAGACAGGATTTGAAGAAGACAGGACGAAGGGCTTTGAAGCCTCTCTCACAAAACAGCCAAGAACGATGACAACAGCCAGCAGATTTGATTGGGTGCTGTCTATGTAACAGACACCGTTTCCAGCACACATAGTAACCCATTTACTCTTCACACACAGGAAGTGGAGTCTATTAGTACCTTTGTACAGATGAGCAAACTGAGGCCCAGTGAGGCTGAGTTACTTGTCCCAGGTGTCACAGCTAAGGGGTCGATCTCCTAACCAACGCTACACACTTTCCTGACAAGCAAGAGATCCAGGCCAGAAGCAACACATCAGTAGAAGGGACGGAGGGAGGGGCTGACCGGCCCCCCACAGCCTGCACGCTGCCCTGCCCTTCTGCTCCAGAAACCAAATCAACCCACATTAGGAATTCCGTGACGCCAACCTCTCTGCCCGACTAAACAGCATAAGCCACCTGAATGCAAGCATTAGGTGTCGGTCTTCCAAAGACCCGGAACGAATATCGGATTGACGGAAGCCCACCCAAGGGTCTTCCCAGGTCTCTGGGAAACAGCCCCAGTCGAGGAGAGAGGGGGCAGAGATGACAGAACCCATCTCCCCACCTATTTCTCCAGCCCCCCGAAAGAGCACAGGACCTGGAGCCAGGAGTGGGAGAGGACCGCCCACATGTTCATTTTGCTCTGATCCATCACTTTACCTCACTCGTCTTGCACTTGTTTAGCTGTAAGGTGGGTAGATGTCTCCTATCACTAGGCCTCCACCCAACTCAGATTTAAAAAATAATCATCTTTGACAAGCTAGCAACATCTACTGAAATTTGTAAAGTATGTACCCTTTCATCCCGGGATTACGCACCTTGAACCCATGCAAAGAAACGTTTGCATGTGTGTACAAAGTAATAGGAACAAGAACATTCAATCTAGTGTAGTTCATCGCTGCAAAAATTTGGAACAGTTTAGATGTCCAGCGATAGGAGAATGGTGAAATAAATAAATCATGGCATATCCTATATAAGGGGACCTACAGCACCAGCACTGATGTTAACATACATCTATACATACTGACACAGAAGACATCCAGGATACGGAGTTAAGTACAAAACAGCAAGTGGTGACGCAACTTACATAGTAACTTACATAGAAGTAATTTATATAGGACTCCTCTTTTCCTTTTAACAATGATAAATATATGGTGGTATGTGAAGAGGAAAAGTCTATAAGGATACGTTCTAAAATTGTTCATGTCTGGTATCACTTGGAGGGAATCAAGGAAAATGTCACATTTTTTATTCTTTGAATTCTTCTATGCATCCAACACATAATAACAAGACAAAACAAGGCCACATCATAGTCAAATTCAGGCAGCTTGCACTAACAGCATGAGCCTCAGAGGCCTCAGCATCTTCCACATCAGGTCAGGCAGTCAGAGCCCAGGTCACCTCCTCAGAGGTTTGGCAGCTCCTTTCTGGGCTTCACATCTGCTCATCTGACAAGCTCCCCACGTCCACCACAAGTCAGCTGATAGTCCCTCCGATTATCTCTCCCCCAGAAGTGGGTGTGCATTGTGGAAAGAAAGGTGACCAGAGCGGTCAGGATGGGAGGCCACGCTATCCAGGAATCAGTCTGGAACACACTGCAATTAGGTGTAACACCTTCCACCCACCACATGACAAATCCATGCCTTGTGGTTCTCGGAAACAGAAATGCCAAATGTCTCCCAACTGAGTCAAATTCTCTGGAATCTAGAAGTTACAGCCTGGATAAGGAAATTCTTCCAGACAGTGATAAGCAAAAAAAAAAAAAAAAAAAAAAAAATTAGTATCCCATCTTACTTCTAGAAATTCGAAGTATTTTACACTACAGGCACATACACATTACACACACACACACACAAACTCGATTAGATCTTCTAAAATACCACATGCAATAGTAAATTACCATCCCTGTCCACTAAATAATACCCAAGAGAAAGTAAATGGACATCCAGCAGTTTCTCCTGTGCATTTACTAAGATCTGGCCCATGATCTCATCGCCCCTCATAACTATTCCATGAAGTGGAGGACAAACATCTAGCCCCGTGTTCCGGGGAAAATCCTAAAATAGGCAAACTTCCTTTAGACTTCTGTGAGCAAAGAGAGAAGCCTGCAGCCTCACTGGATCCACACCCAGAAGAGCCCAACGCTTCCGTTCATGGCTCGGCGAGACCATGGTTGGGATTTTTGTCATCACTGCTGAGAAATGTTTACCCTGCTATTTCTGACCCTCTTGTGTAAATATCAGCTATGCTTTACCCCCCAAATTTCAAGCCTGCGTAAAGGGTCCTTTTTAAGGAAATCCCAAGTACACAAGTATCAGAGTTACAGAAGCTGCAATTTTTGGCAGAGAGGATAACGCTCCGGAAGCTGTGAGAGGGGCCGAAGGGGACCCTTCTCTCTGGAAGCCCCTGGGAAGAGGGGAGGGGGACTGGGGAAATGGGTTCATTTTGCCGTTACCAGCATGACTCAACTTTCTCAACTCTACGAAAGGTTTATTAAGTGAATAGTTTTACTTTTTCTCAAAGAATTGAGCAATTTTTTTTTGCAACATTTCAGCAACGAGTTGACTTCAAGTGACTCTGGAAATCAAAAGGCTCCAAGCATCAGTGTTTTAAAGCAGCAACAGAGGACAGAGGAAACTGAGGTCCGTGGTCCAGTACACACATAACACATACTCATGTTACTTGGGAAAAAAGAACCCACAGGATCTCCAGTGTTACTGTGGCTGCAATTTTATCAACTTGATGACCCAATTCAACTGAAACCAAAAAAAAAAAAAAAAAAAAACTCTTCCCACCCCCAGCACCTCTGGCCGTCCATCTCCCCCCTAAGCCAATGCCTACCTGCACAGCTTAGCGAGCAATTTACAAGTTCAATGCTGACACGCCCCACAATCGAGGAAAATGTGTCCACAACAAGGAGGTAAATGCTTTGTGCTTAGTGTCCCCCGAGCCCTGATGAAGGGCCTCAGGCAGTCAGCACAACACGGCAGGGGGAAGAGGAGAAACGGTGCTGGACCAGAGGGCAGGAAACCGCCCCCCCCCCGAACGTCCTTGATGACACGATCCATCCCACCTTGCCCACCCCACAGGTGCCGGGCGGTTTCCTCCCACCCAGACCACCACAGCAGCTCTTGACAGCATCCTCTGCTCCTCCCAGGACCACCTTCCCAGAAGAGAGGTCCACCTGTGCGGCGCCTCTCCTGACACACCATCCAGATCCCGCCTGGCCCCTCTCCAGTCCCGCGACCACTTGGGCAGCCTCGCTCGAGCCACCTGGGAAGGATGGGCTTTGACGACCACGACAGGTTTTTTCTTCCTTCTAACGTGAATGTCACCCCCTCTGAAGTCTTCCCTCATCTCCCCAAAGAGGGAGATGCCTCAGAGCTGTCACAGGGCCAGGCCCCATCCCCAGGGGCAAGTGACACGGAGCTGGAGGCACGCCCTGGCTCCACAGCTGACCTTGGCCCAGTTCCTTACACGAGCCTCCGAAACAACTCCCTAAGTAAGTCTCGGTGCCCACACTGGCAAAACTGGAATATAAGGGCTAAAGTGAGTGGTGATTCCATTTAAGGGAAATAATTTCTAGAGAGAACTTAATGCAATGTTTGGAGCTCAGTAAAATCTCAGAAAGTGGCGTCTAGTAGAATATTATTAATAAGTAGCAGATACTCAAAGTTAATCAAAGACACTCCAACGTCCACCAACCTGGGGCAAATGACATCTTCCCCAGGCCTCAGTTTCCTCACCTGTAAAGCGGGGGTGGGGGGAGAGGGAACAGGAGATGAGGGAAGGGCACTGGACTAACACGGAACAGAACAGGAAAACAACCAAGAGCTAAACTGTGTAACAGCAGCAGGCTCTCTGAGAAAGCAGAACTTAAGTTTCCCTAACTTGAGAAATGTGCAGTTCACGGCTCTCAGGGGCAAGCGCTCTCTTGGATGCCCTTCCTCCTGGGCTTTGCCTTAAATTATTTTCATTATAATGCTACTTAAGTCTGTCCAAATCTAAAGCTTCATACGCTTTAGCCCTTATAAAACTGTAAGGTGAGACAATGTAAAAATTGGATAAAAACCAATAAAAGAGAGCTCAGCTTTCGCTGAACGTGACGTATGACAATGATGCAATTTTGTTCCGTGTGCTCGACTGCTCACACAGTGTGTTAAGTACAAGAATACCTGGAGAGAGTTCCTGGCAACTCTGTGGGGCTCTACCACCGCGGGGCTGGAATCCCCTCAGCCAGCCAGCCACCGCTCTTCTCTAACGGACTGTCGTGAACCCTTTGTTCATGAATTTCCAGCCCTCGTCTGACCCAAAACACAATTTCTGTGATAAGTCCACATCTGTCCTTTCCCCTTCGCTACAGACAAGCAAAGGGGTGTGCAACAGACGATCAAAGGGGTGCGCAGTCTAACGCTGGCAGGAAATCTTTATGACATGCCTCATTTGGAAGGTCACCTGGATGTTACAGAATCTATGATTTTTTTAATTATTATTTAAAAGAATATTAAAAATTTACTTTTGGTTTTAAAAAATAACTTGCAAATTCCCAGGAAGATGTCTTTAAACTCTAGTTTAAAACACATTGTTTCCTCAAAAATCAAGAAAATATTATATTCTGGTGAAAGAACTGAGTAACTGTATAAATATTATAGATTTGTTATATGGGAAAAAAACATGGTTTACTAATAAAAGCGTCTTGCCATAGTATCCAGAAAGATCTTAGACATCACAGACCTAACTGTACGTGTTCTGGGTGCATTCTCTCTTCAATCCCAAGAACCACCCTATAAAGTAGGTGCTACCGTGACACGTGAGGAAACCGAGGCTTGAAGAAAGAATGAAAGTGATGGAGCAGCACCTAAACTGATTCCAGCAGCCATGCCCCCTGCTCCTTCCAGACCAGCCCTGAGAGCCTCTGCAGAGGACGGCCAGCCACGCACAGCAGGGATCCAGGGGAAACCAGCTGGGGGAGAGATGCAGAGGGAAGGTGGCATTCTCAAAGAAGAAATGACAGGACCTAGTGACAGGATGGATGGAGGCAAGCAGGTAAGTCCCTGAACCTGTGAGCCAGGAAGAACGGCTGGCCCGGCCTCCAGAAATGGAACTGCTGGGGAGAGAAGCCAGTGCAGGGGGCCAGACCTAAACTGAAACACAGTGGGTTTAAGACAAAAGGGACTTATTCCAAGTGGGGATGGATATCCTCTCAACAGATCACAGGCGAAGAGGTTGAAGTCTCATTACACAGGAATTATGTTTACAAGGCATGAAGATTATTTCAAACAGACAAGTCGGTCAAAAGTGTCCAGCACAAGGGAATTCCCTGGTGGTCCAGAGGTTAGGATTTGGTGCTTTCACTGCCAGGGGCCCAGGTTCAAACCCTGGTTGGGGAACTAAGATCCCACAAGCCTCACGCACGGCCAAAATACAAAAGCGTCCAGCATAGAAGAGATGGAGAACAAAGATAGGCAGGACAGGACCACTGAATTCTGAACATCTGTGTCTTTACTAATTCCCATAGACCAGTGCACAGTACAAGTCAGGTCTGGGACAGGCAATCACGATGGCGAAGAAACAGGGCTATCTCCCCATGACAGCACGTAAGGACTCATCCAGGCAACAGACATGCCCACTGTGTCCCAGATACTGTCCTAGGTTCAGCCACAAACAAAAACCCCCTTGCTGGCACGGAGCTTAAGTTCTGGCTGAGGAGACAAAGAACGAGCAAGCAAGGACACAGTCTGGAATCAGGGGGTGATGAATGTTCTAAGGGCTAGGGAAAAATATAAAGCAGGATACGAGAAAGAAGGAAGGGCAGGGGCAGGTATCTGAGATAATGTCATCTGGCGATCACGGAAGGACTGACTGAACTCTAAGAGGAGGTGACAGGATGAAACTCAACTTTTTAACCTAGAGAGGCTTGAGAGCGTTCACTCCAAGTGTCTGCTGCCTAGTAGACCAGGCCCTGCAGTGGTCTAGAGAGACCACAGTAAACACATGTTTGAAGGTAGCTGAGCATCGTGCACAGATTGAGGGGAAAACTGATGTCATCAGGAACACAGAGAGGAAGGCAGGAGAGGAAGACAAAACAACCGCACCACGTGGATGACCTTCACTTCTGCAGACCTGGATATTCTCTGACTCCATTAGAGAAGGACAGATGCTGGAGCAGTGATGAGCTTCAGGGGACAAGAAAGCAGCAGAGGAGAAAGATCTGCATCAGACTCAGCAGCCTTCATTCAACAGATAAACAGGGGTTTACCCAGCAGGACCCACTGGACGCCGAGCTCGTGCTCCCAAGGGGGCACCTCGAGGTGTCTCTGTTAACACACACCCCAAAGGGATGGGGCTGGGGGAGGGGACCAGCTGGAGGATGGGAAGGGGTAGTGAGGCCAAAGGTGAGGGCTCTAGTCCCCTGCAGCCATGAGAGGCTCACAGGGTGGAGACACTGCTGAGGACGGTGGTGCGGGTTCAGCAAAAGGTCGGCAGATTAGGTCAGTAACCACTGCGGCATCTGATAACTGCAGTGCCCGCTCCAACCACACCCACCACACCTGTACTAAAGTCACTGTCTCCCCACAAAGCTGCTGATTAAACCTTCTTTAATCTCTGTATCCCCCACAACTAGCAAATCCTGGAGGGTCAATAAAGGCTCTACTGAGGTCAAGCTTTCATGACAGGAGTAAACCAGGAGGGGCTAAATAACTGAGGTTCTTCTGATGGAGGTGAGAAGCCCAATAGTCCAGATTCCTGCTCAGTTGGCAGATACATGAAAGAGGAGAGCTGTGGGGTGGGGGGGTGTGGGGGAGCTGGCCATAGCGACTGTATCACACCAGCTGTACAGCCCTGAAAGTCACTTCAATCCTGAGTCTCAATTTGGAAAACAAGGGGATTGGAGCAAATCAGAGGCTGCAGACTTTCAGGGAGAGGAGATGCTTTTCTCAGTGCTGAAGGCTGGGGAGCATGTGTACTTTTGCTATTGGGGTTGGGGGATGCAGGCTTCCCCTTTGGCTGCAAATGAATCGCAGAGACGAGAACATAATACAGGTATGGCCACCACCACGAGGACCTTGGAGGTTTGTCCGAAGAAGAGGCCCACTGGTGACGTGGCAGGTAAGAGGACGGGCTGGGGGAGGGGGCCAGGACTGCAGTGAGCAGCGGTAATGAGTTATGCAGACCTCAGACGGGAGACAACGGATGCCCAAGCAAAGACTGTGAATGAAACATCCATGTTTTGGAGGCGGTTGCTGGAGTCTGGCTTGTACACACCCAGGCACACGAAAAGTCAGGGAGAAACAGATTTTACACAACTTGAAAACTATGAAACTACTTTAAGAGCTGTAAGAGCAATTACCCATATGCCAGACCACTTCTAGCCTTTGAAAAGCTTGTTTATTACCATATTTACTGAGGGCTATCAGACTGTATTTTGAGCTTCTGAGAAGTTTCCATTTAGAATCAGTAGAAATACCTGACACATCCAAACCCCATAATTTCCCATACCAAGCTGAATCCCCCAACATTACAGAAAAACCCACAAACTTTGCAGAAGGGAGTGAAAAGCCAATCCAGTCACAGGAAACCTTCCAGCTCTACAAAAGAAAACAAACAAACAAAAACACCACAAAGAGCACTGAAACATTTCTAGTCCAACAGCTTTTCACTCAAGCTTTAACAACTTTATTCTGAAGCCCTTGAAAAGTATTAAATTACATACAGTATTCTATATTCCTGGCAGTAGCAATGCCTAAAACTTATTATAACTTAAGGCAGTAAGTGAACTCATGACTTTTAAGTCAAATTTAAGGACGCTAAAGGCCAGACAGAACCATGTGTTTGAAAATGCCCGCAAAATAATAATGCCGGAGGGAACTGGATGGCTTTTCTGCTTCTAAGCTAAATAAAGCCTGGGGGGCTTTGCAAAGATCCTAGTGAGGACAATCACACACACACCCCCATTGCACACAGCAAACCATCCAATCAATTCTACACAGACCAAGGAAAGTTAATCCAAGAAGAATAACAACACTTGAAATGTTGAGAAAAACACAGTTCTGCTGTTTAAAACACTCTATCGGGCTGGAGGACAAATCGGGTCATTCTAACATGCCAGAACATTTGACTGGTGAGTGTTTCTGTGACCATGTCTTGGCTTTGTGTTAACAAAGGGTCCTGCAAGACATCTGAGTTCCAACGCTCGGGCCTCAGGTCCTCTCTCGCCTGCCAGCAGCCTCCCTACTTCCTGCACACCTTCGGATTAACTGCCCCGACTTCCTGCACAGCCCTGGATTTGGGCTACCTTCCTCCTTCAGGCTTACTTAAGCTAAGTTTTCCGGGCAAGCTCGAAGGGTAAAAGTTCGCAGTCCCTGACCCTCCATTAAAGCACAATCAGCATGTGTCGCTTGACAAGCCTGGCCGCGGCAGGGTGATTAATTTACATAAACAACTCTGAAGAGGTAACTCATCGCTGCAAGGGCAGAAGTCAGCAGGCTGAACCTGGCCGCTCTGGGAGCGGCGGCTGCAAGCCTGGCCCACCCGGCAGAGCCTCTGCTGACGTTCACCGCGGCTCCTTCCACGCAACAGGTCCACGCAGGCAGGGCACCAGGGCACTTGCCCACAGCTCCGCGCGCGCAGCCCCCCTCCTGCCCCGCCCCCCACGGCCGGTCCCGAAGCCCGGGCAGCTACGGCTCTTCCCGGCACGGCCCACCCGTGATAAGGCCCGGAGCACATTCTTCGGAAGATGCCGAGATAGCGCGGCTCTCTCGCGCGCTGCCCACCTCCTCCCGGCCCAGTCCAGGCCGAAGGGAAAAGGCGCCCCGGCCAGCGATCGGGGAATGCGAGACAAGGAGACCGCCCCGGGAGCCGGATGCCGCGCTCGGTCCTTCCAGCCGGGAACGGCCCCGGCCACCTGGCTCCTCACCTGCCCGGTCACAAGTGCCGGGCACTAGTACCTAGATATGTATATAAACTACTTATCGGCACAGAACGTTTTCCCAACTGCACAAGCTACAACGACTACTCAGAAAACAGCAAGTCGCTTTGTATAGAAAGAAAAGGAACTTTTCGGGAGGGGGAGGGGAGGGGAGGAGGAGGCGTGTGGGAGGAAGAAGCAGGTGAATGAACGTAGACGTGGTTTCCGCGGGACCTGCCTGCCGGGTCCCGAGGTGGAAAAGGGGGCGAGAGGGGAGGGGAGGGGAGAGGAGGGGACGGGGTGGGGGGAAGGGGAGGGCGCGAGGCTGGCGGGGCCCGGCCGCGCTCCCCCAGGGCGGCGCGCAGGTGAGGCTGGACACTCACCTCCGGCAGCTCGCGGAGCTGGTTGGCATCCAGCAGCAGCTCCTCCAGGCTGCGGGCGTAGCGGTAGATCTCCTCGGGGACGTAGACCAGCGAGCAGTGGCGCTTGTCGATAGTCTCCACATGACGGTTGCACCGCCACAGGGGGATGCAGTGGAACATCGCCGCCCGCCGCCGGGTCCCGAGCCGCGGAGACCTAGGCTCCCCGCCCGCTCCGCCCGCCCGGCGGCTGCGCTCCGCCCGCCGCCCACCCCGCGCTCGTTGGCCCCCGTGCTCGCTCGCACCTCGCGCCGGGCTCCACGCTCCCAAAAGCGCCCAGGAACCTCGGGCGAGAGCCCCCCCCCCCGGCCCCGCGCCCCCGCCCGCCCGCCGCTGCGCCCCTCCCACCCTCCGGCCGCACCGCAGCCGCCACCGCCGCGCTGAGCTTCCTACTCGCCGCCGCCGCGCGACTGAGCATGCGCGCCAGTGGGCTCGCGCCCAGGGCGGCTCCCGCCCGAGAGATGCTCCGCTCCGGGTTTTCGCGGCGACCTGGATCCGGAGGGTCGGGGTAGCAGCGGTCAGACGCTAGCGGTCCCCCTACTCAGGCTGGGACCCAGGGAGTGTCGCGGCATCGGAGGGAGCCCCTCTGAAGGAGCCCGGGGCAAAGAAGAGGCAGGGGCAAGGCAGCCCGGGGGGAGCAGAATAACTTTGTTTTTTACTTTTACTTAACTCGCTCTCCTCGCTCCCCTTCCCCAAAACCACTTTCCCTTCCGGGGTCAGGCGGGACCGCCCCGAAGCGTACCTTGCGCGCCGTGGGCGGCCGGAGCCCCAAGGTTCCGTGTGGTTTTGAGGTGTCTCCGCCGCCCTGGCTGCGGCTTTCTTGGCCACTTGCGTGCGCGCTGCTCCAACACCCCCCGAAGTGAGCGGGCCGCCCCCGGCCCCGCACGGCACCCCGGCCCCTGCCCTGCCCCTGGTCCTCGGGCACCGCCTGCAGGCTGTGTAGCATTCTCAGTAATCATCGTCTCTGTACACAGTAATAGGAGATCCCTCTCCGCAAACCACCAACACAGGCGTCAGAGAGTCTACGAGATTCTCACAGATGTGGATGCACCCCATCAGGAGCCCACATACAAAAACGAGCTGGCAAAGATTAGTTTCTGAGCCCGTTCCAGCCTGGCCAGATGTTGGTCCCTGGCGACTAGCCTGGACAGGTGAGGAGGGAGGAGCGGGAGAGGTGGGGCAGGTCTCGCGGGGGCTGCCGGCTGAGCATCCTCCATCTGGCTCCTGCGTTTCTGCACCAACACCCAGTCTCTTGCAAACAGTAGACTGCAGCCCAAGGAGTAGCTGGGGAGGACCCAGGAGGCTCACCACTGGGTGATAATGACCATTCCCTTGCCCCTGATTCGTATCAAGGGACTAGGACCAGAACCCTGAACTGACCCTCTTCCTATCTCCAAATAACCAAACTGGCTCCTTCGCAAAGGGTTGCTGACCAGGTGAAAACCAATCACATTTATGGATTGTTTTTTGGGGGTCTACTCTGACTCCTCACCTGGCCCCCTCCCTAGTCCTCACACCTTCTGCTTCAAGTGAACTGGGCCTGTGACCTCTGAGTAGACACCACCCAGGCTTTTCCACCCCCACTACTGCCCCCAAACTGCTAAAATCTGGAGCCACGGAATCCGCGTTTCTGCAGAAGACTGAAAGCTGAGTGCGCTCCATGGCCAAAGCAAATCTGGGTCCAAAACTAGTTTTTGCAAGGTATATGTGGTCTCAGTTCCAACCGTGCACCAGACAGTTTTCCTGGGGTGAGTGGGGAGGGGAACATTTCATCATTTCAACTCTACTAGGACAGCTTTTCACTTCCCAGTCAGTGAGGATAGGTCCAAGTACCATTGCCTTGTCTGCTTCTACCCTGGCATTATCACCTTAACTCTAATTCAAATCAATCCCTAAACTCCACTGCCCTACCCACTCCACCTTGTCCTGGCTTGATTCCTACATTCTCAAGGGAGGTTACCCGGACTTTGAACCTTAGTCACTCTTCCTTCATTCTTGCATTCCAGAAACCCACTTTGTGCCACCTTTAGTGGGAGACTGTGGTTCCTGCCTGAGAGCCTGGGTCTGGAATGGTAAGCAAGTCACTGGCCTTGTAAGTTTTCCAACTGCTTAAAAATAATAATAAAAATAAAGAAGGCCTGGCCCCCCATCTTAATCTTCTATTGACTTCCAGAGATTATCACACTAGATTATTATAATAAACACCAAATGTGTCTTTAAAATGTGGCTGATCTTTTTAAAAATTCAAACCTCAAGAAGCATTCCCTGTGTGCCTCTCCATGGCACTTATACTTCCCTGTGTTAGATTATTTTTGTATCACCTTAATCCCCAAAAGACTGTGACCTTTTGGACATCAGGTACTCTCTCACTTGCTCTGTAGACCCCTGCAACTACCATAGTTCCATATGTACGCTGAATGACCGGCTTGTCTTGGCTCTTTGGAAAGTCAGTGGCAGAATTCTTGACTTTCCTCATTTCCAAAGATTTGCCGAGAATCTGAAACCTTAGTCTGGTAAGAGAGAAGAAATGAAAACACTTTGCCAAGTGGAGAATTAGGGAAGCAATTCTTTATCCTCCTGAAGAGTTTGAGGGTTTCCCTATTGATATAATTTCTAGTTTCTTTCCCCATATGTATATGATTTGGACTCAAACAAAATTTAGACGACCATAGAAATCTAATTTTTTTGGAATAATGCAATTCATTTTCAGTGTGAACCATTTTTCACATCCGTTGGGGCTAGAGAGGTCTGACTTTCAACTCTGGCTCTGCCACCTAATAGCTTTGTTGAACAGGTTGCTTCACTTTTATAAGCCTCAGTTTTATCAGCACAAATGAGGACAATGGTCCACGGGTTGTTATCAGGATTAAATAAGATGGTGTTAGTAAAACGCTTAGCATAGTGTCAGGCACACATCTGTTCAATCAATAAATATTCACTATGTACTGGTTTGTCTGTGTAATCAACGTCTATCTTTGTTTTGGGGGTCACTCACTTTGGAGAAACCAGCTGCCGTGTTGAGCAACCCAATAGAGAGACCCACACGACAGTCTTCCCCATAGCTATGTGAGTGAGTAATCTTGGAAGCCAACCGTCCAGTCTCAGTCACGCCTTCAAATGACTGTAGAACCAGCCAATCCCCTAAGTGCAACCTCCTGATAGACCAGGAACCAGGACCACTCAACTAAGCTGCTCCTGGATTCTGAACTCTCAGAAACTGTGTGAAACAAATGTTTGTTATTTTAAGCTGCTAAGATTTGGTGTAATTTGTTACACAGCAACAGGTAACTAGTAAATGTACTTACCATGCTCCACACATGGTGCTGCAGATAGGTCTTGCCCTCATGAAGCTTATACTCTAAGGTTAAGAACGATATATTCTCCGTTAATGGGGGGCTTCCCAGGTGGCGCAGTGGTTGAGAGTCTGCCTGCCGTGAGGGTTCGTACCCAAGTCCGGGAAGATCCCATGTGCCATGGAGCGGCTGGGCCCGTGAGTCATGGCCGCTGAGCCTGTGCGTCCGGAGCCTGTGCTCCGCAACGGGAGAGGCCACAACAGTGAGAGGCTCGCATACCGCAAAAAAAAAAAAAAAAAAGTTCTCCATTTATGGTGTTGTTGTTGTACTATTATTAATTTTTTGACTATGATGGTTGTCATTAATTTCTTTTAAAGTGAAAGTCCGAAGTGATAGCTGGTAAGATGGGGTAAAATGGGGATTCAGAGGTTTGAGCATGTGAATTTTAAAGGGAGACACCACCCCCATCCGCTAGAATGACTAAAAAGAAAAAGATTGATAGTCTCAAATGTTACTGATATGGAGCAACTGGAACTCAGGCTTTGCTGGTGGGGGTGTAAAATGATAAAACCACTTTTGGAAAACAATTTTTAAGTTTTTTTTATAAGTATATACCTACCTTAATTATCCAGCCATTCTACCCCTGGGTATTTCCATACAAAAGCTTGTTTACAAATGGCGATAGCAATTTTGTTAAAGATAGCCAAAAACTGGAAACCATCCAAATAGTCATCAACAGATAAATGAATACTACACTGAAACAATGGAATAACAACAATAAAAAGAAGTTTGTTCCTCTTCTACTACTTTTCTAATGTTACTAATACTTGTAACAATGTGGATGAATTTCAAAAACAGCATGCTTAGCAAAAAAAGCCAGACACAAAAAAGTATATACTGTATGATTCCTTTTATATACATATATAAATTCTAGAAAATGCAAACTAGTATAAGTGGTACAACGTAGATCACTGGGTACCTGCAGCCAGGGATTCAGGAAGAGATGTGGATAGAAAGATTGATGGCAAAAGGCATGAGGGAACTGTTTGGGATGATGGAAATATTCTACATCTATAAAATTAATTTAAAAAGTTAACAAATAGTATACAGGTAAATATACCCAACAGGCAGTTGTAAATTACATCCAGGGCCAAGTCATGTTGTGTGATTTATTTATTGAGTGGCCGCTATGTGCCAGTCACTGATCAATTTACTGAGTTCTGGAGGCTGGGAAGTCCAAGATCAAGGCACCAGTAGATATGATGTCAGGTGAGGACCTGCGTCCTGGTTCACAAATGATCGTCTTTTCACTGTGTCCTCACACAGTACAAGGGAACAGGGGAACTCTCTGGGGTCTCTACTATAAGGGCACTAATCCTGTTCATGAGGGTGCCACCCTCATGATCTAATCACCATCCAAAGTCTCTGCCTCCAGATACCATCACATTGGGGATTACATTTCAAAATATAAACTTAGAGGAACACATATTCAGTCTATAGCATTTTATCTTCTCTGCTGGATGGCAGCTGAAATTTTGTGTTGAGTTATTTTATGCTTAACTGAGATGCTTGAAAACTGAACTACACATGCATAATTAAAGGTCAGTCAGAGATACAGGCAGAGTTTATGCAGAATTTGGAGCATCCACTGTCACTCAATCCTTTCTGAGGTTTCCCCCTTTCACTTCCCAACTGCTGTGGTCACCCCAGCTCTGTCAGACTGCTCTAAACATTAGCTGTTTTCATTTATACAAGAAATATTACCTGTTCTGTGCAGTAGAGAATAGTGGCTACGCTTGTTAAAACCATGAAAACAGAACCTCACCTAGTGTTATTTCCTCTTTCCAGTGTAGACTCCCCTTCAGTTTCCACTTGCTTTTGGTCACTCTCCAGGATCTTCAGATAGTTTTTTCTTAATATTTTGTCCAACATTATAATTGTTATCTGTGGGAAGGTTGGTCTGATAACCTTCCCACTCAGTCATTACTAAAGATAAAACACTATTCCCTGCTTTTTATTAATCAGAATCATTTATTTATTCAGCTTTACAGGTTGTAATAGTATGTAAACAGTCTAAAATTTCACATTACGAAGACTTAAACTGCTCCTCCATTCAGAGAAGTTACAGATGAGCAGTTTGTGTTTATCTACTCTTCTGTTTTTCTCAATCTGATAAATGTGCTCATGATGAGACAAATATTGAACAACATTTTGCCTTGATGGAGATGAGCAAACACTGTCTGTCATGTAGGCTGGTGGAAAAAACTCATAATTTTGCACTGAATTTTTGCATCTGCTGCTAACTAGGGATGAGATCTTGGGTGATTCATATTAACTCCAGTATTCATTTTCTTTATTTCTGCAAAAGAGATGAAAAATGCCACCCTCAAAAAGCTGTCAAGAAAACTGTGGATTAATGTAGTCAAAAGAGCTTTCCGTGCCCCAGAAAACTATACATTAGACATTAGTCACTGTCAGTACTCTTTTCTCAGTTACCAGCCAAAAGAAAGCCTATCCTGTGAGTACTCCATTTGGGTAAACAATATGTAAATTATTGGATTGGGAGAAGTTAGACTGTAAAGTTTTCAACATGAAAGAGACTATACCAGAGGAGCCCAGTACAAACTATAGCACCAACCACTGAATCCATCTTTTTCTCTGCCTCTGTCTCACACCTTCCGTCTCCAGTAAACAGAAACACGTGGGGCAAAGCCTAAAGGAGGCTCATGAGCACGCTTCCTCGGGTTGGAGCGACGATTTCCATTTGTATAATGCTTTTTAGTTTAAAGAGCCATAACATACACCATCTCACTTGATCAAAATGTATTTTTTAGTCATTTGGATAAACACAGAGGCTTCATTTATTGCTTCATTTGTTTTCCACCTTGATCCACAAAGGATTTAAGAAGAGCATAAAGATTATCCTTTACTCATATCACTCTTATTTTATAGTTATGGTGCCTACAATATAAATTAAAGTATTATGGACACTAAGTCTTCACTGAAGGCCAAGACCTACTGCATAAAAAATAAGAGAAAAAGATATCAATGAGCAGAACTGTGTTCCTTCTAACAACCAGGGTCATTCAGACAATTCAAATACCACTGCTAATAAAAGTGTGTTGATCAGTTCACTAGAATAAACCTAGAAAAGGTCATGTTTCTCCAGTGAATTTTGCACCATCCATAACATTTATGTAAACTTGACTGGAGAAATAACACCTTTTAAGCCCTGTCAGAGTAAAATGTTGTGAGGTTACTGATAAGGGTTATTTTTAATTTTAGTTTTATTAAGGTATAATGGACATACAAAACTGTAAGATATTTAAAGTGTATATCATGGTGATTTGTATACATTGTGAAAGGATTCCTTCATATAGTTAATTAACACATCCATTACCTTACACACTTAGCTCTTTCTTTCTTTTCTTTTCTTTTTTTTTTTTTTGGTAAGAGCATTTATGTTCTAATTTCTTAGCAAATTTTAATTATACAATACAATGTTATCAACTATAGATACCATGTTTTACATTAGCTCATAAGACATTATTCATCTTATAACTGAAAGTTTGTGCCCTTTTACCAAATTAACTCTTTTCCCTCTGCCCCCTGGCAACCACCTTTCTACCCTCTGTTTCTATGAGTTTGACTCTTTTTTTCAGATTCCACATGTAAGTGATACTATGTAGTATTTACCTTTCTCTGTTTGATTTTTGTGTATGGTATAAGAAAGGGGTCCAGTTTCATTCTTTTCCATGTGGCTCTCCAGTTTTCCCAGTACCATTTACTGAAGAGTCTATTGTTTCCCCATTTTATATTCTAGGATCCATTGTAGTAAATCAGTTGACCAAATATCCATGGATTTATTTCTGGGCTCTGTATTCTGTTCCTTTGATCTATGTGTTTTTATACCAATACCGTACTGTTTTGATAACTATAGCTTTGTAATATAGTTTGAAATTAGGACACTTGATGCCTTCAGCCTCATTCTTCTTTCTCAAGATTGCTTTGACTTTTCAGGGTTTTTTGCAGTTGCATGCACATTTTAAGATTGTTTGCTCTATTTCTATGAAAAATTCCATTGGAATTTTGATATTGATTGCATTGACTCTGTAGATTGCTTTGAGTAGTATAGACATTTTAACAATATAATTTTTCGAATCCATGAACATGAAATATCTTTCCATTTATTTGTGTTTCATTCAGTTTCTTTAATCAATGTTTTTTCAGTGTACAGATTTTTCACTACTTTGTTCCTAGGTATTTCGTTCTTTCTGATGCAATTGTAAATGGGATTGCTTTCTTAATTTCTCTTTCTGATAGTTCATTATCAATGAATAGAGACACAACTGATTTTAGTCTATTGATTTTGTATCGTGAAAATGTACCAAATTTGTTATTAGTTCTAACCGTTTTTGGTGGAGTTTTTAGAGTTTTCTATCTATATAATATCATGTCACCTGCAAATAGAGATAGTTTTTTGTTGTATTTTTTTTGCGGTACGCAGGCCTCTCACTGCTGTGGCCTCTCCCGTTGCGGAGCACAGGCTCCAGACGCGCAGGCTCAGCAACCATGGCTCACGGGCCCAGCCGCTCCGTGGCGTGTGGGATCTTCCCAGACCGGGGCACGAACCCGTGTCCCCTGCATTGGCAGGTGGACTCTCAACCACTGCACCACCAGGGAAGCCCTAGAGATAGTTTTACATCTTTCTTTCTGATGTGGATGCCGTTTATTTATTTTTTTTCTTGCCTGCTTGCTCTGGCTAGATCTTCTAATACTCTATTGAATAAAAGTGACAACAGTGGGCATCTGGTCTTGTTCTGGATCTTAGGGAAAATCAGCTTTTCACCATTGAATACTATGTTAGCTGTGGGTTTATAATATATCGACTTTATTATGTTGAGCTATGTGCCCTATATACCCAGTTCTTTGAGAACTTTTATTATAAATGAATGTTGAATTTTGTCACATTCTTCTTCTGCATCTATTGAGATAATCATATGATTTTTATACCTTAGTTTGTTAATGTGAATGTCTGTTTCCTTCCCCAAGTTAGGGAAGTTTTCAGCTGTTGTTTCTTCAAATAAGTTTTCTGACCATTTCTCTCTCTGTCTTCTCTTCCTGGATCCCTATAATATGAATATTGGTCCACTTGATGTTTTCCCTTAAGTCCCTCAAGCTGTCTTCATTCTTTTTTTTCTTTTTGCTCTTCTGATTGGATGAGTTTCTCTGCCCTTTCTTTGAATTCTCTAATTTTTTTCTTCTTCTTTATCTAGTCTGCTATTGAACTCCTCTATTGAATGTTTCAGTTTGATTATTGTTTTCTTCAGCTCTATTTTTTCTTTTTGGTACTTTGCTATTTTCTCTCTTTGTTGAAATTTTCACTTTGTTCATGCATTGCTTTCTTGACTTCAGTAAGCATATTTCTGACCATTATTTTGAACTCTTTATCAGGTAAATCACTTACATTTCATTAAGGTCTGTTTCTGGAGTTTTATCATATCTTTGTTTGGAACATACTCTTCTTTTTTCTTCATTTTCTTTGACTCTCTGTGCTGAATTCTGCACATTGGGTAAAACAACCATCTCTCCCAGTCTGGACAGAGTGGTCTTGTGTGAGAGATTAACCTTATTGCTCAGCCTGACCTGAGCTATTTGTTGTCTGTGAAACCTTTGTGATTGTCCAAGCTGCCTTCTTTGTTCTTACTGGCTCCCAGTAATTGAGGGTGTGCCAAGGCCCATTTCAATATGGGTATTTTCTCATTTGCCCAATGTACAGACATCACTCAACTAGTTTCTGGATTTCTTTTAGAGGAAATTGCTCTGTGTGTAACCATAGATTTAGTGTATCCAGAAAAGGAGGTGAGTTTAGGAGACTCCTATGTTGCTGTCTTAGACTGGGACTCTAATGAAGCTTTCTTAAAGAAAAGAAAGATAGCTGTGAACTTCCAGGCTGACATTTACCCAAAAAAAAAAAAAAAAAACTTTTTAACTGTTTAAGAATACCACGTAGCGGGGCTTCCCTGGTGGCGCAGTGGTTGAGAGTCTGCCTGCCGATGCAGAACACGGGTTCGTGCCACAGTCCGGGAAGATCCCACATACCGCAGAGCGGCTGGGCCCGTGAGCCATGGCCGCTGAGCCTGCGCGTCTGGAGCCTGTGCTCCACAACGGGAGAGACCACAGCAGTGAGGGGCCCGCGTACCGCAAAAAAAAAAAAAAAAAAAAAAAAAGAATACCAGATAGCTTGTTTTTCATCTTCCAATTATATTACTAATCAAACAATAAAGAAATATGTCTTATTTATTTACTTATTTATTTAAAAGTACAGTATTTATATTTTATCCAATCATATTTCTTTACTTCAGAAACCATCTAGAGGCCTCCTCAATTCTAATTTATTCTTAGTATTTTCCATTAGTGGATCAACCATCAAATCTTTTTTTTTTTCCATTTCCCCCCACAAAACACAAGCAAGAAATCTTTCTAAAGAGCATTATCTTGCTGTAAAAAATTTTATTTTCTTAATATGTTGAGTAATTTGTAAACAAATGCATTTCTTTTTATTAATTCTACTGGCACCTTAAAAGAGGTAAAAAATTAAAATGTTAGTGTGAAAATATCAGTAAGTAATATTATTATAAATCTATCATTTGGATAAGCTGAATCAATTTGTAGGAAGACAACACTACAAGTATATCTGCTATAAGAAAATCAAGCATGAACATACCTAATCTTATAGCAAATTTCAATGGGGAGATGCTTTCTCTCAATTTTGTTGCTTTGCCAAAAAAGATTTACTGCAGGATTTAAATGGATCATTATTTTAATACATTGAAATTGAATTTTACTTAGCAAAAAATTGTTTCATACAATTTTGTAGGTAGACCTCTAATGCACAAAGCTAAGTATAACTGTATTAGTCTTGAATATGATTATTATTCAAGACCTGTGCTTAACAGTGAAGACATTACTCTGTGAAAGTCCGGAGTCAATCAGAACATGAACATTCACCAGACAGTTTGAATCTCTCTTAGACCTGCTGTGTAAGAAGAATTGAGGAAAATTCACATTAAAAGCACAACTTGCTAAAATCTACATACATGTATAAGGAGAGTTTACTTGATAGGCTTGTTTCATATTTTTTTTTAATTTATTTTATTGAAGTATAGTTGACTTACAATGTGTTAATTTCTGCTGTACAGCAAAGTGATTCAGTTATACATATATAAACATTCTTTTTCATATTCTTTTCCATTATGGTTTATCACAAGATATTGAATATAGTTCCCTGTGCTATACAGTAGGCTTGTTTCATATTTTTAAACATCTTAAGTGATATAGAAAATAACAAACTTCACATTTATAAGAAAAACTTAAACTAATTCTCTTCTAGACCATAAAGTAAAATTATTAATAAAAACCACTGAATTAGGAATTCAGTGAGTCTCAGTCCTGGCTTTTCAACAAAATAACACTGGACATCAGAAGATTCATCTCTCCTGTGCCTGTTTCTCATCTCTAACCAGAGCAGATGGGATGACAAAGCATTATATATAAGGTCTCTGACAACTCCTTTTAAAAGGACTATAATTCCTCTTCTGCACAATGTTCTGCTCAGTGTACCTTTTAGCAAGAGTAAATGGCACAAAATCCATCATAAGGAAATGAGCCTTCACGTTTTCATTTTTGTAAACATTTCTCTTTCAGGGTTCACAGCCAGTGCATCTCCATTTTTCCATTATCACTTTTCCTCTTCCCAATGTAACTGTCATCATCAAATCGCTTTGCCTCAGAATATTCACCTGTTCATAGTCCCTTACATTCTTTTCTTTGTCTGTTCATCTGGCTCCTCATTTCTCTCTACTTTAGTGAGAAAGAATACTTCAAAAACAGAAATTGTTAAGTTTAATAGAGTGATTGGCTGTCACAGACAGCCCAATAATTAAATATTGTCCCTAATAAAATAGACTCTCAGTAATTATTAGAAACAGAAGAACACAAAGTGTCAAATTGTTGGATTGAACTTCTTAATCTCCAAGCAAGTCGTATTTATATAAAAGATAGGTTTTTCTACTTGTACAATAAAAATACAGTAAAATGTTAATATTTATAATACTAATTTAGTATTTATGATATGTTTGTCTAGTTACATCATGCATAGTTTAGTATTTACATAATCTGTCTTTGAAACCTGAAAGGATGCAACTGTCAGATTTGATCTACATGGTTCCCTCTTGGGAGGCTAATGCAGCTAGGCAGGGCCATGGCCAAGGGGCAGCCAGCAGAAGAAAGAGGAAAGAAGAGCCGAGAGATCATCCAGAGGCAGAACACTTCACCCTGGGGAGGTGGCTGGAGCACACAGTGGCTTAGTTGGGAATAATAAACAAGTTGCCTTCTCAGTGTGGGCTGGGAGTGGTATTTACATGTCACCATGACTACCTTCCTGATCTTTAGGGCTCCCTGAGGAAGGAAGCTGGAGTGTGTGTGTATGTGTGTGTGTGTGTGTGTGTGTGTGTGTGTGTGTAGACCAAAGAGGAGGACGTGGAAAATGTACCAGGGAGATAGCCAAAGGGAAAAAGGTTCTTAAGAAACAAACCAGATCAGAGGAAAGGTATAATTAGGCTTAGAGTGGGAATTGAAAGTAGCCATGGTGTGATAAGTTGTAACACTGTTGTATTGTGATACTATGCAAAAGAAGTCATGATTGTTATTATTTCGTGGGGTATGTTGAAGCTCTTCTGATACAGCCGGTTAAGCTGCTTAGTGTTTTTGTTCCCAAAGGGTGTGAGTCTCTTACAGAAAGACAGGACTAACTTTCCTATGAAAGTGATGAAATACAACTGGACACATCACAATCCCCAGGCTAGCTCTGTAAGACTAAACCACATTGTAGGCAGACTCTCATATGGCCCCAATGATCTCCACATCTCTGTATACAATAGAGGTTCTTGTATTATTCCCTCCTCTTGAGTGTTGGCTGCATTTATTGACTTGCTTCTAAGGAATAAAAAGGCAGCAAAAGTCATGGGATGTCACCTCTGAGATTCAATTATAAAAAGACCATGGCTTCCATCTTAGGTGTCTTGTCCCCTTCTGTCTTAGGTGGCTTGCTCTGGGGGAAGCCAGTGCCATGGCCTGAGACAGCCCTGCAGAGACACCCACTTGAAAAGCTTGGAAGCAGATCTCTTGAAACACGTCAGCAGCCACGTGAGTGAGCTCGGAGGCAGGTTCTCCCCCAGTTGAGCCTTGAGTTGACTGCAGGTCAGCTGACATCTTGACTGCAATCTCAACAGGAGGCTGAGCCAGAACCAACCCAGGAAGCTGTGCCCAGATCCCTGACCCAAAGAAACCTGGAGATAATAGATGTTTATTGCTTTAGGCTGCTAAGTTTGGAGTAGTTTGTTGCACAGCCATAGATGACTAATTCAAACCATGACAGGTAACACATAACATAGCTGAAATGCTATATAAGGTCCAGCGGAAGAGTTAGAATCAAGGCAGGCAGGGGATGGGACAGGAGAGATGTGGACGGTGACACAGCTCACGGAGCAGCTGTGTTGTCCTGTGTGCCAGGCACCTTACAGACACATCTGTGGTTATTCTCATTACTCTGGAACACTGGAACCGTTCTCCCCACATCACACATGCATAACCTAAGGTTCAGAAGGGTTAAATAATTTGCCCGACCCTAGGGAATTCCCTGGCGGTCCGGTGATTAAGACTCTGCACTTCCACTGCTGAGGACACGGGTTCAGTCCCTAGTCAGGGAACTAAGATCCCACAAGCCCCACGGCACAGTCAATAATAATAATAATAACAATAATAATAATTTGCCCAACTCTATAGCGCTAGTAAGTAGCAGACGCTGGTTTTGAACTCTGGTTTGTGAGAAGATATGCTAATAATACATGAAGGTCCTGCTTCTATTACGCTAATTGCAATGAATGACACTGGTAATGAGTGGAAAATCACACCCGATTGCACCTTCCAGACACATGCCTCACATTTCACTTGATAAGAGCTGAAGTCGGGTGTGAGCAGCTCTCTGCAGGAACATGAATGGTGGTAGTGTGGGGAGGGGATGGAGGAAAGCCCCATGTGGGTTACATCAGACACAACAGCACAGCCTCTGTTACCCCCCGGGACAGCTCTGGCTCTGGTATCAGAGTGACATGGGTTCAGACCAATTATTAGTTCTATGACCAGGACAGGTTACTTCTTGCTGGCATAGTTTCCTTCTTGGTACTGATTCAACGAGGCCACGCATAGAAACTGCTTGGCAGAGAGTCAGGCATATGGCAGACACTTAATAGATGTTCACAACTGATAATACTATTATTATGGTTTTCTCTTCAAATTTGCCTTTCTGTTAATAAATATGTAATTACTAGTACTGCCTTTTATGCTCATTAGTCAGAGTGATTGTTTTTTTAAGGGAGGGAAAACTATTTCCCTACAATAATTGGGTGAGAGAGTTGAGGCAGAAAAAAAAAAAAACAACACTAGAATATGAGAAAAGGGAAAGGGGAATAAAAACAAAAGGTCTGTGTTTGTGAGATAATGATTGTGAGAACAGTGCTGGGAGCAGAGGCAGGGAGGCATGTGGACCCTGTCTGCAAGGAGCAAAGGCTGCATTTTATCCATCTTCCTATTGTCCTAACACCATCAGGCCCACGGTCCTTCCATGAATGCATAATGAGCTCTTTCATTCAGCAAACGCTACGCAAACTTATGGCGCACCATCACGCTTCCACGAGGGTAGCATCGCAGAGCTTCCGTTCTAATAAGGCAAGAGAGGCAATCAACACGTAATATACAGAGTAAATCTACATACACAAAGCGTGAGCACATTTGGAAAGTAATAACCGCGAGAGAGATTTTAAAGCAGGAAAAGGGGCTGGAAAGACCAAAGAAGGGGTCATGCTGCCTAAACCAGGGTGATCAGGGCATTGGTGGCTTCCAAGGCTGCCTTCTGAGCGTGGTGGGAGTGGGGAGCCTCTTTGGAGGGGTGCAGCCTGGGCGAGTCTACAGGGGAATGCTGGGGCGCGCAGTGCTGGCAAGGCAGGTGGCCAAAGCCAGAAGTGGCACCCCACCAGCTAGGTAGAGGGGGAACCCACCAGTGATTCGGTCCCTAGCAAAATTCCACCAGATCCTTGACCCCTTGGCACTCACCCTAAAAGGAGTCAGCGAATCTTTTTCACACATGGACAGGCACTTTTCAACCCGCTGCCTCTGCACTGGGACTTGGCTGTGAAACCTTCAAGAGTGGAGTCTCCACAGACACAGAGAACACACTTGTGGTTGCCGAGGGGGAGGGGGCAGAGGAGGGATGGAGTGGGAGTTTGAGATGAGCAGATGCAAGCTATTATCTATAGGATGGATAAACAACAAGGTCCTACTGTAGAGCACAGGGAACTATATTCAATATCTTGGGATAAACCATACTGGAAAAGAATATAAAAAAGAATGTATATATAACTGAGTCACTTTGCTATATAGCAGAGATTAACACAACATTATAAAACAACTATACTTCAATTAAAGAAAGATTAAAAAAAAGAGTGCAGTCTCAGTTTCCCACAGCTCCGCGGCCCTCCCATATGTAAGCACCCCTAGTTTTCAAAGCCACGCGTTATGCAGGCTCGTCTTCCATGTGTAGGTCTCCAGGGCCAGGGGGCCCAATGTGGGGCTTGAACACCTTTCTCCTAGGGGAGGACCTCGCCTTTGTGATTTCCCCTCCTGCTGTGGGTCCCCTCACCGGGGGTGTGGGTCCAACTAGACCACATCTCTGCCCCTCCTACCCATCTCCATGTGATTTTTGTCTTTATATCCTTAGCTGCAGAAGAGCTGTCCTCCTAGACTTCAGAGAGAGCTGCTCTCTATGGAGTCGTGGTTTTGGTTGTGTCCATGGGAGGAGGTGAGCTCAGGGTCTTCCTACTCTGCCATCTTGATCCTGCCTCGTACCTTTTTCTGTTTATTCTAACTCACTCTTTTAGATGTATATTGTGTGTGTGTGTTTTAGAAATACATTAGCACAATGGTAAATGAATACAGTGTACAAATAAGTTAAAATATATTGGGGGAGTTAAATGAAAAAAGAAAAAGTCGGGCTTCCCTGGTGGCGCAGTGCTTGAGAGTCCGCCTGCCGTTGCAGGGGACACGGGTTCGTGCCCCGGTCCGGGAAGATCCCACATGCCGCGGAGCGGCTGGGCCCGTGAGCCATGGCCGCTGAGCCTGCGCGTCCGGAGCCTGTGCTCTGCAGCGGGAGAGGCCACAACAGTGAGAGGCCCGCGTACCGCAAAAAAAAAAAAAAAAAGAAAAAGAAAGAAAAGAAAAAGACATGTTTGGTTCTTTAAAACAAAAAAACAAGTAATTTCTAGGGTGATACTTAGGCACCATGGAAATATTATTCTCCAATGACCTTTCACCTAGTAGTTTTAGCATTCATTGATGATCTTTGGCTACATCAATTATTTAAATGGGAGCTGCAAAAATGACGCGTTTTCTAGTTCCACGCTTCCTCCTAAATCTGTTTGCTGGCTTTGTTCTGGGAAGAAAGAGCTTTCTCTTGTTAACTGGGGACGAACTAGGACCACTGAACTTCAAAATTTCAGGCTTTAATGACCATTGCTATTTTCACCAAAGCTGCTTCTTTATGATTTTGTAGATTGTGCTTTGCACAACTCGAGTGGTAGGGAGCTGACGTAGTAGTCATTGTAGATTGTGTAATTATTATGACAATTTTCTGGAAGACAGCAGCAAAGCTTCTTGAGAAAGGGTCCTCTTTTCTAATTTAGTCCGAGCTGCACTCGGGCTGGCGGCTGGGACATATGTACCCCCATTCCTGGCCACTCACCTTCAGACCTTGGAAATCAGCCTCTGGAAACCATTCTGGGATGTTCCCCAGCAGTGTGCTTCTCCCCAGAACTCTGTCCCACCAGACACGTTTCTCCCATTCTCGCTTTCTTTCCTACCATCCTTTATCATCTACTGGAAGAGCACTGAGGCAACTCTGAGTTGGGGGTGTTTTCAGTGTAGAGGAAGAAAGGGAAGGTACCTGCCATTCACTGATGTTTTGTGAATGATTCCGGATGTTTTGTGCACTCACCAGTTTTCAGAATCTTCTCTCTTCTGTCCTGTGTAGGAGTAAACAGTACCCACCATTCGTTTCTTTACCTCCTTCTATTTCTAGCAGACTAGAATTCTACAAAGGGGTACATTTTCCGATGTATTTATAGGCAACCAAGAGAAATGGCAAGACATTTTACTCAGAAACATTTGCACACCTAGTCAGTGATGCTTAGTGAAAATCGTCTGCATCTAGTGGGATGGAGCAAAGTGTCTTCTTATGGACTCATTAAACATCTACGGGGGCTTTCTGGTGGTGCAGTGGTTAAGAATCCGCCTGCCAATGCAGGGGACATGGGTTCAAGCCCTGGTCCAGGAAGATCCCATATGCTACGGAGCAACTAAGCCCGTGCGCCACAACTACTGAGCCTGTGCTCTAGAGCCCACAAGCCACAACTACTGAACCCACGTGCCACAGCTACTGAAGCCTGTGCGCCTAGAGCCTGTGCTCCGCAACAAGAGAAGCCACTGCAATGAGAAGCCTGTGCACCTCAACAAAGAGTAGCCCCCGCTCGCTGCAACTAGAGAAAGCCCGCGCACAGCAACGAAGACCCAACGCAGCCAAAAATAAATAAATTAATAATTAAAAACAAACAAACAAACAAACATCTGCAGGGTCGCTCTATTCCCAGCTCACCTAGAGCAGCTGTTTGCTTAAAAGCTGTCAAGTCCACCTCCCCTTTGTGCTCTGTGTTTCAGCAATTCACAGAATGATGGAAATTTTCAGCTCTTTCTCTCGCCTTCTTCCCAGGGAACGTGTTGGCAATTACAGCCTTTCCTTGACAAGGTCCTTTTGACACAGCACGCTGATGGCAGTTGCCTCCAGGAGGGTTCAGCTGTTTCAGGAACAGGGTGACTGTCAATTGCCTCGATTTCCACTGGCTACCACTTTTGTTGTTAAAACTTTTCCAGGACTTTTCAAGGTGGTCTTCTTGTACCATCATGACAATTTTCTTTTCTCACCACGGGTGCTGTCATGTATAATTAAGCTCTGTGCTCCAAAATGAAGTCGGAAGTGGTGATTACATTACCATCAGCTGAATGCCACCAACTCTATCCCTATGAAATTTCGAGAAGCTTCATGCAGTGACTTTTATTTTTTGCCCTCTTTTAACAAGAACTCAGTTCATACACCTATGAAACATTTCACTTTCGAAACTAGAAGACAGGTTTGAGCCACCCTGTCTGTATCTGGAAATCAGAGTTTTTTCACCTTGGCACTATTAACATAGAATGTTTACCAACATCCCTGCCTCTACCTGCTAGATGCCAGTAGCACCCCTCTCCCAAGCTGTTACATCCAAAAATGTCTCCAGTTATTACTAAATGTCCCCTTGGGGGCAAAATTGTCTCCAGTTGAGAATCATTGTTCTAAATGATAAAGTATTGATATAACTGTGTTCAGTTTGGTAACATACATTTCTTTTTTTGACATTTTTTTTCTTTTCCATTATGGCTTATTACAGGATATTGAATATAGTTCCCAGTGCTATACAGTAAGACCTTGTTGTTTATCCATTCTATATATAATAGTTTGCATCTGCTAATACCAAATTCCCACTCTATCCCTCCCCTTCCCCCTTGTCAACCACAACTCTGTTCTCTATGTCTGTGAGTCTGTTTCATGGATATGTTCATTTGTGTCGTATTTTAGGTTCCACATATAAGTGGTACCATATGGTATTTGTCTTTCTCTGGCAGTCTTACCTCACTTAATATGATAATCTCTAGGTCCATCCATGTTGCTGCAAATGGCATTATTTCACTCATTTTTATGGCTGAGTAATATTCCGTTGTATATATGTACCACATCTTCTTTATCCATTCATCTGTCGATGGACATTTAGGTTGTTTCCCTGTCTTGGCTATTGTAAATAGTGCTGCTATGAACATAGGTGTGAATATATCTTTTCAAATTATAGTTTTGTCTGGATATATGTCCAGGAGTGGGATTGTTAGATCATATGGCAACTTTATTTTTAGTTTTTTTAGGAACCTCCATCCTGTTCTCCATAGTGGCTGCACCAACTTACATTCCCACCAACAATGCAGAAGGGTTCCCTTTTCTCCACACCCTCCGGTAACATACATTTCATTGTTTTATCCTTACCTTTAAAAGCCTCCCAAAATCTCTGCCTTGCCTAAAGATATAATGGAAATAAAGTTCTTAATCTTACCTATTTTTCTACAGAGTTATCCAAAGTGATTCCTAATGAGTGTAACCAATCAAAGGGGTAATAGGGAGGGGAATACTTCTTTTCTGTATAATAGACTAAGCAATGCCAGTTTATTCACTGTGGGTAACTTTAAAAACACCAGAAGAAATGGGTAAAAAATAAGAACTTGTGCCATTTTGTCACATGATCAACCTGTTGATTTGTTTTTAAGAGTAAGATATTTTGGAAACCTAAGTTTAATAGCAATTCTACCACCATTAAGACTAGGTTCCCTCTAAGATGATTATTCCAGGACCTAAGATGATACAATGATACAGGCTGATGTGATCTTCCAGGCAACCTCAACACAACTCTTCACTGGCAGCCAGGACACTGAAACCCCTTGTGGTACAGTAGTGTATGTGTGCCTGTGTGTCTCTGTGTGTATGTACGTGTGTGTATGTGTGTATATGTGTATGTGTCTGTGTGTACGTGTCTGTGTGTATATGCATGTGTGTCTGTGTATGTATGTGTATGTGCCTGTGTCTGTATGTGTATGTGTATGTGTGTTCATATGTGTGTGCATGCATGCGTGTTTATGTCTGTGTATATATGTGTGTGTATATGTGCATGTATTGTGTGTGTGTGTGTGTGTGTGTGTGTGTGTGTTTTCCTTGCTGTCATGGTCCTCGAGCATTCTCTTCCCTCCCTGGCTCTGCTCATCTGACTGTTGCCGATCTCGGGAGGCTGAGCTGCTTTTCCTTTGCTTCCCTGAAATGCTTCCCTAGAACAGTGATTCCAGCCCAGGTTGATTTCTTCCATCCTTAAATCCTCAGTGTGTATCCTCTACAACAGCATCTCCCCATTTTCTTGGAATGTTTCATTGGTTTTATACAAAAATGTGTTCCATGTTCAAATAAATGGGGAACTTGGCATTAACAAAAGGTCTGCAGATTACATTGCAGCAGACACCCGCCAGCCTTCATAGGCTAATATGCACAGAGAATCTCCAAGGAAGGGGCCCCCTGTGAGTGTTTCCCCAGCTTAATGCACTCTGGGACAGTTCACAAAGCATCTAATGGGACTAGAGTTTCTCAGAAGACTTTTCTGCACCACTCATGTGACACTTAGCATATGCTATGTTATATTTTTGTCTCTTCATTTCATTTCACCTTCCATACATCATATGGGAAACTCCAGGGCAAGAATAAAATTCTAGCCATATACACAGGAGATGCTCTGTAACTGTGTTGATATAAAAATGCAAATCCACTTAACAGATGACCTTTGATTTAGGGCCCCCAAAGATGGCTGTGCAGGTTGAGAACATGAGACTTTTGGGGGCGACATTCACCTCCAACATGAGGAGGGCTTCTGCAGGCAGCGCACGACCTGGGCAAACACACCGGGGGCCCCCATCTTCCAGCCCTTCTGCCCGGGAGTGCTGTGTTTTCTTCACATCCACCAGAACCTGAATGCAGCAAATCTTCACATGCTCTTACATATTTCATTCATATTTCATTTTAGGAACCTCCATACTGTTCTCCATATTTCAGTCAGAACCATATCCTTTACTGAAGATTTTATGCGACAAACAGCAGAGGGGATTTGCATTGCCCCCGGTCAGCAAATATTAAAAATTACCCGTTAGACCTTTCTATTCTCCTGAAGACACTCTTCAGCTCTGCCACTAGGGTGGGTCTTGTTTTCTCTGTCCTTCCTTCTAGAAGCACGCTGACTTTCCCCCTTGTAATTTGCTTTCTCTGAACCACTGTGGCAAGGCACAGAAAAAGGAAGCAAACGGCCTCAAGCCACCACAGAAAGTCTTTATGACATCAAGGAGGGGCAGCTGGTGTTTGAAGGTTTGGGGCAGGGATGAAGTGGGAATGTCAGCAAAACAAACCAACCTGGAAAACAGTTGCTATGGCTTAGATAGAAATATCTATACATGTCAATGGGCTCAAATTACACAATGGGATAATGTCTGCAACGTGCATATGGTTCCTGCGCTGAATTGGGAAATGCGGTGTGGTCCTCGCCATTGCCTGTCTGAGACCTTCAGCAGCTCATAAGATGCTACTGGCAGCTCTGTGTGCTCTGAGCGCCCCCAGCAGGAAAACTGGGGTTGGACTGGTAGAACACTTTTTTTTTTTTTTTTTTGCGGTACGCGGGCCCCTCACTGTTGCGGTCTCTCCCGTTGCGGAGCACAGGCTCCAGACGCGCAGGCTCAGCGGCCATGGCTCACGGGCCCAGCCGCTCCGCGGCATGTGGGATCTTCCCGGACCGGGGCACGAACCCGCGTCCCCTGCATCTGCACTGCGCCACCGGGGAAGCCCTGGTAGAACCTTTCAAAGGGCAGCATGGAGGGTGGTCCTTCCCACTAAAATATGAGTGGGGAACTTTAGGGTCAATCTTCAGGCAAGTGCAGTTTTACATGACATCTACTGGAGGGTGGGAGATGGGGGTCCACAGGAGGCAGGATCAACTGATTTCTAGGCCCCCTGAGTCCAGAAAACAATGCTCTCATGCAGCTGCTGTTAAAGGCTAGTGACCAGTGGGGAGGGCAAGGCCCCAGGCTCAGGAAAGCCCTTTCTTTTGTAGAAACAGAGTCAGAAGCCTAACAAAAGTGGAACCACCCTTCAGCTCTGAAGTGCTGAGAGGACTGCGAGTCTTTGGACCATTTTATGAAGCAGTTTTCAGTCAAATCCTGGAGCTTTCCACAGAAGGGGAGTTACACCCTATTATATTATGTTAGGCACTTGTTTCTCTGACAAAGTTACTGACTCAGGCAGGTCGAGGTTTCTATCTTGACTTTGCTAATCACTTTCAGAAGTTATGAGATGCAGAGACAATGATGGTGGCTATTAGATCAATGGTTCCTAAGCTTTGCTGTGCTCTAGAATTTCCTGGGGAGCTTGTCAATTCCTATGGCCCCGTGACCAATTAAATCAGTGTGTCTGGGGGTGGGGGCCAGGCAGGAGGAGATTTTTAAAGATTCCCAGGTGATTGCAGTGTGAGCAAAGCAGGGGACCCGAGGTACTAAACGGTGCCTTCCTTACAATAGCAAATGATCGGCTCCTGGTTACCTGTTTAATAAATCCAGGTTTGCCATCATTGAGTTTGCTTGCTTCAAGTAAGGCACATGTGTAAAGTATCTGATATGACTAATAATTACTCTTTCTGTGTAGAAGAAAATGGCCCCACCCCACAACTATGAGATCAGAATCTGCATTGGAACAGGATCCCTAGCTGATTCTCTTGCACATGAAGGTTTGATCAGACTGTGACTCCTGGAAGGCCTGGATGAGACCAGAACTATCCTTGTTTCCCTCATGGCCTCCTGATCCTTGCAGACAAGAGTATTTAAGAACTGATGGCTGATCAACAGATGAATGGATAAAGAAGTTGTGATACACACACACACACACACACACACACACACACAATGGAATATTACTCAGCTATAAAAAAGCATGAAATAATGCCATTTACAGCAACATGGATGGACCTAGAGATTATCATACTAAGTGAAGTAAGACAGATAGAGAAAGACAAATACCATATGATATCAATTATATGTGGAATCTAAAATATGACACAAATGAACTTATCTATGAAACAGAAACAGACTCACAGACATAGAGAACAGACTTGTGGTTGCCAAGGGGTAGGTGAATGGGCAGGGGGATGGATTGGGAATTTGGGATTAGCAGATGCAAACTATTACATAAGGATAGATAAACAGCAAGGTCCTACTGTATAGCACAGGGAACTATATTCAACATCCTGTAATAAACCATAATGAAAAAGAATGTGTATATATATATATTTTTATATATATATATGTATATAAAACTGAGTCACTTTGCTGTACAGCAGAAATTAACACAACATTGTAAATCAACTACACTTAAATTCTGCATACAAGTTTGTAGACCCCCGGAAGCCCACACGTGAGCTCCCTGTGTCCCTGGCAGATAAAACTTGAGTCTCAAGTGATCACTGAGATCTTGAGGTGTGTATGCAACTTCCCCCCATCTTCAGAATCAACAGAGGGTAGAGCGGGATTCTAAAAAAGGTCCTGATGACAGGTTAATTAAAAGGCTAAACCAAAAATAGTTTGACAAGGGCAAGGCAAAGATGTTTATTTAGGCCTTTACACACAAGCCTCAGGAAAGTGTTTTGACTAGCACTTTGGTTTTCTTACTTCTTTCTTCATGCTGTGAATTTCTTCAGCTTTTTTTTAAAGGTTTAAATAGATCTATGATCAGAATGACCATGAACTGTAACAGAACAAGAGAATCGTACCTATTACAAATATCCAGACCCTGTCTAAAATAGATTGGACAGTCTTTATAGGAAAAAAAAAAAAAGGCTTGCTTGCATGGGCTCCACACCCAGGCAATTAGCTCTGTTATTGAGACATAAAGCACCAGGGGAGAAGCAGGCTGTCAAATGTACCATGAATATGTATGTCTGGGAGTAGGATTGGAAACGATGCATACATTAGGTTTGACTCACATAGCCAAATTAATGGTGATTGGCAGTAAAAAAAACACTTTCTACGGTTTCTGTGCCTTTAGCAATTTGAGTCATAATCTATTTAATGCTTGGGGAATAATAATTTTCCTTATTTACCTTCTGGTTTATTCCATGTAAGACATAAAATGGATTATACGGATATATGTGCCATGGAAGAAAACACAATCTTGAATAAAAGAATGAAAAATATAAGCCAAATGAAAAATAAGTGGGAAAATTATGAGACAGCAGTCAAAAAACTGCATTCTCTAGGTCCTGTGTATGTGAGACATGAGAGCCGCTGATGGCTAAGACAGAGGGTTTCGTTGGGCTCTGAGTTTTATTGTATGAAAACAGGAGTATTTTCACAATCTGCTAAAATAAAAAGATCTATTTCTGTAACTGAGACTAGAGGAAATAATGCCTCCTGCATTGTCAAAAAGAGGACCTAGTAAAAAATTGAAACACTTCTTTCAACTTCTGTACAGCCAAGAGTTTTGTAAGATTACAGCATCAATCAAGTCGTTGAAGCATAAGTTTCAAGGAGGGGCAGACAAAACACGTTTTGTTTAAAATACATGGGTATTTTATCCACTGCAAACGGCTACCAGAGCTGCCAAGACACACTGTCCATCCCGACCTTGACCCCTCTCGGGGGAGATTCTGGTACAGCTCAGTGACAGGGGGTCTGTATGCCTCTCATGTAACCAACCCACGGCCGAAGCACTGGTCATAAAAACTGCACACAATCTTGCATCAATATTATTTCTAACATATTTCTCGGCAAGTCGATAAAAATATAGTAAAGATTAGTTATGCAGTAACTGTCAGCTCCCTGCCTGCCCCTTGGGTAGAACCTCAGAAACCCACACTGACAACTTTTCAAGGCAGAGAATATCTTAAAAACTAATAGGATTATAATTTATGGGAGAGTAAAGAGTGTTACTTTATTTAAATTAATTTATTTTTTATTGAAGTATAGTTGATTTACAATGTTATGTTAATTTCAGGTGTACGGCAAAGCAATTAAGCCATATATATATATATATATACACACACACACACATACACACACATGCACACACATATATATATATCGTCTTTTTCAGATTCTTTTCCCATATAGGTTATTACAGAATATTGAGTATAGTTCGCTGTGCTATACAGCAGGTCTGAGCCCACCACCTCTGAACCTTCGAACCACTCTCTGCTAGTGGAAAATCTCCCCCAGGTGCATCACTGTGTTGGAAGTGGGGACTTGGTTTTGATTTTTAAATTAAGTGTTTCCCAGATTTCACTAGCATGTCACTTTTATTATCTCTGCAAACTTTTCATACTATTTGTACTGTTATTAATATTTTTCTTGGAGCTGACTTTTAAACTTTATTCATCCTATGTGAAAACATTTGTGACATTACACTTGTGCAAGAGTTTTTTTTCTAACAGACATGAAAGACATGGTATTTTTTAAAATTTCTCCAAGAACCACCTAAAATTGTCTCACATCCAGCACTGTGGAAATCATAGCTTAGAGCCTATGAAAGCGCTTTAGAGGCAGCATGGCACAAGGGTTTGAAACTACAGGTTCTAGAAATAGACAGCCAGGGTTCAAATCCCAGCTGTGTTTCCTGTTAGCTTCACAACACTGAGAAAGTTACTTAATCTTTCTGTGCCTCAGTGTCCTCATCTGCAAAATGGGAGTGATAGCATCATGAATTTAATATATATAAAGTACTTTTTTTTTTTTTTGGGTGGGCCACATGGCTTGCAGGATCTTAGTTCCCCAACTGGGGTTCGAACCCTGGCCCCGGCACTGAAAGCGCTAAGTCCTAACCACTGGACCACCAGGGAATTCCCAGTATATATAAAGCACTTCTAACAAGGTTTGGTGCATAGTAAATGCTGTGTGCTGTGTACCATTATTATTATTAGGACACAGTAAGCAAGATAGCCTTTGCTCTAGAAAAGTCCGGATTGCCAACTCTGTAAAGCTGGGGAAAGTGAGCTTTTTGGGTAACCCTGGAACTAACTCTTTCCTGGTTCTCACCCAATTCATTCCTCAGATGACATGTGCTAGTTGTTACCTTTCATATCAGATTTGTTGGGCAAATTCACATCTTCACCTCTGGATCTGTCCCACCTAAATTTTCTGAGTTAATACAATATTCATAGTGACATTTACAATTTTAATTTGGGGGGGGCGGTTTGTTATTTAGTGCTAAGTGGCAGATGTAAAGGAAATGGGGGAGGGGAGAGGCGAGAAGCAGGGCAGAAGGATGGAGGTGGAGGAGAAGGCCAGGCCTGAGGTCTTCAGAAAGTCCAGTTAGTGAGCTTCAAAAAGTTGTCACAAGGGTCAAATAAAATGTGAAAGTGGGTACTTCCCTGGCGGTCCAGTGGTTAGGACTCAGCGCTTCCACTTCAGGGGGCATGGGTTTGATCCCTGGTCGGGGAACTAAGATCCCACCTGCCTCGAGGCTCACAAAAAAAAAAAGTGAAAGTGGCTGCCCCCGAGTGGTGGGATAATAAATGCATTTTATTTCCTTCTTCCTCCTTTTCTTATTTACTGAGTCTTGTACAGTGAACAAGTATTGCTTTTATAATGAGAAAAAAATTAAAAGTGTTTTCTAAATTAATAAAATGTGTCCTTGGCAAACTCCAAACAGCAAGCTGTTCAGGGAGAAAGGAATTCAAACTAATAGCAACTGAATACAGAGAAGAAGACAAAAACTCTGACAGGGTAAAATTTTACACTTACTCCCTTGCTTGTTCACTCATGTAAAAGACCACCAAGAATCTCAAATGCATAACTCAGTGAAGGTATTAACATCACAACAACTTTCTCACAGTTCTCTGGAAGTGCTCAGAGTTAACTCTGCTTGGAAAGTAGGGACTCACCACATGGATAGAGTTAAAGTAGGAGGCTGGGGGCAAAAAGCACAAACCTTCCAAGGCCTACCTTCTACTGACGCACAGAACAGTCCCTCCAGGGGTGGGGTAGGGGTGTGGACCGGGCTCCCCATACTTATAAAGTTGTAATGTCCTAAAAATTTTTTTGAACTCTCAAAACCTATATGTCCATAGAAACTATGTTATAACTGTTGAATAGAATTCCAGTCTCCTTTGAGTTTTCAAAGATATGTTGCATTTTTTTCCCACTTAAATCCGGCATAGACTTACTGTTTCTTTTTTTCCTGATCTCTCAGCTTCAAAGGGAGAAGTATTGAAAGCTTTCTATCAGCCTCTGAGGTGCATTAAAACCTCCCACTACGGGGCTTCCCTGGTGGCGCAGTGGTTGAGAGTCCGCCTGCCGATGCAGGGGACACGGGTTCGTGCCCCGGTTCGGGAGGACCCCACATGCCACGGAGCGGCTGGGCCCGTGAGCCACGGCCGCTGAGCCTGCGCGTCCGGAGCCTGTGCTCCGCAACGGGAGAGGCCACAACAGTGAGACGCCCGCGTACCGCAAAAAAAATAAATAAATACAAATTAAAAAAATAAAAACCTCCCACTATGATTTAGAGTTTGCCCATCTCTCCCTGTGGCATCAATTTTTCTTCTTTATATTTCAAGTCTCTGTAGCTGGGTACATATAAGAACATGTTTGTTTTAGTTTCTTGGATTATTCCTATTACGACATATAATGTCTCTCTCTATTCCTTGTCTTGGTGCTGTCATTTTCCTTGGGAGGTGAAAGCCCAGGGCAGTGCAGGTGAGGAAAAAAGGAAGTGAGGTAAGGAAAAATGCAAGGCCGGGTGAGGCAATGAGTTACCCTGCTGGCCACCACTTTCCAACCAGCTCAGAAAGCACAGCTCTGTGCTGAACATGGTTCTGTTCTCCAGTATCAGGGACTTTCTCCACAGGGTTCAAGAAAAGAAAGGACAAGGTTTATCCGCCTGGCTCCCTCTTCTCTCCACCTACCATTGATTGAGTTTCATCCCACTGGAACCTAATTCCCCCACATTTCAGTCTTGTGTCATCTGGCCATTCAGCCAGCTCCAATGTCCTGAATGTGACCTTTAATCCAAATTCGGAGTGGAGGGAGGGAGTCCGGGAGGGGAGGGGAGGCAGCTGAGAGAATCTGAGAAGAGACAAGAATTGCATCAGGTACATCCCTGATAGCATACGTTCTCAGTGACCCTGAGGTCAATTCAACAAAAATCGACACCCCCAAAGAAAGATTGACCAACTCAAAATCAATTCAGTAAATGTGAGTTGAGCGCTTACCACATGCAGGTTACCATGCTGGGTACTCTGAGTGGAAAACAAGATGCTAGACATGATCCTGGGCCTCGTGAGACACAGGCAGTGTCTGGAGGACAGATTTGGGATTTAGAGAGACCTGGATGTGAATTTCTTCTCTGCTTCTTGGTGTTTTGTGAATCTCAACAAAATGTTTATCTTTCTAAGCCTTGGTTTCTTGGAGATGGTGGTAGTTCTTGCCCTAAGGATTGTCATAAGAATGAGATGAAATAATTTTAAAAGTAGCCAGTATGTCTGATTAATGTTATTTCCCTTCGTGGGCTTAAATCAAGGGGTCAATTCAGAAAACTACAAAAACAGCTGTTATAGGTAGAGGATGAACAAGGAACCCTGAAGGGCAGAGGAGGGAAAGGAAGGACCCAGGAATGTCCATAAGGCTTCCAGGTCTGTGGTAAGAGAAAGAGAATTCTTTCCCCTTTCCTGGGGCACAGTAGGCTGTTAGCAAATTTTCTGTAATGGCACAATTGGCACCCTTCTGACCTCTGTACCCCTCTTCTGCCTCAGGTCACCTCTGTCCTTCACTTCCTCCAGGGTGTTAAGCCCGCCCCAACTCAACCCCCTTACCTGAGGAGGCACTATTATTTGTTACACAGTGAACTGATCATACTAATTCCGATGAAGTTTGAGTGACTGCTGGCCCTTTACCCTACTGATTTGTGCCTCTTCCTAACTCTCTTATTTCACAAAGCAAGTCTCCAATTGGCATCCCCTCCATGAGAACCTATAGGCTCAGACAAATTCCCTCAAGCCTCCCTGGCTTCTCAGGGTCTTCCTGTCTCCACTCGGACCCACAGACTCTGGAAACTGCAGGCTTCCTCGGGGAGCTCTGGCCAGTGGAGAATCCAAGTTCTCCGACGGGTATTAGATGTTTCCACCTCAGAGGAGCCTACTGCCCCCTCTACATTTTTCAATCACAAAGTTTCCATTCTAGCCCCCTCCTCCTTTCTCAGCACTTTTCTCTTTTTCCTTTGTGTATATTTTCTATATTAAATCCAGCATCCACCTATCAATTTTTTGGTTAATGAGAGTCTTTTTTTTTTAACAACCATTTATCAATTTTATTTTCTTCTTTTTTTTTGTTCAGTAGTTTTTTTAATTGAAGTATAGTTGATTTACAATGTTGTGTTAATTTCTGCTGTACAGCAAAGGGATTCAGTTACACTTATATACACTCTTTTTCATATTCTTTTCCATTATGGTTTATCACAGTTGAATTGAATATAGCTGAATATAGTTCCCTGTGTTATACAGTAAGACCTTGTTGTTATTCCATCCTATATGTAATAGTTTGCATCTGCTCACCCCAAACTCCCACTCCATCCCTTCCCCACTCCCTCCCCCTTGGCAACCACAAGTATGTTCTCTGTGTTTGTGAGTCTGTTTCTGTTTCATAGATAAGTTCATTTGTGTCATATTTTAGATTCCACATATAATTGATATCATATGGTATTTGTCTTTCTCTTTCTGACTGACTTCACTTAGTATGATCATCTCCAGGTCCATCCATGTTGCTTCAAATCTCCCATCCCACCTTTTGATGGTGGTGGCAGGTCAGGAATGAGCAGAGGCCGTGTGCTACAGAGGAGAGCCCTGCACTGACATTGGGGCAGAAGATTTGCTGAGTCACTTATTAGCTGTGTGACATGACCAGGTTACTTCATCTTGTGGGGCCTCCTTTTCTCACATCTAAAATGTCAGTGACAAGCCACACCTCATGAAGTCAACAGTAAGTGAGATCATCTGACTCATAAAACACTTGAAAACCTGCATGCCAGATCCTATGCTAAGTACTAGGGATATACTTTGAACAAGACAAATTTCCGGCTCTCCAATAGGGCAGAATCTAGCAGGAAAGTCAAATCTGTGAATGGGTGTATCCTGGGTTCTAGAAGTGGATTCCACAGAGGCTCACAAGAGATGATATCAGACACACACAGGGAGCCACCCCTGGGGGAGGATTCTATGCTCTCAATAAGTCTCAATAAAGCTGCTACTGCCCATATGGAACACGTATCTAACGTGTTCTTTAGGTCGACTAAACCTAAACATTTTCAGACGGGGAAATTCCCACGTAACCTCTTCCCACCCCAGACCCCCAGAACCTCTGCTCTATACAATATTCGGGCAAAGTCAGTCATCACCTTATCTTCAACTTCCACTTGCTAATGACTCTGAAATCTGCATCTTCAGTCCAGACCGCTCTGCTGAGCTCCAAAACCACCATCTGCGGGTGGGTACCTATCTTCTGGTTGATCCACAGGTTCCTCATTTGCAATAAAAGCAGCACTGAACTCAGGACACTTCTCCCTCTGCTGGTGGACCTCTTCCTCCCATATTCCCCCACTGTGTTGAAGGACACACAATCTGCCTGAGCTGATGACCTTGGAGTCATCCTAGATTTCCTCCATCCTTTGCACCATTATTAGTCATCCACCAAATCCTGTGAGTGCCATCTCTGAAATATATAATATACATCCCAAGTCTCTATTCCCACTGCTCTGAACCTAGTTAAAATCTGTAGGGCTTCCCTGGTGGCGCAGTGGTTGAGAGTCCGCCTGCCGATGCAGGGGACGCGGGTTCGTGCCCCGGTCCTGGAGGATCCCACATGCCATGGAGCGGCTGGGCCCGTGAGCCATGGCCGCTGAGCCTGCGCGTCCGGAGCCTGTGCTCCGCAACGGGAGAGGCCACAACAGTGAGAGGCCCGCGTACCACAAAAAAAAAAAAAAAAAAAAAAATCTGTAATAATCTGCAATCATTTTTTTCTGGACTGTCCCCATGACCTTCTTGTCTACTTCTAAATGCTGTTCTCTCTAAACTATAATGTTTCTTTCCCACAGGTGATGTGATGACGTCAGTCCCAACTAAAATCCTTCCAATGGATTAACCCATTGGAAACACCCAGAATTGTGTCTTCCCCCTCTCCTTGCTTGATCAATTTTGGGGCAGAGTGAGGGACTGCCATGCACGAGAAATGGAAGACACATAAGTAAAGAATTTTAGAGGAGATCATTCTGCATTGAAGTAATTTATAGTCTGACTTGGAAGGCACTGGAGGAGTCAAATAGCATAAAGGTTATTCCATGATCACTCATTGAATACCTGTGACGTGTCTGGCACCAAGCCAGTTGCTTAGTGCAAATGATTAAAATACGTGGTTCCTGCACTTAAGTTGGGGAACAACTGTTGCGTCATGATATCGGTATGAAGTACTGCCCCAGCCTGAAGCCTGCGTTGTGACTTGAAGGTTGAGTAGGGACTGGCAAGGTGATGATGGGCTGCATGGGGCAGATAAGGAAGCCAGAAGTTACAGCAAGAAGAAGCATGATGTTTGGGAAATCGCATGCAGTTTGTTGCTGCAGGATTACAGGGACAATGACCAGGGGAGCACGAGAGTGAAGGGTTAGTCTGAGGCACGCATTCATTTATTCACTTACTCATTCGCATGTTCATCAGCAAATATTTATCTAATATCCTTTCCCGTATCTCCTATTAGTTCCATCAGCCCCAGAGAGCTATGGCTGTGTCATGGCTTAGTTAAGACCTTGAAAGTCACCGGTGAGTAGATAAAGATTCTAAGGGAAGTCACCATTGGTCTATTGCTTCCCCCTCCCCAACCTCCACTCTCAGTCCCCATAAAACGCCCTTGAACCCTTCAATAATTTTTTTTTGGCTGCGCCATGCGACACACGGTATCTTAGTTCCCAGGCCAGGGATCGAACCCGTGCCCCATGCAGTGGGAGCGCCAAGTCCTAACCTCTGGACCTCCAGGGATTTCCCTCAATATTTCAATCTTGTGTTCCAGCCACAGATTTGAGATGTCATCCTTTAAATGAATTAGAATGAAAGAAAATAAGCACAGTTAAAGAGAAAGAAAGTGCTTCAACAGTTGCACAGAAACCTCTTTGCTGCTATAAACATTTAGGACAGGAAGACACACGGCTGAAGTCAACTCCCAGCCACGTTGGGTGTATAGTTTTCATGTTTTAAACGATCAGCGTTCAGTCGTTACTCCTGTACTGGCAGTCTTTTCCTTTGTGTATGTGAGTTTCTTCCTATTAATAAGCCTCTCTTTTGGAAGCATTCTTATGGCAACAACTATAATTACAAACCCAAGGCGGAGCTGCAAAATGCGGTGATGTGACAGCTTTTGTGAAAGGAAGAGTGGAGAAAGAATGAAAGCTTATAATTTTCTTTGAGGTGTCTTGAAAGCTGACAGTAGTTCTGCCCCGATGATGTAAACGTGCAGTGACCTGGAGATTCAGGGTGAGAATGAGCCAGACAGACACGCTATGTCCCTGCTCCATGGGCCATAAGTCAACAAGCAGGAGCTGGATTCTTGATGGCGTCTTTCAAAGGAATCATCTAGAACAATAGTTCTCAATATTTTGGAATAGGAAGGCTGCTTTTTCATGTCAAAACTTTTCATTCCTCCTATGAGTTGAGTTGTTCTTTTTGAATACATCTTTTGAGGAAACATATAAATGATCACTAGCAGCTGCACCTTTGCTGTGACTTTGAAGTAAATTTGTTTGCCTCATGAATCACAATAGCATTTATGCTATTGGAAAATTTCATTGCAAAATATGATTTCTTCAGTCGACCAACAAAGCTTGGCCCCTGATGAATTGGATGCAATTTGCAGCAGCCCAGAAACCTATGATTTCCTCCTCCCCTCACTGTCCCTACTTCAAGGTCACAGACTTGGAAAAGCGTGTTCCTTGTATCCATTCATTCAATTGTTTCTTTTCATAAAAAAAAAAAAAGTATCAGGAGGCTATTATATTTTGAGCATTATGATTGGGGTCATACATACAAAGTCAATACCTGGCACCTGCCCTCAAGGAACTTAAGTCCAGTTGGGGAGACGGATTTGAGAACAGTAAGACAGGATGATGAGCACAAAGGAGGCATGGTCAGTTCTATCAGGTGGGAGGAGTTAGAAAAGCTTTCCTGTAGGAGGAGTATCAGCCAGCTATGGCCACGGTAATGCTGGGCAGCTCATGGCTCAAAGACGTGGTGACTGAAAACAATAATCCTTAGGCTCATGGTCTACAAGACAATGGCCAAACCATTGGGCTGAGCTTGACTCCAGGCTTTGGGTTCCAGCTCTAGGCTGCTGACTGTGTTGGAGTCCTCTCCTCCACTCCACATGGCTCTCCTCCTCCTTAGATCACAGTCTGTTCTCAGAGTGCATCTCTAAAGAGCGGGAGAGTTCAACTGTTCCAAAAGAGTTCAAGTCTCAACTCTCACTGCGGTCACTAAAATTCCACTGGCTGAAGCAAGTAACATGGCCACACCCAAAGTCAAGGGACCGGGCAGCATACTCCACTTTTCCATGACGTCGGTGTGGACGCCCTACAGGGAAGTGAAGAAGTGGGGCCCGAAACTCAATTACCAAAGGAGAGGACCTTGCCTCTACATCCTGAGGGATGATTACAGCTGACATAAGGATCAAGAGAAATCAAGGAACATTCGTGCACAGTATTTGGCCTCCAAGAAGTGTTCTGAGGGATACGGGTCAGGGATGCTCTGGGAGATCCATGCTCAGCGCCTGTCATGGAATATTCCAGAGCCACTAGGACAGAGTGTTGAGCACTGCCTTGTGGCTGCCAGAGCTGCCCTGAGCTAGAGGAAATTTAATGAAAGGCCTCCTCCTGCTGAAACTAGGCCCAGATCGACCCGGGGCCATTTGAACCCCGTGTCTTTGGTTTGATGGACAGTGACATTTAAAAGATGAAAAGTAGGACACACATTCTGTGCTACCTTCCACACTCATCCATTCTTCAGGCTGCTGTCTTCAAAGGATTGTATTCATTTCATATTTCCACTGTTGGGAAGGGGGACAATTACCCCCACCCTTCTTGAATTCTCTTGGCTGGTCTAATCAGTAAAAAGACACAGGACAGATTAACAGGAGAAAAAACAATTTTAATTCATATCTATGAAGGTCTCATAGAAACAGACCTAATTAGTAACCAAGGCAGGCAGCTTTTATACTCTTTAGACAAAGAAACAATAAGTTTAAGAGGAATGGAGAGGACAAAGAAATTTAGACTTGGGTGCTTAATTAGTGAAGAATCGAAATGGAATTGGGTTTGGATGGTAAATTGGTAAAGAAGTAACAAGGTTTGTTTCTAGAGCCTTTTTGGCCCTGAATTCCCAATCTCTGGTGATAAGGATGCCAGAAGCAGGGAGGGCACCTTTCACATGGGAAATTTATTTCCTGTTTTCAGGGAGACAGGAAGGAGGGTCAGAGTGTCCTTCTTACATTGGCTGTTTCTTAAGTAACTTTCATTCAAGATAATCAATATACCACTTTGGCATGTTTGGGGGCAGCCTGCCCTGGGCCCCAACACCACTGTAACCCAATTACCACAAACTTAATGGCTTAAAACAACACACATTTATGATCTTACAGCTCTGGAGGTGAGAAGTCTGAAATTGTCTAACAGGCTAACGGCGAGCTGCTGTCAGGGCCGCGTTCCTTCTGGAGCCTCCAGGAGAGAATATGTTCTCGCCTTTGCTGGCTTCTGGAGGCCACCAGCGCTCCTGTGGTTTGTGGCTTCTCCATCTTCAAAGCTAGCAGTGAAGCATCTTCAAAACTTTCTCTGACTCTTTTCTCTTGTGGTGATATTGAACTGACCAGAGAATCCAGGATGAGATCCTTATTTTAAGAACAGCTGGTTAGCATCTTTTATTCCACCTTGTTAGGTAACATGGGGACATGGACATCTTTGACAGGCCATTATTCTGCCTAGCGAACAGGTGAGGGAATGGGGGGGTGAGGCATGAACATTGCCTCCTACTGTTATGCTTTATGACATAACAAGACTTTCATTTTTTATGCTCTCACTTTTCAATCAATAGTAAGCAGAGAGCCATTTTATAAGTGAATAAATTGAAACCCAGATAGTTAAATGGCAACACAGTATAGCATAATAGTTACTTGCTGCTGTTTCAACGACCTCAGAGTACTACCAGTGTATCTAGTTGGCCCTTATCTGACTCAGTTGCTATCTTTTGTTACTTGTCTGTCTCATCACCTCTAGGCAGGCATGGAGTGTCTTTATGCTCTGTGCCTTAGCTTAAGGAGAGTGAAAGAAAATAACACTTATTAGACACTCATTGTAAACATCATTTGTCAGGGAGGCTATATGTGATTTGTACTTAAAGATGAGTAACCATGGGTCCAACAGAACAAGGCTGGAACTCACACCGAGATCTGCCTGACTTCAAAGCCAGTGATTTTTCTTCTTCCTGTGGGTACAGGAAGACCTGGGACTGGGACATAGATTTTGTGTTCAAAAGGGGGCAGCTTTTTCTATCAGCCCTACTAAGTTTATGGAGTATTCCAGTTTTAAGACAGAACTTTGAAACAAAAAGTACATGATGAATACATTTGTCCAAACCCATAGTACATACAACACCAAGAGTAAACTATGAACTTTGGGTGATATTTATAAATATTTAGAATATTGAATACTTGTATAATATTCTAAATCCTTTGTTGTCATTTCAATAATCTTCACAGCATCTTCAACAGGAGTAGATTCCATGTCAAAAAACCACTTTATTTGCTGATTCATAAGAAACAACTCTTCATCTGTTCAAGTTTTATCCTGAGATTACAGTAATTCAGTCACATCTTCAAATTTCACTTCTAATTCTGGTTCTCCTACTTTTCCCACCACATTTGTGGTTACTTCCTCCACTGAAGTCTTGAATCCCTCAAAGTCATCCATGAGGAATCAACTTCTTCCAAACTCCTGGTAACATTGATATTTTGACCTCCTCCCATGAATCAGAAGTGTTCTTCATGGCGTCCAGAATGCTGAATCCTTTCCAGAAGGTTTTCAATTGATTTTGCCCAGATCGATCAGAGGAATCACTATCTATGGAATCTATAGTCTTATGAAGTGTGTTTCTTAAATCACAAGACTGGAAAGTTGAAATTACTCCTAGATCCATGGGCTGCAGAATGAATGTTGTGTTAGCAGGCATGAAAATAACATGAATCTCCTTGGCTTTTTTTCGGAGCAGTAGTTCTCAATAGTGGGCTTAAAATATTCAGTAAACCATGTTGTAAAGAGATGTACTATCATCTCAGCTTTGTTGTTCCATTTATAGAGCACAGGCAGATTAGATTTAGCATAATTCTTAAGGGCCCTAGGATTTTTGGAATGGTAAGTGAGCATTGGCTTCAACTTCAAGTCATTAGCTGCATTAGCCCCTAGCACAAGAGTCAGCCTGTCCTTTGAAGGCAAACATTGACTTCTCCTCTCTAGCTATGAAATGAAAGTCCTAGATGGCATTTTCTTCCAGTATAAGGCTGTTTTGTCCATATTGAAAATCTGCTTAGTGTAGCCACCTTCATGAATTATCTTAACTAGATCTTCTGGACAACTTGCTGCAGCTTCTACATCAGCACTTGCAGCTTCACTTGCACTTTTATGTTATGGAGATGGCGTCTTTCCTTAAAGTTCATGAACCAACCTCTGCTAGCTTCAAACTTTTCTTCTGCAGTTTCCTCACCTCCCTCAGCCTTCACAGAATTGAAGAGAGTTAGGGCCTTGCTCTGATTGGGCTTAAAGGAATGTTGTGCCTGGTTTGACCTTCTACCCAGAGATTAAAACTTTCTCCATATTGGCAGTAAGGCTGTTTCACTTTCTTATCATTCTTATCATTTCTTATTATTCACTGGAATAGCACTTTTGATTTCCTTCAAGAACTTTTCCTTTGCATTCGTGACTTGGCTAACAGTTTGGCACAAGATGCCTAGCTTTCTGCCTATCTTGGTTTCCAACATGCCTTCCTCACTAAGCTTAATCATTTCTAACTTTTGATTTAAAGTGAGAGACATGCAACTCTTCCTTTCACTCAAACACTTGGAGGCCACTGTAGAGTTATTAATTGGCCTAATTTTAATATTGTTGTATCTCAGGGAATAGGGAGGCCCAGGGAGAGGAGAGACATAGGGGAATGGCCTGTTGGTGGAGCAGTCAGAACACACACATTTATCAGTTAAGTTTGCCATTTTGTATGGGCCTGGTTCATGGAGCCCCCCAAAAATTACAATAGTAACATCAAAGATCATTGGTCACAGATCACCATAACACATATAATAATAACAAAAATGTCTGAAACATTTGAGAATTACTGAAATGTGACAGAGACACAAAGTTAACAAATGCTGTTGCAAAAACGACTCCAATAGACTTGCTTAACACAGGGTTGCCACGAACCTTCAATCTGTAAAAAATGCAATATCTGCAAAGCACAGTAAAATGCATTAAAATGAGGTCTGCCTATAAATGACATCATACAAGAAAGATTCTATTGACATTTTCTTTTTTCACTCAGTGTTTTGGTTTCAAGATTTATCCATGTTAGAGACTTCCCTGGTGGTCCAGTGGTTAAGACTTTGCACTCCCAATGCAGGGGGCCTGGATTCAATCCCTGGTTGAGGAAGTAACGTCCCCCATACCGCAACTAAGCCCACGCACCACAAGCACTGAGCCCACGCGCTCTAGAGCCCGCACACCGCAACTAGAGAAGCCCGCACGCCACAACAAAGACTCAGTGCAGCCATAATTAATTAATTAATTAAAAGATCTATCCACGTTAATATGTGTAGATAGATATAGTGTATTTTAATGGCTGTACTGTATTTCATTGTATGACTATAATGTTTATTTTCCCCTATGATAGTAAATTTTAATTTTTTTCTATATTCAAAACAGTGCAGCAATGAACAGTCTCCATTAAATGAATCTCCTGTTGCCGTGGGCTGGAGTTACTGATAGCACTGTTCCTCAAATTGGGGACTGCAGACTGTTAGCAGTTCATGGCTAGAAACTGCAGAATTGTAAAATAAACATTTAGAAACTTTAAAAGTAATTCAACTGAGACTTTTACGTCTTTCAAATCTAATAATAAAAATTAGGGGCTTCCCTGGTGGTGCAGTGGTTGAGTCCACCTGCCAATGCAAGGGACACGGGTTCGAGCCCTGGTCCGGGAAGATCCCCCATGCCGCGGAGCAGCTAAGCTCGTGCACCACAATTACTGAGCCTGCGCTCTAGAGCCCGTGAGCCGCAACTACTGAAGCCCACACTCCTACAGCCCGTGCTCCACAACAAGAGAAGCCACCGCAATGAGAAGCCCGCGAACTGCAATGAAGAGTAGCACCCGCTCATGGCAACTAGAGAAAGCCCACGTGCAGCAATGAAGACCCAACACAGCCAAAAACAAATAAATAAAATAAATAAATTTTAAAAAATTAGTCAGGCTTGTATTTTGTAGGTCTGTTGTTAAATTTCGTTTGTTTTATGAATTGCTTTTTCTTTTATTTTATAAATATATTGATCCTCAATAGGTTGGAAATTCAAAAGGAAAGCACTGGGTTTTCATGATAGTGTTTGAGAGTCTCTGCACAGTTTCTACCCAGAAGAGGCATTTCTGGGCAATGAGTAAGTGCACCTTTAACTCTTTAGGGTGTTTACACTCCAAGATGGTCAAACCATTTTCCAATCTCACATGCAGTGTATGAGTTTCCTTTTTCCCACAGTTGCATTATCAGGCTTTAAAATCTTTGCCAATATGATTGATACCTGCAAAATAATATTGCATCTTAATTAACACTTCTCTGATCAATGAGTTTGAAATCTGTATGTTTGTTAGGTTCCTATTTGTGTGACCTGAACAAGGTAGATTTTTTCATTTTGCCATTGGGAGGGGGGAGTATTTCCTTAACAATCAAGCTCTAGGAGGTAAAGTATTATAACAGGTAGAACTGGTTTGGATGAGGAAAAGCCTAAGAATAATAGCTGGTTCGGACTTGATGAAAAACAGGAAATGCTACTTGTAGCAAATGAATGCTCAGGCAGGGACTTTCCTGTATACGCATCTTCCCTGGTATTTTGGGTTTGGGACACTCATTCAGTTGTCACCACTAATACACTTCAAAGGAGCAGTTTTCACTAAGAATTCTGTACCTAACATCCAGTTCTGATCATCCTGTGTTTTTCTGGCGCTAACGAGGCAGGAGATAGATGGGCCCCAGGCCGAGCAGCTGTAGTTCATCCCCTGTGGACAGATACTCCAAAATAGCTGGAGGTAAGAAAAGCTGAGTCCTGCTCAAACAAGAGACAAAAGACCACATATTCCTCATTCTCGAAGTCAAGGAGACCTTCCTGATTACACACGAGCAGAGAGACTCCTTGAAGGTCAAAAAGGGAGCGGGCGCCACCCCATAGTAAGTGATGTCAACCTACCCATAGGCCTCTTCGCTAGAATCCATCTTGGCTAAGAGATGCACATGAACACATGGGAGGACCCTTAGATAAACCAAATACAGACTCAGAACCAGGCAAGATGATTGGCCAAAGGAAACCCAGAAGAAATGCCCCATATAAGTGATTCAAACTACCACGAGGGTGCTACTCTGTCTCTGAGCCCAGCCGTGTATCTATCCACACGTACTCTTTTTCCTCCTAGTAAACACTTTACTTGTTTCACTACTTTCCGTTTCTTAGTGGAAATTCATTTCCTGCAAAGCCGTATGGAACCAGGGCCTTGTCACTGGTCACTGCCGCAGCCTGACTTCAGTCTCTGGCTGAGAACGAAATCCTGCTTCAAGCCGCTGCAGGCTGAGGCCACCTGAGATCACTAATAAGACAGAGGACACAAATGGGACTCAGAGGGTCTGAGATGGAGACACAGTGGAGAATGAGGGGACCACCTGGCCAAGAAATAGGATGTTACCAGTCTTTCTCCCCACTAACTGGTACTTTATACTAGTTAGTCAATGTATCATTTGATACAACAGAAACCCACAGGATTTTTTAAGAACTGTGTTAGCTCAAGCAGAGACGTGCCAAAATGAAAAGAGCTTCCGGGTCCTCAAACTTCTATGGGGAGAAATCAGGGTAAGCGTTTCTCAGCTGCAAACACAGGCATTTTAATGAAAAAGGTAGTATGTCTCAGAGGCTTCCCAGAGGCTGGCCTGGAGAACGCTGGAGAACTCTTCCAAGAAGCCGAGCTAGCAGCACATGCCCAGTGGATTCTGGAATTGCTGTGGATCACTGACTGCTCTGTACCTTCTAGTCACTCGCCCCTTTTGAATGCAAGTGTCTGCCTCTAGCTTACAGATGTATGTTGAGTGTGTGTAGGTGGGGGGGGGGGAGGGGGAGGGGGAGGAAGGAGATAGAATAACTTCTCTTTCTGATTCACAATCTACACAATCTGTATCTGCAACCCAGGAACCACACCCAAGGAGTTGTGCCTGAGGGAAAATTTCTGAAAAGCCCCATCTGAATTTGAACATGATTTAGATGACAAGACGCCATCATGGGGTGAGGCTTTGGGAGTCCAGAGAGAGGTAGGTGTAAGTACATTTTGCTTGTGAGGGAGGTGACTCCTTGAAAACCAGAAAGTACACTGTGATAGCTGGGAGCTTCACCTCCTGGGATTCAGGCCCCTAGGTGGCCAGTCCCCTCCCACATTAAACTTGGTGATTTGCTTTCACTATTAGAGTAGGACAGAGGTAACATCACGGCAGTTCTGCACACAAGCCTCAACAAGGCCAGACAGCTTCCACTCTGTACTTTGGGGATCCCTGAGCTGCTGTATAAGAATATCAGATGCTCCGCTGGGGAGATCATATGGAAAGGCCATGTGCGGAGGGAAAAGCCCTGGATTACATGAAAACGAGGAGTGAAGCCTGGACTCCCAGCTGTCCCTCAAGGCGTCAGACAGAGAATGAAGCCGTTTTGGACGTCATAGTCCCAGCTGCCATCCAATTGCAGCTGCAGGAGGGACCCCTAGTGAGACCAGCAGAGCTGTCCAGCTGAGTCCATCAATCTATGGAGTCATCAGCGATGATAGAATTGTTGCTGATTTCAGCCACTACTTCTGGAGTGGTAACAAAACAACATCTTTATAATGTGAATCTACCTCATGAACATGCTCAATCTCTCCTTTATTAGATGTTCTTCCATTTCTCCCCACGACGTTTTGTAGTTTTCTGTGTCACGGTCTTGAACATTTTTTTAGTTTGGTTCTTAGACATATGCTTTTTGTATTCTGTTGATAAATAGTATTATGTGTAAGTAACATTTTATTTTCTAATTGCTTATTGTCAGGTTATAGAAATTTAATTATACGTGGAAATGGACTACATGATTTTTTTTATTGACCATCTATGCAGTGAGCTTGTTCAATTCGCCTATTAATTCTAATAGTTTATCTGCAGACATCTTTGATTTTTCTACCTATGAAATTATATTATATATGAATAATGACAGATTTCTTTCTCTTTCTAATCCTAAAGATTTATTTCTCTTTCTAATCTAATTAGAATTTCTAATTCTAAATCCTAATCTAATCCTTTTTTCCTGTTGCTCTGGCTAGAACCTCTAATATAATGTTGAACTGAAGAAACCATTCTTGTCTTGTTCCTGATTTTACAGGAAAAACTTTCAATATTTACCTATTAAATATGATATTACTTGCGGGTTTTTTTTTTTAGATATTTTGGGGAAGGCAAGAGTTTTTATTATAAATGAATGTTGAGTTTTATCAAAAGCTTTATAAAAAACTTTTTCTGCATCTACTGAGATAGTCATATAATTTTTTTTCTTTTATCTGTTACTGTGGTGAATTTAAACATTGATTTTTAAATTCAAAACCAATCTCACATATCTGAAATAAACCCAGCTTATCTTTTTAAATCTATCACTGGACTTGATTTGTTATTGTTTTTTAGCATTTTTGCATGTATGTTATAAGAGAGAGTGACCTGTAACTTCTTTCCTTGTATGTCATTGTCTGGTTTAGGTATCAGGCTTATGCGGGTCTCATAAAAAGTACTTCTTTTGCTATTTTCTGGAAAAGTTTATGTAAGATTGATTTTATTATCTCTTTAAATATTTGGTAGAACTCACTAGTAAATCATCTAAGTTGGCAAAGATTTTCATTATAGGTTCAGTTCCTTTAACAGATGTAGATCTATTATTTTTCTTTTTTTTAAATTGAAGTACAGTTGATTTACAGTGTTGTGTTAGTTTCAGGTGTACAGCAAAGTGATTCAGTTATACTTATACAGATGTAGATTTAAATCCTATTTCTTACTGGGTTTTCTAGGAATTTGTCCATATCTAAATTTTCAAAATTATTGGCATAAAATTATTCACATAGACATCTTATGATCTTTGCAATGACTTAATTCCTGAAATTGTTTATTTGCACGTTCTCTCCCTCTCTCTCTCTCTTCTTGATTAGACTGGCCAGGTGTTTGTCAACTTAATAGTCTTTTTTTTTAAATGATAGAACTTTTAGATCAGACAAACTTCATTGGGTGCTTGTTTTGTTTTCTACTTTGTTCTTTATTATTTACCTTCTCTACTTTCTTTGAGTTTTCTGTTGTTTCGAACTTCTTGAAATGGAGACTTAGATCATTCATTTTCAGTTTTTCTACTTTTCTAGTAGATGCAATTAAACCTATAAATCTCCCTTGAAGCATAGCTTTGGATGCAGCCTACAAGTCTTTTTTGTTTGTTTGTTTTAATTTATTTAATTAATTTATTTATTATCTTTGGCTGCGTTGGGTCTTTGTTGCTGCGCATGGGGTTTCTCTAGTTGCGGCGAGCGGGGGCTACTCTTCTTTGCGGTGCACGGGCCTCTCATTGTGGTGGCCTCTCTTGTTGTGGAGCACGGGCTCTAGGTGCGTGGGCTTCATTAGTTGCAGCACATGGGCTCAGTAATTGTGGCTTACGGGCTCCAGAGCACAGGCTCAGTAGCTGTGGTGCACGGGCCCAGTTGCTCCGCAGCATGTAGGATCTTCCTGGACCAGGGCTCGAACCCATGTCCCCTGCATTGGCAGGCAGATCCCTAACCACTGCATCACCAGGGAAGCCCCAGCCTACAAGTTTTGATGTCTCATATTTTCAATACACTCAGTTAAAAATATATTCAAATACCTACTGTGATTTTTGATTTGATCCACTGGGTTATTTAGTAATGTAGCATTAATTGTTAAAATTGTGGGATTTTCACATCGGTGTATTTTCATATTGGTATGTTTATTAGCAGTTTAATTACACTGTGGTCTGAGAACATTCTCTGCACTATTTGTTTCTGATGTTTGTTAAGACTTCCTTGATGGCCAAGTATATGGTCAAAGTTTTTATAATGTTCTATATGTACTTGGAAAATAACGTGTAGTCTGCAGTGGTTGGGTGCATTTTCCAATATGTATATGTCAATTATGTCAAACTTGTTAATCATGTTGCTTAAATCCTCACATTTTTACTATTTTTTGTCTGCTCATTCTATTTATATCCTCTAGTGAAGGACAGTCTCTCCAGTACTCTACAGTACAGTACTGTACAGACTTATCTAGTATACATAAGTGAAGATCCTAGATAAGTCTTATTTTTCCTCCCGAAGCTTAGCTATTCAAGACATGGTTAGAAATCAGGTGCGCGTGATTCCATACAATTTATTGTCCTGACTGGCACGTTTTATAGGCATCAGGGGATGGAGTACCTCTCCATCAACTGAAGACACTTAACTAGAGCAAGTAAAACAAAACCGGAAACGCAGTATAGCTTCATCAGAAAGCTTTTCAGTTCCCGGTTTGTGTTCTAACTTGTCCTGGAGTACATAATGAAGAGAGTGTGACAGGATGGTCAGGATGGGGACACTGAGACAACACTGTCACTGAGAAAAGTCACGTGACAAGTGCTAACAGTACAAATCCTAATATTACATTTGCGGCGCTGACACTAAGATTAAATTAAGACCGCACCTGCAGAAAACACGGCTGTGCTGGGATAGTCCTCCTACGGGATGTTTGTGTGTCTAAGCTGAATGTTTTCAACATCTCTTTCCAGTTGCTCAACAGAGGATTAATGAACATAACTCCATTTAATGTGATGAATGTCTCAAAAATATATCTTATTCTAGAATTCATAAAAGACCCTGACTTCCTATCGAAAGGCCTTCAAAAAACAAAGTAAAGAACATCAAATCATATCTAACTATAAAAATTGAATTTTTTTTTTATTATTTTTTTTTTTTTGTGGTACGCGGGCCTCTCACTGTTGTGGCCTCTCCCGTTGCAGAGCACAGGCTCTGGACGTGCAGGCTCAGTGGCCATGGCTCACGGGCCCAGCCGCTCCACGGCATGTGAGATCTTCCCAGACCGGGGCACGAACCCGTGTCCCCTGCATTGGCAGGCGGACTCTCAACCACTGCGCCACCAGGGAAGCCCTGAAATTTTAATTTAGATATTAGATTCAATAACGAACCTTGGTCAATGAATGTTTATTTTAAAAGAAAATTCATGCACCGCAGCCTTCCTACTAATGATAGGAGATGACATAGCTATTTAAAATATTGAATTAATGCAAATTAAGTTGTAAATGTGGATGCCCTTCACTTAGTACAAATATTTTACCCTTCCTCTATTCTCAGAAATATTTTGTGTTAGGCCATCATGGACAAATCTGTTCCCTTTATGGACTCACTTTTCAAATCATTGTAAAAGAAGGGAAATAAACTACTTAGCTTATATGATTATTATGAAAATAAGGTGAAATCAAGTAAACAATATTTTAAAAGTATAAAGAATCTGCAGTTATTAATCACTAATATTATAAGGAAAAGAAGACTCAATAAAATTCCAAAGAGTTTTCTTTTGAGACTATCATATAAATACATATACACCAGGATGTGTATATGCATTCTTGTTAACTTGAAACCGCCGTATAGATCTATACGTAAAAAAAGTGAATGGGAATTTTACAATTAAAGCTAGAGATTTTTCTATTAACATATCAAGAACTTTCTTTGTTTCTAAAACCATAACAGCAAAATTTATATTTATTATACGAGAACATAATTAGTGGTTATTCAAGTGAACACACACGGAATCATGTAAAAATAACAGGTGCAAGAACTCATAGAGTCATTAGTTGCAGAGGCTCTGAGGATTTGGAGCAAGAGGCACAAAATAACTGAGAAGCAGGCATTCCAGGTATCCATGTGGCTCGTGTGGGCGCTTTGAATTATTTGACGTGGGAGATGACGGCTTGTCTAAAGACAAGGCCAAGCAGGACAGCTGGCTTGAGGATTAGCCACATGTGAGAGGCTGGGGATTGGAGAAGAGCAGAGGTAGGATCAGAGCACCGGGTAGGGCCAACTCTGGCACAGCTGGACTCTGAGTTCTGAAACCATGTGTCTGCCCTTGTTTCTCACTTGGGTTCCCGCCGCCAGTTGAACTGCAGACTGTCTTCCTGCTCTGGCTCTTCTTGTAACTGATTTCTTCTCATGGTTTAGGGTCAGCTCATTGTTGTTTCCTCATAGAAGCGGATGCCTCCCCAGCGCTCGCTGTCTATTTCTCTGCAGCCTTTATCACCATCTGCAACTATGTTACTTAATCACTTGTCTACTGTTCACTGTGTGCTGCTGCCTATCAGAAGATAAGCTTTATAAGAGGAGTAACTGTATCCCCAGCAGTTTCTGGGTCATTTTAGTAAACATGAATCAAATAACTGATGGATGGATGGATGGATGGACAAAGTAAAACATTCATCTCCAAGGTCCCCTTCAGCTGTACGATTTTCCTACTACGTGTGTGTGTGTATATCACTGAATCACTTTGCTGTATACCTGAAACTAACACAACATTGACTATACTTCAATAAAGAACAGAAATCTTGATCAAGATAAATAAAAGTAAATCATAAACACACTGTAGTGAGCAGAAGAATAGCAAAGACAAAGATCTTACCAGGGAAAAGTCAGAGGGAGAAGTCAGATTACGCAAAATGTACAATGAAAAGATTCATATAAGAATTCTCAACAGCAACACTGTACATCAGAAGACAGTATATTCCAATCTTCAAAGGGCTGAGATAATAGAGTCACCAACCTAAAACTCTGTGCCGGACTGAACTATCATTAATATAAAATAGAGAGTGTACCCCTAACAGACCTTCTTATTCCAGGAAGAAAAAAATTGAACTCAGAAGGAAGGACTGAGATACAAAAATGTATAGTAAGCAAAGAAATCACTAACTATTTAGATCATTCTTTTAGATAGGCCTTGATGGCATAAAGCAGCATAATAACTATATTGACTCGTGGTTATAAAAAAGGATGGAGTTATGACAAGACAGAGGAGAGTGTTGGCTGAGAATGTTCTAAAGTCTATTAGGAGGTAGAGGCATTTGTTAACCTCGGACTTTGAAAGTCACATATGTGTGATCAGACTGTAACCATCACCACCAAGAGAAATGAAATATATAGTTGTCAAATCAACAGGTGCTCTCAAAAAGCTTGTGGTTGAGTGCAGCTAACAAGGTATTTCAGGGCACTAGAGCTGATAGTCTACCTTTTTTGTGAAAGGCTCCCCCCTCCAACAGACCCAGGAGTTCTTTCCTCTCTGTTCTTTGGTGCCATGTCCTTTCCCTTTAGCACAAATTGTCATGACCTGTGCCATGGGGCCATGTCCTGTGTCTTCCTCACTATTGCATCCCAGGGCTTGGTACCCACAGGCACTCATGTTCGTAGAATGAATGGATGCAGCTTGCTCAAGGCCACACAGTGCCAAGTGGCAGACGAAGATGAGGACCCAGATCCTTGCAGGCTCAGGCTTGTTTCGAAAAAATGGTCGCATCTGAAAAACGCTGTGTCCCATGAAAACAGTAGCTGTTGGATTAAAGCAAGAAGAAATCCCTCTAAGATCAAAAATCAACTTTGATCAGAGAAATTCACGTGGGTAACTATCGTCAATCTTCTGTTGGTAACTTTGCAGGTGATGCTGGCAATAGAGCAGAGTCCTAGAATAGGCTGTCAGAGCAACCGAGTCGTCCAGGAAGAACTTGACTATATTCATCCCAGGGCAGCCTCCACAGGGGCACGATCCCAGGGAATGGAGAGGGTCGCTGCCCACCAGCTTGTCACCACTAGGGATGAAGATCCCTTGTTAAATGCAGTGCGCCTCCCGGCCTGCCGGTGATCAGCTGAAGAGGGGGCAGGTGGGAGGGCTGCAAATTTGCTCCTGGAAGGTTCTGCACTGAATGAGCCAGTAAGGAAAGGAATTGAGCAAAGGGGAGAAGAGGGGGTGAGAAACTAGAAGGAGATGGAAGACGCCAAGTACTCGTTCCACAATTCTGCCTGGGGCCACCTCTTGCAGACTTTCAGCCTCAACACCCCCATTTTAAACTGAGAAACGCCACACAACAAGATTAAAGGCTGGGCAAGAACTGGGGGATCTTTCGAGATTCTCTGAAGGGCAGCAGACAACTGAGTTAGAAGGAATCACTCAGACTCACGGCGCTGCTGTCCGCGTGGTATTTTCTCCTGCCCTTTCCTATCAGTCAAGCACCAAGGAAAGCAGATAGAGAAGGAAACTGACCCCAAAGTCAGCTCCCTTCAAGAGGAGGAGGGCAGTCAGGGGAAGGAAGGAGTGGGGAAGCTCCGGACAGGAGGGGAGGGAGATGCTGAGGATGAGAGTTTTTGTTTGGGTTCACGGCTAAACTGAGTTACCATCGAGGTGGGAGTCATGCTACATCCAGGTACCTAGGCCTTGGGGTACAAGATTCAAGTTCTTAAATAGAGCTCATGCCTCCACTTAAACTAGAGTTTCTCTCCTTAACCTGCCTCCCACATAGAGGATCACCAGCAAGGAAACACACTCTGCTAGAAAGACTAAAGGAGGTTAGTGTGTGTGTGTGTGTGTGTGTGTGTGTGTGTGTGTGTTATCAAGAACGGTCTGAGGACTTGAGGCAGCAGGAATATGTAGCATTTCTGTCACACTGGAGTGACTAAAGTTAATGTTCTACTCCATCCTTCAACTCTGAGGTACAAGGTGAAGTCCTGCTTTTGCATTAATTAATCCTTGACATTTTTCACAGGATTGTGGAGCTTTACCAGAAAGGGACTTCATAACTGTCATAACATTTTAATCTCCCTGGGCCTGGGACCCAGTGGAGCCCTACTGGGTCCCAAGGAGACTTTTTTCTACAATTAGCATTTCAGTCAAAGCCTTAATTCTGCAAAAAGAAAGCAGAACGTGAACAAAGACTTCCCAAGACACCAGTTCTGACTCTAGCTCCCTGGGGTGCTGAAGTCGGTTGTGATCGAGCCCTGAAATCAGAGCTTTGTCTCTTAAGCCTTGCTGTCTCTACTTGTTCAAAATGCATGGACTAATACTTTCATCTGTGAAAATACTTGCATTTTTCCAGAGGCCTTACTGTACACATTTTCTGGGGGGAAGTCTGTTTCCTCCCGCATAGGTTTGAAGTGAGAAGAATCCAGTTCATCGTTACACATTTCCTTAGACTGCTTCAGGGTATGAGCCACCAGCATTTGCCTGTGAGCTACTGGTATAAAGAAGCCCCTTGCAAACGTTACCTGTCAGACCGCTGTCACGTCTTCATTGATAGCAGACACTTGGCGTTAGCGAATCAACCACTGGGTTAATGAGAACTCAGGCTCGCAGCCTCCCCTCCGCTCATAGAATAAACACTGTTTTCCTTTGGCCTAATTACTAGATGTTCTTAAACATCATCATTTTGTAAAAGAAACCAGGACTACAAATTACTTCGTGAACCGCACTGTGGGAACTCAAAAATGTGCCTGCAGTTTGGAGAGAGTGTTTGTAACAGTCCGAAGGACACAGCGCTGGTCACAGGCAGCAGGCACTCTCTGCAGATACCGTGTTATTTCCTGCACTGTCCCTCACTGTCTACACAGCCCCTACCTAAAAAAGGTCAGATGGGAATCAGAGTGTCTTTTTCCTTTATCAACAGATTTTGTGTGGTCGGGTCCATAAAGCTGCTGGCCTCGGGGATAATCTAGATTTCATCCCCAAAGCCCCACAACTGATTTCTGTTGTCATGATTAAATGAAAAAATTCAACAAACAAAAAGTCATCACACCACCACCACCATGAACAACAACAAAACTCAGAGACTTACTTTTGTAATTTTCTTAGATAAACAACAAGGTCCTACTGTATAGCACAGGAAACTATATTCAATATCTTGTAATAAACTGTAATGGAAATGGAAAAAAGAATATAGATATATACATATGTGTGTATAACCGAATTGCTTTGCTGTACCCCTGAAACTAACACAATATTGCAAATGAACTATACTTCAATTTAAAAAAACTCAGTAAAGCCTGATGAAATATCTCAGGGTTCATAGTGGGTCAGTTATGTTGAATTACTATGATAGAATTTTATTTGAATATTTAGCCTAAAGGAGGCTTGCCTAGTCAGATCTGCACAGGTGCCCCTATACCAATGGGGAAATATCTGGAATTGGGAAGAAAGAAGCGGCCTATGGGTTGCTGCTGGGACCCGCAACATGTAGAGTGGTGAGGACTGTTCTTAAACACAAAATCTCCTGCTGAGTATGTCTACAGACCCTGACCATAGGATCCCTCACCTCTTCTGGAAAACAGCAAAAGAACGCTGAGAGAACAGCCAGATATGTCATACACAGGTTGTTACACAGGCTGGCATTCCAATACAACCGTGGAGAGCTTATTATTATTATTATTCTACTACTACTACTATTGTTATTATTATCACTACCACTACAGAGTAATAATTCCTGAAGGTATTCTTTGGAGGGGTCATGCGGCGCGTCCACCACTAGAGGGCGCCGCAGACCCTTCCGTGTTAAGCGCTGTCCCCGAGCAGAAGTGGGAACCAAGGGCTAAGGGCGGGGCGGACCTTACTTCCACTCAGGACTCTCTCCATCCCTTAACTCGCATCCCACTGGGGGAGTCACCTCTGAAGGCAAGGGGCGGCGGGGTGGCCAGGCAAGCACTACTTGAATTGCTTTGAAATTCAATATTTCTTTGGAAGAAAAGATTCTTGCCTTTGATAAATTTTATTCATTAAAATATTTCAGCCCTTTGCATGAGCCGAGGCTGTGCTGGCCTCGGACCCCAGCGCCTCTTGGACACTTCCCGCCGCAGGTGTATTATGGCGAGGCCGACAAGTGAGTTCATCAGCAGACTGCACCGTCCTAAAGGCAACGTGAGGGAGCTCGGGGGAAGGGGGTGTAAGTCAGATGAGGTGTGAGCCTGCAGGCAGTGTATCCCCAAGGCCTCAGTGTGCTGAGGCTCAGAGACCAGATCAGAAATCACCGGGTGAAGGAGAAAAACCAGGCAGGAACAGAGATGGCTTTTTGACAAAGTGCTTTCCGTATAACAGAATACATGACAGAAAACCAAAATCCAAATGCAAAATAAGAGAAAAAGCCAATAGCTAGTAGCCCGCAACAAATCCACCAAAACCAAAAAAACCCTGTTCTTTTAACCAGAAACTTTTCTAGTTTTCAGGTTTGGGGTTAAAAACAATCCAGGAAGAAAACAACAGCGTAACCACACTGACCTGAGATAAGGCATTGGAATATCATCTTTAGAGTGTGTGCCGTCCCCAGGGGGTGACAGGGCTGCTGGCTGGTAGTGGGGACGTTTCCTCAGAGGGGTCATGTGAGAATATGTCCCCACTTCTCCAAAATGTCCACCTAATCCCCCCGAAGTGCAGGAGTGCTAAGTGCTCAGGTTCTCAATCCTGGCCACTGACAGCTTCAGATCACTCGGGGAACTTCTGAAAAACACAAATGTCCTACCTGCTGCCCCTCCCCCGGTCCAATTTAATTTCTGAAGATTCTCTAGATTATTCTAACGTGAAGTCAGGGTGGAGACCTCTTGAGTTATACGCAGATGACATTTCGTAGGGAAAACACAAAATTCCAGTTCAGGATACCCACCACCTCCTTTTCTTCTCTAGAGCACTAGGAATGGATTAAAACCTCTATCTAACTTTTACTTGCACCTTCAACACCTGAAATGGTATGTAGGTAAAATCTGTTTTCACAAAGAAAGTAGTATTAAAATTAAAATGAATACATAAACGGTAGGAAGGGTGCCAAAATATTTATTTTTATTGTTCTTATGAGTCACCTTTTAATTTCTAGAGTCCCCCTCAGATGAGCATCTGACAACTCCTCCCTTCGGTCCTTCTTTTGCGCTTTCTTCAGGATGCTCTGAGGACCTCCCTGCCCTTTCCTGGGGGTCCCAGCCTCATCTCTGAACAGTAGACTGAGATGCCCCCATCTCTGAAGCTCCCTGTTGGCTGCATCTGGGACTTTGGGTGGCAGCCTCTACTGAGCTTGTACGTGTGCTGACCGTAAGCAACTTAGAATTTTTCCTCTCAGAGCATCTTTAAGACTGACAAGCCTTCCTTTTGCCACCATTCATCTCCTCTCATTATTGTGCTAACACATTCCTTAATTTTTTCCTGTTACGTTGTCATTGAAATCATCTTTCCCTTTGACGATTCATTTTACTTAGCAGCTTGACTGGGCTGTGAGATGCCCAGATAATCGGGTTAAACGTTATTTCCAGGTGTCTGTGAGGGTGTTTCCGGGAGAGAGAAGCATTTCAGTTGGTGGGCTGAGTAAAGCAGACAGAGTAGAAGGCAGAGGAAGGTTGAATTCTACCTCTGTGCCTGACTGCTTGAGCTGAGATCTGGGTCTTCTCCTACGCTTGGATTGGTACTTACACCATCGGCCCTCCTGGCTCTCAGACCTTCAGATGCTGACTGGAATTACGCCACCAGCTTTCCTGGGCTTCCAGAAGGCAGATCCGGGGACTCCTCAGCTTCCATAGCTGCATGAGCCAACTCCGTATAATAAATCTCTCTCTATCTCTAACATATATAGTATAATTCATCTATATTTATATTTATACTTAAAATCTCTTATTTCTTCTCTGGCTGACTCATGCACTCCCCATCAGGAGAGAGTGTGAGAAAGATACAGGCAGTGGTGAAGAGGGGGACCCCGGCCCTGCCACAGCTCCCTGACAGCTTGCAATCAGCCACCACTGCGCTGAATTGGAGGCTCCATCAAGGGGCTGGATCCCATCGTGGTTACTGCAAAGCGGCATGTTCTTTGCAGCTGGAGGTCCTACATTTTTTAAGCACTTTAATTCAAACTAGGGTCCAAGACGGCTGCTGCCCAGTAAAGTTCATCTTCGTCTGGCAAGAAACAAGAATTCGAGCAAGAGCTCTCCGGACTGGAAGGGAAAGGTTGAGAAACGAAGAGGGCTGAAGGATTCATCCCTGGCAGCCCCGTGCAGCTGCAAGGCAGAGCAGCCGCTGCGCCTACACCTTTGTGCCACTAGAGGGCGGGGTTATTTCGGCTGCAGCAGCTGTGTTGGCCCAGGGTTTGCACCAACACTTGATAAATGTATATAATCCTAAAAATAAACGCCTCACAATCTGTGATATCTTACATTAAAAGCAACATGGCTCATGGAGGAAAAAAAGAGAGAGGCAGGCAACTCAATCAATGAGACTCTGGGAACAAACAAAATACTGATTCTCATAAAAATATAAACGGTTGGAGCCACATGTTACCTGCCAAAAAAAAAAGAAATACAATGGTCAGTAGAGAGCCTTAGAAGAAAAGGTGAAAGTGGCCTGGCTAAGGAGGATGAGGAAGGGGTGTAGAACAAGGACCCCGAATATTCGCAGGGTGCTGGTGGAGATGCAGCCATAGCCGAGGCTGTGTGTGGAATACGGTGGGGCCGGAAGTGATGCTCTGGTCCTTTGTGCTTTGTTTTGCACGAAGATGGAGGAGACTCGTGCAGTTAGCACTTCTAAGACAGAACAAATGACCAAACTGGGTAAGAATTCGGGGTGAATGCATTTCCCCTCATTATGGAATTTCTCCACCACAGTGTCAGGGGAAGCTGACAAAGCATTCACATCCTGGGGGCGGAAATCTTGTCTGAGCCAAAGGGACTTCCACATTTCCAATTTACTGACATTTCTCAATTTACAGCCATGGTCAGCAATGACTCGTGTGTAGGAAGTAGGCACAACAGATCGGCTTTGCCTGGGCTCCCAGGACAGCTCTCTCTTCCCATGCTAGTTTCTGGTTTGTTTTTATTTTTAAGATTTTTTTTTTTTTTTGCTGTACACGGGCCTCTCACCGTTGTGGCCTCTCCCGTTGCAGAGCACAGGCTCCAGACGCGCAGGCTCAGCAGCCATGGCTCACGGGCCTAGCCGCTCCGCGGCATGTGGGATCTTCCCGGAAGGGGGCACGAACCCGTGTCCCCTGCATCGGCAGGTGGACTCTCAACCACTGTGCCACCAGGGAAGCCCTATTTTTAAGATTTTTGCCTTTAGGGATTGCTTTAATAGCTTGGAAGTTCAGCAACACCTGGAAAGGTATGTTTGCTGGAATTTATCCCCCTTGTGAATGGTTTTAGTAGGGTGGCATTTCCAAGTGCCTAGCCCTCTCATCCTCACTCTTCCAGCTTGTCCAGCCCTCTCTTCACCCCCCTGTGCCCTGGGAGACGCTGGGTTAGTTCACTGAGAAGTTCGGTCACAACAGTGGCCTTAAAATAACCACAGAGCCAAAGCCAAGATGATACAGAGTACTGAAAAACAAGGAGATAAAAAAGGGCAAGAAATCCCTAGCATAAAGGGCCAACGCTCCTTCCCCAAAAAGGTAAGAATGAAACCCTTGAAGGGTTTCAAAGATAATCTCATATATTACACATATATTATATATATATTACAGTGTCATGTTACCCACAAAATCATGGAGTATCACACTAGATGCCTTATCCTGGATTTCCCACTGTATCAAGCAGAAGCTAAGATCAGAATCAAATGAGACATCACTTACATAGATCAGTTGATGTAATAGCAGAAAGTGCTAGAAGGCTTCAGTAGAGCCCCAACACTCTGACACCACTGCTGGAATCAAGATGAAGCCTATCCCACATGTAAACTGGTGCAGCCACTATGGAGATTCCTTAAAAAACTAAAAATAGAGTTACTATATGATCCAGCAATCCCACTCCTGGGCACATATCTGGAGAAAACTCAAATTCGAAATGATACATGTGAGGCAACCTTCAAGATGGTGGAGGAGTAAGCTGTGGAGATCACCTTCCTCTCCACAAATACATCAAAACTACATCTACACGTGGAACAACTCCTACAGAACACCTACTGAACGCTGGCAGAAGACCTCAGACCTCCCAAAAGGCAAGAAACTCCCCACGCACCTGGGTAGGGCAAAAGAAAAAAAAGAAAAAACAGAGACAAAAGAATAGGGACGGGACCTGCACCAGTGGGAGGGAGCTGTGAAGGAGGAAAGGTTTCCACACACTAGCAAGCCCCTTCACTGGTGGAAAGAGTGGTGGGCAGGGAGGGAAGCTTCGGAGCCACGGAGGAGAGTGCAGCAATAGGGGTGCATAGGGCAAAGGGGAGAGATTCCTGCACAGATTGGTGCCGACCAGCACTCACCAGCCCGAGAGGCTTGTCTGCTCACCCGCTGGAGCGGGTGGAGGCTGGAAGCTGAGGCTCGGGCTTCAGAGGCCAGATCCCAGGGAGAGGACTGGGGTTGGTTGCATGAACACAGCCTGAAGGGGGCTAGTGCGCCACAGCTAGCCGGGGGGGAGTCCGGGAAAAAGTCTGGACCTGCCGGAGAGGGAAGACACCGTTGTTATGGAGTGCGCAAAGAGAGGAAATTCCTGCTCTCTGTGCCCACAGATGGCAGAGTGCTGCCTAAAGTGAGCTCCAGAGATGAGTGCAAGCAATGGCTATCATCTCAGATCCCAGAGGCAGGCATGGACTGCTACCGCTGTTGCGGCTGCCACCAAGGATCCTATGTGCAAGTGCAGGTCACTACCCACACCCTCCTGGGAGCCTGTGCAGCCCGCCACTGCCAGGGTCCTGTTATCCAGGGACAACTTCCCCAGGAGAACACACGGCACGCCTCAGGCTGTTGCAACTTCACGCCAGCCTCTGCCGCTGCAGACACTCCCGGCATCCCAATTATGACTACTGTACCTCTCCCTCTCCCCAGCCTGAGTGAGCAAGAGGGCCCTAATCAGCCACTGCTTTAACACCCTCCTGTCCGGGCAGGGAACAGATGCCTGAGAGCAGCCTACATGCAGAGGCAGGGCCAAAATCAAAGCTGAACCCCAGGAGTTGTGCGAACAAAGAAGAGAAAGGGAAAGCTCTCCTAGCAGCCTCAGAAACAGTGGATTAAATCCCTGCAACCAGCACAGTAAACCCTGCATCTGTGGAATACCTGAATAGACAACGAGTATTCTCACAATTGAGGTGGTGGACTTTGGGAGCAACTGTGGACTTGGGGTTTGCTTTCTGTGTCTGATGTGTTTTGGGTTTTATGTTTATCTTATTTTAGTTTTTAGTGTTTGTTTTCATTTGTGGGTTTGTTTATTGGTTTTGTTGCTCCCCTCCTTTTTTTTTTCTCTTTTTGTGAGTGTGTGTGGATATGTTTCTTTTTGTGTAATTTTGTCTGTTTAGTTTTGCTTTTACCATTTCTCTTGGGGCTCTGTCTGTTCGTTGTTTCTTTGTTTGTTTTCTTCCTTTTCTTCTGTGCCATGTGGCTGGCAGAGCCTTGGTGCTCCAGCAGGGTATCGGGCCTGAGCCTCCGAGGTGGGAGAGCCAAGTCCAGGACTTTGGACCACCAGAGACCTCCTGGCCCCATGTAATATTAATCAGCAAGAGCTGTCCCAGAGATCTCCATCTCAATACTAATACGCAGCTCCACCCAACGGCCAGCAAGCTCCAGTGCTGGATGCCCCATGTCAAACAACTAGCAAGACAGGAACACAACCCCACCCATTAGCAGACAGGCTGCCTAAACTCATAGTAAGTTCACAGACACGCCAAAACACACCACTGGACGTGGCTCTGCCCACCAGAGGGAGACGATCCAGCCCCACCCACAAGACCACAGGCACCAGTGCTGCCCACCAGGAAGCCTACACAAGGCACTGAACCAACCTCACCCACTGGGGGCAGACACCACAAGTAAGAGGAACTATGAACCTGCAGCATGCAAAAAGGAGACCCCTTACCTTGAAGGCGCAAGGTAAAAACCCACTAGACCAAACAAATGAAGAGGAAATAGGCAGTCTACCTGAAAAAGAATTCAGAGTATTGATAGTAAGGATGATCCAAAATCTCAGAAATAGAATGGAGAAAATACAAGAAATGTTTAACAAAGGCCTAGGTGAATTAAAGAGCAAACAAACAATAATGAACAACACAATAAATGAAATTAAAAATATTCAAGATGGAAGCAATACCAGAATGAATGAGGCAGAAGAATGGTTAAGTGACCTGGAAGATAGAATAGTGGAAATAACTGCTGCAGAGCAGAAAAAAGAAAAAAGAATGAAAAGAATTGAGGACAGTCTCGAAGACCTCTGGGACATTAAATGCACCAACATTCGAATTATAAGCGACCTAGAAGCAGCAGAGTAAAAGAAAGGGTCTGAGAAAATATTTGAAGAGATTATAGTTGAAAATTTCCCTAACATGAAAAAGGAAATAGTCACCCAAGTCCAGGAAGCAGAGAGTCCCATACAGGATAAATCCAAGGAGAAACATGCTAAGACACATATTAATCAAACTATTAAAAATTAAATACAAAGAAAAATATTAAAAGCAGCAAGGGAAAACAACAAATAACATACAAGAGAATCACCATAAGGTTAACAGCTGATCTTTCAGCAGAAACTCTACAAGCCAAAAGGCAGTGGCAGGACATATTTAAAGTGATGAAAGGGAAAAAGCTACAACCAAGATTACTCTACCCAGCAAGGATCTCATTCAGATTCAATGGAGAAATTAAAATCTTTACAGACAAGCAAAATTAAGAGAATTCAGCACCACCAAACCAGCTTTACAACAAATGCTAAAGGAATTTCTCTAGGCAGGAAACACAAGAGAAGGAAAAGACTTACAAAAACAAATGCAAAACAATTAAGAAAATGGTAATGTGAACATATGTATCGATAATTACCTTAAATGTAAATGGATTAAATGTTCCAACCAAAAGACACAGACTGGCTGAATGGATACAAAACCAAGATCCATATATATGCTGTCTACAAGAGACCCACTTCAGACCTAGGGACACATACAGACTGAAAATGAGGGGATGGAAAAAGATATTCCATGCAAACGGAAATCAAAAGAAAGCTGGAGTAGAAATACTCATATCAGACAAAATAGACTTTAAAATAAAGTCTATTACAAGAGACAAAGAAGGACACTACATAATGATCAAGGGATCAATCCAAGAAGAAGATATAACAATTGTAAATATTTATGCACCCCACATAGGAGCACCTCAATACATAAGGAAAATGCTAACAGCCATAAAAGGGGAAATCGACAGTAACACAATAATAGTAGGGAACTTTAACATCCCACTTACACCAATGGACAGATCAGCCAAAATGAAAATAAACAAGGAAAAACAAGCTTTAATGACACACTAGACCAGATGGACTTATTTGATACTTATAGGACGTTCCATCCAAAAAATAACAGAATACACTTCCTTCTCAAGTGCACATGGAACATTCTCCAGGATAGATCATATCTTGGGTCACACATCAAGCCTTGGTAAGAAAATTGAAATCATATCAAGTATCTTTTCTGACCACAACACTATGAGACTAGGTATCAATTACAGGGAAAAAAACTGTAAAAAATACAAACACATGGAGGCTAAACAGTACACTACTTAATAACCAAGAGATCACTGAAGAAATCAAAGAGGAAATCAAAGAATACCTAGAAAAAAATGACAATGAAAACATGATGACCTAAAACCTATGGGATGCAGCAAAAGCAGTTATAAGAGGGAAGTTTAAAACAATACAATCCTACCTCAAGAAACAAGAAAAATCGCAAATAAGCAACTTAACATTACACCTAAAGCAATTAGAGAAAGAAGAACAAAAAAATCCTAAAGTTGGGACATTCCTGGTGGCACAGTGGTTTAGAATCTACCTGCCAGTGCAGGGGACTCGGGTTCAAGTCCTGGTCAGGAAGATCCCACATGCCGTGGAGAAACTAAGCCCGTGCACCACAACTACTGAAGGCCGCGTGCCTAGAGCCCATGTAACACAACAAGAGAAGCCACCGCAATGAGAAGCCCACGCACCACAATGAAGAGTAGCCCCCACTTGCCGCAACTAGAAAAAGCCTGCATGCAGCAACGAAGACCCAACATGGCCAAAAATAAATAAATAAATAATTTATATTTTTTAAAAAAAACAAAGTTAACAGAAGGAAAGAAATCAGAAAGATTGGTGAGAATTAAATCAAAAAGAAATGAAGGAAACAAGAGCAAAGATCAATAAAGCTAAAAGCTGGTTCTTTGAGAAGATAAACAAAATTGATAAACCACTAGCCAGACTCATCAGGAAAAAAAGAAGACTCAAATCATGAGAATTATAAATGAAAAAGGAGAAGTAACAACTGACACTGCAGAAATACAAAGGATCATGAGAGATTACTACAAGCAACTATATGCCAATAAAGTGGACAACCTGGAAGAAATGGACAAATTCTTAGAAAAGTACAACATTCCAAGACTGAGCCAGGAAAAAATAGAAAATATGAACCGCCCAATCACAAGCACTGAAATTGAAACTGTGATTAAAAATCTTCCATCAAACAAAAGTCCAGGACCAGATGGCTTCAGAGGTGAATTCTATCAAACATTTAGAGAAGAGCTAATACCCATCCTTCTCAAACTCTTCCAAAAACTTGCAGAGGAAGGAACACTCCCAAACTAATTCTATGAGGCCACCATCACCCTGATACCAAAACCAGAAAAAGATACTACAAAAAAAGAAAATTGCAGACTGATATCACTGATGAATATAGATGCAAAAATCCTCAACAAAATACTAGCAAACAGAATCCAACAACACTTTAAAAGGATCATACACCATAATCAAGTGGGGTTTATCCCAGGAAGGCAAGGATTCTTCAGTATACTCAAAACAATCAATGTAATACACCATATTAACAAATTGCAGGACATAAACCATATGATCATCTCAATAGATGCAGAAAAAGCTTTTGACAAAATTCAACACCAATTTATGATAAAAACTCTCCAGAAAGAGGGCATAGAGGGAATCTACCTCAACATAATAAAGGCCATTATGTGACAAAACCACAGTCAACATCATTCTCAATGGTGAAAAGCTGAAACCATTTCCTCTAAGATCAGGAACAACATAAGGGTGCCCACCCTCACCACTATTATTCAACATAGTTTTGTAAGTTTTAGCCACGGCAATCAGAGAAGAAAAAGAAATAAAAGGAATACGAATCAGAAAAGAAGTAAAACTGTCACTGTTTGCAGATGACATGATAATATACATAGAGAATCCTAAAGATGCTACCAGAAAACTACTAGAGCTAATCAATGAATTTGGTAAAGTAGCAGGATACAAAATTAATGCACAGAAATCTCTTGCATTCCTATACACTAACAATGAAAAATCAGAAAGAGAAATTAAGGAAACAATCCCATTTACCATCTCAACAAAAAGAATAAAATACCTAGGAATAAGCCTACCTAAGGATGCAAAAGACCTGTACTCAGAATACTATAAAACTCTGATGAAAGAAATCAAAGATGACACAAACAGATGGAGAGATATACCATGTTCTTGGATGGGAAGAATCAATATTGTGAAAATGACCATACAACCCAAAACGATCTACAGATTCAATGCAATCCCTATCAAATTACCAATGGCATTTTTCACAGAATTAGAACAAAAGATTTTACAATTTTTAAGGGAACACGAAAGACCCTGAATAGTCAAAGCAATCTTGAGAAAGTAAAATGGAGCTGGAGGAATCAGGATCCCAACTTCAAACTATACTAGAAAAGCTACAGTAACCAAGAGAGTAAGGTACTGGCTCAAAAACAGAAATGTAGGTCAATGGAACAGGATAGGAAGCCCAGAGATAAACCCATGCACATATGGTCACTATCTTTGACAAAGGAGGCAAGAATATACAATGGAGAAAAGACAGTCTCTTCAATCAGTGGTGCTGGGAAAACTAGACAGCTACATGTAAAAGAATGAAATTAGAACACTTCCTAATACCATACACAAAAATAAACTCCAAATGGATTAAAGACCTAAATGTAAGGCCAGACACTATAAAACTCTTAGAGGAAAACATAGGCAGAACACTCTATGACATAAATCGCAACAAGATCCTTTTGGACCCACCTCCTAGAGTAAGGGAAATAAAAAGAAAAATAAACAAGTGAGACCTAATGAAACTTAAAAACTTTTACACAACAAAGGATACCATAAACAACACAAAAAGACAACCCTCAGAATGGGAGAAAATATTTGCAAATGAAACAACTGACAAAAGATTAATCTCCAAAATATACAAGCAGCTCATGCAGCTCAATATCAAAAAACAAACAACCCAATCCAAAAATGGGCAGAAGACCTAAATAGACATTTCTCCAAAGAAGACATACAGATGGCCAAAAAATGCATGAAAAAATGCTCAACATCATTAATCATTAGAGAAATGCAAATCAAAACCACAATGAGGTATCATCTCACACCAGTCAGAATGGCCATCATCAAAAAATGTAAAAACAATAAATGCTGGAGAGGGTGGAGAAAGGGAACTCTCCTGCACTGTTATTGGGAATGTAAATTGATACAGCCACTATGGAGAACAGTATGGTGGTTCCTTAAAAAACTAAAAATAGGACTACCATATGACCCAGCAATTCCACTACTGGGCATATACCCTGAGAAAACCATAATTCAAAAAGAGTCATGTACCACAATGTTCATTGCAGCACTATTTACAATAGCCAGGACATGGAAGTAACCTAAATGTCCGACAGATGAATGGATAAAGAAGACATAGGTCATATATACAATGGAATATTACTCAGCCATAGAATGAAATGAAACTGAGTTATTCATAGTGAGGTGGATGGACCTAGAGTCTGTCATACAGAGTGAAGTAAGTCAGAAAGAGAAAAACAAATACCATATGCTAACGCATATGTATGGAATCTAAAGGAAAAAATGGTTCTGAAGAACCTAGTGGCAGGACAGGAATAAAGATGCAGATGTAGGGGACTTCCCTGGTGGTGCGGTGGTTAAGTATCCGCCTGCCAATGCAGGGGACATGGGCTCGAGCCCTGGTCTGGGAAGATCCCAGGTGCCGAGGAGCAACTAATCCCGTGCACCACAACTACTGAGCCTGCACTCTACAGCCCACGAGCCACAACTACTGAAGCCTACAAGCCTAGAGCCCGTGCTCCACAACAAGACAAGCCACCGCAATGAGAAGCCCGCGCACCGCAACGTAGATTAACCCCCACTCGCCACAACTAGAGAATGCCTGCATGCAGCAAAAAAGACCAAACGCAGCCAAAAATAAAAATAAATTAATTTTAAAAAAAACCAAAAGAGAAATATTAAAAAAAAAAAAAAGAGGCAGATGTAGAGAATGGACTTGAGGACACAGCAGGGGTGGGAAGCGTAAGCTGGGACGAAGTGAGAGAGTGGCACAGACATATATACACTACCAAATGTAAAATAGATAGCTAGTGGGAAGCAGCTGCATAGCACAGGGAGATCAGCTCGGTGCTTTGTGACCACCTAGTGGGATGGGATAGGGAGGGTGGGAGGGAGGCTCAATAAGGAGGGGATATATGTATACATATAGCTGATTCACTTTGTTATACAGCAGAAACTAACACAATTATTGTAAAGCAATTATACTCCAATAAAGATGTAAAGAAAAATTATAAAAATAAAAATGAAATTAAATCTCAAAGAAAAAAAGATACATGCATCCCAGTGTTCGTAGCAGCACTGTTTACAATAGCCAAGACATGGAAGCAACCTAAGTGTCCATCAACAGAGGAATGGATAAAGAAGATGAGGTACATATATACAATGGAATACTACTCAGCCACAGAAAAGAATGAAATTTTGTCATTTGCAGCAACATGGATGGACCTAGAGATGATCATACTAAGTGAAGTGAGCCAGGCAGAGAAAGACAAATATAATATGGTATCACTTGAATGTGGAATCTAAAATATTATACAAGTTGAACTTATTTACAAAAACAAAAACACTCACAGACATAGAAAACAAACTTATGGTTACCAAAGGGGAAAGGAGATGGGAGGGATAAATTAGGAGTTTGGGATTAGCAGATATACACTGTTATAAATAAAATAGATAAACAACAAGGACCTACTGTATAGCACAGGGAATTATATTCAATATCTTGTAATAACCTATAATGCAAAAGAAAAAAAAGAGGAAGCCCACCCCACAAAATCCACATCAACACGTCACCCTCATTTCTCCATCCTCAAGGAGATAATCACCTTTGCTGCCTCCAATGACTGGCTGGCCAACACATATCTGACATTTTCTGATAAAATAAATGCTTGTGGATGAATTGCTGTGGCTTTAACAACAGTTTGCTTCCTAAAAACTGTTAACTGTTTCCCTGTTCCACCTTTCAGGTTTACAGGGTAGAGGGAAAACCACACAATGGCAGTCACATTTTATCATGACCAGTATAACACTGACCCTATTCCAAGAAGATGCAATTCTGATTTCAAAAGATATTGCAGTTCAAACAATTAGATCTCGTGGGGCTCTCAGGATAATAAATGAAAGCCTATGCAGGAGAAATTTATTCTGAGATAAAATCCCCCCTAAAAGATCTCTTTATCTTAAGATTAGTAAAATGTAAAAGCAACCACTGTTTCCAATGAAGATTTCACCTAAAATAAGCAAATGAGAATTATGTGTCACTTATGTGGTACGTTAGGACTACAAACAACATTATAAAATTTTTTAAAAACAATGAATCACAAAGTAATGTCCTTCACATGAGCTGGACAGTGTCTGGGGAACACAGGGATAGTCTGTGAATCCCTCACCATCAGCACCACCAGCATCTGAGTGGTGGGAGTCCCTCTGACAGTGCCTCGTCCAGAGGTGGTGAGACACCAGACAGGTGAGCCACTGGCCTCGGGAAGCCAGATGGTCCAGGCCAAGCCCTGGGTTCGGCATTCTGACTTGGGCAGGACAGGTGGTGTCCTCTCCTGGGGAGGCCAAGTACATTCCTTCAGAGAACTCATTCTCCCTGGGATATACCTGGCCTTTCAGGGAAATCTAGGAACCTCTGAAACTCAACCTAGACAGAGCCTGTACCCAAACCCAAATCCAAACTACTATCTTTCTACACGCACGCACGCGCGCGCACACACACACACACACACACACGTTCATCGTGGAAATATCAGAAGACAAATATGACCCAGGTATCAGCTGGGGTCCCCCACTTGAGAGGACATAGGGAAGTTGTCCAGAACCTCCAATTCCAGAGCCTGTGGAAGTCCTGATTCCAGTGCTAGTTATTTCTGTCTGCTTCCCCTGCCCCATCCCTCCTTGCCTGCTCTGTGTCCCAGGGGGCTGAACTTTGCAGGTGGTACCTGCACGGTCCCTGGCCTCCTGGCTTCTCGGTAGGGTTTGGCCAATTGAAACACATACAGAAAATCAGTGAGTGGAAAGAGCAAAAGGAAGAGACACGGATTCCCTCTGCTTCTGTCCTCTGTTGCCTACATTCTGTAGTCTTAGCTCCAGGTGAACAGTCTGTCTTCCAAGGTTCCAAGCTCTCTGTGGACTTGGATAATGCAGTTCCCTCCCTCTGCCCCCTAAGGACTGCACGTGTACCAAACCAAACTTGAGTCTGCTCACCCGATGTGCAACAAAGCCCAATCTACGGACACTGGGTTATGGTGAAGGAAAGTACAGAGTTTAATGCAAGGTGCCAAGCAAGGCGAAAGGCAGCTAGCTGGTGCTCAAAAGAGCCAAATTCCCCAATGGTTTTCAGGGAAAGGTTTTTAAAGACAGTGTGAGGGAGAAGGTCGTGGGGTGTGTGATCAGCTCTTGCAGAATTCTCTGATTGGTTGATGGTGAGGTAACAGGTTCTGTTTTGGGAATCTCAGTCATCAACCTACTGGTTCTAACTGGTCTGGGGTCTACATGCTGGTGGCCAGCAGTCAACTTCCTCCACCTGGTGGGGGTTTTAATATCTGCAAAACAAGTTAAAGATATGATTCAGGATATCATTTGTAACCTGAGGGGGAACTAAAGGTCCTTGACTTTGTTTTATGACTAAACTATTATTATGTTGTCTTGCTTGACTCTTTTCCTTTGTTTCTGCATTTTCTCATGTCTCTGATTAAATTTGCTCTTTGGAACTTAGGGAAGGCCTAGGTGGCTAAAGGTTTTTTACAAACAAGGGGTGGGGATGTGGAGGTCTGTCCAGGGAAGGCCCCACAGGGTCCTGCTCAATTTCAGGAGTGTGAAGGCTCCTTTGGGTTGCTAGTCCTGTGTGTCACCTGTGCTTGCTGGTTCCTCTAACACTGTCCCCCTCTTTTTTTCATTAAACTCTCCTCAGTTAAACCCCCTGAAGGTGTGGTCTTTCCCTCTTGGTGTCCTGACATATGTACACTCCTTCCCAGTGATTCCTTTGGACTCCAGAAGGTCTTATGGTCACATGTGCACTGCTGTCCAGGCAACCCTGCTTCTTCACTTTATGGATCTAAACAAGAAGCAGCTATTTTAATGGTTCCTTAACACAGTAAGATTTTTAAAGTCAGTCATTCATGAGTATGGGGGGAAAGTTGGGGGTAACAGAAATGATCATAACTCACACCATGCAGTCAACAACTTAAAAATCCACGTTAGACACATGTGGCCAATTGTTTCAGACCATAGCCTCTGGAGTCAACTCTAGGAACCAAACACTGGATCTACCACCTCCTAGCTGCTGTGTGATCTTGGATAAGTTACCTAATTTCTCTGGGCTCCAATTTCTTTCTTTCCTCCCTTTCTCTTTCCTTCCTTCCTTCCTTCCTTCCTTCCCTCCTCTCTCCCTTTCTCCCTGCGCTCTCTCTTGTAAATTGGGGTGGCCATAGCCCCTACCTCCTAGGGTTGTTGTGAGGATGGAACAAGTTAGTATCTGTAAAGTTCTTAGACACCTGGCTATGCTAAGGATCCTGTGTGGGAATTAGCTATCATTTATTATATATTATTATTATCACTGGACATTCTCCAAAATCCTTCTCAGCTGAGTTTCTTGGCCTCTCTCAGCCCCTTTGGCAACTTGACACCCTCTTTTTGTCCAGCTTCCCCATTCCTTTCTCCGGGACTGCCCCTAGGGTGCTGGGTGGGAGAGGACAAATATTTTTTGCCCCCTTGTCTGTACAAACCATTTGAGTCACTCAAAATTAGCATGTCAGCCCCATACCGGCTGTCCAACCTTATGCATTTCATGAAGGAAATACGGTGCTGGGCAGTGGGGATGACCTGCCTGCCAAGCCTCTGGAACTGGGGCCCAGCCCCAGGGCTCCCAGAAAACTCCACAGGCACAAAGTCGCCGAGATCCTCAGGACATCTGGTCAACCTCACATGTGGGAAGTGGAGGTGGAGGATCAGAGGGTGCCGCAAAAGGAAGAAAGAGGGGCCAGGGCCCTCAGGGAACCTGGGACTCTATACAAACCCTGGTCTGGGCTCAGGGTCCCCCACCTGGAATGTTCTGCTGACCCCATCTGTCCCAGGCACTAAAGGACGATGGACGATTTTGAGGACCCTATGAGGGGCTGGACTGGTCTTCTCCTCACCTACTTCCTTCTGCATTTCTCCTTCATATAAAGTAGAGTAAAGAAAGTTCCACATTCTCCGTCCCAGGCTTCCATGGCCCCACCAATCAAGGTCCTCTATAGACACAGAGGCCTTCCTTTGGCAGGACCTACCCTCCTTATAAGGCGCTTACAGTGATAGACTTCTGATAATGACAAAGGAGGAAAAATAAGAAGATAAATATTACCCTTAACTCTACTACCAGGAGATATTGCCTGGCCACATTTAGGCATGTGGAAAAGTATGGCAGCTCTAAACAAAGAGGTGGATCTAAATGAGTGGATACAGAAACAAGTTTGTAGTACACAATACAGGATGCCCCATTAGATTTGAATGTCATATAAACAATGAATCTTTTTAGCATAAGTATATCTCATGCAATATTTGAGACATATTTACACTAAAAAAAAATTTTTTTTTTTTTTGGCTGTGTTGGGTCTTCGTTGCTGCATGCAGGCTTTTTCCCTAGTTGCGGCGAGCAGGGGCTACTCTTCGTTGCAGTGCGCGAGCTTCTCATTGCAGTGGCTTCTCTTGTTTCGGAGCACGGGCTCTAGGCTTGCAGGCTTCAGTAGTTGTGGCACACGGGCTCAGTAGTTGTGGCTCGCAGGCTGTAGATCTCAGCCTCAGTCACTGTGGCGCACGGGGTTAGTTGCTCCGTGGCATGTGGGATCTTCCCTGACCAGGGTTCAAACCCATGTCTCCTGCATTGGCAGGTGGATTCTTAACCACTGCGCCACCAGGGAACTCCTACCCTAAAAATTTTTGTTGTTTACCTTAAATTCAGATTTAACCAGGCATCCTGTATTTTTATTTACTAAATCTGACAACACAAAGTACATTGTTAAGTGAAAAAAGCAAGTTGCCAAACTTTTGTTTATACTGATCCCATAAGTGTAAACAAAAATTATTCTATACATAAACATGCTTATATAGACACACACACTCATAGATAAAGATCTCTAGAAAAATATACACAGGACTAGTACCTCTTGGGTATAGGATACGGGAGGAAGCTTTAACTTTTTACCCTACACATCTGTGTGTTATTTACATTTTTAAACATTTGACAAAGTCATTTGAAAGATGTAATGAATGTATTATGGGTGAAAAGACTTTTAAAATAGGTGGAAAGGTAAAAAACATAACTGTGTAAATAGTATAATTACATCTATAATTATTTAAAACGCTGTGTCAGAACATGCACTAAGAACTTAACAATGGTTCTGGACACAGTGCTCGGGGTTCCCATGTATGACATCAGTCCACGCAAATGGATTTTGTGCTGCTGCTTGATTTGCTGACCCCTCATTTAGATCACCCCCAATTTACTGAGAGGGAAAGGAAAATTGGAAGCCCACGGGGATGAGGGGAATGCTCGGGCCAAACTTCAGGCTGTGAGCTCATGGATGGAGTCCCGGGTGGCTGTATGCATCATGCTGGAGCTTGGTTTATTTCAAGGTGATACCAGGCGTCCCGGGAGTGGAGAAGGTAAATGTTCTCTGAAGTGGACACCTACAGGCCCCTGACACAATTGTTAAGGCCTGAGTTTTACTCTGAAAACTTGAAATGGTGTCCTGAAGATACAGAGGACTTTGTTGTATATAGGAAGCATCATGTAAAACTTTAAACTTTGGGTTGTATCCAATATTGACAATTTTACACAGTTAGTCTCTTAGAGGCAGCACAGAGCCATGAACTTGGCCAACTGAAACTTTTTGTAAAAATCACGTCCCCAAACTTCTTCAAACTCTACATGCTTCTCTTCCTGCTTGAGGACATTCTTTCAATTTTGGATCCTCCGCCCTCCTGTACCTCAAAATAGTCTATTAGGCAGACCATTTGTTCCCTTTGATTCTATTTTGAGAGTGGCTTTCCTTTGGACAGAGCCATTAGAGCAGCTGCGAGAGTTGATGTCTGTCCATCTGTGACCAAAAAAAAAAAAAAACTTACACAAGTGCAGTAACACCAAGGCTGTCCCCAAGCTGCTCTGAATACTGCTCTGAGCAAGGGAGCCCCGCCGGCCCAAAGGTGGAGGGTCCCCTCTCCCGATCCACGTAGCGCTGGATTGAGGGATATCTGCAATAAACACGTGGGATGAGGACTCATTTGTAGCAGTTACTATTAAAAATCACTTTTTTAGGATCCATCATCAGATAGTATTAATGACTTAGTACAAGTGAGGAATGTATTTATGCCACGTGCTAGGTTGTAATCAGGAAAGATTCAATTATAGTTTCTGCTCTCAAGGAGTTAATAGGCTGAGACACAGAATAGTAAGTGATGAACCTTATATATAACCCCTAATAGTTTTGCATGCTGCTCTGTGCTTTCACTCTGCCAAGCCTTTTAACCAATTTGAGCTCATCTTCCCAACCACCCAGCGGGCTGCTGGGAAAACGGACAAGAGAAGCAAGTATCATTAAAAACCATGAAATTTCATTTCTTCATTTCCATGTAATGAAAATGAACTTTGTAAACAGACTTTGTAAACGAATCTGAAATAGTACCAGTTAAATAGAAGCTTAGGGGAAAGGAGTCCCCGGGCTCCACCGGCTGGGTGTTGGGTCACCCAACCTGCTCCTTGCTCCTGCCAGCAGCCCAGCCCACCCCCGGGACCCGAGGCCAGTCTGCACACTTCCCTTCCAATGGCCACAACCAGCAGTGTCAGTTTGAGCTTCTGAGATGAGGGACAGAAGTTATGGGCGGGTCTGGAGTCCAAAAGGCAAGGAGCCACTGAAGCTTGCTTCCTAAGAGGGAAACTCAAAGTTCATGGCAAGCTATTTTTACCCCTGCTTGCCTTAAAGGAACCTTACTTCTTCCCAGAGAGTAACGTAGGCATGGAGAATCTGGCCCATGTAATGTGATCTCAAATTATATTAAAATACTTTCAACTCATGAATGACTTTGGGGCAGAAAGTTGTCAAATCATGAACAAATCCATGTGCCTCCTTGCTGTGGATGGTATAGGTTTGATCTTGCTTCCCACAGAAATTTCAGCAATACACACTGAGACCCTGCCTCCAGTTCTTGGGATCCTCCAAAGCATGGGGCAGTGCCAGGACACCCAGTGCAAGTTCATACATCTTGGCTGAATTTATCACTGAGTCATAAACATAATTCATCCTGTGTCCTAATGTGAGAGGGGAATCAAAGACTGCAGCGTAGAGGATGCGTCTTCTTTTTCCGGGTTGGCAGGCAGAGAGTGAGAACTGTGCCTTGCCCTCTCCCTTCTTACCTTCCCCTCCCAGGGGCCCACCATCTGTTCTGAAATATCACCATCCATGCAGGGTTACCCCGAGCAGGCCTTTTTAGACAGGGTTTTGTCATGAACTATAAGTAGCAGTGATCCAAAAGAGAGATTAGAGATGAATTTACTCTTCATCCTTCCCCCCAGCCCAAGCAGTGCTTTACAGAAACACGATGCTTACTCAGATAGCTGAACATCCCCCAAAGTGCTGGTTACAAGCAAATCCATAACACTAGTCTGTATCACCCTTTCAACTGGCGCGTGGACGTCACCCACCCACGAACACAACACGCCTCATTCGTGAAGTGTTTGTTGAGCTGCCTCCGTGGGCAGGTAATTGTGGGGGCACGGGATGAGTCAAATACGGACATTTCCCCACGAAACTTCCAAAACAACATGGGAAATAAAAGGTGCAATTATAATCCAGGCAGGAAGTGATGAAGTGCCAAAAGAAAGATACACACACAGGAATGGGGGTTCTTGCAAGAGACCAGATCCTGTGTTTGGGAGGAGAGGGGGGTGCCTTTGAAGGCATTTGAGCCAGGCCGCGAGCAAGGGCAAGGTTTAGTCCTGCACAGTCAGGACCCGGCAGGGATTGGCAGAGGCATAAAGGCAGGGAATTGCGTGCACGCCCCGCGGAGATGGTGACCAGAGGGATCTGGATTCATCAGCATGAGGCGGAGTAAGAAGAGATCAGAGTTAGATTCCTGCCACATCAGGAACTATATAAAATTACAGGCGACAATTGTAGACTCACTCCACGAGCAAGGCATTTTGTGCCCAGCAGCAACATTAGAGCTGCGTTTGCCGAAGTCTGAACCGACGTGCGCCCTCCTGGGAGGGGGCTGTACGAACAGACCTCTGGGTGCTTCCCACGTGGAGCGGGGCTGCCTATTGCCTCCGGAGCACAGAGCAGGGCTGGAGGGGGAAGGGCGCCACCTGGCGAAGCACTGGATAAGCTCCAATCGCAACCGGTGCTGTAGGCCCGTTTGACAGGTGAGCAAACTGAGGCGTAGAGGGACTCCTTTGCCTAAGGCCATGTAGACGGTCAGAGATCAGAATCAAGACTGGAACCCGGATCCATCTGACTCCAAAGCTGCTATTCTCAAATAGTAGCAGCCTTGACATCCTGCAGAAATGCAGCTGAGCTCTCCTGCCCCCTCTCCATTCAGCAACCTATAGGTCCTAGTGGCAGAGAATCCAGCGTAGTGGAGGATGTTACTGTAAAATGACAGGCTGGAGCCCAGGCTTCGTAAGGAAAAAAAAGAGAGAGAAAGAGGGAGAACCCAGAAAGGTGCTGAGCATCTATTAAAAATAACCAGGGCTCCAGGGACTGGAAGATGAAAAAAGACATAACAGTACATATAATAATAGCATTTTGGTAAGTGCTAGTCAGTACAGAAACAGTTTATGTATAAACAGATTATCACAATTTTCACAGCAGCTCATTGAAGGGGATGTAGTTAATATCATCCATGGCCCAGAGAGATTGATTAACATGCCTAAGGTCACACAGCTAAGAGAGTGGCAAAGGCAGGATACAAATCCAGACATTTCTGACTTCAGGGTCTGTGCACTGAACCTCCACAAACTGTCCCTTTGAAAGATGTCAAGTAACCATAAGGAAAAGACATAGACCCTCTAGTAGAAAAGAAGACTCTAGGATTTTGGAGGTTTGTGCTTACCACAAAGTCATGTAGCCCGTGACTATCTAGAGATGATTTCTTCCAAGGTAACCATTCATTCTCTATGTCCAGTCAGTTTGCTTCCTTTAAATTTGCCTCCACCAACTTACCCCCAGCCTCCCCACCAGGACAGTATTGTAGGTTCTGGTCACTTCTTCTTCCCCCAGATCTCCCACGTCTGTCTGCCCCCTTCCTCTCACACCCAGAAACTAGCACTTCTGCTTCTGTCACTTTTTGGCTGGCAACAAAGAGGTTGGGTTTCTTGAAGCAGGAATTTTAAGGCTACACTCAGACATGTCTCCCTTTTCTTCAATAACAGCATTTTTCTCCCAGTGGATTCAAAACTACTTTTAACTTGGAAAATTTCATCTCTCACGGCATCTCTCTATCGTGGATCAGGATGGTTGACATTGTTTGGGGATTATGGTGAGCCAGGCGTAGCTCTTAGTTCTTTACCTGTATTAGCTCATTTAATCCACATGCATTACCTGATGGGATGATACTACTGTTAGTTCCAATTGTAGATAAGGAAAGTGGTTCAGAGAAGTTAATATATCTCTTGTTTCCTGGTTAGGTAACTGTTGGAAGCAGCAGAATCCATGTTCTTGGATCCTAGAGTTGAGTTCCGGTTCATTTATGGTTTACTAGTGTCCTGGTGAGACCAACGATGCTGAATCTTAACGTGGTTCTAGGAACTCTAAGGTGATCGTTGGTAGCCCTAGCTCTTGAGGACATTCCAAAATGCGTGGAACCACATTTAAATCACTGTAAAATCACATTTGTAGACCTGAAGGCCTATAATCCACCTGCCAGGGCCACCATATTATATAGTGGAGGCAGGAAAACCAACCCATATCACTTGCAGGCGTAAGCAGGCCAGCGTCCAAGCTGCCATGTTGCAAAATCACATTACTTACAACAGTTGCCGTGGACAGGCAGGGATTTGTGACTCCCAAACAGCACCTTAAATAGCAAGATCCAGCAAGACACGTGGTTCGGATTCTTTTTTTAAAAGAAAAAAAAATCTCTACATTCTTAACAAATGGCCTTATCATATTGGGAATCAACTAAGATATTGACTAAACTAATAATGTTTTATTTTTACTTTGTTATGGACATAGGCAGAAAAAAATATCCATTCAGATAAATAAGTTGATTTGCATACTCAAAAAGAACAATTAAGAGGAATTCCTTCAGGAATACCGAAAAAAGTAACAGTCTCCCATGTGTGAAATCCTCTTTTATGCAAAGTCTAAATAATACTCTCCTAGTGCCCTCATCTGATTATTTCTTTACGGTAAGTTCCTAGAAGTAGAACTATTGTGTCAAATGATATTAAGGGGCTTATCATACTCTTGACCAAACTGTCATCCAGAAAGGTGTCCCCAGCTTCCTACAAGAGCCCTGATTTCCCACACTCTCACCCTGGCTGATATTATCCAGGTGTTTTTGAATTTTACCATCAGAAAGTATGTTCAGATTCTGCTGAATCTATTTTTCCTTACTTCTTGGGTTTGTGTTGCACAAAACCAAACCCCACCTATCCTCTGGTCTTGTTTCACCCTCTAGGTCCTCACGCCCTGACCTCCAGCTTCACAGGCCTCCCTACAATCTCTGCACACGCTCTTCCCTCTTCCTGAAACCTCTCTCCCTGAGCTCTGCCTGGGGGACTCCTACTCGGCCTTCAGCTCTCTGCTTAACCATCTCTTTCTCAGGAATGCCATCTCTGTTTCCCTCACTAGATCAGACCTCCATGAAGCTCCCTTCAAAGCACCCCTCTCTGTTGAAATGTAATCTACTATGTGATTCACTTATTAAGGGTCTGTCTCCACGACTAAATCGTAGCTCCATGAATGCAGGTATTTTTTAATGTTACCCATTGGATTCTTAGCCGAAGAGTGCCTAGGACATCCTAGACGTCTAACAAGAATATTTGAACAAATAAATCAATGAATATTAAGAAATAAATAGAACTAGCCTTCAAGTTGCTATTGACTCAAAAAGAGAAGTAAATGCAAAAAAAGTTTTTATAATACAATGGAATAAATATGCTACTATAGAAATATACAAAGTTCAGTTCAGAAGAGAGAAGGGTCAAGTGTCTAACTCTGGAGCAAACTGAGAAGGCATTATTGGTAAGGTCACCTGAGCTGAGACACAGAGGGTGAGCTCCTAAGAGAGAATGAGGGTGGGGTGAACATCAGGGACCAAGGAGGAGGCCCTGCAGAGACCCAGCCAGGGAGCCCTGGGAACTCACAGGCACTGAGGGAGGTTTTCGGAGTGAAGCGGAAGGGAATACTGGAAAATGACAGGGCGGGAGAGGTGACTGGAATTTTATTATGCAGTTTGCACAGGCAGAGAAGACACCACTAGAATCTGCATTTTAAAATCTTGCTTTTGCAAACTGGAGAAACCATTGGGGTGGAACGGCGTCAGGCAGGACTCAGAGAGACAGGGAAGAGGCTGTTGAAACGGTCCGGGAGATAGATTAGGGCCGGAGCCAAGGAAGTAGCTGCGGGTTGAAGATGAAGAGGTTGAGATGGGGGTGAGGGGGGGTGGTGAGGGGGGTTGGAGGGGGCCTGCAGAATTTGCAGGGCTCCGTGTCAAACTGAAAGGCAGGGCCCCTTGTTCAAGGGACAGTGCCAAGAAGTCGTGAAAGGTACAAGTGTTTTCCTTTCTTCCATAGCCCCCCACCTCCACCCCAAACCTCTCTCAACTTAGGGTATTTTTTATTTGCTATTTAATGCTTTTCCCAGTAAAGAAAAATAAATTCTACATTACTACAATGAATTTTACCCCTCATCTTTATATTGTGCGACGCCAGTGTTCAGTACAAATATCAGAGTTTTTAACTGCGGAATTACACACTTTGAATTTCGTGGCTCATTCCGGAGGGTTCCTCCAGGAAGGCTGGAAGGAGGAAAGAGATTCCCGAGGCACGAATTGCCCTCGGGCGCTGCGGGGCTGAGACACGGGGTGCTTTTGATCCCGTCTGAGGGCCCCCGGGTTCCCAAGGTGCTGCTCCCGTCCACGTGGGATCTGGGGGAATCAAACCAGGCGTTTCCCTTCCCGCCGCCTCCAGCCCCAAGCCCTGCGGGACAGGATCTCCCAAGGATCTTAAACCCGTGCCCGGAGACGCTCCTCCGCTTGGGGAGGGGAGCGGGGGCGGGGGCGGGGAGATAGCTGCACAGAGAGCGTCCTCCTTTAGCCCCCCGCCCGCCGCACACGGCCCCAGCCCGGGATGGGAACCGCAGCCGCCTCGCCAACCTCCACCCGCACCCCCGCTCCAGACGGCACAGGGCCCACGTGTCTGATTCCGACGCTCCCGGACAGCGTGAGAAATGCTGGGGGCCCCCGGGGAGCAGGCGGAGAGCTCCCGGCGGGAGGCGGGACCGCGGTGAACCCAGGCTCCGAGGGCCCTGGAGCCTGCTCCATACCCCCGTTAGACTTCATCACAAAACACAGATTCAGACAAACTGGTTAAGACTTGCGAGACAACAGCTGCAGACCGCTGAGCCCCAAGTACACGCTCCCCTGACAGCCCGGCCCTGTCGGGTTGCAAAGCCGTGAAGCTGGCCCCAGGCAGAGACAAGAGATATTTAAGAGGTTAGAATAAGATGATGGGTTTCATGGTGCGTATGTGGGTGTTTTCTGGGAGGCATAAAGGAGAGGGGACCTTTCACAACCAATAGTTTTATGTCTTAGGTGACAGATATGGGGGTGCCATTAGTCCAGAGAGGGAATGTAGAAAAGAGCAGGTGTGTTTCCACCTGTGGCTCCTTCACCGTGTAGCGTTCTCCGCTTAACCTGTTCTCCCAGTAGATTTGCCTTGTCAGGGGACAGTTGCCTTTAAAAGAAAAAAGTTTCCCATACAATATGCAAGACTTGAGCATGTGAAAAATTCCATGGAAATCTCTTGGCCCAGAGAGTAAAAGAAAAATTAAACTATTCTTTAACTTTCCACTAAAATTTGGAGAATTTTCTAATGCTTTTATAAAGAAAGGAAAAAATCTTGACTTCTATCATTTCCCTCTTCCCTCAAAATATTCAATAAGTGTGTGTTCCCATTTGATGCCTGGGTCATACTCTTAAGTAATGAATTGGCTGAAAGTAACATTCCCGTTAAAATATTTAGCATAACTGTTTACAATAGCCAAAACATGGAAGCAACCTAAATGTTCATCAACAGATGAATGGATAAAGAATATATATATATATAGTGGAATATTACTCAACCATAAAAAAGAATGAAATAATATCATTTGCAGCAACATGAATGGACCTAGAGATTATCAAACTAGGTGAAGTCAGTCAAAGACACATATCATATGATATAACTTATATGTGGAATCTACAAAATGATACAAATGAACTTATTTAGAAAACAGAAACAGACTGACAGACATAGAAAACAAACTTATGGTTACCAATGGTGAGAGGAGGGGGATAAATTAGGAGTTTGGGATTAGCAGATACAAACTACTATATATATAATAGGTAAACAACAAGGTCCTGCTGTATAGCACAGGGAACTGTATTCACTATATTGTAATAACCTATAAGGGAAAAGAATCTGAAGAAGAATCACTTTGCTGTACACCAGAAGCTAACACAACATTGTAAATCAACTGTTTTCCAATAAAATAAGTAAATAAATAAAATATTTAGCATAGAAGTGTTGAGTTAAAATTTAAGGTAGAAGTTTTTCGAAGCTTTCTGTGTTTTCAAAAGCTTTCTGTGTCCAAAAGATGAAAGTGAAAGTGTCACTTATTCATTCAGCAAATATTTATACTGAGAACCTATGGTGTGCTAGGCTGGAGGTGCAGAGGAGAACAAATAACACACAGGCTGTGTAGAACAAGATCATCCTAGTGGTAGAAGACCTCCAAAAAAAGGTGAATACAAAAGCACGGTCATTTCTAGATGTATTTTCCTTGCCCTTGCCCTGGAATCAGCTGAATTCTTCAATGACCCCCGGTTCCTTTTCGTAGAAAATGGTATTTAGAATTCAGAGTTCTATCGCGAAGGTAATGGAGCATCCCTGCTCCCAGGGTCTCAGCAAACAGAACTGTAGCCGGTTATCTCCACACACGCATGCACACACACCCACGAATGCACAGCATCAGTGCCAATTCTAATCACACACCACAGGGTTCCTTCTGCTTTCCCCCCTTTTCATATTTATAGCTCCCTTCGCTGACAGTGAGAGGCCTGGCACCCACCATTCTTGATAAGTTTACTTATCGAATCGATCCCCTCCTTATAACCACGTTCTTACTGCCGCTGCCACCCCTTTCCCCGATGTTTGCTCCTTTCCTCCCACCCTGTTTCCACTCCCATGTCAGTCCCACGGGAGCGTGGGAGCTCCCCTCCCTCCACCTGTGCTCTGACAGTCTGCCCTGTGTGGGCACCTCCCTCACTCTGCTTGGATGCGATACCCTGAGCCACGCTATTCTACATCGTATGCCCTCTTCCCTCCACTTGAGCCCTGATCCCCAGACCTTACTGCCCCTGCATAGACAGACCTCCTGACCCCCACAGGCTGCCCCTCCACGTGGACACCTCCTCACCGGGTTCCGGAGCCTGTGCTCTCATCTGTGTGGTCAAACAGGCCACAGAAGTCAGGAAGAAAGACCTCCAAGCTAGTGTGTGCCTTATTTAAGGGGCTGGGGCAGGAGAGGATGGGTTCGTGGCAGCAGTCCTCCTGCCCTAAAGCTATCGTTACTCTCACTTTCCTCCTGCCCAGTTTATTGAAGACATTCATCTGTGAATTGAACTGGAATGTAATGTGCAGCTGGCATCATCGTCAGCCAGTGCAATGCGTTAGATGAAGTTCTATTGTCCTCGGAACATTTTTCCACCAAAATAAGCCAAGTCTTAGGATCTTGTATTGCTATTTTTCAGAAAGTTTCTCTGGGGTCAGGTTAACCCGCAAAGAAATCAGGTACTACTTCAGTGGGTTCCTTGAAAGCGTTTTTCGTTAGTCTGTTTTTATTTATTTTTATCCAAATCCCACCCCCCCACACACACACAGCTTATTAGGTATGATAAATAAGTTAAAGAATAAGTCACTAAAGTAGACTGATGGATGCAACCCTGAGTAGTCTTCCTACCTTTCAAAGATCCTTTCATTTAAAGAGTTCTCCTTTTAATTACTTGCTACCCTCTGATTCCCCTCACTATATCCATCCTCGATATTAATGTCCTAACTTTTCCCATCAGCCTTGCTTTCCAGACCAATCCTGGATTTCCTTGCTAACTCAATAGCAAATTCTGGGATTCCACCCAGGGACCAGAGTACTTGACCATCTTTAAGTCCCAGACGCAATCCGTCACAGCCTGGAGTCCATGTAAAGAAGAAGAATGGCATGTGTGTGCACAGGTATGCACACATGTATGTGCACAGGTGTGCGTGCAGAGCGCACAGCACAAGCCAACAAGCCAGCTCCCTCTTCTCGCCGCGTCCTGAGTCACTTTTCCGCCTGCACAGTCAAACCCTGAGCATGGCTTTCGGAGAAAGAGAAGATGACGCAGATTTAGAAGCAACCCTATGGCTTTTTCTGCCATTTCTCCCATCAGAGATCTTCTGCTCGGCACTGACCACAATTCAAGTTCATTATATATTTGGAACCACCCAAGACCCAATCAGATTCTGAGGGTTTGTGTCAGGGGATTCAAACTGACTGCCCCTGGGCTGAATGCAGCCCCGTAAAAAGTTTACATTTGCCCAGAAGAGCATTTAAGAAGTGCCTGTGAATGTTTGCTGGTGGGGTCTGCCCTCCCTACCTGGCTCGGTGCTCAGCACGCTGTCTTACAAGGCAGCCTCCACACCCTTTCCGCATCCTTTGCCTGCCGTAGAGGCCCTGGCATAAACCCTGTACTCATGACTTCCACTGCCCATAATAATGACTGCTCTTCCCCACGCACGTATTTTCCTTTACTTGTTATTCCGGGATCTTGTTCCCTATCCCCGTTAAGAGGTCTTATAATATTTTCTTCCCAGGCTCTCCTTCCACCTTTCATCACATATTCCTTTTTACTGTTCACTCAGCCACAAAATTCAATTGTTTTGGAGCCTGGCTCCGTCCACAGGTTTTGTAGGGAGGGAGCCAGATAGTCATGAGACCTGGCTTTATTCTGGTCTCTGCCCCGGTGAGCTGTGTGCTGTTGGGCAAATTGCCTTGGAAACTGCAACCTCCAGCCCCCCATCCCAACGTGAGGGATGGGGAGTGCGTGGTCTCAGTTTCCTGTCAACTGTCCCACGTCACATTTCTGTGATTTGCGGGGGGCGGGGGGGGTGTGGCGCAGAGAGGTCACAGTCCAAATAGAAAGAAATGGTAAGGAAAAGTAGCATCTGTTTCATTAACTCAACCATTATTAGTTGAGAATGAGTAGGCACTGGGCACACGGCAGTGAATAAGACAAAGTCACTGCCTCAATTAGAGGGAGATGGTAAGCAAACGAAGAATGTTGGGTTGTAACAAAGCTATAAAAGGAATAAAGTGAGGTCAGTCAGTAGAGTGACTGAGCAGTGACTTAGGCAGCGAGGGAGGGCATCTCTAAGGAGATGATGTTCAAGCTGTGAGCTGAGTGAGGAACCACGCGAGGAACAGTCAAGGCAGAGGGAACGGCAGTGCGAAGGCTACGAGGCACGTTAGAGAATCTAAAGCATGCAGCGTGTCTGACATGTACTGCGCTGGGGGTAGAAGGTACAAGCAGAGGGGAGGGAGGGAGGCAGAGGTCAGATTGTGAAGGGCCCTGTGGGCTCTGATGAACTGGAGGGTGGTAAGCAGAGAAGTGGCCTGAGCTGCTGGTATGGCTATAAGTGGGGTGGAGAGGAAGCCAGGGAGGACTCCTGGTGATGGAGAAAGCAGGCGAATCTGGTTGTATTTTGGAGGTGGACCTGGCAGGACTTGCTGAGAGATTGTGAAGATGGAGGTGGGGAGTAGGAACCCAGGACCACCCTTGGTGGTGTGGTGACACTGGTGTCAGCAGACCCTCCAGTCACATGCATGAAATCCAGCAGCCCTTCCAATGCTCTCCTTACGTCTCCCTGTTCACCTGTAAACAGCAGTTCAGACAGCTCTGTGCTTCTGTTCAGCATATATTTATTGATTGCCTATGACATGTTTCTTTTAAAGTAATGTGGCTATTTGGTTAATTTCAGTGCGGTTGTTTTAAACCGCTCCAGTCAGAGCCGACTTAATCAGCAATCTAAGCTGTGGATGAGATGAGTTCCTTTTTCAACATTGGCAGGCTGTTTGCAGCAAGTGAAGACGCCTCAGCTTCATGCCAACTGTGGGCAAATACTTCGGGTTCTCAAGCCATAATGTTCTAGAAATTCAGAGGAGATAGCCAGGTTGAGGCTCGGGGATGATCTGTGCTTGTCAAACTCTGTCCTGCTGCGTGTCTCAGCTCTCTCTCCATCACAGATATCATTTGCTGGAGAGGAAAGGCCTCGTGTGGGGTCTGTCGTGGTGTCTGTTAGTAGGGGCCCTGTTCAGTCTGATCTGCTCCTTTGAACCGAGCGCCCTCCTTGCTGCTCTTGTGGGTACAGACCTGGGTCTGCTCCACGCAGGGTTTTTAGATACTCAAAGCTGCCACTGAGATCACCACTTAGTAAAGCTCCAATCTATGGAATTATGCTAAAGTGGGCCCCTTCGTAACTCAGGCAAAAGAAAAGTGAAGCCTGTTAACAGGCTTGAAGGAAAAAAATATGAAATCTTCACCAACTCCTCAAAACCTAAAAAAATGTGGTTGTTTTATTCCACCCAGGAAACCGGACTTAGTCAAGTGTAGGACTAGTTCTGCTCCCTTGGGATTATCATTTTAAGATTCTTCAGCTGGACAGGTGCAAAGTCATTCATCCAGCTTGGCTCGCTTCCAAATGGCAAAAGCCTCGTCTAGACTTTGAACATCTTCAGCGGCCATTTGCTGACATTTCTGCTCATTTCCACACAAGCAAGGATGGAATTCCAAGCCCACATCCCAAGTTCACTCCTCACGTCGGTCACGTGAGTGATTGCAGCTATACTGGAAAGTCATCAACTTGTCATGGCTTGAGTGGCTCACAGAAACTCCTGACACCCCAGATGTCACCCTCCAATACTCACAAGACAATAGCTAGACTAGCAGAGTAATAGGGTATCAGGTAAATGCTTTCTTTCCTGTTGCAGGGAAGTATGCTAAAGCCCAGAGAAGGGGGGAAAGGCACCATCACATCCAGCAGCGGGAGCCAGCCACGTCCCCGTAGGGTTGATGGAGATGCACCAATTCCGGAACCAGCAACTCTGCCCCCCAATCCACCCATGGAAGAGCCACATGAGAAAAGGTTTTTGAAAGTGTTCTTTGGAAATCTCTATCATGTCACAGTCTGGTCAGCCTTTTAAATGGAATCATAAAGCCCTAGCCACTTCCCCGTCACCTGTGCCCTGAGAGTAATTCCGCAGAGGCCTGCAAAGGGACAGCTGAGTGTGCAGTGAGGTTAGCAGCTATGTGTGGAGTGAGGGCTAGAGGGCCTGGTTACACTGAACCGTAGCCAGGTGGGGCAGACGCCAGCAGGCCAGGCTGGCAGGAGAAGAAGGACTGACCTGAACTCAGTAATCTCAGTGCACAGGTTACATTAGCATTTCTGTCCCTTAGTAAGAAGCACATGGCTCCTTGTAAGACAAATATATCTCCAGCAAACCAATTTTGGCAAATAGAAGGCATTTATTCATTTAAAAAGTACACCAGTCGATTACGCTGTGTGATACAATTATGTAGAAGAAGCTGTGCACGTATATCTTGTCATACCTTTTCAAAATTTGTAAAGTGTTTTTATTGAAGTATAGTTGATTTACAATGTTTCAGGTGTACAGCAAAGTGATTCAGTTATATATATATATATATATATATATATATATATATATATATATATATATATATATATATACATCTCTATTCTTTTTCAGATTCTTTTCCATCACTGGTTATAACAAGATATTGAACACAGTTCCTCTTGTCATAACTTTGTATGGTGACAGAGGGTAACTAGACTCATAGTGGTGATCATATGTAAAAATATTGAATCACTATGTTGTAGACCTGAAACTAATATAATACTGTAAGTCTGCAATACTTCAATTTAAAAAAAGATTTTAGAACAAAAAATTTCACAATTTGTAGGGAAACACAAAAGACCCCAAATAGCCAAAGCAATCTTGAGAAAGAAAAACACAGCTGGAGGAATCAGGCTCCCTGACTTCAAACTATACTACAAAGCTACTGGCACAAAAACAGAAATATAGATCAATGGAACAGGATAGAAAGCCCAGAGATAAACCCACGCACATATGGTCACCTTAGTTTTGATAAAGGAGGCAAGAATATACAATGGAGAAAAGACAGCCTCTTCAATAAGTGGTGCTGGGAAAACTGGACAGCTACATGTAAAAGAATGAAATTAGAACACTCCATAACACCATACACAAAAATAAAATCAAAATGGATTAAAGACCTAAATGTAAGGCCAGACACTATAAAACTCTTAGAGGAAAACGTAGGCAGAACACTCTATGACATAAATCACAGCAAGATCCTTTCTGACCCACCTCCCAGAGAAAGGGAAATAAAAATAAACAAATGGGACCTAATGAAACTTAAAATCTTTCACACAGCAAAGGAAACCATAATCCAGATGAAAAGATAACACTCAGAATGAGAGAAACTATTTGCAAATGAAGCAACTGACAAAGGATTAATCTCCAAAATTTACAAGCAGCTCATGCAGCTCAATATCACAAATACAAACAACCCAATCCAAAAATGGGCAGAAGACCTAAATAGACATTTCTCCAAAGACGATATACAGATTGCCAACAAACACATGAAAGAATGCTCAACATCACTAATCATTAGAGAAATGTAAATCAAAACCATGGGGTATTACCTCACACCGGTCAGAATGGCCATCATCAAAAAATCTACAAACAATAAATGCTGGAGAGAGTGTGGAGAAAAGGGAACCCTCCTGCACTGTTGGTGGGAATGTAAATTGATACAGCCACTATGGAGAACAGTATGGAGGTTCCTTAAGAAAAACTGAAAATAGGACTACCATATGACGCAGCAATCCCACTACTGGGCATATACCCTGAGCAAACCATAATTGGAAAAGAGACACGTACCACAATGTTCATTGCAGCACTCTTTACAATAGCCAGGACATGTCTAATAACCTAAATGTCCATCCACAGATGAATGGATGAAGAAGATGTGGCACATATATACAATGGAATATTACTCAGCCATAAAAAGGAAAAAAACTGAGTTATTTGTAGTGAGGCGGTTGGACCTAGAATCTGTCATACAGAATGAAGTAAGTTAGAAAGAGAAAAACAAATATCGTATGCTAACACATATATATGAAATCTAAAAAAAAAAAAATGGTTCTGAAGAACTTAGGGGCAGCACAGGAATAAAGATGCAGACGTAGAGAATGGACTTGAGGACACGGGGGTGGGGGTGGGGGGAAGGGTAAGCTGGGACAAAGTGAGAGAGTGGCATGGACATATATACACTACCAAATGTAAAATAGATAGCTAATGGGAAGCAGCCACGTAGCACAGGGAGATCAGCTCCGTGCTTTGCGACCACCTAGAGGGGTGGGATCGGGAGGGTGAGAGGGAGACACAAGAGGAAGGAGATATGGGGATATATGTATATGTACAGCTGATTCACTTTGTTGTAAAGCAGAAACTAACACACCCTTGTAGAGCAATTATACTCCAATAAAGATGTAAAAAAAAAGAGAGACCTTGTAAGGCAAACTTTCAACCAATAATAAATAAATAAATAAATAAAAATTTAAAAAGATTTTAATAAAGGAATGAAAATTGATACAAGTAAAATAATATAATAGTAATAGTTGTCCTTGTTTGTTGGGTTAATTTTTTTCTACATTTCTAATTTTCTTGATTTCATACTTGTTAGTTTTATAGCTTTAAAGAGAAACTAAATAAATGAGTTTTGTAAAAAGAAGGCTTAATAACTCCAAAGACAATCAATTAAATTATTAGGGCTTATGAGCCTAGTAAGATTTATATTTAGGAGATAAATATATTTAAATCAGTAGCTGTCATAAACTCTTAATAATCAATTAGAATGATGACATATCTCTCTATCTGTATCAGGAAGAAACTTAACAATAAATGTGCAAGATCTATGTTTGTGAAGAAAGTATTAAAATATATATGAATAACATACATGAATAAATGGAGAGACAGGCCTTGTTTCTGCATGGAGCACTAAATACTATAAAAATATCAATTCCACTCACATTAATGGATTAAAATGCAATTTCAGTAAAAATTCCAATAAGACTGCTTTAGAACCTGCCATGGGAATTCTAAATCCATCTGGAAAAAAGTAGAGAAGAAATTTGTTTAAAAAAAGAAGAAGAAAAATGAAACATAAACTTGCTAGAAGCTCTATGAAACTGCAGAAATCATGGCAGCTTGGACAGTCACACAAATGAAAAAAGAGATGAAAAGAGGAACCAGATTATATCTGTGGGGTTGATTATATGATAAAGGAGGTATTTCAAATTCAGAAGGCCTGTTCGATGCTGAGGATGGAATTTGAAAATAAAAGAAACAAAGTATTGTGGGTAATCCCGAACAAACTTTTTGGTCAACCCAATAAGAGCTCAACTTTAAGTCATAAGTAAAATATGTATTTTGTGCATGGACTAATGATCAGATGGATTAATAAATGACAAATCTATGCAAGTAGTAGATGGAAAAACCAGGGATATATTTTATAAGCTTGTGATGAGGAAGTCTTTCTTAAACAAGAAGTAAAACTCAGAAGTCATGAAAGACAATTGACAGACCTCACTATATAGAAAGGGAACACGTCTGTGAGCCATTGTCAAACAGACTGAACAATGAACTATAGTCTAGAAGGAAAATACTTGTAACATATAGTAGACAAAAGATTACTGTAAAAAGATAAGCAACCAAACAGCTAAAGGGATAAAGGCCATAGACAGGCAATCCCAAGAAGAGATCCTTAAGTCTAACAGACATTCATCTTCATGCCTTCATCATGATGTGCAAATTAAGACATCCATGGGAGCCACTTTTCACATATCAGATCGGTTAATCTTGAAAATATTGATAATACCCATTAATTGCAAGGTGGTAGGGAGAAGGGGCACTTTTATATGAGATGATGCGTATGTAATTTGGTGAGCCTTTTAGAGATATAATTTGGAGGGCAATTTGAGAAGAGCTATTTAAATAACCCAGCAATTCCACGTCTACAAGTCTGTCCTACAGAACATCATGTACATGTGCCCATGGATGTGTGCACACAGTGTTATCTGTAAAACAGAAAAATTAGAGTGAACTGAATGTCCCCCTTATGAGGGGCTGGTGAGATGAATTATGGCTCAACCGCGCTGTAGAATACAACACCATGTCGATAAGGACGAAGTAGGTCTACAGGTACTGACGATGGAAGAGGCTCATGACATGCTGAGTTAGAAAATTGTGGCATACGTGCGTGCAGGGATAGCTTGATTTAAAAAAAAAATATTCTTTATACTATGTGAAGAATGGAGGATTCTTTTATTTTATAAACTTTCATAGTTTCAAGTTAGATTACTCATCTTTTTAGAACACTTGCTTAACTGAAGTATTCAAAACTAAGCACCTCTAGAGCAGTCCACTTCTCAATGTTCTTGCCCTCCCTAGGGTCCCAGGCTACTCATCACTTCTACTCTGGAAAGCTTTTAGAACATAGCGACAGCCTGGGCTCCATCTCAAGCAAGAAAGTCAGAATCTCAGGGGTAGAACTGAGGCATCTCAAAGCGTGGCCTGCAGACCAGCAACATCACCAGCCTCTGAGAGCTTGTTAGTCATGCAGAATCTCAGGCCCCACTGCAGGCCTTTGCCAGCAAAATACGCATTTCAAGAGAACTATACTCAATATCCTATGATAAACCATAATGGAAAAGAATATTAAAAAAGAATATATATATAATTGAATCACTTTGCTGTACAACAGAAATTAACACAACATTGTAAATCAACTACACTTCAATTAAAAATATATACATTAGGGGCTTCCCTGGTGGCGCAGTGGTTGAGAATCTGCCTGCCAATGCAGGGGACACGGGTTCGAGCCCTGGTCTGGGAAGATCCCACATGCCGCGGAGCAGCTGAGCCCGTGAGCCACAACTACTGAGCCTGTGCGTCTGGAGCCTGTGCTCCGCAACAAGTGAGGCCGCAATAGTGAGAGGCCCACGCACCACGATGAAGAGTGCCCCCCACCCTTGCCACAACTAGAGAAAGCCCTCTCATAGAAACGAAGACCCAACACAGCCATACATACATACATACATAAAATAAATATTTAAAAAAAAAAAAAATATATATATATATACATTAAAAAAATACGCATTTCATGTCGTACACCCTGGGTGATCCCTGGGCACATTAGAGTTTGAGAGGCACTGACTATTCCACTTATTGGCCTAGAGTAAATGACTTAATCTCTGCAAACTCCACCTTCCTCTATTATAAAATGGGGGAAAATCATATCTGTGAAACCTGAAGAGCTGTCACATGCCCGGGGTCCTGCCAGGCACATGGTAGAGACTCAGGAAATGTGGGTTTCTTAAGCTGGCTACTTCCAACTTTGTACCTGAAAGTGGGGGCTTGCTCAAGTGACCTCCACCTGCCAACTCAGCAGAGCATCCACGCTTTCCGGTTCCTGAGAGGTGTAGGCCACGCTCGGGATGCACAGAGGCTCTCGGCAGTGGCTGTCCTCCAGCACACCCTGGCTTCTGCTCCCACAGGTTCAACCGTGTGTTTACCAAGAGGCAGCTGGGTGTGTCCCCAAGCCTGTTCATGCCAGAACTACCTGTTACAGAATTTAATTAAATAATTTAATTAAATGTTATGTGAACCAATTGAAATATTAGGACAAAAAGAAGGTTGTTGTTTCTATGAAACGCTAACTTGAATGCTTTCTAAAACACAGTTAAATGCAAGCTTCTAAAAATGGGTGTGGATGAGACAACTGTATAAGACAAGAGAAAAGAAATCATATACATTTAAAACACAGTTAAATGCAAGCTTCTAAAAATGGGTGTGGATGAGACAACTGTATAAGACAAGAGAAAAGAAATCATATACATTTATAACTATATTTAGGTCTCCTTGCAAGTTTCTCAAAATTTTCAATCCAGTATAAGGAAACCAAAATTGGAACTCACAGTCAATGTTTTGTGGGTGAGTTAAAGAAAGATCTATTCACCTGTGCTCACACAAAAGGCCTTGGCTGTACATTGAAAAATTGGGGGTGAGTGTACATTTTTAAGTTTCAAGTGTAAATAAGATGCTTCAGGATTGATAGGCATCTCTTGAAGGGTTTTGCAAGTGGTCTGGTTAGGAAGACTTGGTGCTCCATAGGGTACAAAGAGAAACTTTGGGGTCTGCTCCCCAGCCTCTGCTGCTTTGCACTGGCTGCATGGGCTGGTTCTTTCCCTGTCCTTGTGTGAAGTCTCAAACAGTCACTCTTGGGTGGGCGGTAATGTCCTGAGGTCACCTTTGGTCTTTAGGAAAGTCTTGTTTTAGTAATTAATAATGTTCAGTTTAGTATAATAATCAAATTCCAAAATTTTTCCCTTCCCTGAGCTGAGGCCTGATTTAGGCCAAGAAGCCTGGAGTGGGAGTCCTGGGGGTCAGGGGCACAGGGGCCATCAGGGCAGGCGGGCATCTTTCCTCTTCCACTGCCTTCCCTCACTAGCTGCCTTTCCCACCCCTCCATGTTGGGCCCAGGGCAAGAGGGTTAGGACGAAGGGCACAGTCTTCTATGGATGGTGCCTCTGGTCTGGAGCTGCTGCTCATTGGACTTGGCATTCAGGGCTGACTCTGTTACAAGGTGCTTCCCTCATAAGAATCCCCACTGGGAACTCCATGATGACAGCGTAACTCCTCGGCCTGCCCACTTTCACCAGCACTCAACCCTCAGGCTTCTATTTTGAAGAACCCTCTAGAAAGCCTTTTCTTTGGGCAATCCTTCTTAAGAAAAGAAGGCTCCAGGCCAGGTCCCTCCCAAGAACTCACACAATCAATCAGAAAAGCATTTACCTCCTTGTCCCATTGCTGGAAAAAGTGCTATTACTTAACTGCAGCTCCAGCCACAATAGCCTCATGGAGAGTCAGACACCCAGGGAGTTCAAGCACAGTTTTACAGGTTATAAACATTGTCATCTCTGTGAATGGGACCTGTAGACTTGTACAGTGTGCAACCTAAACAGCCATCCTCAGAGTTCAGACACTAGTCCACTGAATTCCAGAGGACACAGATCAAGCACCTGAAGTGACTCCCTCAAAGCCTTTCTCACCTGGATTGAAAAGGGAGGACACACACTTCTCTCCCTCCCCCCAAAAGGGAAAATGCCATAGCTCTCCCAAGAACTTTCTTCAGAGGAATCCTCTCTCTTTGCTCTCTTTTCTCTTCTTCTCAACCTCCTAGCTCCATCTTAAATTACTTCCAAGGGTCACAGAAACAGTTTTTGGTTTTGTTTTTTTGACAATGTAGCTAATGAGAAAAATGAGAAGCTAATCTTTGGGGTCTTGTTTAATCTTGTTTCAGTCTTGCTTTATTCTAGAGCTAGTGGGTTATTAATACAAGCAAATCCCTAGAATGACAAACTTTCTTGAGCATTGATCAGGTATCAGGCACAATGCTGGGTACAGAGATTCAAAAAAAAAAAAAAGGACACTACAAGGACCTTGTCCTCCAGGGTCACATAGGCTAGGGAGGGGAAAACCACGTTAGTATAATGTGGCAGGTGTCACGAGACAAAGCTATACCCGTGGCATTGCAGGAACATGGAAGAAGGCACATAGAAAAGTCTGGGAGATGGGTGGGAAAGAGGCAGGCAGGCACATCAGGGAAGGGGTCGATGAAAAGAAGGTTACTGATGGAGAAGACATGCTATCAGAACTTGTTGGTAAAGAAACTTATATTATTTAACCCTGTGTGGCCACAGGACTCAGTATCTCACTTTTATTAAGCCAAACGCTGCCAGGAAAGCAAGTTCTCTGATTAACAGGCGTCTACATTTTAGAAGGTGGACTCTTCAATGGTGCCACCGCAAATGAGAGCTGGTCCTCGAGGCTTTCATGTGTATACTGTTTTCATTATTTGACACCAAAAGGCAGCCCTCAGTGACTATACACTTACAGTCGGAGAACTCGTGCTCTGTGTTTTGCAAACTGCCTCATACTTTCAGAAGTGCTTGCAATGTACATGTTTTCTCCTTTCCAAGTGTGTCTTATCCAAAACAGTGCTGCCACCTTTAAAATGTCACAACAGAGCATATGGCTCTCAAGTGTCCACTTACGTTAAGAAGCTCTTAACTATATTGAGCACAGCCCCAGCACAGCTGGCATTTCTAGAAGTTATTGGGACGAGCAGTGGGAACTCACTGGGTTAGCTGCAGTCTCCACGAAAGTTTCTACTTCATTGATGGACCTCATGTTTATTTTCCGGAAGTCAGAGTTTGATGGGAACTCTGAACACATCTGTGCTGCTGGCCTGAACTTATCTTAGCCAGGGCTTCCTGCTTCAAACCTACACGTGTCTGAATAATAAAACATCTCCCTTTGGTTCCCCTTGAAAAGGTAATGCTTGGAGTCTATTATCTGGAAATTCTTGGCATGTGGCCTCTGCTCATTCTGTGTGTCCCATTTGTTCGCAGAGTCACTAACAGCTCCTCTCGCAGGCAGGTTCCATCTCCACAATAAAGATTGAGACAATGTGGGGGGTGGGGGTGGGGGATGAACTGGGAGATTGGGATTGACATATATACACTACTATGTATAAAATAGATAACTAATGAGAACCTGCTATATAAATAAATAAATAAATAAATAAAATTGTTTTTAAAAAGAGATGGAGACAGCATTGTTGTTCTCTGTGACCCGTCCACGAACGAGCACGTCCTTCTCAGTGAGGACAAGTGGATTAACTCTGGTGTGGCCCAGACGTCAGCTGAGGTCTCCAGGCCTTTTTGATATTTATTTATTTATTTATTTATTTTTGGCTGCGTTGGGTCTTCGTTGCTGCATAAGGAATTTCTCTAGTTGCGGCAAGCGGGGGCTACTCTTCATTGCGGTGCGTGGGCTGCTCGTTGCGGTGGCTTCTCTTGTTGCAGAGCACGGGCTCTAGGCACAGTAGTTGCAGCATGTGGGCTCAGTAGTTGCGGCACTCGGACCCTAGAGCACGCAGACTTAGTAGTTGCAGCGTGTGGGCTCCGTAGTTGTAGCTCGCAGGCTCTAGAGCACAGGCTCAGTAGTTGTGGCGCACGGGCTTAGCTGCTCCTCGGCATGTGGGATCTTCCCAGACCAGGGATCAAACCCGTGTCCCCCGCACCAGCAGGCAAACTCCCAACCACTGTGCCACCAGGGAAGTCCCCTGATATTTAAATAAAATTGGCTTGACCTCTCAAAGTCACTGCCATTGGGAAGTCCCATGCCCTCACCTGCATTTCAGGGACTGGCCCAGAGCCTTAGGCTTGTGTCTGTCACCTCTGACCCCAAGTGACCCCTCTGTTGGACATTCCATCACAGCCTATCTCCATAGCTCTCCTGTCATCTCTGCCCACCTGGGTGACCCTTCATTGATTTCCTCTCAAAACACTCACCCAGTGTTTATGGAGAGCAGGCTTTACCGAAACTTCTGTGCCACGGAGAGTCCTCACCCCGCAGAATGCAAACCACTGAAAACAGATCATGAGGCACTTTTGCTGCTCCAGGTACTTCAGCCACTGGCCATCAGAAAGTCCTCCAGGGCTCCTTTTCCCCCACAGACTCCAGTTCATGTTGTGCAGCTCAGCTCTCATCTCCCTGACTCCCCATCTTCCAGACTGCCTGCTCCCAGCTTCTCGCTTCTGCTCATTTCATGAGCTCCTGAGCTAGTAAACCACATAACTAAAGAGGAAGGGAGTCTATTAAAGGGGGGATGGGGAGGAGAGGGATAAATTAGGAGTTTGGAATTAACAGAGACATACTCCTATATATAAAATAGATAATCAACAAGGACCTACTGTATAGCACAGGGAACTATACTCAATATCGTGTAATAATCTATAATGGAAAAGAATCTGAAAAAGAATATAATAATGTATGTATGTGTATGTGCGTGTGTGTGTGTGTGTGTGTGTATATATATATATATATATATATATATATATATATATATAAAACTGAATCACTCTGGTGTACACCTGAAACTAATACAACATTGTAAATCAACTATACTTCAATTAAAAAAAAAAGAAAATTTAAAAAAAGAAAACATTATAAAAAAAAAAAATTAGATCCCGTGCAGCTCAGGGAATCACTGTTGGAAGACCAGAGAAACAGGCCAGGGAAAGGAGAGAGCAAACGGGGGCTTTGCAGCCAGAGCCACAGCCAAGAAGAGCTTCAGTCACCACAGCTGCCCCCACAGAACCGTGGAAGCCACAGCTGGATGTCCCAAAGCCTCCAGCTCTTGATCCCGAGGCTACTCAAAGTGTGGTCCTTGGACCAGCAACATCAGCATTACCTGTGAGCTAGTTAGAAAGGCAGCATCTTGGGCCCCACTCTAGATGTAACTGGTCAGAATTGCTATCTAACAATGTTCCCAGGTAATTCCTGTATCCATTAAAGTTTGAGAAGCAGCATTCTAAATGACTTCCTACTGAGAGTAGGAATTGAGAACTGGCTAAGTGATCAGAGCTATAATATACAGCAGATACATATACTTTGGGGACTATGGGTTATTGTCCAGTGATTCTTTCAGCTATAAAAGCTTTTATAAAAGACACGTTTTAGCTAGAGAATCCCTGTGAATTGTTGTAGGAGACAACTAGGATGAGTAAAAAGCAAAATATCACAATACTTTTCATCTTTGTAATTTATTGTGTAGTCAGTATTATATTTTTATGCAACAAATGTTTATTGAGTACCTATTATGTGCTAGGCATTGTCTTGGTTCTGCGGCTGCAGCAATTAACAAGAAGAATTCCCTGCCCTGGGGACTTCATATCCATCCTTATTCAGCTCAGTTTTGTGGTCTGTCATTATAATACTTCTTGGCATACACTCTCAATTCTCTTGTTCTCTAACTTCATCTTACTCATTCAAAATTTATTTATTCATTCATTTATTCACCTAGTCAGTTAATAAACAATGACTCATCATCCACTATGTGCCAGGCACTGTTTTAGGCACTTGGGGCTCATCAGTGAACAAAACAGATAAAGATCCCTGCCCTCATGGAGCTTATATTTGATTGGTCTGTGGCAGAGGATCAGGGGAGGTTGGTGAAGGAGAGGTGGGTGCTAGCAATGGAAACAAATAAATTACCCACATTGCAAAACCACTTCTCCAGTTAAATCCAGCTCTCTGGTTTCTCTACAGTTGAACGTGGCTTAAGAAAAACACACAAGCAGGCTGACAGGTCTCAGACCAGCAGTCATGGCCATTGACCTCAACTGGGCCTTCTATCCTGCTGGGCAATCCTAGCCCATGTTCTCCGTCACCAATACCACCTACACTACCCTAGTCTTTGCTGATAACTCACCTAATATTTTCAATCTCTTTCTAAACCTCTATATTCTACAAAGGTTATACTCCCCAAATGCCAGAGCATTCTTTCCAAAATACCAATCTCATCATGGCCATCTTTTTGTTAAAATAAACTTCAACACGTAGGTCCCCATTGCTTTAAGAATAAAGTTCACATTTCTTCAGACACAGACATAGAGATCAGACTTGTGGTTGCCAAGGGGGAAGGGGGGAGGGAGGAGGATAGACTGGGAATTTGGGGCTGCAAACTATTACACATAGAATGGATAAACAACAAGGTCCTACTGTATAGCACAGGGAACTATATCCAATCTCCTGGGATAAACCTTAATGGGAAAGAATATTAAAGAGAATGTCTTTATGTGTGTAAAACGGAGTCACTTTGCTGTACAGCAGAGATTGGCACAGCATTGTAAACCAGCTCTATTTCAATTAAAAAAAGATTGAATATCTTATTATACACTACAGCCTCCTGTCCAGGCTCCTTTTCTACCCATGTTCCATGCCCCCTATTTCCAGCATACCAACCGCAGCAGTAGTTGAATCCTGGCATGTGCAGCTACTCTGTGAATGTTTTTCAATTGAAGTGTCTCTTAGATTTTCCATTTCTGCCATTTATTCTTCCACTTGGGTTCATACCTCTATCTCAAATAATATTCTATTGAAAGAATTATCTCAGGTTGTTCCCGTGAACAACGCGAACTGAAATTAACAGTCTTGAACAGTTGAAGACAATAGTGTTGGTCCCCACACCTACCTCTTGACGGCCCTTTCCATCATCATATCAGCATTACCATAAATACTGATATAAGGCTGACTTTTTTTTTTTTTAGATGTTGGGGGTAATTTATTTTATTTATTTATTTATTTTTGCTGTGTTGGGTCTTTGTTTCTGTGCGAAGGCTTTCTCCAGTTGTGGCAAGCGGGGGCCACTCTTCATCGCAGTGCGCGGGCCTCTCACTATCGCAGCCTCTCTTGCTGCGGAGCACAGGCTCCAGACGCGCAGGCTCAGTAGTTGTGGCTCACGGGCCTAGTTGCTCCACGGCATATGGGATTCTCCCAGACCAGGGCTCGAACCCGTGTCCCCTGCATTAGCAGGCAGATTCTCAACCACTGCGCCACCAGGGAAGCCCCAAGGCTGACTTTTTATCACAGTAAGAGTAGAGTTGAGTGCTCTGGTCCTTTGTTGGACTAAAGGAGGTAGAAATAAGAAGGATCATTTTGGAGTGAGTCGTCCTCCATTAGCTTTATGTCAACCATAGAATAAAGAGCTTTCTTTGATTTACTTCTAACACATTCTGGGCTGGAGATCTATGGGTGGAAGTAAATTTTAAAAAATCAAAAGAGTTTTTCCTACAAAAAAGCTGGCTGGTTGCTGTACACCTGAAACTAACACAACGTTGTTAATCAACTATTCTCCAACATAAAGTTTTAAAAATTGTTTTTAAAGCTGGCTGGAATTCAAATGGAAGTGGTAACTAAGATGTTATCCAATGAGTTGAGAGGGGTCAGGAGAGCTAGAGGCAAATACATATAGAATCATAGAGTTTTAGAGCTGGAAAGACACCAGAGATGATCCAATGTGAGCAAGAATCTCCTCCGTGTCACCTCAGTGCTATAGCTTTTTTTACGTGCACCCTTCTAATCATAGGGAACTGGTTCATCTAGGTTTTCATCACTAGAACCCATTTGTTATCAGAGTTCTCTTTCCTTATTTTTAATTTTTTCCCCTGGAGTTTCTACCCATGGGCCTAATTTTTGACACCTTAAGCTACAAAAATTTTAATTGAATCCCCTTGCTACCCAACAGCCCCCAAAACCCTTGCACCCAGGAGACTCACTTCTCCTAAGTCCTCTCTTAGTTCTCCTTTTCTGCAGAGGATCCCAACATGCCCAGCTTCCTTCCAGCCACTTCCTTCAGGATACAGAAAACCTTCTCAGTATGCCACAGCGGCCAAGCAATGCTGAATGCATGACCTGACTAATGAAGAATAATTAGAACATTTATTTTCTATGATCTATTTTTCTTTTATTGCCGCCTAATATCAGGGTAACTTTTTTAGCAGCCACTTCACACCCTTGGTGCCTATTTAAAGCTTGTGGTCAGTTATAACCCTCTACATTTTTTTTTTCCACAGGAAGTGTTGCCAAAGTATTTCCCCAAGCTGCATGTGTGCTGGAGCGTGTGTTCATCTCAGGCCTCCCTGTGGATCACCGGATAATAGAGACTGGTCATGAACCTTACTCTGTTGAACTGTACGATGACTCCAGTGATACTGGTGCCATATGTGAGCTACCCCAAGTTCCTTTTCTAAAGAACAGTCTATTAAAAACCCAATCTTCTCAAAGGACCTGAGGTGACCAGGCTATTAACCTTTCTAGTAGCTCATTTTTATCCACAACCTTCCCTTTCTCTTACCAAGTACACACACTCTAATCTGCTTCCAACAATTAAATACCCACCTAGTTAATTTTCTTTCCTCACTCCCAGGTTGACTGAGTTCTTGACTTTCTTGTTTTTAAATACTGAGCAGGTCAAGAAACCCAAGCCCTCTCCACCAACCAGGGCTCCGCCCTCTGCCCCGGGGTGGCCTGAAATTGAAGCCAAAGCGGGGGAGGAGGGCTCAGAGCGCAGGCTCGGCAGGCAGCGCTGCAGCCGGAGGGAAGACAAGAGGTCACTCTAAAAACTGCTGCTGCTGGGACGCGTCAGGTGGCTGCTGGTGGTTCCCCAACGGGTTTTCCTTCTCCCTGTCTCTCTCTGCACAGATTGCTTCTCAAAAGGAATCTGCTGCTGGAACTTCACCATCACAAGTCGGGGACGCCCCTCACACAGGACGGTAAGGACCTGGCGCCTCAATCTCCAATTCTGGTCTTCTAATCCTGGGGTGTGAATGGTGGAGGGGGGGGCGTCTGCGTTCGCGGTGGTAGAGCGATCTCATTGACAGTGGTCTACAGCTGGGTCAGATCCTCCTGTTGGAGCCAGAAGACATCTTCTTCAAATCCAAGGGATGCAATAGATGAGAAGAATGTCATAGCAATAGAAATGCATGCTAAGGATGCCTTATGAAAGTAAAGTGACTTGTAATTTCTAACAATAATTTTAAGTCTCTAAAGCCTAATGTAGGTTTTTCTTCCTCTATTTTATGGAGAGGGGAGGGGGAAAATAAAATTCTTGGGGTTTGTTCATAAAGTTTAGAGTTTCACCTCCATTTTTTGTCAGGAACCGTCAGGAACATTTTGTATCTGATAAGTTTAGATAAAATGTAATCAGTTTTGTTGAAATGGGTAGCAAACAAATCAGACAACTCTTTGAATCCCCAGAAATAGAACCTATTGACAAAATCCCTCCTGCAAAAAAAGAACAGCTTTTAATTTAACTGTGAAACAAGTTTTTGTTCCAAATGTGTACCTATAGCAATGCTGACATATGTTTTATGCTAGAAATCATTTTGGAAATGAAACAGTAAAGTAGAAAAGCCCCCTAAAGTTGGACTTCACTGAAAATGGCAAGAGGCAGAGGCTGGGTGTTTCTATTCCAGGGTCAGGCTGCCAGCCGACACACGGGGGGGCTGGAATGTGGCGGTGACCGGGAGCGGACGCAGCTGACGCCCCCTTGGCAAGAAGACCTTCTGGGACCCCAGCTCATTCTGGCATGAGAGTGACAGTGACACTTTGGCACACATGGCTTCCCAGCTTGCCCTGGGTACAGTCTCTCCCAGGAGACCAGGGTGGAGGGCAGCAGGAAAGAGAATGCTCTTACTTATACAGTGACAGTTCTTTTCTGTAATTGGTTCTAGGAGTTTTCATCTGAAATCTGTTTCAGGCCAGGAGGGACAGGTGTGTTCCTGTCACATGGACTTGCCGCCTTGTAGAAGAGGGTAGAATTATGTTACCATGTCTTGGCAGCCTCATTTCAGTCCAACGGTTCTGGATCTATTTGGGGTTATGGACCTTTTTGTGAATCTCTGAAAGCTCCGGGCCCACTTTATAGAAAAATACACATAAACACACATGCACAACATGTTTACATAATATTCCAGAAATGTTCGTGGAATTCCTGGGCTCACCTGAAACCCAACCCAGAAAAGGGTTGCCTGATAAAATACAGGACATCCAAGTACACTGAACTTCAGATAAACCACAAACCAGTTTTTATTATAAGTATGTCCCAAATATCCCCTGGGATATATTTAAATACTAAAATAGATCGGTGGTTTTTCTAAAATTCAAATTTATCTGGAGATCCTATATTCTTATTTACTAAATTTGGCAACTCAGACCCAAATGCATGACTTGCAGATGGAGAATCCCCTGTCTCTGTTGGTTTATCCATATCCGATCATGAGTTGATGCTAGGGTTCTAAAAGGCCATATTGGGGGGGCAAGGGGAAGGAGGGAGAAGTGATACAGACCGGACTTTGACTATTCTGACAGCAAAAGCCAGCTGTTTAATTTTAACTCTCTGTAAAATTTTACAAATGAAAGGTACACATCTCATCTGACAGATGATTAAACTGAAATCCTAAAAAGTTGAATGTTTTGCCATAGGTCTTTCAAATGGTTAGAGCAAAATTAACATCAAAACCCCATTCTCAGTTCTGTGACAACCAAAGGGACATTAGTCTTACAAACTAGACTTCTAACCCCACTTCCTGCAACCTTAACGTACACACACAAAAGACAAGTAAAAGAAAGAGCTATTTTACTAAAATTTTCAACAAAACCAAAAATCTTAGCACAGGGTCCTTACATCCTGTATCCAGGTTTGGAAAATAGAAGTTAGCTTTATGTATAGAGTGTGTATATGTTATAGATAGCAGGCCTCTAGCTAAGTTGAGCCATCAGAAATTGATAATATTTGTCTTTAAACAAAAATTGATAATTCCGTATTCAACCTAACACTGAAAAGGAGGTGTCTGGTTCTCTGATCAACAAATTCATACAAGATCTCCTTGAACCTACTTCTGTTTTTGGCTTACCCAAACTACTAGAGTTTCATAGACTTACAACCCCTAATAGGATAAAGAAACCCATAGGCTCTGATTGTTCCCGAACAAATCTGTCTTACAATTAAAAGGGCAGCTCTTTTATTTCAGTGTTTGGAGCTATAAAGAACCATTTCATGTTCTCCATATCCAAACTTTGATTTTATAAATTTGAGTTCCACCTCACCCAATCTCAATCTTCCCATGTTGGAAGGAGTTAACTTTTTAACCTGCGACTGCCCTGGATATAAGGGCTATATAGGGGGTCAGGGTTCAATCTGGGTTTGAATCTTTGCCCTACTACACGTTATATACTCATCATGTGACCTTGGATATGTTTTTAAAACTCTCTCTGAACCTTAATTTCTTCATTTGTAAAATGAACATAATATTACCTGCCTTTTAGAATTTTCACGATGCTTAAATTTTAAAAAATAAAATCATGTCAATTATTTACTTAGGCTCAGCACACAGTTATTCCTCAATTTATACATGTAGCTCTACAATTATTATTTTAGGTAGAAATGAAAGTAATAGCTTACATTGAATACATAGTCTAGATTCATGCTTGGTGATTTATATTTAGGAATTAATTATTCACATGCTTAAATTGGCAAATACAGAAGATCACGGCAAATTTGACAGCTCACTTACCTGCCCACTGTTATCACGTGTTGAATACACGACACTATCATCATAGAAATGACACAAGAGCCAAGACCGCCAGTGGGCAGTGGGAGGAGGGCATGGAATTGTGCCTCTGTTGCCCTTCTGCCCACTTTCTAATAGGCAGCTCTTCCAGGGGACCTGGGAGGCAGCTCTGGGCGCTAGTGGATGGAGCGGGGAGGGAAGGAGGCGTGGGGTCCACGACCAGAGAAGAATTCTCTGAGCTCCCTCCACAGAATGAAGGGATAGCTCCGATAGCCTGGGGAGCCTTCCACAACCTTCTGGACTCTGTGCAGTCTCCTCTTTTACCCAGAAGGGGAAGGGACAGGGGGCACTGCAGTGCCTCCAGATAGCTGCTTATCCGACCTGCGCTGTCCAGCGTGTCCTGCTACAGCAGGGCCACTAACGGTCCCGGGGCACCTGTAAAGCTCTTTTTTGATCCCAAGGGGGCAACTCACTAGAGCCCCCTGGCTGGGGAGGGAGAATCATGCCCTTCGTGCTTCAGGAAAAACGGAGAAACAGTCCTGAAACTGTCCCAGTTGCAGGCAGCTCAGATAGGCTGGTCCCCTCACCGTGCAAACCCCATGCAGACTGACCGTGACCCCAGTCAAAGCCCTCCCTGGGGTGTGGAAATCACAGCGACTGCCCAGCTACCAAGCCTGGGGAGGGGGTTCCCTGAGCCTCTGGCCACAAGGCCCTCACTCATTAAAAAAGAAAAGAAAAAGACAAAAAGCTTTGAAAACAACAACAAGAGTAAGTGAAAGCCCCACCCAGCTTATTGAATCAATAAGAATGGAATATGCTTTCGAAATGGATTGCTCAACACCAGGTCACACTCTGTATTGTATAAGAACATGTACAGGCAACTCGTTGTAACCACTGCCTCTTCCTTGTAGCCACGTTTTGGTATCACTGTGACCACCATTTGTGATCAGTTACAATATGACCCGGGGTGCATAGTGAACATTTGTATAACTGTAAAAATTATATATGTTATAATTGAAAAGACAATGAGACGTCTGTGCAGATTGCTTTGACTACTTGTCCTCATATGACCTTGGAGCTGAGTAGTACGTTTCTGTGAATATTCCATTTTTTTCTAATCATCCTCTACAAGCCCACACCATCAGCCTGGCAGTCCAGCACCGTGACCAGATGAGTAAATGGAAGTGAGTTAAACTGTTCCCCTTTCCTTCCATTCATGAGTCCTTAGGCTGCCCTCTTATAACTTCTTTCCTTTAAGGCTGCCTTTGCTTTTCATTCAAGTGTGATTGTAGAAAAATGCTGGTTGGTTGGTCAGTTGGCATGGGGTGTGTGTGTGTGTGTGTGTGTGTGTGTGTTTGTGTGTGTGTGTGTGTGTGTGCCCAGTGTGACATGTCAGAAAGGCCTCAGTGTGAGGGTCCTAGAGAGTCATCAAAGGCTTCCCAGTCTGCCTTGTGAGAACATAGCCTCTGGGTTTTGATCATCCATGAAGAGGAGCTGGTCTTCCCTGCAGTAGGGACTGGAGCACACCCTGTAGCTCTCCTACCATACTTGCCTTAAATTGAGAAAAGCCATGGCCGGAGCCCCACCTCCCTGGGAGATGGAAGAGCAGGGCCAGAGGAAGAGCATTTCTTGGGATGTAGGGAGCAGTGAACACCTCTGCAGCCTAGAGGACAACATCAGAGCCTGGCCCAGCTTCCAAGGAGTGAGCCTGGTCCCCAGACTCCTCTGAGGGGTCTGCAGCATGTTATCGGAGGAATATGGCCCAGACTGAGAACACCTGGGCAGGTGGATGGAGAGCCTCACCTTCGAGGTGCAGACCTAGGAACAGGATGTAATGGCAGTTCTAGTAGAGAAAGACTGAATTTATGAGCATATCTGGGGAAATATGGCCACCAGGAAGTGGTCTGCAGGCTCTGATTTCAAAACTCTCTTAAATGGTCTCCTGAATCTCAGAGCTAAAGAAGCCAGTTACCTTTACACAGTGATTTTGAGGATTCTAAAAACCCTCTCTTATTAAGAAAAAATATATATATTTAAAATATTAATTAATAAGATTAAATTAATGTAATTTGATTAATGTTAAAATATTATGTAAATAATAATATAATATTAGTTTAAAGAATATGCGTATATGTTCCACAGTGGTAGCTCTGTTAGAAATTTGCATGTGAGTCATTGGAGTACACTGATAAAAAAAAACCAAAAAAACTCCAAAAAACACGCATATCTGGGAGAAAGAGTAGATTTGCCCACTGATGGATTAGCTTGGATCATCTGTCAGACTAGCTAATGTGTCACCCAGTAGGGCCCTGGAGAAATGGGACAAGGGCAAGAGAATTCAGATAGAGGGTCATGAGGGTTTCCATGGGAACACCAGGGGCAGCAAGAAGGCCAGACCATGGAGGAAAGAGAAGGCAGCAACAGAAAGTAACAGAAGGAAGCCGTGGAGGAAATTTGACTGATTTCACTAGGGCCTCAGTGCGCCCTCTCCTTCCTGGAGGTTCCTTAATCCTTCTCAATTGCATAGCAACTCATCAAGTTCAAACCCTTCCTGGTATCCAGCATCCTTTCTGTATCCTCATGTTACCTGCCTACCTGTCTCCCTCACTCCAGCAATCTTCTTCGTCTGCACATCCCGTGCCGAGTCACCCCTCCCTGCTTCCATAACAGGCATTTCCTCTGCTTTAAAGGCCTTCCCCCTCCTATACCTACTCCTCTTAAAAACCTTTCATTCCTGGAACAGGCAAGATTCCTGTTATCTACAAATCTTCCCATCCTAACCCCACTCCAACAAAACAGTTCCTTTCATTTGAAATCTGAAGTCCAGGTTCATAGATTCAATCTGTTCTATATAATCTGTTATTTTCCTGACATAACCTATGTCCCAAGTTTCTTAAATTTCCAGGCTTACCTTTCTCATTCATAGCAAAGTAAATAATCTGTTCTTCAGCCTATGTCATTGCATGAGTTCCATTTCTCTCCCTGGCATTTTCAAAAATCCCTTAGAAATGTTTAACTGTTCCAGAAATCTACTCTTGATCCCCATGACTGAATCTCCATCCTGTGGCCACTTCCTCTGATTGGTTTCACCCCAAAGCTTAAACAGGTTACTTCCTTCATTCCCTAAAACACATCTAAGAAGGTTATTGATTTTAATGAAAGCAATTCAAATTTTTTGAACATTCACATTTTGCAAGACACCCTATTAAATGCTGTACAGACATTTCTCACTAAGCTTTCATGGACCACCCGACAGGCAAGCACCATTATTATCTTTACTTTAGAGGTAAGCCAGTAGAGTGGAGACTCTAAGAGGTTAGTAATCTATGGAAACTCACAGCTCAGATAAATAGTGGAGCTGGTATTTACATTGTATTTTCATTTTCATTCTCATTCAGTTTGAAATACTGTCTAATTTCTTCTTTGACTCATGGATTATTTACAAGCGTATTGTTTAATTCCCAGGATTTCCTCCAAAACAATGAGTGGTTATAAGCCCGACATCCAAATGAGTAAAAAATTGCCCATAGGACTTCCTCCAGGAAAATAGACAGGGCTATTTCCAAAAACACATTTGTACTCCTACTGGTAGAATCTACTGGGTTTTTGTTTTGTTTTGTTTTGTTTTTTTAAGTTACTCTGCTGTGATTCCCTACTTTCTTGTTGTCATTTTGTACTTGTCATTGTTTATCTATTTAACACAAATTACATATTGTATTGCTCCATCATTCCCAGTACAGTGCCGCCCACACAGCAATAGGTGTCTGATAACTACTTGCTGAACAAAATTTTTAAAATTTTCCCCAGAAAAATCCAACAAGGGGACACTTACCACCTAAGTCAAATGCATTTGAAGACAAAAATGATGGTGGGTTGAAAATCTGTTTCACAAGGTAAGGATGCATGTGGCTTTGCCTGCAAGAAAGAATGAGGAAGCACAAATGTGCTACAGTCTTGTAAACAAAAACAAATGTGAATATGACAGAGCTTAACGAGGAAGAAAAAAAGCCCTGGCAAAGCAAAAGACCTTCTCTGTTTCCTACCTACTTGCTACTCTCCTTCCACATGGAAAAGAACAGGAACAAACACAATAGAAAGTTTTTAACATCTATTCCAGTAATTAAACTGAAGACTTTCAAGGGGGATCAAAGCTAAGTTTTACCTCTCAGGATGAACTCAACAGTGAGACAAAACACACACACACACACACACACACACACACACACCCCACCCCTCAAAAACTATAAAACACCTAAACATCTAAATGTGCACCTACAAGAGAATAATTGAACAAGTTTTATATATCCTTACTATGGGAATCTATGCAGCTGTTAGGGAAAATGATATAAATTTATGTATGTGCTGATATGGAAAGATGTACATGAGTACATCCACGTGAAAAAAGCAAACTGCTGAATAATATAGCATAAACTTGTTTTTTTTTTTTTGCAGTATGCGGGCCTCTCACTGTTGTGGCCTCCCCCTGTTGCGGAGCACAGGCTCCGGACGCGCAGGCCCAGCGGCCATGGCTCACGGGCCCAGCCGCTCCGCGGCATGTGGGATCCTCCCGGACCGGGGCACGAACCCGTGTCCACTGCATCGGCAGGCGGACTCTCAACCACTGTGCCACCAGGGAAGCCCCATAAACTTGTTTTGATACAAGTTCTCTTATAGTGGTATGCTGGAGCTCATGAGAACCAATTTACATTTTCAGGAATTTAGCAAACTGGTTGTTGGTAGCTTAAAACCAACCACAACGAGTGTATTTGTACTCAAGAAATTAGCACCTTACAAATAAGGGGTATTTTCCCCCCCTGGAGAGTTGATTTACCAGCACACCACTGCTCAAACTATGCAAATATAAGTTTGCATAAGCATATACAATTATCTGGAATGATATAAAGCAAACTGTGAGTTGTTGAACTACACATACTGATTTTGTTATTTTTAAAATGAAAAAAAAAAAAAAAAATGGATGAACCTAGTGATTATCATACTAAGTGAAGTAAGCCAGACAGAGAAAGACAAGTATCATCATGTGATATCACTTCTATGTGGAAACTAAAAAAAAAAAAAAAAAAAAGATACAAATGAACTTATTTACAAAACAGAAGTAGATCCACAGACATAGGAAACAAACTTATGGTTACCAAAGGGCGAAAAGGGAGGGAGGGATAAATTAGGAGGTTGGGATTAACATATACACACTACTCTATATAAAATAGATAACCAACAAGGACCTATTGTGTAACACAGGGAACTATACTCAATGTTTTGTAATAACCTATAAGGGAAAAGAATCAGAAAAAGAATATATATATTCTGAATCACTGTGCTGTACACCTGAAACTAAGATGACACTGTAAATCAACTATACTTCAATAAAAAATAAAAATGAAAAAAGTAACACCAGTAATTTCACAAGAAAGTGAAAGGCTATAGATAAAATCCATTTAAAAGTCTAAGTGGGGCTTCCCTGGTGGCGCAGTGGTTGAGAGTCTGCCTGCCGATGCAGGGAACGCGGGTTCGTGCCCCAGTCCGGGAAGATCCCACATGCCGCGGAGCGGCTGGGCCCGTGAGCCATGGCCGCTGAGCCTGCGCGTCCGGAGCCTGTGCTCCGCAACGGGAGAGGCCACAACAGTGAGAGGCCCGCGTATTGCAAAAAAAAAAAAAAAAAGTCTAAGTGTAGCATCTTCTGATGACTATGCCCAATATATTGAGAAGGGCTAAAATAATTTAATCTGTGATACTTTAAGGGCCACGTATTTATTTGGTAAACTTAATATATTTCAAGGCTACATTTAATATTAGAGCTGTGCAGAGCTACGTAATAGAGCTAAATCTACACTTCCTATAGATTTAAAAACGGGTTCAAATATTTATAACATTGATAATAGGAAGTGGTTACTGTCCTTAATATGTCAGCATCTATATAAATATATTTCTAAGAGGCACATTAGTAGATTTAGAACTTTAGTGTCAAAGCATAAAAATAGCTTTTATTCTTAATGGGCTGCTAAATTATTATTCAAAAGACTGTATCAGTTATACTCCCATCAACAATGTATGGAGAGTACCACACCAATATCTGATATTCTGAATATTTTAAAATATTTTAACCACTTGATAAGCAAAATTTGACGACAAAAAATAAAAAGGCTCTCTGGATTTCAGTTGACAGTTCTCTGATTATTGTTAGTTTAGCTTTTTAAAAATATTAACTGTTTGTATTTTATTTTCTGTGAACAACCTTGTTACCTAGACATAGTCTTTGTCCACTTTCTACTTGGATTACCTTTGACTTTTTAACTTTATGAGCCCTTTAAATATCGTTAGGGAATTCCCTGGCGGTCCAGTGGTTAGGACTTGGCGCTTTCACTGCTGGGTCCCAGGTTCGATCCCTGGTTGGGGAACTAGGATCCGGCAAGTCTCCCAGCAAGGCCAAAAAATAAATAAAAATAAATACTGTGTTAACTTCACTTTAACCTTTTATCTGTCAAAAATGTTACAAATATTTGTCTTCACAGTCTGTTGCTTGTCTTTTAAATAGTTGGTGCTGTTTTATAGATATACATTTTCATTTTTTTAATATTCAGATATTTCAGTCTTCCCCTTTATGCTTCTGGATTTTATGTTATGCTTAAGAGGGTCTTTCCTACTCTAAGATTTTTTTAAAAACTACTTTGTTCTAGTTCTTGTGTAAGTTTGTGTGTGTTTGTGAGTCATTTAGAAATTCAACTGGAAATTATTTTAGTGACTATGTAGAGTAGAAAGTACTTGACTATCATTACAATTCCTTATCCATTGATTGTTAGCCACGTTTATTCTAATATATATTCTACATTTAACACGGATTCCTGAATTTTAGTGTTATGATATTTTATTGAGAGAGAAAAACTTCAGGGTAGTTGTCATTCACTTTTTCCTGAACATAAACTAAGCCCCTAAAAAGACGATTAACTACTATTCCATAATAACTGTACAGGTAGATCAGAGAATATTGGGTCATTTCTGCTACATAAAATTACTTGGCCATATAGCTATTGAGAGGTCTCATTTGATAATATAAATGTTTCTAGAATCGTCTACAATGATCGATGCTGAAGTAAACTGTGAATAAGATGTGCATCTAGTTTAACGTAAGTCTTTAAATCTAGTTTCGACACTTTAATCAATCTACGTTATGCCACTAAAAAACTACTATCTTATTAAAAAAAGGAAAGTTTCTCAATGTAGTATTTCAAAGTTTAATGCACAATTAAAATAAAACCGTTTCTTTTTTTTTTTTTTTTTTTAGCAAGTTCTTGCCTGTGACAGTGTGTTTGCCACCATGGCCCCCAAAAAGAAGACTGTCAGAAAGAACAAAGGCAACATCAATGAGATGACCATCATTGTAGAAGACAGCCCCCTCAACAAACTCAACGCTTTGAATGGGCTCCTAGAGGGAGGCAATGGCCTTAGCTGCATCTCTTCTGAATTAACAGATGCTTCTTACAGCCCCAACCTCTTGGAAGGTTTAAGTAAAATGAGGCAGGAGAGCTTCCTTTGCGACTTAGTCATCGGCACCAAAACAAAATCCTTTGACGTTCACAAGTCAGTGATGGCTTCTTGCAGTGAGTACTTTTACAACATCCTAAAAAAAGACCCCTCTACCCAAAGGGTGGATCTCAGTGATATCGCACCACTGGGCCTGGCCACGGTCATTGCATACGCCTACACTGGAAAGCTCACTCTCTCCTTGTATACCATAGGAAGCATTATTTCTGCTGCTGTTTATCTTCAGATCCATACCCTTGTCAAGATGTGCAGTGACTTTCTGATACAAGAAATGAGTGTTGAGAATTGCATGTACATTGCTAACATTGCGGAAACATACTCCCTGAGAAATGCAAAGGCAGCAGCCCAAAAATTTATCCGGGATAACTTCCTTGAATTTGCAGAATCAGATCAGTTTATGAAACTTACATTTGAGCAAATTAATGAACTTCTTATGGATGATGACTTACAGTTGCCTTCTGAAATAGTAGCATTCCAGATTGCAATGAAATGGTTAGAATTTGACCAAAAGAGAGTGAAATATGCTGCCGATCTTTTGAGCAATATTCGCTTTGGTACCATCTCTGCACAAGACCTGGTCAGTTATGTTCAGTCAGTACCGAGAATGATGCAAGATGCTGATTGCCACAAGCTTCTTGTAGATGCTATGAACTACCACTTACTTCCCTATCATCAGAACACATTGCAGTCTAGACGCACGAGAATCCGAGGGGGCTGTCGTGTGCTTGTCACTGTGGGGGGCCGTCCAGGCCTTACTGAGAAGTCCCTTAGCAGAGACGTCTTGTATAGAGACCCTGAAAATGGATGGAGCAAGCTTACAGAGATGCCAGCCAAGAGTTTTAATCAGTGTGTGGCTGTGATGGATGGATTTCTTTATGTGGCCGGTGGTGAAGACCAGAATGATGCAAGGAATCAAGCCAAGCATGCAGTCAGCAATTTCTGCAGGTACTGCCTCTTTTATTAGGAATAGAAATCGTTCGATGTTATGAACATAGAATGAAATTAATCATGCCTATTAGCTTAATTCATTGGCTCAGTAAATCAATAATAATAATAATGCCACATTACATGTATATAACACTTCACATTATATAAAGTGCACTCACATATATCATGCATTATAATTTTCCAAGTAAGCCAATGAAGCGAGCACGGAAGATATGATGATTCTGATTTTACATGTGAGAAATTTGACACCCAGAGAAGTGACACCACTAGTAAGTAGAATTCACATTTTCTCATTTCTGGTCAGGGTGCTCTCCACAATACCCTGCCTTTTTGACAGAAACTGGGTGAAAATTTAGTTTTTAACATTAAATGGTAAGAAAGATTAAAATGATACAAAATTTCTTTTTAAGTGGACTGTTACTGATGACTTCAGATTTATAACTGGCAACTAGAATGAGATCATTAAAAATGTGGCAGCTAATTAATTTTAAATATTTCTTTAAAGACTGAATACCATCAATATTTTTGATACATGTAAACAAGAGTAAAAGCATGATAAATCCTGCAGAAAGTGGAATTGAAATGCATATTATTTTTGTATATTTATAATAAAAAATTAAACCTCCATATACATGAAATGTTCAGAAAGTCATGCTTCTATCATGGTAGTGGTTCAAAGGCAAACATAACTAATGAACAAGATCTGAAAATTCATCTAGTAAATCATAAAAAATATTCTTTATTGTTGCATTATATGTACATGTGTGTCATTTAAATGAATCCAAACAATTGATTTTTAGCCCTTAATTTATAGCTATGGTTAAGTTTTGATTTGGAGGTGAAATGAGACAAATATGAATGAACATCAAACAGAGTCAGTTCTGTGTTTACAATACTTGGAACTATGGAAAGTGTTAGTTAGTTTACTATGGGTGCCTTATTTTCCTCCTGCTGATAACTACTTGTACTCAAGTCACTGTTTTTGAGCTATTGACTTCAGTGCTTATGGTATAATAATTGTAATGCTGAACACTGAAAAAAATATACCCCTACACTAAAAAGTCAGACCTACTAATAAGTGCTAGAAAATAGAGAAGCATCAAAAGTTAAGGCTTTGTTGATGCACTGGGACATGAGTTCTATTGTTCTCATTATAAACAGATGACAGAAGACTTAGTGACTTAGCTTTACAGCGGCAATGCCAGGAGAGGTGTGTGAACAAGAAGGGGTTTGTGAGAATGTAGGAACTCAGTCAACTTTCTTGATTAAGCCATGAGAATGAGCTAGGGGTGGCTGGTGTCTGAAGATATGTGGAATTGACTTTAATGTGGCCGTATTCCCTTCTCCGATTCCACAAATACCCAGCTTCCACCCTTCCTCCACGTGCGCATCCCCTAAATCCTACGGGATGATGGATTTGAATATGAAGGAAAGAGGACTGGAGGTCGGTCTCAGCGGGGTGGTCTCCCGGTAGCTGCTTTTATAAACGGGAGGAGGGGGAGTCACCTATGCCTGCCCTGCCTTTCCCAAGGGTCACACTTTTTTACTGGTTGAGAGAGGATTAGCAGCCTCCAGGCGAGGAGCTGAGATGGGTCCCCAGCCTCCTCGCAAGGATAGTGTCGAGCCTCCCACGTCCTGGTTGGCGGCGTCACCTGGGTTCCCCGGCTGCCGCCCACAAGGCTGTCACGCTTGCTCTACCACTTCCAGATACGATCCCCGCTTCAACACCTGGATCCACCTGGCCAGCATGAACCAGAAGCGGACGCACTTCAGCCTGAGCGTGTTCAACGGGCTCCTGTACGCCGTGGGCGGCCGCAACGCCGAGGGCAGCCTGGCCTCGCTCGAGTGCTACGTGCCGTCCGCCAACCAGTGGCAGCCCAAGGCGCCCCTGGAGGTGGCGCGCTGTTGCCACGCCAGCGCGGTGGCCGACGGCCGCGTGCTGGTGACCGGCGGCTACATCGGCGGCGCCTACTCGCGCTCCGTGTGCGCCTACGACCCGGCCCGCGATGCGTGGCAGGAGCTGCCGGCGCTCAGCACGCCGCGGGGCTGGCATTGCACGGTGGCGCTGGGCGAGCGCGTGTACGTGATGGGCGGCAGCCAGCTGGGGCCGCGCGGCGAGCGCGTGGACGTGCTAACCGTGGAGAGCTTCAGCCCGGCCACCGGCCAGTGGAGCTACGCGGCGCCGCTGCCCGTGGGCGTGAGCACGGCGGGCGCCTCGACGCTGCACGGCCGCGCCTACCTGCTGGGCGGCTGGAACGAGGGCGAGAGGAAGTACAAGAAATGCATCCAGTGCTTCAGCCCCGACCTCAACGAGTGGACGGAGGACGATGAACTGCCCGAGGCCACCGTGGGCGTGTCGTGCTGCACCCTAGCCATGCCCAATCACGTGACCCGAGAGTCCCGCGCTAGCTCGGTGTCCTCCGTGCCCGTCAGCATCTGAACCCGGGGAGCCGCGGGCTCGCGGGGAGAAAAGATAGGCATCGCGGTTCAGCTAAAGGAAAGGAAACTATCTAACATTTACTACAGGGGAGTCTTTTCAGATCCATCGAGGCATCTGCCTTGGTGGTTTTCAGTTGCTGGTGTGGCATCATCTACCTCTCTGTCGATTTTTTTTTTTTTTTTTTTTTTTTTTTCTTTTTTTAAGCAAAATACAGATCCGGAGCCAACAAAGGAAAGAAGCCATTTATTTCAGCGGCCACTGGGTGGCAGACAGAACTCGCGGTGGGCACTACCATCGCGGCATCCTTTCTAAACATAGAGCGGTTACACCCACATTTGAGATTGTGCTTCTGCACTTTAATACACACGAAGCCTGTGTGAGTAAGAGATTTCTCGTACAAAAGTTTATTTTCCTTTCTCTTTTTTTTCTTTAGGAAGTTTAAAATATTCCTTTATAGGCTTCATTTTTAAATGGAAATCAGTCTACATCCATAAGGACTTAAGATTTAATTCTGTGTTTCTATGCAGTTTCTTTACTTATACATGCCTGAGTAAAGGATTTCGAAAGGCATCCCAGGAGAAAATCATAAAGCTTAAGACAAATACTGACGGGAAAGTAATAGGGATTCCACCCCGGGGCTGACAGGTTGATGCCTTTGGTTTAGCGGTGATACCCTCCTCCCTGCCTCAGGTCCCCAAAAGTATTTCCTATCATAAAATCCTACTCTCAGAGAAGGAACTGACATCAGTCATCTAATTTATAGGCAAATTTAAACCATTTTCTTGTTTCTCCTAGAAGTATTCACATTTTACTTTGGTCCCCCATTAAAAGAATTGCAAGTAGTACTCTCACCCTAAACACTACATCAAGATGGTTGAAGGCAACCTTGACCTTCATGTAAGCCCCCAGAAGAACACCAAATAAAACTCTGTCTGTAAGGATCCTTAACATATAGCATATGCAGCCTGAAGGTTATGCAACCAATAACAATAACTTGATTTCTTCCAGTCTTTTAGATGAGTGAGAATGAAGGAAACATTTGGAATTCCTGGATTTGGCAATAGCAGGATGAATGGGTCCCCCTGTTGGTAAATTCTATTGTTTACCAATTGATTTCAATCCTGATTTCTCAATTAAAAATCTAACACGTTCATTTTCTATAGAAATGTTAAGATAATATATGCCCATTTGATTATATATTTTTAAAATTTCATCTGCTCCAAATTAGCTTTGCAAATTAAACTATATCAGCTCCATATCATTTTTCTTATATGTTCGCCAAGTTTGGAAGCAAGGGAATGATGGCAGTAAATGATACATATTTTCCTTTCTTCTAATTTATCCTTTTATTCTTTGATAGTTCACTTGTTTTGGAGAGGAAAGGCCTATAAATTATGGGTTGTGTGCAAATGGATTTTGAGAAATAAGACAAACTATTTAAATGGTGAAACATGACATCTATGACAGTATAACCGGGTTTTCATGAACCCTGTCCTCTCCCACTGTGTGTAGATAGGTTATGGCTAGAGTTACAATATTTATATTGAAAATATTTTATTCGAACTGTGAAAAGTGGTTCATATAGTAGTACACTTTGTGGAACAATTTTATATCATTGCCCCTTATGGAAAGTTCAATCTCTGGGTATTTAATGGTAACACTCGGGTAAAGGCTAGAACATTGCGGGTTGAGAACAAAACGTTATTAATGTAAAAACACTGGGCTGTTTCCTAACCCCACACAGGGCAGGAGGAGCTTCTCCAAGTACAGAGCAGATCTGCTCCTTGATTCTTTATCGGCCCAGGCTGAAAAATAAACCTGTGTGAGAAACCAGTGTATGGAGCTGGTTATATCACTGAGCTCTTAAGTCACAATGTACAACCTATAGATAGACTTTTGTCCTTGCAGCACCTGGGTAAAATTAGCTTTTCATTTGTAATAAGTTGTTTAGGACACAACTTCCAAAGCCTATGCGAGGGTGACTGTAACATCTTTTAGTTTGGTATAAACATATATTTTCATACAATCGAGAAGCCTATAGCATACCGTTAATTTTGAGAGACAAAAAGTGATGTATTATGGATTACAGGTCATAAGTGGGCAAATAGACATAATCTCTTGATGCTCACCAAGAGGTGTATCTCCCACCGAGATCCTAGAAGTATAAGTGGGGGGCTTAAGGCTGCAATGAAATAAGAATCAATCAACTGTAATATTTTATCATGGATGAATGAGGAAAGACGCTGAAACTAGGGGATTTTTCATCTATCAGAGCTTTGTAAAATACGGTGCACAAAAACTCGGCAGTGGCTTTCTAGAGGTGACCCTGGAGATGTGTTAGAATGGATAAAGCATTTGAAATGACCATTTAACGTAGTTTCTACATTGGTTATCTGAAGACTCACAGTATACAAATATTGGGGCTACCCAGGTTCCTGGGTGCATTGCTGCTGTATCTCCTGCTTCAACCATTAGGTCAATAAACAAAGACCGATAGGAATTTGGAATTCCAGAATTTCTGACATAACAAATTGGAAGGGAGCGTGGAACCTAAGGGTGGGTGAAGGTTTTGCCTCCTGGAACATCCTGCACAGACCACTGAAAGACATGAAAATATGCAGCATCAAAATAATGCCTGTCATCTTCCACGTGTCAGTGAAACACACTCTTTAACCCAACTACTGAAGCAGGTGCCTCTAGAAAACTTGACGACTTCCCCATGTTTTCCAACTGGAAAATTACTTCATTTTCATTACGTTGTAAGCTTACATTCAGTCACGCTCCCAAGTCTTAGGAGCCAAGCCGATACCTCCTTTTATTTTTCCGAAAGCAGAGGACTTGTTATTTTTGTAATACCAGAGTCCTGGGATGAAATAAAAGCATGGGTTCAATGTATCAGAGAAATAGCAGGTTACCCAGCAGCTGAAATAATAAAACTCAAGCTCTCTTTTTCGGAGTGGGCCAGAGACCTGACATAAAATTTCCAGGGAGCCAGCCTGTAGTCTGTCCGTTTTTAGTTAGGTTCCTGGTGCCAAGTTGTTGACCCTCCTGCACTAGTTGCTTTCAGTGGCATTGGATGAGTTTTATTTTTACTTCCTATGTTGTAAGAATGGTTATGAATAAGGAGGTCAGGGATGGTACAGATGAATATAATTCTAAACAAGGATTAGATGGTAGTGGACTGTTATGAGTGAGGAGGTATAATTGAGGTAAGAAGAATGAGAGAATGTACTGACTGGGTCTGTGACTTAAGGCAGAGCAGCAATTATAGTAAGTGTATTTTACAAACATGCATGTAGATAGAGGTTTGCTTGGAAACATGTAAGTGTTAAGAGGTCCACATTTTGCTGGTTATCCTGGCCAGATAGCTTCCGAATTCAACAAAGTTACTAGATAAAAGAAACTAAAATCACTTCATTTAATTAATGTTTTCCCTGAGTTACAAAGAAGTGAATTTATGTCATCCACTCTGAATGACTCTTCTCTGAATGAGCTAGATTCCCACCCCAGCCACTGTTGGATATATTCTCTAGCACAAGGCAGCATTCAAAGGAATTATTTTTCAGTATTTCTTTTCATATTTTAAAAACTATAGACTAGTTTCCTAAACACTCCTCCATGGTAATTATGAGAATTAAAGATTCTAAAATATTAACAATTTACCCTCCAGCACATTGAGAGGGTCAAGACCATTTAAATGTCCCTCTCAGGGAACTTGAAATAAAATATTTGTCTTGAATACTCCTAAAAATCTTTGTATTATTTAGCAAATTTTGGCCCAAAATTTCTTTGTTTGCTTAAGACATTCTTGTGCTCTATAAGGAACAACAAACTAAAAGGTATGTCGTGTTTGTAACTCCTCTCTATCAATAAAGCTGCGTTCAATAAGCGCTTTGTCAGTGATCAGATATGGGTAGTTTTGAAGTGTTCTTTCTGTGATGGTTGGGGTGTTGGTTTCTTTCTCTTTTTTTCTCTATTTAGTTTTCCTGATGACTCAGCTCAACAAAACACAACAAAAAAAGGAAACGACAAATAACTGAAAAGCTGTTCCAATAACTTGAAGACTAGTGAAAAATAAAAAGGGATAAAGTGACTTGCTCTGTAACTCAGACAGAAGCCTAGGTCTGTCTCTCAGTCCTGACGATGTAGAAGTCATGGATTAAGTGTGGTTTCTTATCTCAGTTCCACCCTGACCACAGCCAGCCTGGCGCAGACTCAGGTTCATCATCATTTGCAACGAAACCACTTTTTAGAAAATGAAATTGTGTTGTTATGCAGACCAGCCCTCACAGCCTTTCTCTTCCACCTCACCGTCCAGATGAGCAAATGATATGGAACCAACATGAGATGCTCAACCTTTGATCTGAGTTAGCAGTAAAGTATTAAAACTCAGTTGAAACTATCTTGGTCATTTCTAGAAAATTCTAAATGGCAGAAATACTTGTTCTTAAGGCTCTCCAAGCTGTGTGACCACGTAAAGAGAGTGGATTGGCCTCCAAACCGAAACAGAAGCCACGTTCCCAGTTTTGAGCATCCCAGCCAGGGGCCCCAGAGTTTCTTTGTGTTTTCTTTGAACTCTCACAGAATTCCAAGCTTCCCTACAGGTTAGCACCACCCCCCGCCCCCGCATTCACATACCATCTATCCAACTCATAACATAGATGAAGCTATTTCATCCCACTGAAATAATTCCCTTGTGTGTCAAAGGAACAACCATTTTGCACATGCTGTACTTGGCAAGCTTGGTAGAAAGACTAGAGGTGAAAAGACATTCGAACACTCCTCTTGGCTTTCCTCCATCAAGGTGGTATGGAAGTGCAGTGAAGGTCCATTTCAGGAAAGGGAACAGGCCTTGAGGGGGAGAGATCCAACCCGTGACTCTGGAAACAGCCTGCTCAGCCCCTTTGCTCTCCTTTCTAGCCACATTCGCAGGCTGGTCTATGAACCTGGGTATCAGACGCATTACTCCTTATGCCAGCACCAACCTTCCACCCAGTTTCAAACCAAACCTGCTCTTTAGGGAGTGGCGCGGAAGAGAAGGCACTTTTCCTGAACCTTTGGACAGGCACATTAGCCTCAGGTTAGCCTAAAGATCCCATGGGTCTTCTTTCCTTATCCCTTTCAGAGAAATGCCTTATAAAGTCAGGCTGACTCATACTGACCTCCCATTCGGACTTTGCCTTGTTGTTCAATCATGGCTATAGAAGCGATTGCAATCTTCAGAAAGAAGGCCCTTGTAAATTACCATTATTTAGCCCAGAAGGGGTGATATACCAAAATGGAAGAAGCAAGACCTTGATTATACTAACAAACATTTCTCCCACTGCACCCCCTTCCAAAGCATTTCAACGTGTACCCAAAGGAGGGAAGTGTCCAGTGACACGATTGGAGAACTTGGACGCCCTTTATCTGGCTGTCTTTGCTTTGTGCTCATGTTTAGGTTATCGCCACAGGCTCCACATTCAGCAATTCTCTTTCCATGTTGGGGATACCCTTCCCCCTCAATGAGAGGGGGAAACTGAGCAGGTGGGCCAGGTATGGAGGTGATTTATGTCAATTGCATCTACATCACTTTGGCCGGAAGTAGGCATACGGCCCTACCCAGATGCAAGGGAGCTGGGGAAGGATGTCTTCATGTGACACCGGGAGGAAAAAGAAAAATTTTCATTGAGGATTGTCTCTGCACGATGAAGGATTACATTCTGGAATCCGTAGTTCTCATCTCCCTCCCTGGCTGTCCACGGAGCAAGGAGCTTGCCTGGAGAACCACCTTCCTCCACCACACCCCTAGGGATCCGCTCACACTATGCGGGGCTCTCCCCCACCGCCAAACCCTTGCCCAGGTCATAAGTCTTGCACTCAGCTCCCCTGTTATATCTTGCCTTTCCCCTTCTGAAGGACAAGCCCAGACAACTCTTGCAGCCTTTTCTCAATTCAGGGCCCTTACAGGTCTACAGCATACATTAAATGGGTTCTGTAAGCCTTGGGTATCTGCATAAATCCGGTTCTAATGAACTCAAGGAAGCCCGTCTAATATCACAAGCCCCCCACACACACCTCTGCCCCCCTGGGTCTCCCTGTCCCTCTACTTCTAGAAATGCTCTACACTCTTCTTGATTTTACCTCTTCTAAGACAATATGGACTGTAAAGTCCACATCTGTGACTAAATTCCTCTTATTCCAGCCATACAAGAAGGTTCCCAATGCACGATGGTTTTGGGAAAAGAGAGCACATCATGGAGAGTCTAAGAAAGGGAATACATGCTTCGATTCTTTTTTTTTTTCCTTTTTGTGTTAGTTTCAGGTGTAGCAAAGTAATTCAGTTACACATATATATATGCATATATAAAAATATATATATTCTTTTTCAGATTCTTTTCCAACATAGGTTATTATAAGATATTGAATATAGTTCCCTGTGTTATACAGTAGGTCTTTGTTTTTTATCTATTTTATATATAGTAGTGTGTATCTTCTAGTCCTAAACTCCTAATTTATCTCTCTCCCCTCCATGCATCGATTCTTAATCACCACAGCAAGAGAGGATTCCTCAGGGACAGAGGGAGAAGGAAACTGAAATGATTATAGTCTGTCCCCCAAGTTTTCTTCCCTAACCTTTATGAAACTTTTCCATTTATTGCAGGCTTGAAGTTGAGAAATGTTTCGTTCTATCACAATTCTGCATATGGGTAACAAAGAAAATTCTTCATGCCCAGAGAATCCTTGTTTAGCAAATGTTCACTGGCATAACTGTGCACCAGGCACATTGCTGTAATACATCGTGAACGTGATGCTGTGTTCCCCCAGGGATAGTGAGGAACCAGAACCCCCATGGGGTGACCGATGCCTGAAACACACATTTAGATCAGGCAGAGCCAACCATACAAAGCACAATTAAATTGTTTTTGAATTTTATTTTATTTTTTTATACAGCAGGTTCTTATTAGTTATCCATTTTATACATATTAGTGTATATATGTCAATCCCAATCTCCCAATTCATCACACCACCATCCTCCTGCCACTTTCCCCCCTGGATGTCTATACGTTTGTTCTCTACATATGTGTCTCTATTTCTGCCCTGCAAACCGGTTCATCTCTACCATTTTTCTAGGTTCCACATATATGCATTAATATACGACATTTGTTTTTCTCTTTCTGACTTACTTCACTCTGTATGACAGTCTCTAGGTCCATCCACGTCTCTACAAATTACCCAATTTTGTTCCTTTTTATGGCTGAGTAATATTCCATTGCATATATGTACCACATCTTCTTTATCCATTCGTCTGTCGATGGGCGCTTAGGTTGCTTCCATGACTTGGCTATTGTAAATAGTGCTGCAATGAACACTGGGGTGCATGTGTCTTTTTAAATTATGGTTTTCTCTGGGTATATGCCCAGTAGTGGGATTGCTGGGTCATATGGTAATTCTTTTTTTTGTTTTTTGTTTGTCTGTTTTGGGTTTTTTTTTTGCAGTATGCGGGCCTCTCACTGTTGTGGCCTCTCCCGTTGCGGAGCACAGGCTCCAGACGCACAGGCTCAGCGGCCATGGCTCACGGGCCCAGCCGCTCCGCGGCATGTGGGATCTTCCCAGACCGGGGCACGAACCCGTGTCCCCTGCATCAGCAGGCGGACTGTCAACCACTGCGCCACCAGGGAAGCCCTTTTTTTAGTTTTTTAAGGAACCTCCATAGTGTTCTCTATAGTGAGTGTATCAGTTTACATTCCCACAAACAGTGCAAGAAGGTCCCCTTTTCTCTACACCCTCTCCAGCATTTGTTGCTTGTAGATTTTCTGATGATGCCTATTCTAACTGGTGTGAGGTGATACCTCATTGTAGTTTTGATTTGCATTTCTCTAATGATTAGTGATGTCGAGCAGCTTTTCATGTGCTTCTTGGCCATCTGTATGTCTTCTTGGGAGAAATGTGTATTTAGGTCTTCTGCCCATTTTTGGATTGGGTTGTTTGGTTTTTGGTTTTTGGTTTTTTGGTTTCTTTTTTTTTTTTTGCGGTATGCAGGCCTCTCACTGCTGTGGCCTCTCCCGCTGCGGAGAACAGGCTCCAGACGCGCAGGCTCAGCGGCCATGGTGCACGGGCCCAGCCACTCCGCGGCATGTGGGATCCTCCCGGACTGGGGCACGAACCCGTGTCCCCTGCATCGGCAGGCGGACTCTCAACCACTGCGCCACCAGGGAAGCCTGGGTTGTTGTTGTTTTTTTTGATATTGAGCTGCATGAGCTGCTTGTATATTTTGGAGATTAATATTTTGTCAGTTGCTTCATGTGCAAATATTTTCTCCCATTCTGAGGGTTGTCTTTCGTCTTGTTTATAGTTTCCTTTGTTGTGCAAAAGCTTTTAAGTTTCATTAGGTCCCATTTGTTTATTTTTGTTTTTATTTCCCTTACTCTAGGAGATGGGTCAAAAAGGATCTTGCTGTGACTTATGTCATAGAGTGTCCTGCCTATGTTTTCCTCTAAGAGTTTTATAGTGTCCAGTCTTACATTTAGGTCTCTAATCCATTTTGAGTTTATTTTTGTGTATCATGTTAGGGAATGTTCAATTTCATTCTTTTACATGTAGCTGTCCAGTTTTCCCAGCACCACTTATTGAAGTGACTGTCTTTTCTCCATTGTATATCCTTGCCTCTTTTGTCATAGATTAGTTGACCATAGGTGCGTGGATTTACCTCTGGGCTTTCTATCCTGTTCCATTGATCTATATTTCTGTTTTTGAAGCACAATGAAATTAATAAGCATGTGCTTCTTGCCAAGTTTTGTGTTCCTTGGTCCTATGGGGAAGAGAAAAGTAAACCCAACTTAGAGCCTGCCCTCAAGGTGCTCAGACGTGGTAAAATCTTTCTAATTGACTACATTTGGCCCCTGATCATACTCTTTCTCTGCCCTGCTCTGTGCTCCGGGAGGCTGACCCCCAGGGATTGCATCATCCAGACTCAGATTCTTCAGCCAAGAGGTTGTATTTATCCAATAGGAGACCTCAGAGAGGTCAGAGGCCAGAAGAGAGTGGCTGGGGTATTTCTCTCCTGTCCTTTCCTGGCCGTGGCTATAATTCTGAGCCTCCAGCTCCTGCCAGGTGGCCTCTCCCCACACCGCCTGGACTCCAGCTCTCCCTGGACTCATACCACCACACCACAGCTACCATTCTAGATATTTTTTCACTGGTTTGTTGATGCTTTGCCACTCTTTTTAGAATATGTTCCTTCAGAGCAAGGAACTTGTCTGTCTTATTCACTGCCGTAAATGTCCAGTGTCTAGAACGATGCCTGGTGTGCAGCAGGGGATAAGTACTTTGTGTTGAGTAAATAACTAAGTGAATGAATGAAATAGCAAAACCATCATGACTTACCACTTGCTAGATTCCTATTCCAGTATCATTTATTTAATCAATAGTTATTGCACGTCTACTATATTCAAAGCACTTTCCCTTGCCCCAAGAAGAGGGAAGCACAACAAAGTACACAACCATGACAACGAGGACTCCTCCAAACTAGCTGGAAGCCAAGAATTCAATTGCTGAGAAACATCACAGGCTAAAGGAATTATCCAACCAAGCCTTACTCTATATTTACCTTTTTTTTTTTTTTTTTTGGCTGCGTTGGGTCTTTGTTGCTGTGAGCAGGCTTCCTCTTTGTGGTGGCTTCTCTTGTTGCGGAGCACGGGCTCCAGGCGTGTGGGCTTCAGTAGTTGTGGTGCACAGGCTTAGTTGCTCCGCGGCATGTGGGATCTTCCTGGACCAGGGCTTGAACCCGTGTCCCCTGCATTGGCAGGCGGATTCTTAACCACTGCGCCACCAGGAAAGTCCCTACCTATTTATTTTTAAATTTCTCAGAAGATTGATAATATTTCTATAGTTATTTCTCCATTAATTTTTTTTAATTGCATACTTTCTCTCTATAATTGCCAAATCTTTAAAAGCAGGTTAGGACTAGTTTCAGCAGTTAGCTGGTAAGTGTTTATTTAGTGCTTACTATAAGTAATATAATATAGTATAATAATATATAATTATATATAATTATAGACTATGTTTATATACTTATATATTCTATCAAATAATGTGTACATATATGAATATATAGATTTTATTGAATTTTATAGATAGATCTATATCTATTTATCACTAAATAAATACCAGCTGAATGCTGAAACTAGTCCTATATATAGTTATTTATATAAACATAGTTATATTGTTATAGCCTGAATGTGTCCCCTCAAAATTCATATGTTGAAGCCCTAATATGATGGTATTTGAAAGTGGGGGCCTTTGGGGGGTCATTAGGTCATAAGGGTGGAGCCCTATGATGGGATTACTGTCCTTGTAAGAAGAGGAAGAGTTAGCCCTCCCTCTCCACCATGGAGGACACAAATGAGAAGATGCCATCAGTAGACCAGGAAGAGGACCTTCACCCAGAACCCAACCACACTGGCACCCTGATATCGGACTTCCCAGCCTCCAGAACTGTGAGAAATAAAAATATTTGTTTATGTTTAAGCCACCTGGTCTATGGTATTTTATTACAGCATCCCCAGCCGGAGAGAACTAAGAGATAGAGATGGAGATTATAGAGACAGAGATATGTCTCATCATGTTGTTACATGATTGCATTCTGAGATTGAGCCGCTCTGATTTCATCCCCTTGACTTACATGACACCTGAATGAGTTACTAGGTAATGTTCATTTCTTTAAATACATCTTGAGGGCAGCCATGTTCCTGGCCACATGGAGAAACGTGAGAACGTTGGAGCCCACCCACTGACACCCAGGTGGCTTTTTCTGGTTCAAGAATGAGCCATAGATAGAAGGACTCCTGGGAGCAGGCCACCTGCAGCCTGAACCCTGGAGCCCTTCAGAGTCCCCAGACAGGCCTCCACTGATGGTTCTCTCATTTCCCTCATGGATAAAGATACTGAGGACAAGTCAGGACTCATGGCACAGTCCTCGGTGATGGACAATAAAACTCTGGGCTTGAGATACTAGGATATCTTCCAGAGATACTAGGAATGTGGCATGTATAAAAAAAAATAAAAAAGAAGTCAGCAAATTCAGCTGGAAGAAGGACCTGCCCACTCTTCAGAAGCTCTCCATGGAGGCACACTTCTGAAGGTGATGCAGTGGACTGCAGACCAACCCAGGCAAGCGTGGGAGCCACGTGCTAAAGGTGGCAGGGCCACTGGAGGAGAGCCTCACCATCCAGGAATGCTTGGATGGAACGGCGACAAGCTGGCTCCACCGAAAATCCATGAAATATTGAACACTTCAATTTCTCCTGAATTCTTCCAGTTGAAAGCCAGCTCTATAAGTTAGTGCCTTTGGTGAAGCCCTTCAGTCCCCTGTCCCTGCCTGCACTGACCAAACACAGACAAGATAGGGAATCCTCAGGGATGAGAGGTCCCTGTGATGTCCAGAGGTAGACCAGGGTTCTGAGCTGCAGGAGAAAACTTTAAATCAGGAGAAGAGTGAGCAGGTGAACAGGGATAGAGCACACGAGTCCCCTGCTGCAGAAAATGCCACCGTAGGCCCTGCCACACTCCTGTGCAGAGAATGGGTTATGACCCAGCCCTGCTTTGATGCCTCCCAGGTTTGCCATTGGCATTTAGCAGTAGGGATTTTGCTGTAGGTTCGCCAGGCAGGGTCTACGGAGGCCAGTGCTTCTCTGGCTGCAGTCAGCCATTTGCGTTTTTCCCCAATGCACCACGCAAATCATTCCACTTTCTCTTCGTGCATTTTCTCTTTGCTCACGCAGAGCAGAGTTAGAGAGCCCTGTTTTACAGAACTTGGCCTCCCCATCTCCCAGCCCCACTGATGGTCTGCCCTGGATATCAGGCACTTGTTTGGGTCAGAACTCTGCAGGATTCCATGCCATCAATTGTGGCTCACAGGTCGCTGGCAACCAGAGACAGAGCTGCAGTGTTCTCTGGAGCCAGAGAGGGCCTGCTGACTGCCACAGAAATGTCTTTCCAGCAGCCCTGGAACAGCTGTGTGGTGCTCTGCCTGTGTTGTCCGAATGCTGGGGACGATGCCCAATTCTCTGTGAGTTTCCCAGTAATTCTGGTATCTGCTCTTTATACTAAAGAGCCCACATACTTTAAGGAGGGGAAAAGAGTGAGCCAAAAGGTTTTGTGCCAGGGATTAAGACTATGGTAAAATCAGAGAGAAGATCAGACCGCCTACAAGACCAAGAAGGCCTGAGTCACCTCTAGTGGAGGTTGGCCCTCTGAAGTTACAAGCACTCGACAAAAATCTGAACGTGTCCATCTCTTCCCTTGAGGATAAGTAGAGGTTCCTGACAAATGATGGAAAAGCGAGGCTCCTAACCTTTCATTTCATGGAGTGATGTTGCTCGCCTTCAAGGACAGACGCACAGTCACTTGAAGACGCATCAAAATTCTCCAATGCCTAGTAACACACACCAAAATTATCTTAAAGGCATCTCAGAAGAACGTAGAACAACTTTGGAGAGAAATGATGGGTGGTTTGGATGAAAACACTCATCTTCAGGAAAGCCTAAAACTGCTTATCTGTGGGATTTCGCCGGTGGCACAATGGTTAAGAATCCACCTGCCAATGTAGGGGACACGGGTTCGATCCCTGGTCCGGGAAGATCCCACATGCTGCAGAGCAACTAATCCCATGCTCCACAACTACTGAGCCTGTGCTCTAGAGCCCGCGAGCCACAGCTACTGAAGCCCGCATGCCTAGAGCCCATGCTCCACAACAAGAGAAGCCCCTGCTCGCCGCAACTAGAGAAAAGCCCGTGCGCAACAACGAGTACCCATCACAGCCAAAAATTAAAAAAATTTTAAAAACCAAAGAACTGCTTATCCTAGAAGTTATGAGATGGAAGAAAGTGTGGGAATTAAAGAACAGAAAAAAAAAAAAACCCTTGAAAACTCAAACCATGAGAATGAAACAGGTTGTGAATGACAAAGCAACCAGTTAAAATCTCTAACTGAAACTATACTGAAGGTGATACATTTGTCTGCTCTGTTTAGAGAAGATTATGGATGATCGCAACTTCGAATGAGATGAAAATAGTGAACCACACGTGGCTGCCTAAACTGTCAGTCAGAAGTCACTTTGAAGAAACTCATTGATGCTGTAACTTAAACGTTTCCTTAAAAGGGTTTAAAAGAGAAGACCAGGAATTATTTTAAATTATTTGAATAAAATCCAATGGATGAGGAGCTTACAGGTCAAATGAAAAGTTTCCAAACTGAGCAAATATCTTAACATTTAAAAATTCACAACCTAAAAGTGAAAGCCAAGAACTTCAACTGAAACTTCAGATACCACCTGAACTGTGTCAAGAACATGCAGTGAAACTTGGCAGAAAACCAGTCGAGGAAGTAATTTACCTCTTAGGGAAAAAGCTTCCTAAAACATAGGAAAGCATCAGCAGCATGAACTGGAGACACAACTCCAACTGGAAGATGACTGAAGATCTGGAGAAAGAATTACAATGAACAACTTCCTTCTTGGAGAGCTAGATGGACTATCTCCCACGGGAAAAAAAGCTCAAGAGAGCTGGTTGGCAGCTTCATCAACTGAAAAAAAGCTCAATAGACTAAGAAAAGGAAATGGCTGAACCAGACAAAAATCAGCTGAAGCTGATTAAATTTCCAATTTTCTCAAGTGATCCTACAGTGGGCTGATTAATGGCCACACCCTACTGTCTGGATCCTGTGTATATGTCATGTCACGTGGCAAAAGGGACTTCATGGAAGTCATTAAGGTTATGGATCTTGAGGTGAGGACTATCCTGGACTCACCAGACGGACCCAACCTAGTTACTTCAGACCTTAAAGCCAGAGAAATTTCTCCAGCTGGAGCCAGAGAGATGCAGCCAGAAGAGGAAGTCAGGGAACTTCCAAGTGGGAGAAGGATTCACTGCACTGTTGAGGTGTAGGTGTCCAAGTGCAAAGATTGAAAAAAGACCTCTAGAAGCTACAGCCAGCCCCTGGCTGACAGCTGGCAACAAAACAAGGACCTCAGTCCTACAGCCGCAAGGAACTGAGTTTTGCCAACAACCTGAATGAGCCTGGAATGAGTCTGTCTATAAGTGCCCAGCCCGTCAGCACTTTGATGCAGAGAAACCAAAGAGCAAAGCCACACCTCTAACTTACAGAACTAGAATAAATGTGTGTTGTTTTGAGGGCTAAGTTGAGACCTAATGCCCTTCTATTCAAAAAGCAGCCTTGGGCATAGGTCCAAGAGGATCAGTGCATCCCCCTGAGCCATCAGGTCCCTGGGGGAAGAGGAAGGTTAAGGAGTCTGGAATGCAGGTCACATGCAGGTTGGATTCTGCTTTCAAGGCATCTGACCCCTGCATACCCATGGCTATGGGAAATTTTCCTGCATTCTCTCTCTTTAAAAGTCATTTTGAGTCATCTGTTTTTAGCTTAACTACTATTTTTTAACTGAGGCTACATCTGCTGATAAAATTATAATTCCTAAGGTAGTGTTTTTCAAATATATATAGGTGGTTGTTACGTAATTCTTATGCATACATTATTTCCACTTCACTGGACCCTGTAGAGAATAAGTCAGATAAATACTGTATTTTGTTTAAAATAAAAGGTCTAATTTATTTATTTATTTATTTTTGGCTGCGCTGGGTCTTTGTTGCTGCACGCGCGAGGGCTTTCTCTAGATGCCGCGAGGGGGGGCTCCTCCTTGTTGCGGTGTGCAGGCTTCTCATTGCGGTGGCTTCTCTTGTTGCAGAGAAAAAATTAATTAATTAAAATAAAGTAAAGGGTCTATTATCACTTAAGCCATCACTGAACTTCGACATGACCAGATGGAAACATTCAAAAGAATAGAGATCATTTCTACATCCTATGAGCTGTCATTAGAAATCCGTAAAAGTAGGTTGATACTTACCTCAAAATTTTTTTATTGTTTTTAAAAACAACACACACACAGACCCGAATGACAACACCACCCCCAGCTAACCTTAGTCCTATAATATTTTTATAATCACTAATTCATAGATGAGAGGATTTGACATTTGCATTTGTTTCTTATTTTTCCATTTTTTAACCTTTATTTTGTTTAGGATATTCTTTACTGTTTAAATGTCTCTACATGTCATGCAGTCAACAAGTTTTCCTTTTGTGAAAAACGTAAAGATACTTGTTGAGCTGTTGTTACCTCTAGCAACCTGCTAGGTGCTGGAGATCCAAGATGACTAGACCTTGGCTGGTTGTCCCTGGGGGCCGGGGTGTGGTGAGGGAGAGGCTTGGAGACAGACGTGCGAACAAGTGATTGTTGGATGATGCAATATGTGTAACCCCAGGGTGTGTGCAGAGCCTCACGGCATCACCACAGGAGATGCAAATTCTACCTGCAGGGGTCAAAGCAAAAGAGGCAAACTTCCAGATGAATTTTTAAAAAGATTTAGGAATTCAGTGTTCCTGTGGACCATGCAGTGTGTTCAAAGAGCATTATAAAGCCTATACGCTTCCCTCTCTTGAATTTTGTCAAGAAATTTAGCGAGGGTTTTCCCCTCATGGCCTCTTATATCGTCTTTGGAAAGGAATCTAACTGGCATTTTATACCTAAATCCAGCATCTACTAAACAAATGGTTTGGGCCTCAGTTTCTGTAAAAATGGCAATTAATCATAACCATCCTGCTTACCTCATAAGACGATTGTAAAGATGAAGTTAGATCACGTATGTGAAAACACCAGGGCGCTCTACAGATTACTCCAGGCCGAAACATTTCTATACTGAGTTGCCTGTGGCTGATGTGAATGACTGCCGTGCATTAAAAGAACAGATTCATCAGAATAATAAAGGTATTTGATTCCTTAGAGTTCCACAGCACCGTTCTTCTGAAGCTTTGCACATCTGTTCTCTCTTTGGCCTCCAGGCCAAATGTCTTTCCAGGATAAGCTGGGGCACGTGTTACTGCCCCAGACTTGCAGAAGAATGAGGAAGATGAAGTCACAGGGCGGAATCTGGACTTGAACTCCAGCTCTTGCCTTCAGACCATCCCTAGACACATATGGTGCCCAGAGCGCCAAGGAGGAATGGCAGTGATGCTTCCCAACGGATTATTTTAATAGCCATTCAGAAGAGATAAGGATAACCTTCTGATATATCCTTATCCTTAAAGATAAGGATATATTTATTCATTACAAATGCTCAACAGTAAAGTTCATTCTCTTCAATATTCAACTGGAAATAATAAATCATGCCTCTAAAATATAAAGGAGAAAGCACTGCCTGCCTGACTGCCCGGGCTCCCACCTTCCTCCCAGTTGTCTGCACAGCTGTGGGGACCTCACTGCTCCGTTCTGCTCCAGCCATGCCGGGCACAGAATACCCTTCCCCATCTCCACCTGCGGAAACTCCTCTCCTCCCTAAACTCAGCTCAAATGCCGCTCCTCCCCAATCCCAGATGCCAGAAATAGGTTCCTCAGCTTAGACAAGTGGGTAAGAACCCAGAGCCCCAGGAAGCCTGCCTGAGTCTGAATCTCCGTCCTGCTACTTTCGAGCCCCATTTCTGCCTCTGGTCCCTCATCTCTAAGGGGGAAGTTATGGTGGCCACACTAATAATGGCATGGTCACTACAGGGTTATTAAAGGGATTACTGAGATAACACATGTGGCACACACTTGATGGCTCATGCAATACCCAATAATACTAGCAGTCAAGTTCTCTTCTTTTCCTTTGCAGGTTTTCCGTCCTGCACCAGGTAGCCAGTTCCCTGAGGATGGGAATTCGTTCCCTGGCACCCCTTCCCTGGTACATAAGTGTAGGTTCCAGCTCTGTCGTTTATGATATCTGCGAACTTGGCCTATCATTTAATTTCCTAAAGTCTCAGTCCTTATCTGAGGACTGAGATAATGGGGTTAACATGGAAATCAAAGCCAATAATGTGTATTAAACCAATGGCACAGTGCCGGTAAATAAGCAATTAAGCAAATATATTTTAGCCACTGTCCGGTGATTAAGAGTTTATATGAAAACTGTATTAAAGGGTTAAGGCTCTGATGTCACAGTGTTCCTCAGACAGTATTTTCTGACTTTTACAGTTAAAATTACAGATCAAAATTTGAGGATTGAAAAAAGAGAGAGAGAGTAGTGGTAGGAGGCTCAGGGCTGGGAGGACCGCAGGAGGCAGCCTGATGAGATCTATTCTCCAAGAGAGACAAGAAGCCCTCAACTCTACTCCTGGAAGGAGGCCATGGCCTCCTCCTGATGAAGGGGGAGGGAACGGGGAAGGGAGAGCCAGTTGGGGAGAACGTAAGGGACAAGTAAGATGAAGAAAAGGGAGGCAGAGGGACAGAGGATGAGGGAGACTCAGAAGAGGAAGAGGAGAAAGAAGGAGACAGACAGAGGGGACAAGGGGACCAGAGCAGCTCTGTGACTGAGCAAGCACTCACCTAAAGGTCGTCGGATGGAGTTCTACAGCCCAGGAGGGTGCTGGGAAAATCTAAGGGGGTAGTTGTTTGTCCCAACACTTGCAGGTTGCATATGGCTAGTGGACTACACAGGCAGGTCCCACAACTCAAAGAAGAGTCCCACATCCTGCTTTTTAAAATTTTATTTTATCAATATTTATTACGTTTTAAAAGTCATTTAAGGGACTTCCCTGGTGGTCCAGTGGTTAAGAATCCATCTTGCAATGCAGGGGACACCGGTTCAATCCCTGGTCGGGAAACTAAGGTCCCACATGCAGCGGGGCAACTAAGCCCGCGCGCCACAACTAGAGAGAAGCCCCATACGCACTGCAACGAAGCAAAGAGCGCACGCACTGCAACGAAAGATCCTGCGTGCCGCAGCTAAGACCCGACGCAGCCAATAAATAAATTTTTTAAGTCATTTAATATGATGGTTTACATACCCTACTCTTTAAATTAATTAATATTGAAGTATAGTTGATTTACAATGTTGTGTTAATTACTGCTGTACAGCAAAGTGATTCAGTTATACATATATATATTCTTTTTTTACATATTCTTTTCCATAATGGTTTATCACAGGATATTGAATACGGTTCTCTGTGCTTTACAGAGAACTTGCTGTTTATCCACCACATCCTGCTAGAGGAATGTTTGGCATGGAGGAATCACTCGATAAGTATTAGCTATTAGGATTCTTCTTCCCAGGAAATTTCCTTCCTTTGACTCCGGCAGGCCCCCCTGGGAAGCGGGGAGCACTGCAGAACGACTCAGCAGTGCTTGTTGCGATCCTGCTATGCCAGGTGCACGGTGCTCTTTCTATCCATGTCATCAAACACAGATCAAATTAGAGGGGAAAGCTCTACAGGAAAACAAAGACACCAGAGAATTCCCCTCTGACAGGCACAGACCAAGACAAAAGGAGTTATGTGAACACGAGCCATATATTCAGAAGAGTTTAGACAATACACTTCTTTGTTATATTGCATGAGTTCATGGCACCCAAAGACGCTGCAAATACAGGAGGACAATAGCTGACATATCAGGTTTTGCAGTCATACTACCAGTGGCTTACTGTTTGCCAAACTGCCTTTGGCTCGGGCCCTGAATTCACATAACAAAAAGAGGAGAGAATTAAAATGCTCACTTCCATTTGGCTTTAAAAGTCCCAGCTTAGCTGAAAGATAAATCAAAAATAAAACCAGAATGTAGCCCGTTGCATTTGATGACAGGATTATTAGTTTATTCCTTTCCTGAGGTATCTAAATAGGAAGAGAGAGGGTGTTTCGCAAACATAAGCAGAGGGTAAGCCTGCACAGAATTTATCTGAGTTATTAGTTTATATCAGCCCATGGGTGTTGGACTAGTTTTCTAGGGCTTCACAAATGACCACAAATTGGGTGGCTTATAACAATAGAAATTTATTCTTTCACAGTTCTGGAAGCAAGAAGGCCAAAATCAAGGTGCCAGCAGGTTGGTTCCTTCTGGAGGGCTGCAAGGGAGCACCTGATCCGTGCTTCCCTCCCAGCTTCTGGAAGTTACCAGCCATCCTTGGCATTTCTTGGCTTGTAGCTACATGACTCCAAACTCTGCTTCTGTTGTCACATGGCCGTCTTCTCCCTATGTGTCCCTGTGCTTCACATGGCATTCTCCTCTGTGTGTCTCTGTGTGCAAACTTCCCTTAGGGTGCTGGATTGGAGCCACCTTAATGACCTCAACTTACCTCGATTACATCTCCAAAGACCTTTTTTCCAAATAAGGTCACATTCCCAAGTACCAGGGGTTAGGATTTCAACATCTCTTTTGGGAGGACGCAATGCTGACAGTAACAGGTGATGAATTTGCTAATTGCTAAAGAGAATTTAGAGTCAATCAAGTTCTGCCCACTGGCCTGAGTATCTTCATTCCTTATATGAGGAGGGCAAACAGACTTGATTTGGGTAGGGATAACTCTCTTCTAGTTTTCACTTGAGTTCTGTTTTGATACTTTTTTCAGTTTTAGAAGAAATGGTATTTGCCTTGTCTCTAAATCTATTATTAACTCTGTACGTAGATAAGTCATCCCAGAAGGTAAAATTACAAAGGCTGTTGAGTTAGTCATTGCTGGCCATGACATGGGAGAAAGAAAATAGAGGCCACCTCAGAGAAGTTCCTCCACTCTTGCCAGAGGCTGGCTGTGTGCAAAGAACTTCACCAGCTGGGAGGGAAAGTAGCAAACGGGGCCCCTCTCTTTAAAGAAAGCCTGGAATAATATATTCCAGCCCCTTCTGTATCTTAAAAGCAGGCATGAAGTTTGGTTTAAGGCTATTAGCTTCCAAAGTTACAAATGTAAGATCGAAGGGAAACGACAGTAACATAGTTCCACGCAGGCAAAATGGTTCCTCCTTTCCCCATCCTTTAGGAAAAAACAATAACAAAAAATTGCTTGTGGAGAGTATGAAAGTTAAATTTACCTGTTTGTTTTGTCTGTTTATTTATATCATGGGTCAGCAATGGGGGCCCACGTGCCAATCTGATGGCTGCCTGTTTTGTGAATAAAGTTTTATTGAAACACAGTCACCCCTATTTGTTTTATTATCTACCACTGTTTCACACTACATGGCAGAACTGGGTGTTGCCAGCAAAGCCTGAAACATTTATCATCTGGCCCTTAACAGAAGAAGCTTGCCAGTCCTTTAGATTTAGGGAATTAGGAAATAAAGGATATCACGAGGCACCAAACACCCTACTCATGGATTACCAGTAGTAACTTGCAACCTCTTGGCACTGCCATTTCTTTAACAAGCCTATGAGCTTAGTGGTAAACACTTGGCATTTGTGCCTATCGGTACAAGCCAGGCAGGGTTTAAACAACCAAAAACCCCTAGCAATCATAAGAATAGGGATGCCAAAAGTGGATACTATTAAGAATCAGAATCCCCGAACTGATAGAAAAGAAGACTGAATCACAGTCTGGGATAGCCTTCTAGGGCTTGAAGCAGGGTGTGGATGAAGAATGACGCCCTGCCATATCAGTAAACCAAGGATGTTGCAGCCATCAAGCCCTCAGCCACTGCAGCCACGCCCAACAGTGCACCCTGAGGGGCTTCAGGATGGAAAAAAGGAGGATACTGGCCCCAGAGAGCTAAGGTGCATATCAAAGGAATCATTTCAGTGAGCCCATACTCTTGTACCTTCCCACACATGGAAAAGTGCTAAAATCCTTAACTTGAGATGTCTGGTTTTCTTTAATTAACAGTAACCTTTTGATGTTCCAACTCCCTGGTTTTTGTTGCAAAAACTCTATGTCCCGCCTCCTCCCTTACTCTTGGAAGCAGTTCCTCACAGCTATCTGAGAGGCTGCCTCCCGGGCTCAAGTCCTCAGCAAGTCCACCAAATAAAACATAATTCTCAACTCTTAGGTTGTGCACTTTTTTCAGTTGACAAGGGGATAAAATCCTCTTCTTATGCTTGTTGATAACCACTTTCTGGCACTTCTCCTTGCTACTGTCATTCTTGTACTTTGTCCCCTCCTTTGCTAGGGTCACCAAACCACACCAAACAGTGCTGTAGACCCCTGAGCCTTTCACGGGGTCCCCCCCAGAGCACCTCAGACCCAGTGCTCTATAAAAAGCACCTGCCATTTTGTCCCAGGGGCTGAGGCTCCTCTCCCAGCTCCCACAGCCCTCTCCCCAGCCTATGGCTTTGATCGGGTGTGCTCGTATTCTCAACCCAAACTGTCTTTCCGGCCGGGCCCTACGGATGAGTGCCTCGGCTGAACTGTCTGCCTGGCTTCGCATCAGATCATCTTTGAATCTAGGCTCTGCGGCGAAAATGCCAGACCTGATCTAGCCCAGTCCGCTCTGACCTCATTATTTTTCCCCTAAGGGCACAATGTCCAATCTCTACCACTAAGCCACAGGGACTTCGATGTACTATATTGGCTGTTGCCTTTTTGCTGAATCTGTCTTTCCATGACAGTTTCTGGGTTAACCCAACTTAGAATATACCAGAACCTGAAGGGGCTGCTAATCTTTTATGTCCTAGGAGAATATATATATATATATATATATATATATATATATATATATATATATATGGCATTTAGAAGCTAGCCTGACTATAATAAGCACCTAATACATGGTAGTTTTTATGTTATTATGTTATCTGAGCCAGCGACTGTAGTTTCTTAAGTGCTACCCAGTATTCAGAGAGCTTCTTAGAACCAAGCGTTTACTTCTAAGAACAGGATTTGTCTTCAGGTTATTGAAACTGTAGTCTTATGTAGGATCTCTTGAATATTTCTCAATTCCTATTTCCAGGTGGAGAAGGGAAGCTTGGGAAATGTGCCTTTAAGTAGAATGAGAAGGCAAGAATACCTGTATTTATTTTTCTTATTTTATTTTTAAGCCACTGAAGCTCAGTTGGGCCAAAAGATAAGCAATCCTTGAACTGTCACAAGCTTTGTCTAAAACAGAAGCATGTTTTTCATCTTCTCAACAGAATGTCTTTTATACTTTTCCATATAGCAAGGATTGTTTTTCCCCAAATACTAGCACAGAAAGAACTACTCAGTGTCAGAGATAGCATATTTACCCAAAATAACTGCAGCCCTCCAGGGTCATCTATTTTCATGTGCTGCTAGATGATCCATGGTTACGATGTGCTGAGTATTTACTGCTCATCTCTTGAGCTTCAGGTCTCTCCATGTTGGTGTCTTGTCCTTTGAACTCTTTGTCCAGCCAGCCCTGGGAGACAGGGCTGCAGGAAGGCGTGTAATAGAAATCAGGAAGCAAAGGTACTGGTTCCCCAGCAGCGGCCAATCTGGGAAAGGACCTGTTTCAAAGATTATTTGGGACAAACACATGCTGTACTGTTCCCAACACTACCTGTCCAGTGTCTGCTCCAGAAGTAGCCACGTGAGGTGGATAATAATTAATGGGCCTGTAGGGACCAGACCAGTAACTTGGTAACCACAGGGAAATTTTAGACAGTGGGCCTGGCTCCAGATATGAGATAATCTGTGATCTTTAGAATCAGGCCTCATTTAGAAGAGCTGGAGCTGGAGTTGAGCCCATACTAGCCTGCAGGTAAGAGGGCCTCCCAGAGGCGTCTTGTCTAACACAAAGCCCGGAAGATTCCTTCTATCTTGGACTTGCTTTATTGTTGCCCTCATCAAACAATATCATAAATATTTCTCCATATTCTCCACTAAATTCTGAGCTCCTTAAGTGGTATGATCATATAATTTTCATGTTTAGATCCCCAGTGCCCATCAATCAGCCAATTCACTAACCAATCAATTCATTTCAGGTAAAAAAGAACACTGTACCACACACCCCTCAATTAGACCAAGCAGTTGAGATACTAATGGGGCTTCAGGGATTCCTCCAGGGTGGTTTAAATGTGCCATCTTCCTTTCTCCTACCTCTTTCTCTGGGTCATTCACAAATGGACTGGGAATGTTGGTCCCCTTGTGTCTTAAAACTAAAAGGCTCTGTCTGGTTGTGGGGCGATGAAAGAACACTTGGGACTAACAAAACTTTTCCCACCTACCTGCCAGGTGGCATGAACGTCATCCAAGCCTAGATGCAGGGATTCACCCAAATATTTGTTGTCATCTATTGCAACATCCTCTTCTAGGAAAGAAGAAAACAGCTTCCATATCTCTGTGCCCCTGAATGTTCTTGGTCTAATCTGACCAAAGGCAGCTCTTGGCCTTTCAGTGCCAAAAGCACTGACCATCCTAGTACCTACAGTGTCACCCTGACCAAGCACTCTGGAGGTGTGCATGACTCATGGAGTCCCACCTTCTGGAAGTTACAGCAGGAGTGGGGATAGCATAACAGGGCCAGAGTCACAGCAGGAGAGGTGACCAACCTGTCATTTACCAGAGAACAAAGCAAGTTTTTTTCATTCTCAACCCCCCTGAATAATACTCCATTTATGTTTTATTCCTTTTAAATGAATCCAAATTTGCCCCTCATTTCCTTACTTTTAGTATCTCATTCTAGATCTATTTAGATCCAGTGCCCTTCCTGTACCTATTTAAAACCCACTAGTTTACCATCTGAGTCAGATGTTCTGGACTCTGACCTCTGGTCCAATATTTGAGACAAGATGAAGAGGTGACTTTAAAACTTTCAAAGGATAAGAACCAAATCAGCACGTCCAACCCTTACAACCTGCCATGTATCACAGAAGGTACTATATGGATGTTAAAAGGGTGAGCAGAAGTGCCTTAGGCTCCACATCCCCACCCCACCCCACCACCACCACCACCCCACCCCCGTTACACTGAGACATTGTAAGAAGGCATCAGGAAATAGACAAGGGAATTATAGGGGAAGGAACTATGAGCTATGCTGGCTGGAAGCCACACGCCTTGTGGCGGAACAGATTCTTTGACCACCTCCAACAACAACTCCCAACCTCTTTGGAATTCTGACATCCCATCACTCTCTGTTTGACTACCTAGTCTTGATCTGACAGCTTCCATCTTGCAGGAAACAAGTTACACAGCATAGATTCATTACATTTTTTCAAATGAATGTGAATGAACAAGACTTTTACTGCAAGCATTTTACTGCATCCCTTGAAACAACTTGCAACACCTTGGCTAAACAAACACCGTTCTTCAAAAATAAACTCCAGTGGTTGTGTAGCTATTATAGCACTGTAGCCACTAGGGGAGCATTACTGCAAGAGTCCTAGGAGCTAGCAGAGAGCAGTTGTAACCTCAATCAGGAGACAGCACAAGAGAGGGAGAGTTTCCCACTTCCTGCAAATGAAGTTCAGGACACTTCCTCAAATCCTTCCAGTAAATCCTCCCTTTACTTGAGCTAGATTCAGTTTTTCAGTCCTTTAAACAAATGATCCTTGACTAGAGCATGCTGAACTGGAACTCAGAAAAAGGATAAATGGAGAAAAACCAGTAAAAAGCTTTGCAGGCCCATCACCTGCCTTCTCTCGTTTGACCATCCGAGCACAATACCCTGCAGGAGTGGAGGGTGAGAGAGAGCTTGCCTGTGTCTGGTATCACTCTCCCACCTAACAGAGCCATATTCCCATCTGAAATGTTTAACTAGGATAAAAGAGGGCATTTTCTTGGCCTCTTTAACTGATATCTTTGGGTAGGGCAAAGGAAAAAGAGACGTTGAACAACATGAAGAGGAAAAATAAAACAAAACATGAAAACCTGTGGCAAATAATTCCCACCCAAGCATGCACACTCCTTTACAGAGCACATAAAAGACCCTGGATTTGGAAAAAGACTCTGTTCCCTCAGAGTCATACTTACATTTTCAATAAAAATATCTTTGCTCTACAGACCCGTCTGCTGCCTGAGTCTACTATAAAACAAGCTCCAACTTGGCCTGGCTGTAAGGGGGAAATGTGAAGCTGGGAAAATTATTTCCCCAGCTTCTTTTAGCACCCCGCCCCCCTTTATTGTGGTAATTCCTCGACTTTCACCCCCAGGTTCCCATAACTGCTTTATTTCCCTTGTGCTTAAGGCCAGGTCAGCACACAGTGGTTGGTGGCCCAGTCCCTCAAGTCTCCGCTTTCTGCCGAGTCCCTGTGAGTCTTACTAGTTCATACAGGAAGTAGTAGCGTAGATAAAAGGGTTTAGCTTCGACAGGCTGACAGCCCACAGCTAAGGAGCCCAGTGCCTTCTCTGAGCCTCAATTTCCTAATGTATAAAATAGATATTTCTGCTCTCCTGGGTTGCTGACAGGCTTGCAGAGCTCCAGGCTGGGAGCAGGTACACGCCAGGCTCTACACACTACACTGCAAGGGGCCTGGCCTCTCCCCGAAATGTACTCACCTTCTTAGAGTTTCTGTTAGTGGGTCCAAGAGTGCATGAAATTTAAGAACAAGTTGATAAGGCAGCGAGAAGTGGGCAGAGGATGGAGTACGTTTGCTCAGGGGCACTTCTGTGCCCTCACATCCCACTGCAGGGGTAGAATGTGCTTTTGTACACTTACCACGGACTCAGTTGAAAACTTGACAGAGGGTTGAGGAAGGCATCGAGCAGAAAGGCTGAAGGAAGATGAGCAGTAGAAGTCAGCATAATTCTGCATCAGGATCAAAACTGAAATTCTGCAGATAAAATTTTATTGTGAAAGAAAGATGTGAATTAATGGGAATTACAATTTAATGAAGTCAGAATTAACTACTATCTTAGCTGATTTTTTATATACTGAGCTGAAAGGAAGTTTATAGTCATTCTTCTTATTATTAATAATATTAATATGTTATTATTATTATCATGTTTAGCCAATTCAGAGTCTTTTGGGGAACCAAAATGTCTCTTAATGACTTAAAGAAATTAAATTACTTATTTAGCGCCTATAATAAATCTCTTTGACTCTTTGTTAACAAAAGCTTTAAATCCATCATTCAGAGATGGATTCCAAGAAATAGCAAACTTATTAAGATTTAATCATACAGACTGAACAGCCAAGTCCAAGTAGTGAATTTGACTGAATTTAGCTGATGATGTGGATGAGAATTTGGTTCTCTGAAATATCTTAGAAAATAAATTCTGGGACTTCCCTGGTGGTCCAGTGGTTAAGACTCCACACTCCCAGTGCAGGGGGAATGGGTTGGATCCCTGGTCAGGGAACTAAGATCCCACATGCTGCACGGTGCAGCCTAAATACATAAATAATAAATAAATAAATAACACTGTAAAAAAGAAAATAAATTCTATGATTGTTAATGTGAGGATAGCAATCCATGCGCACAACTTTATGTTCAATCTTTATCTAGTTGGTTATAGTTTTAAAATTTAACTAGTAGGCTAATTAGTTACTCCCATGCCATTTTCTATAAAGAATAATAAGCCACTAAGAAGGTTTTATAAAATAGAGCTTGATAACATAAGTTACCTATAGGTGGAAAACAAACGTAAGTACATGAAGTAGAACTAGGAATAAATCCAACAAAAAATTGTCTACCATATGAAACTATTTAGTATTGGTACCAACTTCTTAACCAGGTGTGGAAAAAAACAGTTTGACTTTTTATAAATATAAAATATTTAACTTTTTACTTTTTCAAGTTTAAACTTTACCTATTTGAAGCACATTCCAAAAAGATTCCTTTGCACTTCAAAATCTTCTAGTGAGTCTTCTTAAAATTAAATCATATCTTATTATGATATTTATATTTAATATTATATCAAATTGAATTACTATTTTCCTACCTGATAGCTTGAAAACAAGGACTGTCATATTACTAGAAAATCCTACAAAAATGCAAATCTCAGCCTGTGTGAATTCCTGGGAAGCGATAGGATTTTTTAGGGACTTATATATATATCCACATCTATAATTTTTTTAAGATAGAAAATTTCTGTAGGAATTGCTTGCAAGTTTCTGTTTACAGGCTTCAAAGACTTCAGATACACCCTACCCCTCCACTTAACACACTATTCTTTCATTTAAAAGGTTTTCCCAATAAAGTGTTAGTTTTATCAGGTTTTGGTCCCTACAAAAGCAGTCACCTTGCAAATTTCAGAAACAGATAGCCCTTAAGATCCAGCACTCACAATCTTAGATTTTCTGAGTCCTACTTTAAGTATTCTGTCCCATATCCTGTCCCACTGAATCATCAAAATAGCCCAGAAATTCCAGCATTTCAGCAAAAAAAGAAAAAAGTATATAAGCATTATAATAAACACATTCACAATTCAAAAATAACTTCAAGCCACAGATGATGAATAATCACAAGCTAAAGAAATACTTTAATTAGTGGTAGAGCTAGTAAGAAACTTTTAAAAGCTGACATTGTGCTAATTGATAAAATGACTTTTTTTCCTAATCTAAATAAGATTTCTGGTATATCAGTTAAAAGTATTAACATCAACAACATTTGCCTTGGTGGGTCCAACGTAAGACACAACATGTTAATTTCAACAATAATGTTTTGAGTGCTTCTTGGCTTACTCCATACAAGGCAGTATCAAGCACTAAGTAGAGTTATAAACAACCCCCAGGGACCTTTCTTTGCACTCAATTAGGGAAAATTTCTAACATATACAAAAGTATACAGCATAGTATAAGGAGCCCTCACATACCCATCACCCAGTTTTAATAATTATCAGCTCATTGTCAGTCTTGTACCATATCCCCAACCACAACTCCACCCCATATTATTTGAATCAAATGCCAGATATCATAACATTTTATCTGTATACATTTATTATTTACTCTTAATTTTAAATACAAGCATAACAGCATTATGCCACCTAAAAAAAAAAAACAACCCAATAATTCTTAAATAGTATCAAATATTCAGTCAGTGTTCAAATTTCCCTGCCTCTTAAGTCTCTTTTAATCTCAAGCTCTTCCTCTGCCATAGTTTGAGTTTCTCCAGAAAGAGACCGTAAGACAAGGGTTCAAGTACACGTAGTTTATTTAGGAAGTTCAGGGGACACTGTGAAGTAAGGAAGAGAAGGCAACCAACAAAGGGTATTAAACATAAACCAACAATGCCATTTAACCATTTACCAGTGCATGACTGAAGCTTAATCCTTTCAGGGAAAAGGTATTAACACACACACACACACACACACACACACACACACACACACACACGTAAGCCCCTCGGAATTACCTCCCTGAGAGTTGAAAAAGCAGGGTATTTATTCACCCACTTTATTTAGTCATTGATTAAAGGCTGCTTCTGGGGGCATTGATTTCCTGGCACTCCTGACCTTCCAAAAGTGGGCAGAGCAGGCTTCCATGGGTCAGGGGGAAAAGCTCTTTGGCACAGAGGAGCTAGTGACAACTGGAATTCAGGTTGAGCACAGTGAAAGGTACAAAAGACAGGTGTAAGCACTGACAGCGTCTACTACACACTCTTTCCCTTCCTTGCCATTTATATGGTGAAGACGCTGGGTTGCTTTGTCCTGGAGAATTTCCCCCATTCTGGATTTTCCTGACTGCATCCACATGGTGTCTTTTAATCTGTTTGCTGGCCCCTGCATTTCCTGTGTTCTCACTCTCCAGTGGGTAGTTGGTTACAGACTTGATCACTTAACAGACTGGATACAGCAGATATATAATGCCCAGGACTTTTCATTAGCAGATATATAATGCCCAGTTGTCTTTCTTAGATATTTTTGCCAAGTTCATTATTTCATTAGAGCTTACAAATATTCTAACTCTCATTCCTTTTTTCACTTACTAGCAGGAATACTTCTATAATACAGAAACTTCCTCTTGTCAACTATTTGGTTACTCCATGATACATTTAGTACAAGAAAGGTAGGATAAACACTTGATCTTCTCCTTTTATTTACTAATTCTCAGAGTCCTCTGTAGGTGACCAGGAGTTCTTTATTTTTTATGAACTCATGGATTTAAACATATCTGCTGTGTTTCAATCCATAGCTCAAATGTTTCTTTTCAAAAGGAGTATATCTGTTAATGTGCCTTAATGTCATCTTTAGAGGATTTGTAAAACTTTTTTTTTTTGAGAATTATGTTTTATTAGCATCATTAGGATTCTCTATGTATAGTATCATGTCATCCGCAAACAGTGACAGCTTCACTTCTTCTTTTCCAATTTGGATTCCTTTTATTTCTTTTCTTCCCTGATTGCCATGGCTAGGACTTCCAAAACTATGTGGAATAAGAGTGGCGAGAGTGGACATGCTTCTCTTGTTCCTGATCTTAGAGGAAATGCTTTCAGTTTTTCACCATTGAGAATGATGTTTGCTGTAGGTTTGTCATACATGACCTTTATTATGTTGAGGTAGGTTCCCTCTATGCCCACTTTCTGGAGAGTTTTTATCATAAATGGGTGTTGAATTTTGTCAAAATCTTTTTCTGCATCTATTGAGATGATCATATGGTTTTTACTCTTCAACTTGTTAATATGGTGTATCACACTGATTGATTTGTGTATATTGAAGAATCCTTGCATTCCTGGGATAAATCCCACTTGATCATGGTGTATGATCCTTTTAATGTGTTGTTGGATTCTGTTTGTTAGTATTTTGTTGAGGATTTCTGCATCTATATTCATCAGTGATATTGGTCTGTAATTTTCTTTTTTTGTAGTATCTTTGTCTGGTTTTGGTATCAGGGTGATGGTGGCCTCGTAGAATGAGTTTGAGAGTGCTCCTTCCTCTGCAATTTTTTAGAAGAGTTTGAGAAGGATGGGTGTTACCTCTTCTCTAAATGTTTGATAGAATTCACCTGCGAAGCCATCTGGTCCTGGACGTTTGTTTGTTGAAAGATTTTTAATCACAGTTTCAATTTCAGTGCTTGTGATTGGTCTGTTAACATTTTCTATTTCTTCCTGGTTCAGTCTTGGAAGGTTGTACTTTTCTAAGAATTTGTCCATTTCTTCCAGGTTGTCCATTTTATTGGCGAATAGTTCCTTGTAGTAATCTCTCATGATCTTTTGTATTTCTGCAGTGTCAGTTGTTACTTCTCCTTTTTCATTTCTAATTCTGATTTGAGTCTTTTCCCTTTTTTTCCTGATGAGTCTGGCTAGTGGTTTATCAATTTTGTTTATCTTCTCAAAGAACCAGCTTTCAGCTGTATTGATCTTTCCTATTATTTCCTTCAGTTATTTTTCATTTATTTCTGATCTAATCTTTATGATTTCTTTTCTTCTGCTAACTTTGGGGGATTTTTTTTGTTCTTCTTATAAAACTTTTAAAGAGATTTCTCCAGCAAAATTTCCCAATATGCAGCTCAGAAAATATTATCATCATTCCCAAAGAGCATAAAGTAAAATTCATCCATCTTTCAAATCAGAAAACTGGGTCTCCAAATCATAGAACTAATTTTTTTTCACTTTTTTGTTTGAAATAATTTCAAATTTATGGAAAAGTTGCAAAAATTGGACAAAAAGGCTATATAATCCAGATTCATCAAATGTTAATATTTTGCCACATTCACTTTCCCAGTCTCTCTCTCCTCATCTCACTCTCTTTTTTCTCTTTCCCCATGTGTCCACACACTTACACACACACACACATTACATTTATCAAAATTAGAAATCTGACATTGATACAATACTAATTATCTATCATTCAGCTTGTATTCAGATTCTTCCAATTTTCCTAGTAATATCCTTTATAGCAATTCAGGAGCCAACATGGATCGTGAATTGCTTGTAGGTGTCACACCTCTTTGGTCCCTTTAATCTGGACTGGTTCTTTAGCCTTTCTCGATCTTGACGTCGACAGTCTTGAAGAGTGCAGAGCACTTGTAGAACAGGAACTAGTGTTCGCTCTTCTCAGCCCCTTCTGGAGTTGGTGTTGCCTTGGCAGTAAAACTTGCTGTGTGCTATCCTGACCTTCCAGAATCTATTTCTTAAGGGTGAATAAACCTAACAACTCATTTTCATGAATCTATATGTGCAGAATCTGAATCCACATACACATACAAAGATTCAAGGCAAACTTATAAAACAGTTGTGGCAGTGGTAGCTAGTACTTACAGCGCTTACACCATCACATATATTGTCACTTAATCCTCGTAACAACCCTAGGAGATCAATACAATTATCATCACCCCAATTTTATGGCACAGGAAACTGAGGCACAGAGAAGTTAAGTAGCTTGGCCTAAACCACACAGCTAGAATACAGCAAAACCTGAACTTCAACCCCATAAATCTGGCACTAGAGGCTTCTATGGGTTCTGTCTCTCCCAGATAAACCTCATCACCTCTTTCACAAGCATCCAGCCTGGTGAGTGAGTACTTGGCCCTGATGATAGGTTGGCATATGATCTGGGTAACAAAACCCTCAGGAACTATGTCTTGGTCTACTTCATAAGCCCCATACTCTACATCTAAGCCAGGCAGGAAAAGAAGACCAGAGAAGCAATAAGTTAGCAACAGACATAAATTCTTTGCAAGCAAGAAGTGGCAGTGTCTGGACAAATTGTCACAGAGTCATATTAAGTTAAATATTTACTCCCTCTGACACGAGTAAATATTACATTTTTAATTATTATCCACTTTAACCAACATTTAGCTTGTGTCCACTGTGTATGGGAGACCATACTATGCATTTTGGAAAAAACACAAATAGAAAAAAGGGTCTAAGGGAGCAATATGCATTCATGAAAAAACAAAAGCCTACAAATATTTATCCAAAAGTATACACGTATTGATAAGTTAGTATTATACAAAGAAAACAGTGTTCACACAGACCCTGAGGGAGCCATCAGAGAAGGGAAACTTTATGGAGGTAAATTTCTCCTTGAAGGTGTAGGTTTTAAAATAGGTTTAGAAGACATAGAGAACAAACGTATGGATACCAAGGGGGAAAGGGGGGTGGGGTGGGATGAACTGGGAGATTGGGATTGACACATATACACTACTGATACTATGTATAAAATAGATAACTAATGAGAACCTGTTGTATAGCACAGGGAACTCTACTCAATGCTCTGTGGTGACCGAAATGGGAAAGAAATCCAAAAAAGAGGGAGTATATGTATACGTATAGCTGATTCATTTTGCTGTACAGTAGAAACTAACACAACATTGTAAAGCAACTATATTCCAATAAAAAAAAAGTTATCGAGACAGAGTAATTATCAGAGACAGTAAAACTGTTGTATTAAAAGATGAAAAAGCCAGAAATAATTAACTGCTTAATAGGGCAGCTTGGTCCAGGAGTCAGATCCCAAGAGGCTACAGAGGGAGGCCTTCTGTTTGGTGGGGCCTCAGGCAACATTAGTCATTTTAGACCAGACCTTTATTTTTCTTTCAATTTTTTTTTATTGTGGTAAAATACACATAACAATGAAATTTAACATCTTAACCATTTTAAAGTGTACAGTTCAGTGGCATTAAGCACATTCATACTGTTGTACAGTCATCACCACCATCCTTCTCGGCAACGTTTTCATCTTGCAAAACTGAAACTCTGTCCCTGTTAAAGCATAACTTGCATGGCAACCACCATGCTACTTTCAGCCTCTGAAATTGACTGCATTAGGTACCGCAGGTAAATGGAATCATACAGCATTTGTTTTTGTCTTTCTGTGGCTGACTGATTTCAAGTAGCATGATGTCCTCAAGATTCATCCGTGTTGTAGAACGTATCAGAGTTTCTTTCCTTTCTGGACTGAATAATATTCCATTTTATGGCTAGACCACGGTTTGTTTCATCCATTTATCTGTTGATGGACATCTGGGTTGCTTCCACCTTTTGCCTATTGTGAATAAATAATGTATACAAATATCTGTTCAAGACCTTGCTCTCATATTCAATACGCTGTAATAAACCATAATGGAAAAGAATATAAAAAAAGAATATGTATATGTATAACTGAATCACTTTGCTGTACAGCAGAAACTACCATAACATTGTAAATCAAGTATACTTCAATTAAAAAAATCAATAAGAGAAAAAAATAACATAGGTTTAGAAAACCAAGGAACTATGTGGCGTTAAGAGTGTCTTGAGTGGGATAAAGATGCAGAGCTGGGAGGAGATCACACACACGTGGACCTATAGAGAGAGGAGAGTGGTGGACTCACCTGGGATGTGGAAGGATGCTAACAGCAAGCGTGACCATAAAAATCTCCAGACAGGTCCAAATAATGCACATGGGCTCAGGGTTACAGATGTCAGGATGGGGAGACTGTCTCAAGAGCGGGAAGACTTTGGGTTTGGGGGTTTTGTTTTATTTTGTTTGTTTTTTTTAACAATGTGAAACCGATTAAGTAAGCGTGAAAGAGGGGTATGAAAACAGCCCACTGGATCAAGGTCAGAAGAAAAACATCAGGGCTTTAGAGAAAGCAATGTGTTCTGATAAGTGGTGGGCAGAGAGGAAAAGAGGGTGGAAATGTAAATTTCTTCACCCCAGACATATTGTCAAAATGGTTGTGGAAAATGAAATGGCAACTGGACACGGAAGTGAGGTCAAGGGAGGGATTTTTTTTAAGTAAGAAGAGAATATAAACTGGCTACAAATTCCCTGAGATTGTGTCTAACCAGAGCTACAGATATGAAATCAGCTCCCAATGTCTGCTTTCATGACCTCAGTCATTAGAAAAATGTGCAGGAGAAACAGGAAAACTGAGAAACATAAACCTTTGAGCAGAAAATAGAGGGGAATCATAGAAAAAAAACTTCATACTATTATGCAAACGGCCACCTGTATATGCTTACAGTGGAAAGGGAGGAACCAGGGGCACGTGATGAGAGAAAAACACCAGAATCAGTTAAAATTTTACATGCAAAGATTGAAGGCAAACCTAGAAATAGTAGTAATTGTGGCAGGCCTAGTTTACACTTATGTTGTGCTTACTCTGTGTAGGATCATGTGAGTGTAGAAGCAAAGACCCTACAGAGGGATCCAAAACCCAAGGAGAGACACTGATGTTTTTCATCACATCTCAGAGTTTTGATAAAAAGTAGAGGATAGATGGATGCATTCACTAATTCAATAAAACATTTACTGTGAACACTAGGGGTACAGAGATGAATTCACTACGACCCCCTCAGTCAAGGAGCTCCCAATCCAATGGAACAGGCAGATAAGGACAGTCCAGTGCAACAGCGGCCACCAAGGACAGAGTGACAAACACAAGTGTTCCACTGAGACGTGGGGTTCCACTCAGTGGACTCCCATGAGCCCCTCTTTTATCCTGAGAGGATGCCCATCACTCAGGATGTTCTTTGGTGTTCTTAGCGTTGCCTCCTGCAGGATGACTACTAACCCTGCCCCAAGAAAGATGGTCTCTATTGATCCTTCCAGCCCCGTTGTCACCTCACTTCTACCGCAAATAACCAACCTTGCGGAGTGGACCTTGATGTTATCACAAAGAGGAACTTCACCTCACCTATACTGGAGCTCTCTTACTGGTGTTCCAAAAGGTTGTCTGGCTCCTAAAGATTATTTTTTGTAATTTTCTCTCTAATGCAACTTGAAATACCTCTACTGTGCTGAACCTTGAATAAGCTTCTTAACCACCTTCTAGTGAGGTTAAGAACACACAGATACACAAACACACACACACAACACACACACACACACACACTCTCTCTCTCTCTCTCTCTCTCTCCTTTGCTCAGTAATCTAAATCTGTTTTTTTTTAATTTTATTGAAGTATAGTTGATTTACAATGTTGTGTTAATTTCTGCTGTACAGCAAAGTGACTCGTTATACATAATATTCTTTTTCATATTCTTTTCCATTATGGTTTATCCCAGGATATTGAATAGAGTTCCCTATGCTATACAGTAGGACCTTGTTGTTTATCCATCCTATATATACTAGTTTGCATCTGCTAATCCCAAACTCCCAGTCCTTCCCGCCCCCCCGTCCCCTCCCCCTTGGCAACCACAAGTCTGTTCTCTATGTCTGTGCTTCGATGCCTGAACATCAATCCCAACTCTTACACATCATCCCTGCTTAAGGTTCCCAGGCACATCTAGTCCAGAGGCTTCTAGGTAGCAAGGCCAATCGGTTTTCCCCAGGGGCACAGTCTCGGGGGCGAGAAGGGGTTTGAGGGGAGGTGCTTTGCTGTTTTATTACATAAGAGGGAGAAGCACCTGGAAAAGTGAGTTTTAGTGAATGAAAGTGATCATGTGACAATGCTTCCTTCAGCAAAGGAAAGGAAGTGAAAGTCAAGCTCTCAATATCCTTTTCACAGAGAATCACCTGATCACAGTGACTCAGCACCATCAGACATTTTTGTCACTGGTGCCTGATAGGACCCAAACATTGCTCCAAACGTGTTGCCTTGTCACACCTCACCACTGTTACTAGGAAAACATATTCAATGCAGGAAAATGTATTTGTTACACTAAAAGCAAAGATAAAGATTGCAGGGCAGAAGCAGGTAGTGATCTGATCCAGACCAAAGCTGCCTTTCAAAAGGCATTTGTCATTGGTTCACACTCTCCCATTTAAGCTCTTGCTGACTCATTGTAAACTACTCAAAGCTGCACCGAGCTAATGTTTAGAAATTCATTCTATATGGAAGCAAAGTCCAATATCAAATTCTTAAAAGCATGTGACTTGGTCTATTCACACCTGAACATACACTTAGCCGTGAGTCACTCGCCACTCAACATGATTGTAGGAAAATGGAATAACCGGCCACTCAAGTGAGGTCAATGAGGGTTATTTTTAATAGGAAATAAGACTACAAATGGCCACAACCTCCCTCTGCGTTGATGTTTCTATGCATATATATACATTCTCACATGAAACTCTACAAAACTAAAAGCCAAGTGAGTGGAAATACCTGTAACTCAAACTAAGACTAGAGTAACAAGGGACTCTACAGATTACAATTTGGTTGTATATTTCCATTTCCTTTCCCATTATTCCAATTATACATTTTTTAAATGTAGTGAGGTATAATATACATACTGTAAAGTGCACAGATATTAAATGTGGGGTGGATGAATTTTTCCACCTGCGCTGACCTATATAACCACCATCCAATTCAAGATAGAGGACATCTCTGCTCATTGACCCTTCCCAGTAAATATCTCCCCAGAATGAAACTATTCTGACCTCTATCATCACAATTTCTGTTCTTGAACTTTATGTAATTTAAATCTTTAAGATAGATACTTTTAATTTTATTTAATTTTATAAAGTGTGATACATTCAAAAGGTACAAAAGTGATGTTTCTCTCCCAGCTCTGACCTGCAGGAACTCAGTTCCTCTACCCAAAGGCACCCAATGATATCAGCTTCTTGAGCATGTCTACAGAAACATTTACTCATATGCATGCAAATGCATGTGTGTATACATAGTTTTCCTCCCTTCATACAAGTTCTGTAGAATACACAACGTTCTATACCTTGCATTTTACACACACACACACACACACACACACACACACACACAATATCGGGGATATTGTTCCCTATTCAAGACTTTCCCTATTTTTACTGTGCCACAGAGTATTCCATTATTGAATCAGTCCCCTATTGATAAACATTTAGGTTATTTCCCATTTTTTGCTGTGATAAACATACACGGAAGTAAATCTATGAAGTAGATTTACTTACACGGAAGTAAAAGTACAGTTCTGGGTCAAAGGACATATACATTTGCAATTTTTATAGATTTGCAAAATTCATCCCATGATATAGAAGTTGTTCCCATTTAAACTCCAAGATCCTATTTGCTCACACCTTTGCCAACACAGGGTGCTATTGAACTTTTGGATCTAAGCCAATCTGATAAGGAAAAATGGTTTCTCTAGGTAGATCGAATTCGCATTTCTCTCATGGTGAGGCTGAGCCTATTTTCATGGACCTAAGAGCCATTTGTATTTCCTTTTCTGTGCACTCTCTTTTTGTTCATTCTTATTTAATTGTTGGTGTATTTCTTTGAAGATGTGTCTTACATATTAGGGAATTCAGCCTTTAATTGGGAAACGTCTTGCAAATATTTTTCCCTAGCTTATTATCATTTGTTTTTCTTTATGGTAGCATCTGCCGTACAGATTTTTTATGTAGTTGAATTTTATTGTATAGCTTCTGACCTTTCCACTCAAAGAATATAAAAGAAGATTCTCCCATGGAATCTTTTGGTGTTTTAATAGTTTGTTTTTTCTTTATGTTTAAATGTCTGATTCATCTGGAATTTATTTGGGTATACGATGTAAGGTATGGATATAACTTTATCTTTTTCCAGATGACCATTCAGGTTTACAGACACCATTTATTAAATAACTGCCTTTTCCCTCTTGATTTGAAGTATTGTTGTTATCACATCCTAAATTCTACGTGTCCTAGAGTTTCTGTCTCCCATCGTTGATCTAGAGTTCCTACCTCTCAGCAGTTTTTAGTACCAAACTGCTTTAATTATTACATTTTAAAATGTTATAACATCTGATAGGGCTAACCACCTCCACTCTGCCCTCCCCCTTCATTGTTTTATTGTTTTGTCTTTTTCAGAATTATCTTGGTTATTCTTTTTTTTAATTTCATGTATTTATTTATTTATTTTGGGCTGTGTTGGGTCTTTGTTGCTGCACGCGGGCTTTCTCTAGTTGCGGAGAGCGGGGCCTACTCTTCACTGCAGTGAGCGGGCTTCTCATTGCAGTGGCTTCTCTTGTTGTGGAGCACGGGCTCTAGGCACGCAGGTTTCAGTAGTTGTGGCACGCGGACTCAGTAGTTGTGGCTCGCAGGCTCTAGAGTGCAGGTTCAGCAGTTGTGGTGCACCAGCTTAGTTGCTCCGCGGCATGTGGGATCCTCCCAGACAAGGGCTCAAACCCGTGTCCCCTGCATTGGCAGGCGGATTCTTAACCACTTAACCAGGGAAGTCCCTATCCTGGTATTCTTACTAACTGATTTTTCCATGTAAACTTTGGAATCAGCTTGTCTAGCTCCAAATATCTTGTTGGTCCTTTTATTTGGATCTCATTAAATTTGTAGATTAATGTAGTGTTCATGTTACCTATTATTATCTAACAGACTACCACCAAAACTTAGTGGTTTAAAAACTTCTTATTATTTCTTATAGCATATTGATAAACTAAGCCCCTCAGGAAAATTTTCACTTGGGGTGTCTCAGAGGCTTGTAGTCAGATGAAGATGTCTTCCCTCACATGTCTGGTGCCTGAGTTAGGACAGCTAGAACAGCTGGGGGCTGGCCAAGCATCTCTCTTTCTCCAAGAGCCTTTCCACATGGCCGGTTGGGCTTCCTCACAGCATGGTAGGATCACAGGAGTCAGACTTCCTACATGGCTACTAAGGCTTCTCCCAACCCAAGAATTCCAAGAGACAGGCAAAAGCTTCCGGGCTTCTCATGACCAGGGTTCAGAAGTCACACAGTGTCACTTCTCCCATGTCCTATATATCAAAATAAGCTACAGGTATCGAAATGGAGGGGACTACACAAAAGTGTGACTAAGGGCTGTTTTTGAAGTCAAGCTTCCATATTTACGGAGAATGACAACATGAATGGGGTCTGTGGAGAAGAGTTTATTTATTTGGCTCATGTTCTTAAATAACTTTTAGGCAAAGAGAATTTTTCATTCATTTAGAAGTGCTAAGAAAGAACTTCTGTGATAGAAAATAGAAAATTAGAGAAGGGAAATGGTTAACCCTACATATAAATGATATGCTTCAATAACACTTTATGGTTCACACAATGCTTTCCTCCCCAATCTCAGCTGATTTTCGTTTCTACACGAGACAGTTTTATTGTTCTGGTTTCCCAGATGATGAGATTGAGGCTCAGATGGATTCTAAGTTGCTCAAGGCCACACAGTTCCTCTAAGGTCCACCTTGCCCGAGGCAGAAAAACTCAAGTGTCCACAGGAGCCAGGATGATAATCAAAATGAGTTAACTGGGACTGCCCTGGCAGTCCAGTGGTTGAGAATCTGCACTTCCACTGCAGAGGGCTCGGGTTCCACCCCTGGTCAGGGAACTGAGATCCCACATATCGATATCCGCATGCCATGCTGTGTGGCAAAAAAAAAAAAAAAAAAAAGTCAACTGGTCCAGTTGTATTCTTTTGAAAGAGACACATTTTGTCTGAAAATTAAGTGCATAAAATATTCTTTATTTCCATTAATCATTATCCTATCACTTCTTGTTAAACATGCCATTGTCTTCAGCTACCTTTGGTTTCCAACTACTGATAGAGATGGAGTTGCAAGAAACAGTTTACTCTCTTCTGAAGTTGACCATGAGAAGAACACACCCACACACATGGTCAGTGACAAATGAAGGCTCTGGCAGTTGGAGTCAAAAAGAGAGTAGAGAGACATTTGCAAACTGGAAAGGGAGCTTTCCAGCAAATCCAGCGAATGGTTGTCATGCAGCACTATGGGCCCAGTGTGCAGGTTTTTAATTTTCAGAGCTGTTAGAAGTCCATATTTCAAGTGAAGTAGTCTGAGGCTGAAACAGTGACAACAAATTCAATTCTTTTTAAAGACTGAATTGCCCACCAGCCCCTGAGTATGGAATGGAAGCAGCAGCCTGCTCCAGCCCACGAGCAGAAAGAGTCTTACAATTAGAGTTCCCAGCCTGAATTACTGCACAGGTGCTGACCCAAGTTCTCTGAATCTCTCTCTCCACAATATGAAAGCCTCCAACCAAGAGACAAAGGGGAAAACTTACATTGAAACAACGAACACCATGGAAACTGTCTTAGTCTGTTCAGACTGCTAGAACAGAATACCATAGACTGGGTGGCTTATAAACAACAGAAATTTATTTCTCACAGTTCTGGGAAGTCCAAGATCAAGGCACCAAGAGATTCAGTGTCTGGTGAGAACCCACTTCCTGGTTCATAGACAGCTGTCTTCTCACTAGAACCTCACACGATGGGGTCTTTTTTTATAAGGGCACTAATTCCATTCATGAGGACTCTACCCTCATGACCTAATCACCTTCCAAAGGCTCCACCTCCAAATACCATCACATTGGGGATTAGGATTTCAACATTTGAATTTTAGGGGGACACAAACATTCAGTCTGTAGCAGAATTACAGCTAAGGCGACAAGAGACCAATCTGTGAAGATTCTTCTACATTCCTAAGATCAAATAGGACCCAAACAGAGGTCACGATTACCTCTGAAGATAGACTCATAGGAAATGAACAGACAAGAAGAGAGTCAGCAGCCACACAGATATGAGGAATCACACTCAGTAAACTTCACACAATAGGACATCTGAAAGGCACCTTAAAATAAACGTTTCAAATGTCAAAGAGATGGTAGCAGGAAGAGAATCTCTAAGATAAGAACAGAACATTTTAAGAAAAGAACCTGAAAGTCTGAAAGGGAGTCGAATGGAATGGATTGAATTATAATGTACTGATTTGACCTGAATCGAATACTAAACTGACCAATTATTAACTAAGATTTGTTGTAAATATTGCCTAAGAAGAGAAAAAAAAATGAAGGGAAACAAATATGAATTTGCCTATCAAAAATTTTTTTTAATATTCTAAAGTTATTTAGAAAAATTATTTTAAAAAAATCATTCTAAACTTTTTGTCTCAACTTCTACAGTTATTCATTTGATAGTGATTTATATTAGAAGAGGGGCATCATTTTACCTGAGTAAACACAAGCTTAAGATAAGGAATGGCACAAAAGCTACTGATGAGAAAAGCATTGTGTGTACTTCTTCATAGATTAAAGGAACCTTGAAAACCAACACAAATTAAAGGTGTTTCTACTTGGTAAGGTAAGTAATAATGGATATGGACATATTACAGAGCTATAATTATCATGCCTCAAGTGCACGTAGAGTCAATTTTATATAAAATAAATAATATTATTACTTATAATAATATATGATTTTATATAATAATATAATAATTATAATAAATAATTTGACATAAAAATAGGAGGAGAAAAAGATAGCGATATAATGTAGCATTTAGAAATGTGTTTAGCTACAAATAACAGAAACTCAAAAACAGCAGCTTAAATACTAAGTTTGCCGCATGCAACAAGAAGTCTGGGGCAGGCCAAGGCTGCTACGCAGGCTCAACAGGCTTTTTCTGTTTTTTACTTGTCTTCATGCTGTCACCCCTTTGTTGCACTATGGCTGCTGTACCTCCAGGTATTACACCTGTATTCTAGACAAGGAGAAGAAGGAAAGGGGAAGTAGGAAGGGGCTGGAAAACAGTCAGGAAAACAAAAGCTTCCGCAGAAACCCTCCGCTTATATCTCATGGAACACTACAGGGTCCCATGGCTCCTGTAACTGCAACATAGATAGTCTAGTAAAGCAAGTAATTTTAGTTTGGCACACTGGATAAAATTAAGGCTCTTTTAGAAAGAGAGAGGGATGAGAATTGACATCAACAGTTAGAGGGTCAGCCCTGGCCTCATGATATTATGACTATGTTGATTATTAAACACTGAGAAAGTTATAGACTATTCTAAGAAATCTTAGTTTTGATAAACACCTATTCACATCAATTTTTGCTAAGTCCTTCCTACTTGCAGGCAAAAGGTGAACTAAAGTACTCCTAAAATTTCCTCTCATTTTGTTATTATAAACAGATCCGTCTTTCTTTATCCACAATTGCAAAATGTAAAAACAAGACAAACAACTAAAAACTATGAAAACAGGAAAAAAAAATGTAGCCAATTCTGTGGCAGAAACTTTATCTGACCTGAGGTGAAGATATTTAGAGCCTTTATTTATATGAATTAGTGTGACTGTTTATTTCATATATTGCAGAAATATTAATGTTTGATTAAGGGGTGCTGCCCCAGACCCTGCTTGGAATATTACATAATAAACAGTATCATCTAAGTTTGAAAAGTTCTGAGTTCCTAACACCTCTATTCAGTGGTTTGAATTGGGGATTGTGGAACCATACTTAGAAAGATGACCTCAATATAAATACACAGCTTGTCAGGGGAATGGCATAAATAACTTTAAATTAAGGCAGGCAGAAATGAAAAAAAAAAAAATCCTGAAATTTTGAGAAACTGGAATAAGGTCAAATTAATATGTTGCTTAAATTTGAGTAATTTGAACCATTTATATAGTCACTTAGGATGAAGGCATCAAGAATTACATATTTCTAAAACTCTAAATATTACGTACATTACGTACATCTAAACATTACGTACAAGTCCTAGGACTAGTCTCAGGAATATCACTGACAAGTATGACTCATTGTTAATATTTGCCTCCCTACATGACCACAGGATTCACAAGGGTAAAAGGTAAAGCAACTGCACAAGAAGTCTTCGCTCTTGTTTGTTACGCTGAGATTATCCTCCACCTGAAAATGCTTAAGCAGATGCTTCCTAGCAATGCAATACAATTGACATCTAATCATTCCCAACGAATACTTTAAGTGCTTATCAAACTTCTGCTAAAACACATTTATTGACATGATAACTGACAGCCAAACTAGTCAGTGTTTTACCTTGTTCAATATCCATATTATATTGTACAAGCGCTATATTATACAAGTATTATATAAATACTATTGTAAGGTAAAGAATACAATGAATTAACCTCGCTTGAGCTCTTTGCAGGGCTGCTGAGGCAGAGCTGGGTACCAGGTAAGTGACTAGGCCAGGCGACCACCACAATCATGCTTCTCCAATTTTAATGAGCACACAGATGGGGGAGGGGCGGGGGCAGTGTTACAACATGCATTCTGATTTAGTAGGCCTGGGGTTGGGCCTGAGATTCTGCATTTCTCCCAGACCTCCAGGTGACACAGCTACTGAATTGTGCACCACATTTTCAATAACAAGGCCCTAAAGCTTCTTCCAACCCTGGGTTATCATAATCCTCTAAACAAGGATTCCTATACTCCACCTGTGAACTGTACTATGGAAACATAGGGTGATAATAATAATAGTTGACTACTGTTAGTTGCTTTGGAGGAAAACATGCATCTCAGAATCTACAAAGTCTTAGGGGAACTCCATGTGATTTAGAAATCAAGCCAGCTTGCCAAGAGTATAATGAAAAACATCACTGAGATGGGGGCGAAAATCTCCGAAGACTAGAAGCCTTTGCTCTGACATGCACCCTGAATATGGCTGTCCCTGTGCCAAGGTCTTACTCAAAGGTAATTAAGCCCAACCTTGAGAAAACATGTGTTCTTACGAGTCTCTGGAATTCCCAGCCTCCAGTGAAGTTAGGCAATTCTGGAGGACCCAGTTAACTTCTTAGGTCTATTACTTGCGAGGAACATTTAAGACCCCATAAAGAAACAAGATGTCAGCTAGATAATAGGCCATAATAGAAGTCGAGCAGAGTGGAGAAGTCCATAATAACTAAGGACTGAAAGGAATTCAGAGTGAATAATTTCTACAGGGCTCTTATACTGGATTTCAACTGGTCTCCTTGTCTCCATAATCTTTTCATACCAATTTCTGTTTCTTAACCACAGTCATCCTCTCCAAAGAGAATTTTTTACGTGCTGCTCTGTTGCAAAGTCTAAGGCTCAGAGAGATAAGGAAATGCTCAGTCTTTTGAGTGTACAATTCCATAGGTTTTCATGAAAGCATATGGTTGCATAACCACAACCACAAGCAAGATACCGAATGCTACCATCATCCCCAAAATACAAGTCCTATTAAAATCATTCTTCTTTTACTGGAAATTGGTGGCCAATTCAGAGCACTATCAAAATTTATTACAAATGACACTTTCATGCTCACTTTCTGGTTTACCAGTTTATGAAACGTCTAGCATTTCCGGGTTTGTCTTCATATTTCAAAAGAGATTCTTTAGTTAACTCTGAATTTGATGATTGTTCTAATAATGTCGATATTTAGAGACTTGATTGCTTTCAATGGTTGAAAAGCTGTTTTCTAGCCAAACTTGTAACAAGTATAATTTAATCCATTTCTGCATGCATTCTTTCTTCTTTTCCTAAACACTGTACCATTTGGCTTTTTAGATGCCATATTTCTGAAAATTAATTTTTAGTATAAATTATAGTATATTTTTATTTTTTATAGTATATTTTTAATCAATACAAGGTTTGAATCAAGTAAATATAATGTACAGTGAATTAGAATTAATTTATATGAATTAGCTTAATTCATATAAATTATAATATTTAAAAATCAAATAGATGTACATAAAAGTTTGTATCAATAATATTAAAAAACCCCTTGTGCACTATTGTTGGAAATGTAAAATGATGCAGCTGCTATAGAAAACAGTATGGCAGTTCCTCAAAAAATCAAAAATAGAATTATCACCCAGTAATTCCACTTCTGGGAATATACCTCAAAGAACTGAAAGCAGTGTCTCAAAGAGATGTTTGTACAACCACATTCATAGCACCATTATTCACAATAGCCAAAAGGTGGAAGCAACCCAAGCATCGTCCAATCAATGGATGAATGGATAAACAAAATGTGATATACACATACAGTAGGATATAATTCAGCCTTTAAAAGGAAGCAAATTCTGACACATACTACAACATGGATGAACCTTGGGGACATTATGCTAAGCAAAATAAGCCAGTCACAAAAGAACATATATTGTATGATTCCTCTTATATGTGGTACCTCAAGTAGTCAAATTCACAGGGACAGAGAGTAGCATGATGGTTACCAGAGGCTGGGAGAAGGGGGAATAGAATACTTCATGTTCCTTTCCAGGCTCACAGAGGGGGAAAACCTTTCTCCATCTTTATCTGTTATTGTTTTGAAATCAGAGCTTCCAAGGAAAACAGTATCTCCTTAACACAGAAGCTGGCACAAAGCTTTGTCCAGGGTTGAAAGTGTGCACTAATGAATAGTTTTCAAATAATTTGTAAACCAGAGAGGTGAGCCTGCTTCTGCCCTGGGGTAGTCACATGGGTGAACATTTTTGGCAAACACAGGGCAAGAAAGCAGGCATTGTCCTGGGATTAGGATGGAACCCAAATTTTGTGTCTCAGTCAAGGCTGAGAGCTTTGTTATATAAAACTGGGGAGACAGGGAGGAGACAGTGGGTCGACCTGGGTGAGTTCAGGGTCTTCTGGGAGGCAAGAAACTGAAGTTTTAACCATCCCCAGTTCCCTGATATGTGAAGATAGGAAGCTGTCAAGGTGGACCAGGATGCCTCTGAAATTAAATTAACTCTAGGCTAGCAGAGGTCCGAACAGGTGAGCTGAGCCTGCCCCAGAGTCAACAGGGGAAGGCTACATCAAACACTGGTCCTGTGCTGATCATTTTGTAATGATATAGAAATATTGAATCACTATGTTGTGTACTATGTTGTTTATCAATTATACTTCAAAAACGAACAAACAAACTGGTAGAAAAAGGGATCAGATTTGTGGTTACCGGAGGTGGGGTGGGTAATATGGGGGAAGCTGGATTGGATGAAGGTGTTTAAAAGTTACAAACTTTCAGTTATAAGTATGTACTAGGGATGCAATGTACCACACAATAAACATAATTAACACTGCTGTATGTTGTATATGAAAATTACAAGAGTAAATCTTAAGAGTTCTCATCACAAGGGGAAAACCTTTTCTTCTTTTTCTTTCATTTTATATCTATATGAGATTACAGACACTCACTAAACTTACTGTGGTCATCATTTCACAATGTATGTAAGTCAAATCTTGTACACCTTGAACTTATACAGTGCTGTGTGTCAATTACATCTCAATAAAACTGGAAGGGAAAAAAAAGCAGCCATTGCTAATGATATAAAAAAGAAGAAACTCATGACTGCTGAAATGAAATTGGGTGCTATGTCCACATTATCTTGGAAACTTAACAGTGGGATCCTAGGGTTCAATACCCTCTTGCCTTAGCATAGAAACAGATCTAAAAAATTACATCCATTAGAATATACCAAATGTAACTGGGAACTTACAATTCACGGTTACTTTTGTATTTTTGTTTATATTGTAAAGCAATTTTTACTGAAAGATGCCATACATATAGAAAAGGGCACACATTATAATTACATAGTTAGATGAATTTTTACAAAATGATCACACCCACATAGGCACCACCCAGATCAAGACAGACCAGCACCGCGAAGTCCTCTTTGAGCTCCCTCCTTGCTATGAATGTTTGCAAAGGTAACCACTATCTTGATCTTAAGTCATCTGAGATTGATTTTGTCTGTATATCTATTTAATAAAATGGAACCATACAGAACAAAAACAAACAATGTAGGTCCTGCAGTTGCTGGAATGCCTCCTGGCCAGGCAGCAGGACCTGGTGCTTTTGATCCAAGAAACAGGTGCTGAGAGTGGAGTTGTGAGAGGAGTGGTGGATGCACCTCCATGGAGGCCCAGAACTCCGGGAGGGGAGGGGAGGAGATGGGATGGGATGGGATGGGATGGGATGGGATTGGCCACCCACCCTCAATGAACTGACTGCCAAGAGTTGCCCAGGAGGCACCATTTCAGAGTGGACCACCGTCACCTGAAGATTAGGGACGATTTGGTTTTTTCTGTAACAGTGTGTGCATGGTGGGGAGAGTGGCAACAGCTGATACATCACTTGGGAAAGTTAGACAAAGGCGCTTTTCAGACTTTAGAAGTAACCATGGTGTTTGGGAGTTTTATTTCAACAACTCATAGAAAGGAACCTGAAAGGGGGACTATTAGACTTCTTGTTAATCTGGCAGCTGGGGTTCTGGAGCTGTCTTCAACTCAATATGAAAATCTAAAAGAATGTGACTAATTAAGTCCATGAGGCAGATAAATCCAGCTACACATATAACATAACCCTTATCCAAAAACAGTATTTGAAGCAATATCAGAGGCATTATAATTTAGTGATTAAAGGCATAGACTTTGAAGCCAGACAGGCTGAGACCACGTTCTAGTTCTGCCACTTCTTTGCGAGGTAATCTCGGTTATTCTGATGGGCAGATCATTTTCCATCCTTTTAAGCTCAATTTATACAATAGCTTGGTGTGGTTGATTAAAGAAATGGTGTTTGGAAACAGAAAATCTGAGTTCAAGTTCTTGTTGTGCCAATTAAGAGTGTGTCTTTGGCAAGTCATTTAACGTCTTATATCCTCAGTGTTATTCCTTGTAAAATGGGATAATAAAACCCTATCTTTCAGGTTTGTAGGGAAGGTGAAATGTGGCGATGTCTCTGTGAGAGCTTTCTGAACTATTCAGGGGTGAGCCTGGTTACCCTGTGTGGCTGATGTGGTCCACAATCCACCACTGCATCCCCCTGGCGCTTTCACCTACGTGCTCAAGCCTGCTCACTACCCGAGGGCTTTGTTCTGGTCCTGGGAGAGTGACCAGCAGCGTGTGAGGCAAGCCATGGTGCTGGGAGCAGCCCTGAGCCAGCGGTGGGCAGAGTTTGGTGGATAAATACCCCCCCTTGCAGGGCTGCCAAAGAAGTGGAGTCCACATTAGAACAAGATGACAAGAAGCTATTTAGAGTCTAAGCTGGTATTATGTGTTGTGATAATGGATCATTAATTCCAGGGGGGCATCACGGAAGGGTTTTAGAAGTTGGGGGAGGGAGAGGAGGTGGGATAGAGGAAGGGGAAATAGAGGGAATACACAGAACCCTGTGCAGTTCTCAGAGCTTCCTCCTCTCCTGTCACCTCCCCCTCTCACTCCACCCCCCACCATGCTGATGCCTCCACTCCAGCTGCCCTCCCTGCAGCGGGCCTTCGCCAGGGTTGTTCCCCCTGCCTGGAATGCTTTACCCTCAGAGAGCCACTCGGTTGATTTCCTTACTTGCTTCAAGTCCTTGCTCAGATCTCTCCTACTCAAGGAGACCTAACTACCCTGGCCACCTTATCTAGGCCGTATCAAGTCCTGACCACACACCTACCCTCACACTCTTGATCCCGTTCTAATTTTTCTTTTTTTTCCATAACACTTAATCACCTCTGACTTCCTACACAGTTACTTATTTACTGTGGGTATTGTGTGTCTCTCCTTCCTAAAATGTAAGCTCTATAAGGACAAGCACCTTTGTGTCATCCACTGATGTAGCCCAAGCACCTAGAACGGTACCCAGCCAGTGGTGAGCGCTCAATGAACATTCGCTTAAAAAATGAATGAATGGATGAATGAATGCCAACATTCATAAGCCCACAGGAACAATCAATGTGACACTCCACGCCTTCACTGTAACTTAGTGCCCTGTGCTTCCAAGGAGAAAGAAAAGGCTTCATTTTCTCTGTTTCCTGTCCCCCACTTCCTACACATTCCCCACTCTCCTAGTCCCAGTCTTGTCTTTTTTTGGGTCTAGCAACCAGAGGCCTCTGCCTTGTGAAAGTAGTCATTTTCTTCTCAGTTTGATTTCAAATGTTAGTGCTTTTGCTTGCCTGTGAAGCCGATGGGAACAGTTTATTTAATAACTGGACTGTCTCCCTTCCCTTTTTTTGGACACAGTAGATGCCATGAACCATATTTTGCTCTTGGTTGTTTTTGTCAAAGAGAAGGTAGGATCTGCTCTGTGATCAGCATTAGGTCTGGACCCTGCCCTTAAATTGTCAACATTGTGTTTACTTGATATATTTATAGTGTCTGGAAACATTTGCTTTAGTTCCAACAGTCAAGTTTAAGAGATAAGGATCTGAAGAAGAGAAAAGGATGGGATGGAAATCAGCCCATGTGTCAAATGCTGGGAAAGGACAGAGCTACAGGCTGGAGAGTAACAGAATCTTACTCTACAGTGAAATCAGTAGTAAAATATATATATATATATATATATATATATATATATATACCAAAGCATTTAAATAATTCTAATATGTAAGCTGAGAACTAAAAGTTGTACTTAAATTCAAAGAGTAGCATTTAAAATTCTGATGCACCCTGGTGAGTGTTGCAGGGCTGAGTTTAGGATTTGATTAACTAAAAACTAACTAGCTCCATTTGCTGAAACCTAAAATCATAAGCAATTAAGTGTATGAAGAACACAGAAAATACACAGAGAAAATTCCTCAGGAATGCTCACTTTCAGTCTTTTTTTTTTTTTTTATCATCCACCATAATTTTTTTTCACACTTTTTAAAATTGTGGTATATAATTGACATAGAGCAGTATATTAGTTTCAGGGGTACAATACAATGATTCAAGATCTGTATATATTGCAAAATGATCACTACCTAGTTAATATCCATCACCATACACCATTACAAAAATTTTTTTCTTGTGATGAAAATTTTTAAGATCTCTTAGCAGCTTTCAAATATATAATACAGTATTATTAACTATAGTCACTATGCTGTTCATTACATCTCCAGGACTTATTTATAACTGGAAGTCTGTACCTTCTGACCCCCTTCATCCATTTCAAACCCCCCCTCCCCAGTAACCACCAACCTGTTCTCTGCATCTATGAGCTTGGTTGTTTTTTGGGTTTTTGGTTTTTTTAGATTACACATATAAGTGGGATTGTACGGTATTTGTCTTTCTCTTTCTGACTTATTTCAATTAGCATAATATCCTCAAGGTCCATCCATGTTGTGGCACTTTCAGTCTGAAAGATAATAATCTGATGTAGTGAGAACACTGGCTGAGAGGACTCCACGGCACACCAGGAAGTCACTGGCTGACTGTGTCAGCTGGTAACAATATGGACAGACTGCACAGCTAACAGAAGAGTCACCACGTTTTGCCCTTCAGACCCAATAAACACTTAAGTATAGAACAGTTCAACATAAATATTCTGTTTCCCCATCCATTCATCCATCCATCCATTCAGTAGATATCCAACACTTTGGATATCTACTGAAGGGCCAGGCAAATGAGCTTAAAATTATTGAAAAAGAAAAAAGAAAGAAGCAGTCCCTGGTGCCAGGAGTTCCCAGCAAAGTAAGAAAGATTAGTTGGAGAAAGTTTCAGGAAATGCAGCCCACGCTGAGAATGACTGGCTTGTCTGCAATGCACGGGCTGAAGTGAATGCAGGAATGAACACATCAGTATTTCTTCAATGTTCTTGCTTTGTCACATCTATTTATTTACAGGGTTTCATATTTATCTTAATCAAATTACTTTTTTTTTGGTGCTGGTTTTAAAATGTATCATTGGCAGAGTGAAAGAGGGTATGTCTTTTTTTTCTTTATATTTTACTTTTTTTTTTTTTTTTGGCCGTGCCGTGCAGCATGCAGCATCTTAGTTCCCCGACCAGGGATCGAACCCATGCCCCGTGCATTGGGAGTGCAGAGGAAGTCCACTGGACCGCCAGGGAAGTCCCTGTATTTTACTTTCTTTAATCCCCTCCATGAATAAATTCAGAGTCCAACCTTAGCTCTGAATTGCAACAATACCAAAATAGTCAAGAAACCAGTCCATTAATTAAATGCCTACTTCATAGATAAGAAAACTTATGTTTGGAAGCTTGCACAATGTCATCCACTGATACCTGTGGCAAGAATTTTTTTTACCTTTTTATTCCTACTTAATCTAGAAAAATTTATGGGAATTTTCATAATGCTGCATTATTCTGGAAATGGGTGATATATTAAACCATTAAAAATGACAGTCTGTACCCTATAGGGTACACAGTCAGCTCCAGCAAGAAACTTGTGGGAACATGTAAAAAAGATCGAGGTGACAAGTGCAGAGCCTGATAGAAAAGTCTAGTTTAAGATGCAAGAAAGTCAGCCGGCAGCATTTGACCTGGTAATTTATGCTTAAAAAGATACTAGGTGCTTTTCTACTATAGACTCTAAAACAAGTAAGGAAAGGGTTATTACAATGCTTCATCCAAGACTTCCTTCTTTTTCTTTCCTTCCAGTTTCGTTAGATAGAATTGACATACAGCACTGTCTAAGCTTAAGGTGTACAGAATAATGATTTGACTCACATACATCATGAAATGATTAGCACAATAAGTTTAGTGAACATCCATCATCTCATATAGATACAAAATCAAAGAAATAAAAAAACTTTACTCTCTTAACAACTTTCATATACAAGATACAGCAGTGTTAATTATATTTATCATGTTGCACATTACATCCCTAGAACTTATTTATCCTGTAACTGGGATTTTGTGCCTTTTGACTGCCTTCCTTCAATTCCCCCTTTCCCTACCCCCACCTTTGGTAACCACATATCTGATCTCTTTTTCTGTGAGTTTGTTTGCTTGTTTTTGAAGTATAATCGACCTATGACACTATGCTAGTTCCTGTTACACAACACAGTGATTCGATATTTCTATATATTTCAAAACAATCACCACAATAAGGCTACTTACCATACAAAGATATTACATAATGATTGACTATATTCCCCACATTGTACATTTCATACCTGTGACTCAGCTATTTTGTTACTGAAAGGTGGTACCTCTTAATCTCCCTCACCTGTTTCTCTCCTCCTCCAACCCCAACAGTTCCTTCTTATTTGGAGTTAGTCTGTCTGGAAATTCCTGGACAATGGGAACTTTATTGTATCACTACTTTTGAAATGGGTGAATGAGCAAACTCACGGAGAATTTGCAATAAGATCTAAGTCCTTATAATGACCGACCCTATGGTCCTTGATGCATGGCTCCGTCTTTCCTAGTGCCCCCCCACCCCACCCGGGCCAATGACTGACCTCTAGCCATGCTGCTGTTCTTCCTATTTCTGGGCTGCATTAAGCACTAGCCCACCTGGGGCTGGGAGCCTTCCCACATGCTGATTCTCCCAAATGCTGGTTCTCAATCTCAGTACTACTGCCTGAAAATTGGGGACCTGAAAATTCTTTGCTGTGAGAGGTTGTCTTTTGCACTGTAGGAAGTTTAGCAGCATCTCTGGCCTCTACCCCCTAGATGCCAGCAACGCCACCAACCCCCCTCCTACACCTTGCCCAGCTGTGACAACCAAAATATCTCTAGACACGGCCAAACGTCCCCTGGGGGCAACTGTACCCAACTGTACCCACTACTCTAGCTGGTTCCAGCTCACCCTTCAGGTTTCAACTTAAATGTCCCCTCCTCTAAGAGGCCCTCCCTCGTCCCTTAATCTAAAGTAAAACCCCTTATCAATCTCCCTTTCATACCATCCCAGTCCTTTCCTTGATAGACATTTGCACAATTTGTAATTACATACATATTATCTTATTTGCTTGTTTAATGCCTCTCTAACACCTGCTGTTGGAGGCTCAATGAGGGCCGTGACTGTGCATACTTCATTTGCTGTCATAAACTCAGCAGCTAGCACAGTGCCTGACATACACAAAAAAGATGTTCAGGTAAAATTGTCTAAGCACATTATACTAACATTTCAAAGGATTCTGAGGTCAGAGTTATTTTGTATCCAAAGTCCCTAGATAGACCCCAATCTTTGCAGGGGTAGGTATTTATATTCTAGGATGTATGATGAGTGACTGGCTTTTGATCCATTGCCCAGTTCTGCCACTTAGCTGCCCAAGTTGGGTTAATCACTTCACTTCATAGACTTACAGTTGTCTGCTCTGTAAAATAAGGCAGAGTTATAGTAAGGAGTAAGGATATTGTTTATAAGGTATCTGTCACATAGCAATTGCTCAATAAAATGGCACATGTCATCAAATATTCTTCTTAATATTGATAATGACAGTCCTGTCCATCCTGGGCCTTAGCAATCCAACCACACTCAGCTACTGCCATCCAGCCTCCAACCAACAAGCCCAGTTCCAACAGCCAGGCCAAGGCTACTAGAGACCCTGCAAATGAGCCGGGTGAGTAGTTCACTCTCCTGCCTGAGCCTGGTATGCAACATGCCCCACTGAGCCCGGAGCCCGACAAATGGCAATCTGTCTCTAACCCCAGGCATCTTTGTTCAGCCTGTGTAACCTGGCTTTTGCACAAATTTCTTGGTTTGCACATTATCTTCCTTTCCAGGACCAATGTTCCCCGAGACCCACCCATTTTTATTAGGGCTCAAACGCGCTCCTAGATATTTCTAGCCCCCTCTGTATGTCGATAACCATAGTCGATGCAACAACACAGACCAACCAGCACAACCCAAACCACAGCAACATCACCACTAGAAACTCCCCCGCTGCCCCCATCCAGTAATCACACCCAACGCTGGTCCTGCTATTGATGTGAGCCAGAAGTCCCCTCTGGAGAGTAGGAGATTAATAGCAGAAGCACTGCAAACTGGGACAGATTTGAGGAAAGGCATGTGGATTATCTGGAGAAGGAGGGATAGGGTTGGAAATTGCTGACTCACAGCCCCTCGCATCCACTCCCTGCTTTCTCCCCTCTCTCACCTGCTGCAAAGGTCCCAGGGGATCCGTTAGCCAACAGTTGATGAAGAATCTGTGGCAAAGTCTTCGAAACACATCCACAACCTTTAGAATAGTTCAGCATAGCCATAACTCTTCCTATATTTCTGAAAAGTCGAGTTCATTTCCGGATTGAGGTCAACGACCTGTGTGTGTCCTGACTTAGTGTTTCTGGCACAGCATTTCAGAAAACTCTTCCTTGTACTTAAATTCACTAGGTGGGGCTGACATAAGTCAGTAAAAAAGGTAAATCCTTTTCTGATTGAGCAACATGTAGTGCCAGTCAGAAGGAAGGCTGTTGACACATCTTCCTGGGCTAGAGAGCGAAGAAGAGCAACCATTACCCTTGGATTCCAGTTAGCTTTCTTTCCTCTATGGCTCCACAGCTTTCTTTCCTCTATGACCTCCTTTCTGTATAAGGTCAGATAGTAAATATTTTAAATTTTGCAGTCCACATATAGTCTCTGTTTCTTCTTCTTCTCCTCCTTCTTCTATTTTGTCTTACGTCCTTTAAAAATATAAAAACCATTCTTAGCTCCCAGGACACACAGAAATAGTCCCACAGGCCATAGTACACTGACCCTGCTCCAAACTAACAATGCACAAATTTCTGAGTAACAGCCTTCAGTGCGACAATTCAAGCCAAAGTCCATTCATTTTATCTGGGATAGTGTGCTCATTAAGGAAATTTTACCAGTGAGCACACTATCCCAGATAAAATGAATGGACTTTGGCTTGAATTGTCAGTTTGAAGGCCCACTTATGAAAACTCCTAAGTAATTGGTAATTTGTTGAGCTTATACTTAATATTTGTACATTTTACTATATGAAAGTTTTATCTCAATTTTTTTGTTTTAAAGCATTTTTAGTACTTTTTTATTTAAGCTCTATCTCATCTACGTTTTTATTTCCAGAACCATGCCCAGTTGAAAATAGGCACTCATTTATTGTGTTTTATGGAGAAAAGGAGAAGCAGGAGGCTGGATGGTGGTAGAGGGAGGAGGAGAGAAAGAGCATTATTGAATAACCCATGGCTAAAAACCAAGACAGCTCATAAATGAATGGCCAGATCTCTTGAAAATCACCTGTTACACAGGAAAAATGAAGCACCTATGGACATCTGGTTCTAATAAACAAGTAAAATTTCATAGTTGTTACATCTGTGGTTACAAGGGCTCATGCAAGTCCTCTGGGGCAGCATAACACATGGGTCCCCGACAGGTTTCTCAGGACTGTGACCCTGGAAGCTGTGACCAATTAGCCTATTAAGCCAGGAGAGAGTTCTAAAATTCAATTTGATACCATTTTAATACGCATAAGAGCTCTGTGAGATTCCATAAAATTTGAAGTGTTACAGAGTTGTATGTAAAAGACACTTTTATAAACCTTAAGATTCAAGGAAAGAGGGATGGTAGACTTCCCTGCAGAGAATATTAGATGTTTGAGGGTTAAGGGACCCATTGGCTCTGGAAATCAGAGTCTGGAAATCACAAAGGTGCAAGTATTGGGCTGGCCAAAAAGTTCGTTCAGGTTTTTCTGTAACATTTAAGTTTGTTGCATTTAGGTCTAACATGTCAGATTTATAACAATTACTCAAACACTTGGGAAGGTTTATTAGTCAAACAACATTTTAGAGATAAAGAACTGAAATATATTAAATATTTAAATGCAGTGTAAAATATCTGAAGATGTTTAATTAACAAATCCATAAATAGAACCAAATATTAGTCAAAGACCCTTACAAGTGATTGCAAAACTTTGGTTTACAAACAAAATAATATTTGTAAACTGAACTTTAAAGTTTAAGGAAAAACTATGATTTTGAATCTGTAACTATAATAAATTTATTATTAACTCTTAAAGCTTAACCAACCTCTGAATAGTCTTTTCTGCACTTAAAACAGCCCTTAAGTACACTGAGAAATTCACACCTAACACCTCCATTACCAGCCTTAATTCTTTCTACAGTTCCCCTTATGACATGATTTATACACGTCTCAGAATTTCAGTTACCTCTTCTGGACAGTCATTTATCACTGTGCCTATAGGCACTAATTGCAAAAATTCAAATTGATACTTATCAATTTGACATCCAAGAGGTGCTTAGTAATTTAAAATCAAGTAGTAATTTAAAACCAAGATATCCTGGTGCAATAACATAAGTTCTAAAATTGAGATAAAATGCAAAATAACTAAAATTTTGAGAAAACAGCTCAAATTAATCTGCTAATTTAGAGCTTCTTTGTGCCACAGAAATTTAGCCATCATACAAGTTGGGAATTTGACCAATCAGCATAATATACTGCCTTCTATAAGCATAGCCTGCTTATAGAATGCATATTGCTTTCTATAAGCATAGCCTGCCTCCAACTTCTGGAAGTTTAAATTTAGGGACCATTAGAAGAAACACCCCATCTAACATATTCTGACAAGAAGATATAGCAATAAAATAGAAACTAAATATATATTATATCTATAGGCAGTTTTGAGATCCTTTTTTCTAATCTGAAAATGTTTTTTATAATAGGAAAATAGTGCTGTTAGCTTTGAGTTATTTTCTAGTAATAATAGTTTTAAAAGGATAAAATAAGTACATAATGTTGCAATGGGTGTGAACATCTTCTGTAACTGTAGAAGAGCATGGTAGTCATAAAATCTTTTTTTTCCCCAAAACAAAATTAAAGTGTGTGAATGGAAGATGTCTCCAATAACAAAGAACAAGGACAGAGGGATAGCCCAATTAGCAGTAAAGAAAAAGTCTTTACACCATTTATGTATAAATTCGTTTTTCCTTACTATAATTCAGGGTTTCTTAGCTATCTAAGTCATAATTGTATATAATAAAATTTAGGAATAAAAAAGGAATAAAGAGAAACTTCTGCCTTTTGCCACCTTCACAGCAACCAGTATTAAACTTGTCTTCCTGACATAAACAACTATAAATGACAAATAAATAAGGCAATTATTTTCAGACATTGAACATGAGGCAGCACAGGACTCAGAACCTTGAGACAAGGGAAGTCCACAAAATGAGTGACACATTCACCCTGGTTCTTTCCCTAGAAAATCCTTCCAAATGATAGGGGCCAAGAAGTGGATCCCAAGCAGAGCATAGCAGTCGTCTGAGCAGAAGAGGCAGAGACTGAAGTTCAGGGCTGCTAAAGGTCTGAAATGTGTAGGGAATAATACCAGAGGGCAGAGAACCACAAAGATGAGTTCCTAAAAGTCTGCATGGGAGTTCCCAGAAGATCCTAGGCTGGGGACAGGGATGTACATATCAGGGCAAAACCCCACAAGGTCCCACAGAGAGAGGCTGCTGCTGGGCTGTGTGCTGAATGAAGGCACCAGAAAATAGCTCAGTGCTGGAAGGCTTTGGAGTTCTAGCCCTTGCCAGGCTCTTTGAGCACCTCCTGAGGCGACAGGAAGGCCATGTGATAGCAGGAAGTGTCACGCCCTCAAGTGTGGGGCATTTTTTAGAGCAGAGGTTAGCAAAACTTTTTACAAGCCTGGACAGTAAATACTTCAGGCTTATAAGTCATATGATCTCTTTCCCAACCTTTCAATACTGTCAATGTAGCATGAAAACAGCCACAGACAATATGCAAATAATGAGCATTGTTGTGTTCCTATAAAGCTTTATTTATAGACACAAAGATGACCTAAGTGTTAGAACTGGCAGACAAGGACATAAAAGTAGCCATTATAAATGTGTTTAAAGACTTAACAGAAAAGATAAACACAGTAAACAGGTAGGAAATGTCAGCATAGAAATGGAAATGATAAAAAATAACCAAATGGAAATTCTATAACTGAAAATTACATTACCTGAAATAAAATACTCATGAGATAGGTTTAACAAGCAGGCTAGAGACTGCATAAGAAAAAGTCAGTGAGTTTGAAGACAAATCAAAATAAATCATCCAATTTGAGGAACAAGAGAAAAAATGTTAATGGGGCAATACCGGTGATCTAACATATGTGTAATGGAAGTATCAGAATGAAAAGAGAAAGTGAACAGAGAAGGAAAAAAATATTTGAGAGAAAGATGGATGAAATATTTTCAAATTTAGATTTTTAAAAAGTCAATTTATAAATCCAAGAAGCTCAGTGAAACCCATGCAGGATAAACACAAAGAAAAATACACCAAGACATACTATCATCAACATGCAGAAAGATCAAAAAAATGAGGAGAAAAGTCTTAACTGAAGCAAGAGAAAAAGATGCATTACATTCAGGGAACTATAATACAAACTCAAAATAACTTCTCATCCAAAACAATGGTGACAAGAAGTCAGAAAATGAACCATTAAAGAGCTGCAAGGAAAAAAAAAAAAACCCACCACCATCAACTCAAATTTCTAAATCCAGCAAAATTATCATTGAAAAGGGGGAGAGGGCATAAAATAAAAACATTTTCTGATCAATGAAAACTGAAAGAATTTGTTGTCAGCAGACCTACACTGTAAGAAATGCTAAAGAAACTCTTCAGACTAAAAGAAAAATGAAACCAAGTGGGATCTCAGATTTATAGGAGGGAATGAAGAGCGTGGAAAATAGTAAATATGTAAATATATTAGAAGCCTATTTTTTTTCTTAGTTTCTTTAATAGACAAATGTTTAAAGCAAAAGTAGTACTGCTGTAGTATATGGGGTTTATAAAATCCAAAGAAGTAAAATACGTTACAGCATTAGCACAAAGATGGAGTAAAAGAAATTATACTATTGTAAATTTCTTCCATTTTACATGAAGTGCTACAATATTAATTTAAAATGGACTGTAATTTTTCAAAAAAAGAAGAAATTTTTTAAAATAATGTTAAAATATTCAATTAAACAAAAAGTGGGAAAGTAGAACCGCAGGCAAATTCATTTCACCTGACTTCACTAATCAAGGTTGTTTTAAGACTTGCATGTCCTCCAAGCTGCACGATACCCAAACAATAAGATGTTTGCCTGAGTTGTTTTCCAGGAACTTGGAGTCATCTGTGTCAAGTTCTAACTTAGCTGGTTAGGACTGGATGTAACCACTGACCCTCCAACTGGGCATGTGTATGTCCTCTTGGTGACATTTAACCATCAGTGGGCCAAAAACTCCACCCTCAGATTGTGCTAAGCACCTCCATTTTTGAACATGCAGAGGCCTGTAGCTTAGTACACCTGCGCAGAACAACGATTACCATATCTTTTTCCAGTAACCTTTCTCTACATTCCCCATGCTCCCTAAGCCTCAGACTGCCCTGCTTCTTTATTCTTTATTCCATAAATACCTTGACCCCTTGCCTTCAGGGAGGTGGGTCTGAAACTTGTTCTCCCATCTCCTTGCTTGGCTGCCTTGCAAATAAACCCTCTCTCCTGCAAATCTCAGCATCCCAGCATTTTGGTTTGTTGTGCATCAACCTGGTTTGGTAGCAAAAGGAGTAACAGAGTAACAAAAACCACATGACAAACAGAAAACAATACAAATTGATAGACCTTAATCCAACCATAACAACAACTACACAAAATGTCAATGGACTATATTCCCCAATTAAAGGGCAGACCGTCAGGCTGAATTTAAAATGCAAGACTGAATAATACGCTGTCTGTAAAAGAGGCAATTTGAATACAAAGACATAAACACATTGAGGGAAAAAGATATATCATGCAAACAGTAAGTGTAAGAAAGCTGGAGTGGCCATATTAAAATCAGTCAAGATAGACTTCAAGGAAAAGAGGCATTTCATAATGATAAAAGAATCAGTCCACCAGGAATACATAATCCTAAATATGTATGCCTCTGATATTAGAGCTTCAAAATATATGAAGTGAAAATTGACAAAACTAAAGGGAGAAGTAGACAAATCCACAATAATAACTGGAAACTTTAATTACTTTCAGCAGTTGACAGAACAAGTAGAAAAAAAAAATCAGCCTGACCAACACCTATCAAATAACTATTGCACCTGGTCTTCTTTCTCTCAGAGGCACCTAGTGTAATCCAATATACACAGAATGAATTAGAAAATTTAAAATAATTCAGTACAATTTTTCCAATACAAATTTTTATAAAATACTATTTTCTCATCACATCTTTATTTTCATAAGGTTCTTGGAGCTGCTGATTTAGCTCACCCAATATACGGAGAGTGTTATGGACTGAATTGTGTTCTCCAAAATTCATATGTTGAAGCCCTAACCCTCGGTAAGTCAGATTGTGACCGTGTGTGGAGTTAGGGCCTTCAAAGTGGTGATTAAGTTAAAATGAGGCTGATAGGGTGGGCTATAATCCAATCTGACTGGTGTCCTTATAAGAGGAAATTTCGACACCCAAGAGTCACCAGGGATATGCATGTGTAGAGGAAAGACCATGTGAGGACACAGTGAGAAGGCCACTCTGTGCAAGCTAAGGAGGGAGGCCTCAGAAGCAACTAAGCCTACCAACACCTTGATCTTGGAATTCTAGCCTCCAGAACTGTGAGAAATAAATGTCTGTTGTTTAGGCCATCTAGTGTGGTTCTGTGCCACAGCAGTCCTGGCAAACTAACACAGAGAGCCAGTGGTTGTTGTCAAACTGAATAGCCAAATCAAAAAAAAATCAGACTTTATCAATTCAAGTTGATTGTTAGTACATGTCTTCAAGTCAACCATCTCCCCTCTGCATGAAGCCCTAAGTTTCTCACCTAGTGAAAACATTGCTCCCTCTGTAAGCCCCCTTTCGGCATCTGCTTTGTTCTCACTGAACGCTCACCAGGAGAAGTGCAGTTGTTTTGTTTTTTGTTCTTTGTTTTTGTTTTTTGCCGTACACGGGCCTCTCACTGTTGTGGCCTCTCCCATTGCGGAGCACAGGCTCTGGACGTACAGGCTCAGCGGCCATGGCTCACGGGCCCAGCCGCTCCGCAGCATGTGGGATCCTCCCGGACCGGGGCACGAACCCATGTCCCCTGCATCGGCAGGCGGACTCTCAACCACTGCGCCACCAGGGAAGCCCCGAGAAGCGCAGTTTTTGACAGTGGAAGTGGACAAGAGAGGTCATTGGATGAAAATTGTCACCATGCTCACTCATGCAATACAGTACTACAGAGGAAGTCAGGACATTTGAACTTGGGCTGGAAGGCTCCATGTTTAATGTAGTCCATGAACAGGAATACACGGGGAAGACACATGGCATGTTTATAGTGCCTCGACTAAAGAAGGTCTTGACACCCAGGACAGTATGCCACATTAAGAGCTAGAGCAAAGTACTGGTATGATTTTCAAGCAAACAAAAGGAAGGAAGAAAGGAAGGAAGGGAGGGAGGAAGGAGAGGATAAGTGAGAATATAAGAAAGGAAGACACACTACTACCCATAGCTTAACCCAGGTGTGTGCTCAGTCGACCTGAATGCAGACAGGAGACAGAATTTTAGAGAAGGTGGTGTATCTAGTCCAACAGTCACATTTATAAAAGTGGAAGCTTTTATAAATTAGGAATTAAGTGGCAGGAGCAGAACTGGGCCTAGACTGAGGTCCCTACACGCCCAGTCTTCTCTCCACATTTCCAAAGGTGTGACGTGAAGTCACTGATGTGATAATCTTGGGTTATAAAATGCAGATAAAGACAGTTTTCTCTGATACTACATTGACTCCAGTAATGTAATATTTATGTAATATTTAGCACCAAATGAAGAGCGAGGATATTTTAATGAATAACGATAATCCAATTACACTTTGTAATGTACAAAGAGAAGAGTTTTTATTCAGTGTTTCCCCTCATCTGTTAATGACAGGCTATTTCTGAGACTGAAAATAAGATAAAAGTCCAACATAGCAATAAACTAATTACAGATTATTTCTGGTGTCGCAAAGTAGTAGCTATAGAAGTATTGACAGAGAAGAGATTCCAGTGAGGGTGAAATTCTGAGTGGTGCTGGGGGCTGGGCTGGGGGAGCAGATCAAGGCTGCCCTCACTGGATTGGCACTATCAGGCTCTATAAATTTTCAAAAGCCCATCTAGACTGAGTGGTGCTTAAAATGGGACATAGGCAGGCAGGCCAAACCACACAGACCGAGGGATCAGAGTTGGCATGAACTTCTGGCAAGGTAGGGCCATGACTGAGGTCAGGTCAGGTGACTGAATTCAACAATCCTGCCGCCTCAATAAAGATTAAAAGATGAATTAGCAAAGAGCTCTCTCTAGAATCAGCAGCTCAGTCTAAAACACTCATTGCCTGTTCTCATGAGTCTAGCGATCTGTATAAATGACTTTTTACAAAGACAAGCATTCATTTATGTGGTAGCGGATGTGAGGTGTGAAAACATAAATCATGACTTATATTTAATGATTAAAGGTACGTAGTGCTTCCCACTTTAAATACACTTTCAAAATGTGTTCATTTTCGTTTTATAAAGAGAATGCTGGAACTCAGAGATGTGAAGTGGTTCTGCAGTATGTAAAGCAGCCAAGACAAACGAGTCTCTCTAAGGCTTAATCTGAAGGAGGTAGGGTCAGAGGTTACAGTCGGGCTGCTGCATACAGTTGTACAAGCAGGCCTATGGTCAGTTCCCCCCAAAGCAGAGCTTCAGACAATCAGTTACTCTATCCTGAGGAACCCTTTGACAACTCTTATGAAATGTGTCTCAGAAACTTCCATGGAGGCTTGTGGAGGCAGCAGAGCATTTATTCACTGAGCCCTGTCCCCACTGGTCAAAGGTTGCCTCACAGAGCATTAGTCCCTCCACCCTCCTGCCCCTGTGTTACTCCTCCCTGCCCTCAGTCCCACCCTTCAATCTTGCACACGCGTAAGTGCCAAAAAGGCTCCTATGGACGTCCCCATGAGGAGGCTCACAAAAGCCCCCAAACAAGAAATGAGAGGCCTGGGTGGTAGAGGAGGCACTACTCAGGGGCACCTGCGTGAAATTAGTTGACACCTGCACAGAACTGGTCACTGCAGCTGTGGCTGGAATAAAAGGTGAGGCCAAGAGAATTTGAGATAATATGCAAGTGTCCACTACCCAAGTACACTCAGTCGGGGGGTGAGAGGGGCTGAAATTCATCCTGTGCTCTGCTCTCCACGGCACGCACGCGGGTGCCGGCTGCAACTCCCTGGAGGCAGCGGCTGGCTTTTCTCATTCACACAAAGATGCCATGTGGGATAGCAAAGGTCCTGGTTGTTGTGCACCAGCTGTTGCAAAGTAGGCTAGAATCTTAATTTCAATGTTCAAAACTCTAAAACAAACAAGGAAAAGAAATAAAAGCCATCTAAATGGGAAAAGAAGATGTAAAATGATCTCCGTTTGCAAATGACATGATCTTATATGTGAAAAGTCCTAAACACTCCACACACCCATACACAAACAAAACTGTTACAACTAATAAAAGATTTTAGCAAAGTTGCAGGATAAAAAGTTAATATACAAAAATCACTTGCATTTCTATACACTAGCAATAAACTTTCTGAAAAAGAAATTAAGAAAATAATCCCATTTATTATAGTAGCAAAATTTCTCATGGGTTGGAAGACTAAACATTGTTAAAATGTCCATACTACCCAAAGTGATCTACATATTCAATGCAATCCCTATCAAAATCCCAATGGCAGGGACTTCCCTGGTGGCACAGTGGTTAAGAATCCACCTGCTAATGCAGGGGACACCGGTTAGAGCCCTGGGCCAGGAAGATCCCACATGCTGCGGAGCAACTAAGCCCGTACATCACAACTACTAAGCCTGCACTCTAGAGCCCACGAGCCACAACTACTGAAGCCCACGTGCTTAGAGCCCATGCACCACAACAAGGGAAGCCACCACAATGAGAAGCCTGCGCACCACAACAAAGAGTAGCCCCCACTCGCCGCAACTAGAGAAAGCCCACATGCAGCAACAAAGACCCAAGGCAGCCAAAAGTAAAAATAAATAAAATTTAAAAAAAAATCCCAATGGCACTCTTAGCAGATAAAGAAATAACCATCCAAAAATTCATAATGAATCTTAAGGGACTCTGAATAGCCAAAATAACCTTTAAAAAGAACAAAGCTGGAGGCCTCATACTTTCTGATTTCAAATCATGCTACACAGCAACAGTAATTAGGATGGTGTGGTACTAGCATAAAGACAGACATATAGACCAATGGAACAGAACAGAAAGCCCAGAAGTAAACCCTTACATATATGACCAAATAATTTTCAAGAAGATTACCCTAAGGAAAGGGGTAGTCTCTTCAACAAATGATGTTGGAAAACCTGAATATCCACATGCAAAAAATGAAGTTGAACCCTTCCCTACACCAAATGCAAAAATTAATTCAGAATGGACTAAAAGGGTTGTGGAATCAAGATGGTGGACTAGGAGAATGAGGAATTCACGCCTCCACACAACTAGGGCACCTACCAGGTACCGGTGGGGAACCATGGGCACCTAAGGGGATGGGAGGAACCCCCAGTGACCGGGTGTGGGCTGTGGGAGCAGTGAAGGGGGAAGAGAAGTGGAGGCAGGACGGGACTTGGGCCACTGAGGGGCGGCTGGGGGAGGGGAAGGGATTCCACGCCAGGAGGGGTTAACTGGGGGACCACTGAGGGGCAGAGATCAAAAGGGAGCGTGGCCAGGTTTCCCCTGCCCACTTAGGCCCCCAGGAACCTGCTGAGATCTCAGGCCTGATCCTCTGCCCACTGAGGCCCCCTCCAGCCACGCAGGTCCTGAGGGAGTGGGAGGGAGGGAAGGGGGAGCAAAAGTAAAGGTCGGAATTCCGGTGGGGGGGTTGGGGAGAGGAGGAGTTCCTAAACCCAGAAGAACCCGCCCACCGGTAGGGGTCCAGCGGGGATGGCGGAAACCCTGGGGGGGGGGGGGGCGGTGTGCAGAGGAACGGAAGGGAATGCAGCCAGCACTTGCCCTGTCCACTTAGGCACCAGGGTGCCTCCTGGGCTCCTGGGCCTAATCCTCTGCCTTGGGAGCCTCCCTCCTGCCGTGAAGAGCCCAAGTCCCGCCCCTATGCCCCCTCACCTCTACACTCAGAGACCCCCTCTTAGACCCCCTCCAACGTGCTGGGCCTAAACCCCACCCACACACCCTCACCCAGGGCCTTACCTCCAAACTCTGGAACTCCACACTCCAGACGCCTTCCTTTGGACGTGCTGCCTCTCCCCTTCCTTGCAGGTCCTAAGCAGAGCCCCCACCCCATGCTTGAATGTCACCCAGCCTAGGCCCCGCCCCCAAGGCCTTTTCCAGCTGTAGTGGGTCCTGAGCCTAGGCCCTGCCCCAGGCTGAAACGTCACCCCCCCACCCGCCTATGTCCTGCCCCACCCTAAACCCCGGTTCTGCCTAAGTTCCACCCCCGCCTAAACTCTGCCCCCATAGCCAAGGCTTTTTTTCTTCTTCTTCTTTGTTCCTCTTTTAGATTGGGGTTCCATTTTAACTTGTTGATTCATTGTTGTTCATTCACTTATATTTTTATTTTTTCTAATAAATCTTTTATTTTTCTAATTTTATTTTATTCTCTATACTTTGTTATTGTTCTCTCCTTTTGGCTTGTTCCCCCCAACTTTTTTTTTCTTTCTTCTGTTGTGGTTTTATTTTACCTTGTTGCAGTTGTTTCAATTATATTTTTAATTTTCCTAAAATATTTTTTAATCTTTCTAATTTTATTTTGTTTTCTATTCTTTGTTATTGTATTGCTCCTTTTTTTCTTTCTTTCTTTCTTTTTTTTTTTTTTCTGCTGTTCCACACAGCTTGAGGGATCTTGGTTTCCAGGCCAGAGGTTGGGCCCAAGCTCCTGTGGTGGGAGCTCCAAGTCCAAACCACTGGACGAACAAAGAACCTCAGACCCCAGGGAACACTAATCGGAGGGAGGCCTCCCAGAGGTCCTCATCTCAACACCAAGACCCAGCTCTATCCAACTGCCTGCAAACTCCAGTGCTGGAAGCCTCAGGCCAAACAACCAGTAAGACAGGAGCACAGCCCCACCTATCAAAAAAAACAAAAACAAAAAAGAAAACAAAAAAATATGTTACAGGTGATGGAGCAAGGTAAAAACCTAAAAGACCAAATAAATGAAGATGAAATAGGCAACCTACCTGAAAAAGAATTCAGAGTAATGATAGTAAATATGATCCAAAATCTCAGAAACAGAACAGAGGCACGGATGGAGAAAATACAAGAAACATTTAACAAAGATCTAGAAGAACTAAAGAGCAAACAAACAGTGATGAACAACGCAATAGCTGAGATTAAAAATACTCTAGAAGGAATCAATAGCAGAATAACTGAGGCAGAAGAATGGATAAGTGAGCTGGAAGATAAAATGGTGGAAATAACTGCCAGGGAGCAGAATAAAGAAAAAGACTGAAAAGAATGGAGGACAGTCTCAGAGACCTCTGGGGCAACATTAAACGCAACAACATTCGAATTATAGGGGTCTCAGAAAACGAAGAGAAAAAGAAAGGGTCTGAGAAAATATTTTAAGAGATTATAGTTGAAAATTTCCCTAACATGAGAAAGGAAATAGTCACCCAAGTCCAGGAAGCACAGAGTCCCATACAGGATGAACCCTAGGAAAAACACACCAACACACATATTAATCAAACTAACAAAAATTAAATTCAAAGAAAAAATATTAAAAGCAGCAAGGGAAAAACAAAAAATAGCATACAAGGGAATCCCCATAAGGTTATCAGCTGATTTTTCAGTGGAAACTCTGCAGGTCAGAAGGGAGTGGCAGGACATATTTAAAGTGATGAAAGGGAAAAACCTGCAACCAAGATTACTCTACCCAGGGGCTTCCGTGGTGGTGCAGTCATTGAGAGTCCGCCTGCTGATGCAGGGGACACGGGTTCGTGCCCCGGTCCAGGAAGATCCCACATGCCGTGAAGTGGCTGGGCCCGTGAACCATGGTTGCTGAGCCTGCGCATCCGGAGCCTGTGCTCCGCAATGGGAGAGGCCACAACAGTGAGAGGCCCGCATACCGGGGGGGAAAAAAAAAAAAGATTACTCTACCCAGCAGGGATCTCATTCAGATTCCATGGAGAAGTCAAACGCTTTTCAGACAAGCAAAAGCTAAGAGAATGCAGCACCACCAAAACAGCTTTACAACAAATGCTAAAGGAACTTCTCTAAGCGGGAAACACAGGAGAAGAAAAAGACCCACAAAAACAAACGCAAATCAATTAAGAAAACGGTAATAGGAACATACATATCGATAATCACCCTGAATGTAAATGGATTAAATGCTCCAACCAAAAGACACAGACTGGCTGAATGGATACAAAAACAATACCTTATATATGCTGTCCAGAAGAAACCCACTTCAGACCTAGGGACACATACGGACTGAAAGTGAGGGGATGGAAAAAGATATTCCATGCAGATGGAAATCACCAGAAAGCTGGAGTAGCAATACTCATATCAGATAAAATAGACTTTAAGATAAAGACTGTTACAAGAGATAAGGAAGGACACTAAATAATGATCAAGGGATCAATCGAACATAACAATTATAAATATTTATGCACCCAACATAGGAGCACCTCAATACATAAGGCAAATGCTAACAGCCATAAAAGGAGAAATCAACAGTACCACAATAATAGTGGGGGACTTTAACACCCCACTTACACCAATAGACAGATCATCCAGACAGAAAATAAATAAGGAAACACAAGCTTTAAATGACACAATAGACCAGATAGACTTAATTGATATTTTTAGGGCATTCCACCCAAAAGCAAAAGAATACGCATTCTTCTCAAGTGCACATGAAACGTTCTCCAGAATAGATCACATTTTGGGTCACAAATCAAACCTTGGGAAGTTTAAGAAAACTGAAATCATATCAAGCATTTTTCCCAACCACAATACTATGAGATTAGAAATCAATTACAGGAAAATAAAACAGTAAAAAACACAAATACATGGAGGCTAAACAGTGTGCTGCTATATAATTAAGAGATCACTGAAGAAATCAAAGAGGAAATCAAAAAATACCTAGAAACATATGACAATGAAAACACGATGCTCCAAAACCTATGGGACTCAGCAAAAACTGTTCTAAGAGGGAAGTTCATACCAATTCAAGCTCACCTCAAGAAACAAGAAAAATCTCAAACAATCTAACCTTACACCTAAAGCAGCTAGAAAAGAAGAACAAAGAAAACCCAAAATTAGTAGAAGGAAAGAAATCATAAAGATCAGAGCAGAAATAAATGAAATAGAAACAAAGAAAACAATAGCAAAGATCAATAAAACTAAAAGCCAGTTTTTTGAGAAGATAAACAAAATTGATAAACCTCTAGCCAGACTCATCAAGACAAAAAGGGAGAGGACTCAAATCAATAAAATTAGAATTGAAAAAGGAGAGATTACAACTGACACTGCAGAAATACAAAAGATCATAAGAGACTACTACAGGTAACTATATGCCAATAAAATGGACAACCTGGAAGAAATGGACAAATTCCTGGAAAAGTACAACCTTCCCAGATTGAACCAGGAAGAATTAGAAAATATAAACAGACCAATCACAGGTAATTAAATTGAAACAGTAATTAAAAGTCTTCCAACAAACAAAAGTCCAGGACCAGATGGCTTCACAGGCTAATTCTATCAAACATTTAGAGAAGAGGTAACACCCATCCTTCTCAAACTCTTCCAAAAAATTGCAGAGGGAAGAACACTCCTAAATTCGTTCAACGAGGCCAACATCACCCTGATACCAAAACCAGACAAAGATACGACAAAAAAAGAAAATTACAGACCAGTATCACTGATGAATATAGATGCAAAAATCCTCAACAAAATACTAGCAAACAGAATCCAACAACACATTAAAAGGATCATACACCATGATCAAGTGGGGTTTATCCCAGTAAGGCAAGGATTCTTCAATATACACAAAACAATCAATGTGATACACCACATTAACAAATTAAAGAATGAAAACCATATGACCATCTCAATAGATGCAGAAAAACTTTTGACAAAATTCAACACCCATTTTTGGTAAAAACTCTCCAGAAAGAGGGCATAGAGGGAACCTACCTCAACATAATAAAAGCCATATACAACAAACACACAGCAGACATCATTTTCAATGGTGAAAAACTGAAATCATTTCCTCTAAGATCAGGAGCAAGACAAGGAAGTCCATGCTCACCATTCTTATTTAACATAGATTTGGAAGTCCTAGCCATGGCAATCAGAGAAGAAAAAAAAGAATACAAATTGGAAAAGAAGAAGTAAAACTGTCACTGTTTGCTCATGACAGAATACTATACATAGAAAATCCTAAAGATGCCACCAGAAAACTACTAGAACTAATCAATGAATTTCATAAACTTACAGGATACAAAATTAATGCACACAAATCTCTTGCATTCCTATACTCCAATGATGAAAAACCTGAAAGGGAAATTAAGGAAACACTCCCATTTATCATTGCAAAAAAAAGAATAAAATACCTAGGAATAAACCTGCCTAAGGAGGCAAAAGACCTGTACTCAGAAAACTATAAAACACTGATGAAAGAAATCAAAGATAACATAAACAGATGGAGAGATATACCATGCTCCTCAATTGGAAGAATCAATATTGTGAAAATGACTATACTACCCAAAGCAATATGCAGGTTCACTGCAATGCCTTTCAAATTACCAATGGCATTTTTCACAGAACTAGAACAAGAAATTTTACAATTTGTATGGAAACACAAAAGACCCCAAATAGCCAAAGCAATCTTGAGAAAGAAAAACACAGCTGGAGGAATCAGGCTCCCTGACTTCAGACTATACTACAAAGCTACAGTAATCAAGACAGTATAGTACTGGCACAAAAACAGAAATATAGATCTATGGAACAGGATAGAAAGCCCAGAGATAAACCCACACACATATGGTCACCTTATTTTTGATAAAGGAGGCAAGAATACACAACAGAGAAAAGACAGCCTGTTCAATAAGTGGTGCTGGGAATACTGGACAGCTACATGTAAAAGAATGAAATTAGAACACTCCCTAACACCATACACAAAAATAAACTCAAAATGGATTAAAGATCTAAATTTAAGGCCAGACACTATAAAACTCTTAGAGGAAAACATAGGCAGAACACTCTATGACATAAATCACAGCAAGATCCTTTTTGACCCACCTCCTAGAGAAATGGAAATAAAAACAAAAATAAACAAATGGGACCTAATGAAACTTAAAAACCTTTTGCACAGCTAAGGAAACCATAAACAAGACGAAAAGACAACCCTCAGAATGGGAGAAAATATTTGCAAATGAAGCAACTGACAAAGGATTAATCTGCAAAATTTACAAGCAGCTCATGCAGCTCAATATCAAAAAACCAAACAACCCAATCCAAAAATGGGCAGAAGACCTAAACATACATTTCTCCAAAGAAGACATACAGATGGCTAACAAATGCATGAAAAGATGCTCAACATCACTTATCATTAGAGAAATGCAAATCAAAACCACGATGACGTATCACCTCATCATCAGAATGGCCATCATCAAAAAATCTACAAACAATAAATGCTGGAGAGCGTGTGGAGAAAAGGGAACCCTCCTGCACTGTTGGTGGGAATGTAAATTGATACAGCCACTATGGAGAACAGTATGGAGATTCCTTAAAAAACTAAAAATAGAACTACCATATGACCCAGCAATCCCACTACTGGGCATATACCCTGAGAAAACCATAATTCGAGAAGAGACATGTACCACAATATTCATTGCAGCACTATTTACAATAGCCAGGACATGGAAGTAACCTAAATGTCCATCAACAGCTCTTTGGATAAAGAAGATGTGGCACATATATATAATAAAATATTACTCAGCCATAAAAAGGAACGAAATTGAGTTATTTGTAGTGAGGTGGATGGACCCAGAATCTGTCTTACAGTGAAGTAAGTCAGAAAGAGAAAAACAAATACAGTATGCTAACGCATACATGTGGAATTTTAAAAATCGGTACTGATGAACCTAGTGGCAGGGCAGGAATAAAGACATAGATGTAGAGAACGGACTTGAGGTCATGGCGGGGGAAAGGGAAGCTGAGATGAAGTGAGAGAGTAGCACTGACGTATATACACTACCAAATGTAAAATGATGGCTAGTGGGAAGGTGCTGCAGAGCACAGGGAGGTCAGCTCGGTGCTTTGTGACGACCTAGAGGGATGGGATAGGGAGGGTGGGAGGGAGGCTGAAGAGGGAGGGGATATGGGGATATATGTATACATATAGCTGATTCACTTTGTTGTACAGCAGAAACTAACACAACATTGTAAAGCATTTATACTCCAATAAAGATGTGGGGAAAAAATGGATTAAAGATCTAAATGTAAGACCTAAAACTATAAAACTCATAGAAGATAATATAGGCAGAAAGCTTCAGGACCTTGGAATTGGCAATGATTTCTTGGATATGACACCAAAAGCATAGGCAGAAAAAGCAAAAGTAGACAAATGTTATGATATCAAACTTAAAAACTGTGCATCAAAGGAAACAATCAACAGAATGAAGAGGCAACCTATCTGAATGGGAGAAAATACTTGCAAATCATATATCTGACATATATAAGTTGATAACCGGAAAATGTAAGAAACAACACCACCAAAAATCAAATACCCTAAGTAAAAAATGGGGAAAGGACTTGACCAATTTTCCAAAGAAAATATAAGAATGGTCAACATGAAAAGATGCTCAACATCATTAATCATAAGACAACCCAAGATCAAAACCACAAGATTATCACCTCATACCCACTAGGATGGCCACTGTAAAAAGAACAGAAAATAATGTGCTGAAGAGGATGCAGAGAAATTGGAACCCTTGTGCACTGTTGATGGGAATGTAAAATGGTGTAGCCATTATGAAAAACAGTATGAGGATCCTTCAAAAATTAAAAATAGAACTACCATATGATCCAGGAATTCTACTTCTGAATATATATCCAAAAGAATGCAAAGCAGAATCTTGAAGAGATATCTGCACACCCATGTTCATGGCAGCACTACTCACAATGGCCAAGAGGTGGAAGCAACCCAAATGTCCATCAACAGCTGACTGGATAATGAAAATATGGTATAAACATACAATGGAAGATGATGCAGCCTTAAAAAAGAATGAAATCCTGTCACATGCTAAAACATGGATGAACCTTTAGGACATTATGCTAGGCGAAATAAGCCAATCATGAAAGGACAAATACTGTATGTTTCCACTCACATGAGGTATCTAAAGGAGTCAAAAATCACAGAAACAGAAAGCAGAAAGGCCGTTGCCAAGGGCTGGGAGGGAGGAATTAGTGGTTCGTGGGTATAGAATTTCAGTGTTGCAAGATGAAAAAATTCTAGAGAGCTGTTGCACAACAATGTGAATATACTTAACACTTTCGAGCTGTACACTCAAAAATGGTTAAGATGGAACATTGAATGTTATATGTTTTTGATCACAATTTTAAAAAGACCAAAAAAACGGAAACAATACCTAAAATAATATAACTCAGAATTTTTAAAGGAATAAAACAATTGGTGAGGATGACAGAAATGACACCCAGTCATGAGACTTATACACAGTTCACTCTCCATAAACATGCACAACAAATTCTAAAAGACACAGAGCATGTTTCGATATCCTCTTTAGCTCCTCTTTCCGAAAATTCTTAGTGAAGAACCTAGTTAGGGTTCAGTCTGGTTTCTCCATATGACACACGAAATGCTTATGCCACTCAGTCATTGAGAAATCTGTTTCTTGCTTTGGGATCTTTAGGAGTGATTTCGGCGAGTTAGCTTTGCTTCTTCACTTGTTCACAGAAAATCTTTGAAGTCTGAGTTTGTGTCAGCTGGTCATGAGGGAAGGCTTTGTCCATCCCTGGCTGTGAATCACTGAGCTCTGGCCCTGCATCTGTGGCATCTGGAGGCACGTCGTACTCCCTGCAGAGCATCATTTTGCAGCCAGGACTAAGTGGGTGTGGGGTTTCAAACCTATTTTGGTTATTGGAATCACTTCCTACTTGGAGTGAAAGCCAGAAATAACTTCCCTGTTGACTGTGTTACTATTAAAACATTTCTGTCCCTCTTGCTTCCTGCCCTCCTGCCAACAGTTGCTAGGAGTTGGGACAAGCCTATTTCCTCATCCAATGTTGTGCGAGTCGTCACAAATTGTCCAAAATGATGCAGATGGTCATAGCTGGGACCAGAACTAGAATCTAGGTTTTTCTGACTACACACAGGATATTATCTCAGCTATACTTCTTGGCTATAGTTATTGGTCTTTGGTTAGTATGAATTCCAATATTCCAAGAGTTTTAAGTTTAAAAGATTATTTTCTGGGACTTCCCTGGTGATCCAGTGGTTAAGACTCCATGCTCCCAATGCAGGGGGCCCAGGTTCGATCCCTGGTCAAGGGAACTAGATCCCGCAGGCCGTAACTAAGAGCCCGCATGCCTCAACTAAAGATCCTGCACGCAGCAACGAAGATCCTGTATGCCACAACTAAGACCCGGGGCAGTCAAATAAATAAGTACTAATTTTTTTAAAAAAAGGTTATTTTCTTGGGACTTCTCTGGTGGTCCAGTGGTAAAGAATCCACCTTACAATGCAGGGGACATGGGTTCGATCCCTGGTCAGGGAACTAAGATCCCACATGCTGCAGGGCAACTAAGCCCACATGCCTCAGCTAGAGCCTGTGTGCCGCAAACTACAGAGCCCACGCGCTCTGGGACCCACATGCCACAACTAGAGAAGAGAAAACCCGCACACCACAACTAGAGAGAAGCCCAAGCACCACAACAAAGAGCCTGCACGCCGCAACGAAAGATCCCACATGCCTCAGCGAAGATCCCGTGTGCTGCAACAAAGACCCAACGCAGCCAAAAATAAATTAAATAAATAAATAAATAATAAATCTTTTTAAAAAATAAAATAAATAAAGATTATTTTCTTTAAATTATTTTTAAAGACTAATAGGGGAAAAAAAACCTAATCAAAATAATAACACTCATTATCACTATTTTATACAGGTAGGAACAGAGAGGAAAATTAACATTTATTCAGCATCCTATTTGACAGACCTGTACACACTTTATCTTATTTAATCCTCACTACATTGAAGGATATTTATTATTATGTAAATACTTTTCCCTATACTTGACAGAATGAAAGAAGTCAAGTAAAGTACATTTATTCACATCGCACTCTGGCTCCCATCCCTCCGTGGTCAAAGACAGCCTCAGGGAGCATCATTTTCTTGTATTTCAGTTGTGCATCTGTCACCATGTCTTGGTGAGCTCCTGGAGACCTCCCACACAGCAAGAACAGAGAGGTAACAGGTGAGCCAAAGATACACAAGACAGCTGAGTCCAGGCACTGCCAGGTCACACCTACACCTCTGGTTGCCAATGCCAGATGGGGCACAAGAGGTGTCCCATATACCCACCAACTACAAACACATATCCAGACAGCCCATACTTCTTAATTCTAGCCTTCATCCAGCTATCAAATTGCACCACCCTCTTCTATGGGCCTATCAACACATGATACCCAATTCGTGTTTAAAAATGTATGAAAATAAGAAGAATCTTCAAGATATTAATATTTCCATAACCTATCATTTTTCTCAGTCCAAAATATTGGTGATATCTAAACATGGATATTTTCAAAAGTGGTCCTCTTGATTTTAATTATCTTTTTGAGCAAAAAAAAAAGAAATAGTAAAAATAAATAAGCACTTTTCAGAGTTAAAAAAAAAAAACTGTAGCCATGAGGAGTCAGCAAACAATTGAAAGGTTGATCTCTATTTTACTGAATCATAATTCTGCAGTGTACACTAGACAGCTTGGGGGTAAAAAATGCCAAGCAAATATGGGGATGAAAAATTCCATCAGACTGGAAAAAATAGCTTTCAAGAATGTGTGAAAAATTAGGAAACAAACATTTGAGTTTCAACACAGGCAATTCAAAAGTAAAAATATGAAGAGAAAAAAGCAATCTATGCTATTAACTATAGCTATCCTATAGTTTACTACTACATAGTAGTAGATTAAATAGATGATGATTACTATTGGCTATGAAGTAGATATGGAACTCTAGAAAATAAATGGAGAAATCATTAAGCTCTAGAAATTACTACAGATGCAGCTGGATCATATTTTTAAATAAATAAGGTTTCACACACACTCACATTTCCATGCCCTCTGGTCTTTTCAGATTAAGTCATCCAGGGCATTTTTCTTTGCAGCTTCAGGGCAGGCACTATCTGGCAAAATGAAAAGGACAATGGAGTCAAGTGTTTGGCATTTCAGGCCTTGGCTGGCATAGAGACAGATGACTTGGAAACATGCATTCTCTGAACTGGAGAGAGAGAAAGCTAAAGAGAACTGAATTTACTCAAGAACTATTGAGAGGGAGGAATGGGTAGGATTTGTTAATTAATTTAGGACTGCAGTAGAGGCCAGGGAGAAGTCATGGGTAGTTCCTGGGTTCCTCTCCTGGGTAACCAGATGGATGGTAGTGTCATTCACTGCAGTTTGGACCATGGAAGGAGCTGATGGATTGTGGGGCGGGGGGGGGGGGGCAAAAAAGCAGTATGAGGCCAGGGGAAGGAGAGAAGGATTCAGCCTTCAGTCTGGGACAGGTTGAGTTTGAGCCATCAGAGAAGCTGCTCAGTCGATGGCTTGATTTCTGATGCTCAAGAAAGAGATTTCAACTGGAGACGTTAATTTGGAAGAGATTAATATAGAAGATAAGAACCTACGTAAGGGATGAAATTGCCCAGGAAAAGTGTATAGAATAAGAATAGAAGGTGACCCAAGACATACCCTGAAGGAACACCAATATTTAAAAGATGGAGAGATACAAAAGAGCCCTCAAAGGAGACTTTGGGGTATTCAGAGCAGTAGGAAGAAAACCAGAAGATGGCGGTGTGACAGAAGCTACAAGAACATACTTCAAGAAGAAATTGGTCATCAGTGTCACATTCTGCTAAGAGGTGAAAACGGAACTTGAAAAGTGTCCACTGGACTTAGCAATACAGAGTTGTGACCTTGATAGGAAGCACTTCGTTGGCATGGTAGAGCAGAAACCAGACGCCAGTGGGTTGAGGAGTAACAGGTGACAAAGACAGCACAGACACAACTGCTGCTTATATCCACTCGGCTTATATCCAGGGACAGTAACTACCACATCCTGGAACGCATCCCTTAGAGCAGGGGTCCCCAACCCACGGGCCATGGACCCTATTACCAACCAGGCCCCACAGCAGGAGGTGATCAACGACCGAGCAAAGCTTCATCTGCCGCTCCCCAACGCTCACATTACCGCCTGAACCATCCCCCCACCCCGCCACCGTTCCCCGCAACCAGTCCATAGAAAAATTGTCTTCCACGAAAATGGTCCCTGGTGCCAAAAAGGTTGGGGACCGCTGCCTTAGAGCCATCGCATAGAGGGAATGAGTAGCTGAGTGATGAATAGACAGTGGGTATAACTCATCATGGTAATTTTCATATTAAAAACATAGCTTGTTGTTGAATTGAAAGGCAATAAATACCACTCATTAAGTAAACATTGACTTGCAGTGTATTAGGCAGAGCCAGAGTAAAAGCTGGGACAATCAGCTGTTCTTTTATTCCTCTATTAACTGTAAATCTTACCCCTAAACAATTTCATTTTCAGATCAGTACTAGAGATAAAAAAAAAAACAAGAACAACAACAATCTCTACCAATTCCCAAACACGTCAAGTTGTACACACTAAATATCTCCAGCTTTTTGTATGTCGATCATACCTCAATAAAGTGCTTTTTTTTTTAAAGTTCTCTACCAGTTATCTAAATCCTCAGGTAAAAATGTCAATAGAGTTGATGGGCAGTCTTAAGAAATGTTACACTGTAAGAGTATAAATACTCTGGGAACTTCCTCTTCATTCATTTAAAGGAATCATAAATGTAATGAGTCATATACAAGCCATATATTCAAAAGAGAAGCATTTTGCTGCTTCTTTCCTTTAGAGGTGGTGCTAAAGCACAGGGAAGGAAGGGTATTCTGGGGCTTTGAGCTCCTAAAGGACCAGGCCCATTATCTGCCTCTTTTCTGTATCCCCAACAATATGGTAACTTCATTTGAATGAATGAATGGCTTGTTTCGTAAATGTACTAACATTAAAACAGCAAGAAAAAAAAAGCATAATAAGGACCACTGACTCTCACGGATCTCGAATTTAATGACTTTCTAAGAATAAAAAGGGAAAAATCCCATAAAATTAGAGTATACAATAATATACTGAGGCATTCTTTTCAGTTTAATTTTATTCGTTTCTAGATCTGGACTCTTTTTTCTGTGTTGTTTATAAATATAACAGAAAAAAGAACTAAAGAAAAAAAACAGCTGGTGCATTTTCTTTCAAGGCTCTACGTGTTAGAAAGATATTTACTTGCAAGGCACATTCATTGTACGCTGATACTTGACAGCCCTTCACTGAAAGAGCTCAAGGAAATAGAACTTGGGGAAGGCAGAAACCTGACCTTCACAGAAGGCATTCCAGGTAGGGTTCGTCAGGTTCTGGCCCCAGCCAGAATCTTCTTTCATGATGGCGATTCTTCCTTTGTATCACCTGTGAGGCACTGAGTAACAATATGCTTGTAAATGATCCTTATTCCTCATGTATCAGTGGTTTAATACAATCTCCCAGGAAGGAGGAGACACGGAAGAGAGTAAAATAAACCTTTGTTGAAATACTGATTTGTTTCTGGGGACCTTTGACTGTTGCATTTTATCACAAGAAACAATTCCTAAGAAAAAACTTTGAAAGTGGACCCCTTCCAAAGAGAAAGAAAATGTACTGCCCCAAAACGTGTGGGATGAGGTAGGTTCATGCACTTGTCAATGAGCCATAAAATCATTCTTCTCTGGTCACAATCATAATGGGCCTTAGGAAAAATCAGTGAACCAAGGAAACTCAAGCCCACAGGGAGTGGCTTTTAGAGACGGGCTGTGTTCTGCCTCTTCTTCCTGGTCTCTTGTTTTGACTCTATGCTGTGGAGGAAACTTGAGAGGGAAGAGAAGGAGAATTCTCCGTGAACTTACAAAGGATTCAGACCACACTGGCCGTTTATTTTACTGTGTTCAGACATGTCTCTCCATCCTCTCTATATCACACTCCCTTCCAGGTTCTTGCAACCCCAGATTTCCTTTTGATGCTAAGAAAAAGTGAGCCCCGTCTTAACCTTATGGCTTCCTTTACCTCCTTCCCATAACCACTGGGGTCACATCATTTCTTTGCCTCTAATCCTGCTCAGCTTTTCCCAGCCCGGTAAGGGAGCATCCAGTACAGTCTCCGGAGAAGCACAGCCTTCCAGCTCACACCCACAACTCCCAGGCTGTACCTAACTGCTGACCTCAGCCCCTCCCCTCCTCTCCTCATCTCTTCATGGACTGGAGTGAAGACAGCAGAAGAAGAAACAGCAATCACAGCCTCCTAATGGGACAGGGAGGGATGTCCTACAGAAGGCAGTGAGGATGTGGCCTCTGGGTGGAAGCTGGATGTCAGTGAAGACTTTGGGCGTTCATAAGGCATGCAACAGAGGAGGGAGGCCAGATAATGTGTCACAATGCCTGCCTCCGCCAGACGGCTCTGCCGGGCCTTTTCCCGTTTGCATCCCAGACATAAAATGCTTTCAGAGCAACAGTGCTCATAGGCCTTTAATGCAGAACCACCCATCCACACAGGATCCAGTAGAAACCGCTGGATATTTCTGGCGCATGGACAGGGCCGACTTGGATTCTCCCTATTCGTGCTGTTCTGGGTGCTAGAATAGATACAACAGTGCACAATACAAAGACACCCCTGTCCTCATGAACCTTCCATTCTTATAAAATCTATGTGAATTCTCTGACAGTTCACTTCCCACTCTCCTTCCTCCAAGCTTGCTAACCACTACTTTCCCTTTCAAAAATGACTCCTTTCTCTCTCAAACTATATCCTTCTCTGACCAAATTCCTCCACTTCTAAAGCACCAGTTGTCACCTCTAAACACGCAAAACTCCATCTTCTCTGCTGGGATCCTGGACAATCCTTCCAACTACCAAAACAAGAGACCGAAAGTTTCTCCTGAGTTCTTGGGTGAAGGACGTGGTCACACTCTTGCCACCCATGTCACTGCTCTTCCGTCTCACCAAGGCGGTTTGTTTTCCAAGATTCACACTGAAAACTCTAAACTCATGTTTGATATCAACAGGGGCATGAACATCTATGTTTGCTCATTGAGGGTCCAGTTGATGCTGCAAACGTGATAAAGAAAATTATTCAATTGGATTTAACAAACATGTACTGAAAACCTAAAATGAGCAAAACACTGTGTTTGGTCTGGAGACATACAGGCAAAAGGTGCATTTAGGTTAACGAGAAGACAACTGAGTAGAAATCAGTGAAGAATGAGTAAATAATTTAGCACCACTTTGAAGTGAGGCCAAAGTATGAGCATAGAACCTCATACCGCTGGAGATATGGAAGGTTCAGGAAGTATCCAGGCAGAAGATAAACAGGCACGGGTTAAGAAGATGACTTTAGAGATGATGAAAGAAGGCCGAATTTGAGAACCGCTGTGCAGAAAAAAAGTAATGGGGATTATGAAACCCCAGATGTGAGGGAGTAAAGGCCTGGCAGAAGTCAAAACCAAGGGGGTATGTTCCTTAGGAGGAATATTCATATCCCTTACCCCCAAAAGGAGGCTTTCACTGAGGATTTTTGGCTTGAAGGGTTAAAGGGACCATAAACACGATAGTTTGTGAGGGCCTTATGACCAATGAGATTTCTAGAAATTGAGATATTCCAGAAAATTAACATTGTCACATGCACCATGTTGAAACTTGCTGGTCTTTTTTTTTTTTTTTTTTTCAAGTGAAATATAAAAGATTGTTCTTGGTAAGTAGGGTAGAATAACTAAACCATTCCCATATCTAACTAGAATCTAGGTAATATTTTAAGCATCAGGCAATCTTTATTCTAAAAGAAAAAGGGCTTAGGAAACGGCTAAGTGTTTTTATTTGGATAATTGTTTGTTTATTTGATGTTGTTTAACTAGGTAGCATATTTTCAAAATCTGAGGTTCTTTTTAATCCAGTAAATTTATGCTATTTTTATTTATCTCCATTCAATCATTTTATAATTCCAGAAGCTACAGTTTCTCTTAACCATTTTTAAACTTATAATTTATCATTACTAATATGTCAACCTCACAGATTTCACAAGTCAATTTAATTCAAATATTCCCCTTGAAGCCCAGGAGAGCACCACACCCCATCCTACAAGAATGCCTTGCCGGGCTTCCCTGGTGGCACAGTGGTTGGGAGTCCACCTGCCGATGCAGGGGACACGGGTTCGTGACCCGGTCTGGGAAGATCCTACATGCCGCGGAGCGGCTGGGCCCGTGGGCCGTGGCTGCTGGGCCTGCGCGTCCGGAGCCTGTGCTCCGCGACAAGAGAGGCCACAGCGGTGAGAGGCCCGCGTACCGCAAAAAAAAAAAAAAAAAAAAAAAGAATGCCTTGCCTTTGTTCTATGGCACGTTACTACTGTCAAAGTACTTTCACACACATTAATTATTTCATGCTCACAAAGCCCCTGTGAGGAAAATAAAAGACACTCTAACCCCCATTTTACAGGTAAGGAAACTGAGGCTTACACAAACTAAGTAAATTGCCCCAAATCAAAGCCAGTAAGTCAAAAAATTCTTACTCTGAGTTTTCTAGTCTTTTGCTCTTTCCACCATCCCACTGTGTCTCCTATCTTTCTATGCACCCAGTTTCTGTACATTGGGCCAGAATAGAGCTGTCTCTATCAAAGAAGAATTATCAGCTGTGGCTTAAACACACCCTTCATACTACTCTCATTTCCCAGATATGCCAGCCAAACTGTACCCAGATCTTGTGCATGCATAAAAAGTGTGGAAGCAAAACACTACGCACCAGTGACACAGAGATACTTAAAAAAAAAGTCCAAAGTGTGTTTATGAATAAATATGTCCACATCTCTTCTCCCAGCATACTTAGACTTGCTCCCAATGAGAACTACAGCTCTGGGGAGAATTGAATTTCAGGGTCACTAGACGTTGTTCTGGGCCTAATGAAAAGAATGGGAAGACATTTCCCTTTCTGCACATCTCTTATTAAAGGAGAGAAATAGATGGAAGGAATTGTCCTGGGCCTCTGCCTCTCTATCCTGTGTTCCCTCCACCCATCAAAGTGTCAAAGGGCATAACTATTTTTAAGATTCTTGATACTTGTTACAGAATCATGCTGTCAATCATGCTTTGATAGGAAGCTGGCTCCTTGCATAAGGCACATAACCTATTCTGAAGGTATCTGAAACTTTTTCACAGTAAAACGTGAATATCTGAGGAAACTTAATAACAGTATTACCCATGCCCAGCCTAAGGTTTAAAATGTTAAAGGTAAAACTTGAGGTATAGGAGAGACATTAGGGGGTATAGGGGCATATCTTACCCATATCAGTCCTCTGTGCAGAAAGCACCAAAGAGAACCTCCTTTTATAAACGCAGCCTGGATTTGAAAGGGCTGCAAGAAAAGTGCTATCTTCAGAAACAAGCCAAGCTACAGATAAGGCAAGGAGACGAAGTAAAAAAATGGTAGAGAGCCTGAAAGAGAAGAGATTATTAATAACCAATTAGTGAAGAATTCTAGAGGAAGCAACTGGAAGATGAGAACGGGATAAGAAAGTGGGGAGAAGAGGGAGGAGAGAATGGATCAGAGGAGAGAAATCATGGGGAACTATTAAGAGTAGGGAGAAAAATACTTAATGACTTAATTTTGGTGGAGACCAAGGCCAATGGGCATTCCAATTTAAATAAAAATATCTTGATAATACCTTAGTGTTGGAGGCTTGACTGGAAGTGAAACAGCATCTCTAAGAGTTCCTCTGGATGATGGGTAGAGAATGAGAATATGGCAGTGGTTCTCAACCCAAAGTGCCACTTAGAATCTCCTGAAGACCTTTTATAAAATATAGATATCCAGGCCCCCTCTCAACCATTAAACTAGAATCACTGGGAGTAGACATGAACACTGGCAGTTTCTGGCAACAGGATTCTTTTTAAGATCCCCAGGTATAGCCAGGATCGAGGACCATTGACATGTGGCGGTGGTCCTTAAAGTTGGTATTGGACTACCAGTGTCACTGTAACCTGGGAACTTGTTAGGAATGCAAATTCTCAGGCATCACCCTAGACTCACTGAATCAGAAATCTGGGGGTGGGGCCCAGCAATCCAAGTCTTAACAAGCTCTCTGAGTGATTCTGAGGCACGCTAAAGTTTGAGAACCACTGAATATGGGATGTGGTGGAGGTGGTGTCCACCTGCTACACAGAGGCAGCTATAGCCATATCTACAAGTACCCTTCATGGTGAGCAGAAGTTATGTTCCCATCAGCATTCTATGAGAATTCTTACTGCCAAAATCTTTTTACATGTAATTTTTGGCAGTTTGATAGGCAAAAAAAAAAAAAAAGAAAAAAAGAAAAGAAAACTTTTCTCTCTTACTTAAGATTGAACACTTTTCATATGTTTATAGTTAACATAAATCTTGCATGCTACAGTTCAAACTGATTTCTTTGATTTTAGTCTAAAATAAAAATAGAGACTAGCCAGTTACTGTTGAGTGGAGGGGCAAACACACTGAATAGTTGCAAGGGGGTAACAAAAGCTCCATCTAGCCTGCCTATGAAGGATAAAGTTACCAACTTTCAGCCCAATAATATGAACATACACAATAACATTTGTTCATAGCCTCTATTTTTATGAAAAGAGAAAGGGAACCACTCTCAAAAAAAATTAAGGGAAAGAAAACGAAGAGGAAATTCCTCAGATTAAACAAGCTTAAATATTGGAAGTATCTGGAGTAAAACACAAGCAGAAGATGTGGTATATATTTCCTGAAACTGTTAGTCGTTAGGTGGAAGGAATGATGTTTCTGTATTTTCTTAAACAGAACTTGCCGCAGTCTGGGTGGTCCATAAGTTTTAAATAATAGCAATTTGCTATCCAATCTGGCCTCATTTAGCTTCCTTTTTCACTTTAACATCTTGAATTTCTCCCAGTGCTTAGTTTGCAATTCACTCCAAAAAAGACAAAAAAAAATCTAGCTAAGAACAAACATACTTAGAAAAAAAAAAAAAAAAAGGCAAAATAAAACAATAGCGGGACTTCCCTGTTGGTCCAGTGGGTAAGACTCCACACTCCCAATGCAGGGGGCCCAGTTTTGATCCCTGGTCAGGGAACTAGGTCCCACGTGCATGCCACAACAAGAGTCCTCATGCCGCAAATAAGAGTCCTCATGCCACAACTAATATGTCCACATGACACAATTAAAGATCCCGCATGCCACAACTAAGACCCAGCGCAGCCAAAATAAATAAATAAATATTAAATAACCAATAACAACAAAAACCCCAATAGCTTCTTCAAGTTTGGGTTCAACTAACAAGTAAATTATTTATACAGAAAAAAAATATCTTCTTACTTCAACATACAAATTATCAATTCAGATATTTGTTACTGCTTACTTAGACTCATAACTGTTTCCTTCCTCTTTTTATCGCACTCTGCTGCAAGATTAATTTTCTTACAGCGAAACTCAAAAGCTCTCAGTAACCTATCCCCCACTGCCACCCCATGCAGTACAGACAAGATGTTTAGCAGAGATAGGCCACAGGGAATCAGCTCTGAGGAGACTACAGAAGAGAGAGGAACGTGGTAATCTTCAAAACTGTGAGGAATTCTGGAGAGACTACAGACCATTGTCAGCTGTTGGTGGAGAGGCAAGCAGAGGCAGAGTAACAGTTGAGAGAGTGCTGTTAGTTTCTGCTCTGTCTCTCTCAGATTTCTTTTGGACCACTGCCCACCCAATTACCACTGGGAGTCAGAAGGCAGCAACAGGAGTCCACATAAAGGTGGGAACGCTGACCAGCTGCCCTGAGACCCACTCCTCCCAGCCTCCTTGCCAGCCCACACAAGGGATAGTAGGTCACATCTGAGAGAACTGTCTTCTCCCTTTAAAACTTTAGAGGAGAACACTTACCCAAGGAATGCCTAGTTGGGGGTGGGGGGAATGGCAACAGATGGGTGGTGGACTGCAGTTCTGGTGTCTAGGACTCTCTCCCTGGGGCTCATCTTCTAACCTCTTCTTAAAATCACAAGAAAGCCATAAACCAGGGCCTGAGCCTTGGTGTCTCATCCTGGTACTTGATAACTCTAGGCGGACATCAGCTCACAACCTAAATACCTGAGGTTAGAACCCCTAGAGAAAGAACACCACAAACTGCACAACATAGATCATATCAAGCAGAAATACTGGAATAAGCAGATTAAGAATTTAAAATAAGCACAACCAATGTTGTCAAACGGTACTGGTAATATGAAACAGGAAAAAGTCAAAAAGATAGGCAAATTGAAAGATTAACTATTAAAAAAAACACTCAAAGAAAGAATAGTAGATGGGATAAATAGCAAGCTGAATATAGCTAAAGAATAAACTGCAAAACTGAAAGAGCAGATTGAGGAAATTTCCTAGGAGGCAGAAAAAAATAGGATAAAGAAATAAATATAGAAATAAAAAGTTAAGCAGGGACTTCCCTGGTGGTGCAGTGGTTAAGGATCCACCTGCCAATGCAGGGGACATGGGTTCTATCCCTGGTCCGGGAAGACCCCACATGCCACAGAGCAACAAAACCCACGCGTCACAACTATTGAACCTGCGCTCTAGAGCCCGTGAGCCACAACTACGGAGCCCACGCGCTGCAACTACGGAAGACTGCACGCTCTAGGGCCCACATGTCACAACTGCTGAACCTGTGTGCTGCAACTACTGAAGCCCATGTGCCTAGAGCCTGTGCTCAGCAACAAGAGAAGCCACCACAATAAGAAGCCCGAGCATTGCAACAAAGAGTAGCCCCTGCTCAGCAACGAAGCCCCAAGGCAGCCAAAAGTAAATTAAAAAAAAAAAAAATTAAGCATCATGGAAAATAAAAAGCAGACATGCTGACATACTGAAAATAGGAATCCAAAGGAGATAATTAAAGAGAGGAGAAAAAATATTTAAGGAAATAATAAAAATAAATAACCCTGAATTAAAGAAAGATGAAAGAACTCAGATGGAAGGAACTGAGTGCCAAATAAGATTAAGAACTCAGATATAATACTGGGAAATTTAAGCACATAAAAGATAAAGAAAATTCTAAGAGCTTCCAGAGAAAAAGAACATCTCCTATAAAACTACAAGAATCAGATTTCTTAACAGCAACACTGGATCCAAATATTTGCAGATTTTCCAGATATCATTCTGTTACTGATTTCTAATTTAACTCCCCTGTGGTCTGAAACATACTTTGTATGATGTGAATCCTTTTAAATGCATTGAGAGTTGTCTTATAGCTCAAAATATGGTCTATCTTGAGCAGACAATTTACCAAAGAAGTTATATAGATGGCAAATAAGCACATGGAAAGATGCTCAACACAATTAGTCCTTAGGGAAGTGCAAAATAAAACAATAATGAAATACCACCACACACCAACCATACCAAGTGTTGCCAAGGATATAGAGGAACTGGAACTCTCATGTACTGCTGGTTGGTTCAACAACTTTGAAAAGTAGTTCAGCAGTTTCTTAAAAAGTTCAATATACAAACTGTAAAATTTCTTGTTCTAATTCTGAGAATAATACCATTGGTAATTTGATAGGGATGGCACTGAACTTGCAGATTGCTTGCTTTGGGTATTATAGTCATTTTCACAATATTGACTCTTCCAATCCAGGAGCATGGCATATCTCTCCATCTGTTTATGTTATCTTTGATTTCTTTCATCAGTGTTTTATAGTTTTCTGAGTACAGGTCTTTTGCCTCCTTAGGTAGGTTTATTCCTAGGTATTTTATTCTTTTTGCAGTGATGGTAAATGGGATTGTTTCCTTAATTTCTCTTTCTGATCTTTCATTGTTAGTGCATAGGAATGCAAGATTTCTGTGCATTAACTTTGTATCCTGCAACCTTACCAAATTCATTGATTAGCTAAACACAAAAGACCCTGAATAGCCAAAGCAATCTTAAGAAAGAAAAAATGGAGCTGGACGAATCAGGTTCCCTGACTTCAGACTATATTACAAAGCTACAATAATCAAGACAGTATAGTACTGGCACAAAAACAGAAATATAGATCAATGGAACAGGATAGAAAGCCCAGAGCTAAACCCACGCACATAAGGTCACCTTAACTTTGATAAAGGAGGCAAGAATATACAGTGGAGAAAAGAGAGTCTCTTCAATAAGTGGTGCTGGGAAAACTGGACAGCTACATGTAAAAGAATGAAATTAGAAGACTCCCTAACACCACACACAAAAACATACTCAAGATGGATTAAAGACCTAAATGTAAGGCCAGACACTATCAAACTCTTAGAGGGAAACATAGGCAGAACACTCTATGACATAAATCACAGCAAGATCCTTTTTGACCCACCTCCTAGAGTAAGGGAAACAGAAACAAATGGGACCTAATGAAACGTAAAAGCTTTTGCACAGCAAAGGAAACCATAAACAAGGTGAAAAGACAACCCTCAGAATGGGAGAAAATATTTGCAAATGAACCAACTGACAAAGGATTAATCTCCAAAATTTATAAGCAGCTCATGCAGCTTAATAACAAAAAAACAAACAACCCAATGCAAAAATGGGCAGAAGACCTAAATAGACATTTCTCCAAAGAAGATATACAGACTGCCAACAAACACATGAAAGAATGCTCAACATCACTAATCATTAGAGAAATGCAAATCAAAACTACAATGAGATATCATCTCACACCAGTCAGAATGGCCATCATCCAAATATCTAGAAACAATAAATGCTGGAGAGGGTGTGGAGAAAAGGGAGCCCTCCTGCACTGTTAGTGGGAATGTAAATTGATACAGCCACTGTGAAGAACAGTAGGGAGATTCTCCAAACTACAAATAGAACTACCATATGACACAGCAATCCCACTACTGGGCATATACCCTGAGAAAACCATAATTCAAAAAGAGCCATGTATGAAAATGTTCATTACAGCTCTATTTACAATAGCCCGGAGATGGAAACAACCTAAGTGTCCATCATCGGATGAATGGATAAAGAAGATGTGGCACATATATACAATGGAATATTACTCAGCCATAAAAAGAAACGAAATTGAGCTATTTGTAATGAGGTGGATAGACCTAGAGTCTGTCATACAGAGTGAAGTAAGTCAGAAAGAGAGAGACAAATACCGTATGCTAACACATATATATGGAATTTAAGAAAAAAAATGTCATGAAGAACCTAGGAGTAAGACAGGAATAAAGACACAGACCTACTAGAGAATGGACTTGAGGAGGGGGAAGGGTAAGCTGTGACAAAACGAGAGAGAGGCATGGACATATATACACTACCAAATGATAGCTAGTGGGAAGCAGCCGCATAGCACAGGTAATTCAGCTCAGGGCTTTGTGATCGCCTGGAGGGGTGGGATAGGGAGGGTGGGAGGGAGGGAGATGCAAGAGGGAAGAGATATGGGAACATATGTGTATATATAACTGATTCATTTTGTTGTAAAGCAGAAACTAACACACCATTGTAAAGCAATTATACTCCAATAAGATGTTAAAAAAAAATCTACAAACAATAAATGCTGGAGAGGGTGTGGAGAAAAGGGAAACCTCCTGCACTGTTTGTGGGAATGTAAATTGATACAGCCACTATGGAGAAGAGTATGGAGGTTCCTTAAAAAAAACTGAAAATAGAACTACCATATGATGCAGCAATCCCACTACTGGGCGTATACGCTGAACAAACCATAATTCAAAATGAGACACGTACCACAATGTTCATTGCAGCACTCTTTACAATAGCCAGGACATGGAAGCAACCTAAATGTCCATCCACCGATGAATGGATAAAGAAGATGTGGCACACATATACAATAAAATATTACTCAGCCATAAAAAGGAACAAAATTGAGTTATTTGTAGTGAGGCTGATGAACCTAGAGTCTGTCATACAGAGTGAAGTAAATCAGAAAGAGAAAAGCAAATACCGTATGCTAACACATATATATGGAATTTTAAAAAGTGGCACTGATGAACTTAGTGGCAGGGCAGGAATAAATATGCAGACGTAGAGAACGGACTTGAGGGCACGGGGGAGATGGGGAAGCTGGGATGAAATGAGAGTAGCATTGACGTATATACACTACCAAATGTAAAGTGGATGGCTAGTGGGAAGCAGCCATATAGCACAAGGAGATCAACTCGATGCTTTGTAATGACCTAGAGGGATGGGATAGGGAGAGTACGAGGGAGGCTGTAGAGGGAGGGGATATGGGGATATATGTATATGTATAGCTGATTCACTTTGTTGTACAGCAGAAACTCACACAACATTGTAAAGCATTTATACTCCAATAAAGATGTGGAAAAAAAGAAAATTTCAACATACACCTCCCATCTGACCCAGCCATTCCACTCCAATGAATTATCCAAGGAAAAAGAAAGTATATATATGTCCATACAAAGACTTATACAAGTGTTCACAGCAAATTTACTGGTAATAGCCAAAACCGGAAACAATCCAAATGTCCATTAACAAGTGAATGGATAAACAATCTGCCATACATTTATATAATGGAATAGTACTGAGCAATACAAAGGAATGAACTATTGATACATGCAGTAACATAAATGAACCTGAAAATACTTATGCTAAACAAGAAAAACAGAAACAAGTTCATAGTGTTTGATCGATTTATATTAAATTCTAGAAAATGCAACCTAATCTACAGCGACAAAAAGCAAGTAAGTGGTTGCCTGGGGATGGGGAAGAAGGGTAGGGAGGGGTGGGAGCAGGGTTATAAAACAGCAGGAGAAAACTTTTGGGGGGCATGAATACGTTCATTATAGTGATATTATGATTACAGTAATGATTTTTAAGAGTGTATACATGTGCCAAGACTTATCAAAATGTACACTTTAAATATGTGCAGTTTCCTGTATGTCAATTATACCTCGATCAAGCTGTTAAAATGAAAAAAAATTAAAGTTACCAGAAAAATAAAATTGGTCTGAAAAAAATAGATGAGGGACTTTCCTGGTGGTCCAGTGGGTAAGACTCCGCATTCCCAATGCAGGGGGTCCGGGTTTGATCCCTGGTCAAGGAATTAGATCCCACATGCATGCCTCAACTAAGAGTCCACATGCCGCAACTAAAAAGCCCACATGCTGCAACTAAGAGTCCACATGCCACAACTAAAGATCTCGCATATTGCAACAAAGGATGCTGCATGCCACAACTAAGACCCAGCACAGCCTAAATAAATAAATAAATATTCAAAATCAACAAACTTAAAAAAAAAAGATAGATGAAATACAAACCCCAATTTTTTATTTTTAAAAAATGAGCAAATAAAAGAAGGAAAAATAAAAATACATATTTATAATAATCTAGAATTAAAACTCTAGATAATATCAACGCAGTGGTGGAGAGGAGAAGCCAAAGGAAGATGAGATGACGTCTCTCAGTTGGAGTCCACTTGGGAGGCGGAAACACACAGCCATTGTTAACAGTGAGTATTGAACATAATTAAGGAACTGCTAGACAGGTTGCAAGGAACTGGAAAATCAAAAAGGGAACCATTACCACCCCTCAAGCCTTCCTTTCCCCAGCAGTGGAGTCCGTGCCAGTAGCAACAGTTGAGCCTGGTTTTCAGGGTTCCCGACATACCCCCAGCCAGCCTCAACATGATCCACTGAGAGCAACGCCACCTCCTCAGAACTGTTAGTCCCGCTCTGCAGGGCTCCTCCTCCAAATTTACAGATTCTAAAAATTTACATCTCCTCTAATATTCTACAGAAATATTAGGGAAATACAAACACCACTTATTGAAGAAATAATTAAGGAATTTTCACTAATTTTTTAAGCAAGATAATAGCATTGAAGTTGTGTTTCCCCCCAAAAAAGTTCTCATCCCTTAAGGATTCAGGCTGAAATAGTTACAGATGAAATAATATAATGTCTATGATTTTTTCAAAGTAATCTGACCAGAGGGATTGCTAAAGTAGGTGGGGCTATAGATAAAATAAGATTTGACAGGAATTGATCATTATTACAAGTGGATGATGCGTAGTTCATTTACTTTTGAAATTTTCCACAATGAAGGGTATTTTAAAAAGCATGCACACAACCATACTTATATAATAAAAACACATACAAAAAAATTATGACTATCAAGTGCATTAGCAAGGTTGCAGTTGCTGGGAGTGGGAAATAAAAGGAAATAAAAATGAATGAATGAATGAAACAGAAGAGTCTAGCACAGACTAATGGCCAAACTTTGTTATAAACTGAGGGGTACCATTGGCTTAACTTTTAGCACAATATAGGACAAAACAAAACAAAGTCCCAAGTCTTTAGATTGGCATTTTATGTCTTCTAGATTTGGATCTACCTTTTAAAACATTTTTTATCATTCACCTTGAAAATCTAACATTCCATCAAAATAGAATATTCACTGTGGATTATGTCCTCTGATTCCATGATGTAGTTCCTAATGGTCCTACTGCCCAAAACTCTGTGTCCATGTCCCAATCTCTACATAACAACTTTTCACTTGTCCTTCAAAGTCTAGCCCATGTATCACCTCCCACTGATGCCTCCATAGTGCCCTTCTCTTCCAGTGGAGAGAAATCTATGTACAAAACAAAACAGAGGGCTTCCCTGGTGGTGCAGTGGTTGAGAGTCCACCTGTTGATGCAGGGGACACGGGTTCGTGCCCCGGTCCGGGAAGATCCTACATGCCGCGGAGCGGCTGGGCCCGTGAGCCATGGCCGCTAAGCCTGCGCGTCCGGAGCCTGTGCTCCGCAACGGGAGAGGCCACGACAGTGAGAGGCCTGCGTACCGCAAAAAAAAAAAAAAAAAAAAAAAAAACTAGCACTTCATCAGAATTTTGCTTAAATAATTATCCTTTTCTAATTTGCACTAAAGTTTTTTTGGTATTTACCGTCGTTCTCAAGATCCAGTTCTTTGCAATGTAGTATCCTAGGAAACGTACCAGCTATATTCATCTCTGTATTCCATTAGCACTGTCTCAAATATTGCAAGTGTCTCCTAAATGATCAATGAAGGAAGAAGAAAGAAAGGGTGGGAGGGAGGGAATAAAAAGATTGGAATGAATGAATGAACTGCATTTCAATTCACTGGTTCTTTCAACGGAGAAAACTGATCAAAAAAAAAAAAAAAGCCAAACTCACTTAAAATCATAAGAACGATTTCATAACAAAAGATGTCATCAATTTTGTAACTATTTCTTCTCAGCTGTCTGGAGCTTTTTTTTTTTTTTTTTTAAGCATATAAGTGCATATATCAAACGGGATTAAAAAAAGAAAAATGCAAGGTAAAAGCTGAAACACATGTTCAGAAGCCTTTTTGTTAGAACACTGTCCCTGCTTTATGCCTGAAACAATGGCAGCAACATGAAAGGGGTGGGGTGGGGTGGGGGTTAAACCAGTTGCACTTGGAGGAGAGATGTGCTTCCCACTTCTTACTCCACCTCCCTCAGCTGATAGGCTCAGCAAGAGGCAAAAAGAAAAAAGCCAGGAGGACAAAGAAAACTCAGTCTTCTTATGGGCAGTGGCATAGAGAGTTCTGGGTTCTCCGCCTGTCCGTGGTTTTCCTAGTTCTGGGACCTTGGACAAATCATTCAACCTCAAATCTTCTCTGCTGAGTCTCTTAATTTTAAAATGGGGCAACAGCTATTGTAGTCTCCATTGTTCTTGCTGACTGCCTTTTCTGAATTTTCTTTTAAATGACTTGATGCCTTTTGGGGGAAAAGGAGGCCGCTGCAGTTTCCTTGTTCAGAGGGGAATGGGTTGGAAGCGCCAGGACACTCTTAAGGAGACTAGTCTCTGAAAGGAAGGTGGGCAAAAAGGAGGGATGGGGGATCCAGGCGGCAATGAGGTAAGGAGGTGCCACAGAAGCGTCCCTCGGAGGCTTGGAGACCATCTGGCTTCCAGCAGAGCCGCCTCCAAACCAAGTGCAGTTCAGCCCTGGAGACATCTCTCCCGGCACTCTGAAGCCGCTGAGATTCTGACGACTGTACACAGGTGGAGGCAGCATCCGGGGACTTCCCTGTCTATACAGACCTGGGATGTCTGAAGAGACCGTCCTTGAGGCACCGGAAGTGCAGTGGGTGTGGCCCAGACGGAGCGGGAGAGAGAGCATGTGGGTCCATCGCGGTGACAGGAGAGGAGGGGCTTATAAGCCTGGTGCAAGGCACCCCTTCCAGGACTCGCAGAAATACCTAGTGGGAAATGTGGGAAAGTGAGGGATGGGGGCAGGGGCTCAGGTCAATCAATCGCATTCTGGGGAGAAGAACCAGGGTAAATTGGATATTAAAAATTAATGATATTCACACACTACTATTATATAAAATAGATAAGGAATAAGGACTTACTGTATAGCACAGGGAACTCTACTCAATACTCTGTAATGACCTATATGGGAAAAGAATCTTTAAAAAGAGTGGATATATGTATATGTATAACTGATTCACTTTGCTGTACACCTGAAACTAACACAACATTATAAATCAACTGTACTCCAATAAAATTTTGTAAAACTTAATGACATTTCATTTTATACCCCAGGTGGAGGAAAGCAAGACTTGCTGCTGAAATCACTATGTACATCATGCCATATTTTGCCAATTCCAAGATCCATTACATTTGACCCTTGAATAAGGAAGGGGTTAGGGGTGCTGACCCTCTTCACAGTTTCACAGCTGAAAATCCGTGTATAGTGGACCCTCCATACCCCAGGATTCAACCAACAAAGGATTCTTGTAATACTGCAGTATTTACTACTGAAACAAATCCATATAAGTGGATCCAGCAGTTAAACCCCTTGTTGTTCGAGGGTCAACTGTAGTTGTCAGCTGCACCATCAATTTAAGTAAGAAGGGTTGGGGGAAAAAATTTATTTTACCCCAGCCATAATGCTAATCATAAACAATGATCATAAAACAAATCGTGACTTCAGACTGTAACAAAGAAGAATCAGAACTGAGGAAATATATTTTTACCATTTAACAAGCTTTACTGTTATTCAGCAGTATTAACAGTTGAAAAATTAACAGTGCTTTTAATGGTTTGATAATTGTAAAATTTCTCACACACATTACTTTTACACTTTGAAATATACATACACCGTTTTACATGAAGGTTTTGCACAGAGGTAGGATGAAATATAAAAGATTTTGATCAATATTTCTCCCCACTAATTAAGATAACTTTATCTTTAATGTAAAATATTTAAGGAGTAACTTTCAATAGGCAATAAGGTAATAATTCATACTCAAAAGGAAGGGCGAGTGGCTTCCCTGGTGGTGTAGTGGTTCAAAATCCTCCTGCCGATGCAGGGGACATGGGTTTGAGCCCTGCTCCAGGAAGAGCCCACATGCTGCAGAGCAACAAAGCCTGTGCATCACAACTACTGAGCCTGTGCTCTAGAGCCCACGAGCCACAACTACTGAGCCCACGAGCCACAACTACTGAGCCCACGTGCCACAACTACTGAAGCCCGTGTGCCTAGAGCCCGTGCTCTGCAACAAGAGAAGCCACCACAATGAGAAGGCCACGCACCACAAAGAAGAGTAGCCCCCACTCGCCACAACTAGAGAAAACCCACGTGCAGCAAAGAAGAACCAGTGCAGCCAAAAATAAATAAATAAGTAAGAGAAAGACAAATATCCTAAAAATAAAAAGGTAGGGTGAAAGTACATATTTTATTGTATTTTTTTTTGGAAAAGCTTTCTAAATGTTTTATTTGGCCATTAACTGTTGCTAAAATTTTATCAGTTTATTCTCTATGAAAATGTAGATGTATCCTAAACCAAATATTTAAGTAACATTTTACTGGAAACAAAACGCTATGTGGTTATATAAATAAGACTTAAAAATGAGATGTAGCCCACATACTGTAGAATATTAATATTAAAACAGGTATATTAAATGGTGAGAAGATAATTTCTATTATATGTATAGAAGGAGTTAAACTTTGGTTAATTGGGGGATATGAGGAAAAGAGAAATCTCTTCACAAAACAATTGATATTTTATCTGTAAAAATCAATGATTATTATGTCTTATTCCAGGTAATACAAAGATAATAATAGTTCCTTAAAATTTATAATTATAGCAGATATAGAAATATTCACTTACAGCTGAAATTTACTTTCAAAAACTATAGTATGCATATGTAATAAAAATAAATGCATTTCCTACTATTACGCATAACTTCCATCAAAGGTTAATAGTTATATTATTCTAGAATCATCAATATACAAGTATTTCAGTATCAAACAGTCTATAAACATGTTTTCAATATCACTTTCTCAGAAGGGCCTTTTCTGAAACTATCTCCCATATGGGGATATATGTATATGTCTAGCTGATTCACTTTGTTATAAAGCAGAAACTAACACACCATTGTAAAGCAATTATACTCCAATAAAGATGTTAAAAAAAAAATCTAAAAAATTTTTTTAAAAATTAAAAATAAAAAAAAATAAACTGTATCCTCCTCTCCTTATTCCTTTCCATAGCACTCTTCTACTGTCCTAAGACATCATAACTTAAAGTTATGCATTAATTCACACATCTCTTTATTTAACACCACTTTCTTTCTACCCAACCTGGCTGTAAACAGAGAGAGAACTAGTCTGCCTTTTGTTCACATTTTTGTCCCAGCACCTATCACAGTGTTGGGCACCTAGTAGGCAATTAACTACTACCTATTAGATCTCTTCATATTTCCCTAGTACCCTTACTTTACTCCTTTTCCTGCCTCTTTTCCCTTTTTTAAAAAATTATTTTTTATTGAAGTATAGTTGATTTACAATGTTGTGTTAGTTTCAGCTGTAGAGCAAAGTGATTCAGTTACATATATATATATTCTTTTTCAGATTCTTTTCCCATATAATTTATATACAGTAGTATGTATGTTACTCCCAAATTCCTAATTTATCCCTCTTTCCCGTTTTTGAACCCTGACACTTCCCAGTTCCTCCATTAACCCCTGAAGAGTATTCACCAACCTCTGGAACTAGGAGAACATCACTGAGAAGCAAGCCATGGATGCCCTCAAGGATGGTGCCACCACCCCAAGTGGGGAGAAGGAACACAGACACCCTCCGGAAATGCTACAGGAAAGGGGGACGGGTAGGGGAAAAAGGTCTCTGATTCCACAGGGCCAACAGCAGACTTTGCAGGAGAGCCCTGGGCCCCTTGCCTTTGAGCCCCTACACACTGGGGAAGAGCAGGTGTCACAGGTATGCTTGGAGAGCTGAAGTGGAGAAGCAAGGTGGTGAACACCTGGACTTGGAATCGAACTCTGACGTTTACTAGATATGTAACTTGTAAATATGCTTAAATCCTTGAAGGTTGTTTTTTTCAGCTGCCACGTGGAGCTGTGGCCAGCTGCCATTGCTGGCCCCATAGAGTGGTTGTGAGAATTAAATGAGAGTATGCTTAAGAGTTTGAACACAGTGACGGACACATACTATGGCCTCAGTGAATGGAACACAGCCTCCATAATTATTGGATCCTGGCCTTGAATTGGATGAATCAGTTTCCTTCACCTTTTCCTGTCTTGTAGAATGAATCACCTACACAGTATCTTTTGGTTTCTTTGTTTTGTTTTGTTCGGGGGGGGTTGGGGTTTTTTGTTTGTTTTTTACAATAGGCACTAATCAAAGAGATACTGTTCTGTTCCTCCTGCACCCACATGCACCCACTTGAGTATTGAGACACTGCAAGTTTCCTCACAAGATAAAGGATGTTCATCTTACTCTCTGTGCCTGAGCCTGGCTTGGAGGCCCCTCGAAATACCTCAAATATAGTTTTAGAAATAAGATGGTAAATGGGCCTGTACCTTTTATTAATACAGGCACACTTCGTTTTATTGCACTTTGAAGACATTGCATTTTTTACAGATTGAAGGTTTGTGGCAACCCCGCATCAAGCAAGCTTATTCATGCCGTTTGTTCAATAGCATTTGCTCACTTTGTGCCTCTGTGTCACAGTCTGGTCATTCTCTCAACAGTTTACACTTTTTCATTATCATTATATTTATTACAGTGATCTGTGATCAGTGATCTTTTTTTTTTAACATCTTTATTGGGGTATAATTGCTTTACAATGGTGTTTTAGTTTCTGCTTTATAACAAAGTGAATCAGTTATACATATACATATGTTCCCATATCTCTTCCCTCTTGCGTGTGATCAGTGATCTTTGATGTTATTACTAGGACTCGCTTAAGGCTCAGATGATGGTTAACAATTTTTTGGCAATAAAGTATTTTTTTAATTAAAAATTTACATTTTTTAAGACATAGTACTAGACTACAGTATAATGTAAACATAACTTTTATATGTACTGGGAAACCAGAAAGTTCATGTGACTCACTTTATTGACATTTGCTTTATTGTGGTGGTCTGAACCGCAGACTCTGAGGTCTGCCTGTAGTATCTGCAGAGAACTTTCTTCTGTAGAGAAGTTTTTCGAAGCACTTTCATATATGTTATGCTGTTTAAACCTCACAATAACTCTGTGGCTGGAATTATCATTTTCAATTTCTTTTCTTACGTTTTTTCTTAATCTTGTTTTTTTTTTTTCCCCCAGAACCCAGGCTAAAATGTTAATGTATTTGCCCAGAGTCCTGTCACTAGCACACTAATATCTGAAGGAATGAGTTGGTCCGTAAGGAACCAAAGACACTGCTCCAGGCTGTCCCTGGTTTTTTTTTTCTTCTCTTTCTCCCTTTCTTCTTTCTTTCATTTTCCCCTCAATTCTTTCCTCCTCTCCCTTTTTCTGGTAACCCCTCATAATCTACACCAGTTTTCATGCCCTTCCTCTGGGAGTCTGGAATGCAATACTAATGCGATTACTAAACTGCAAGCCTCAGAGGAAACAAAACACAATAGTCTTTTTTTTTTTAATTATTTCAACAGTCTTCTTTCTCAGTTAAAAGAAACCCAGCTTTCATTAATCATGCAACATGTTACCTGAATTGAGCTGTTAACAGACTTTTAAAAGTCGAAATAAATATTTGCAGGCTTACATTGGCACTTCTTTTTGCCTTTTAAATAAACTACCCTATAACCATCCGAATATAAAACAGCGCTAAAACTATATAAACTGGCCATAACTTGAAAATGAAAATTCAGAAACCTCAGAACATATTACCCTAGTTAAAATGGGATGACCTGAATCTCCTTTTTACAACTAGAAAATACAAAAATGGATAAAAGAGAAAACTCTTGCTAGGGTTCCATCTTGAAGCAGAATTTATGTTTGTCTTTTATGAGGAGAGGAAAAAAAAAACAGGATTTATAAACAACCTTGGGTGTAATATAATATGGATTAAAATATTTATTTCTTACAAATTTGACCTCATCAAATGTACCAAATTTCAGTTTCCCCATCTCTAAAATGAAGTCAAATATCTGAAAAATGGGACAATTTGTACTTTTTCCCTCTGGTTTTACATTCTAGATGCCCTTCCCCACCCCGTGTTAGGAACTTTCTATCAATGTGGTCTCCATGCAGAAGAGCAGAGTCTAATGTTAGCAAAGGCAATATCACTAATTACCATTTTCAATCCAAGTAAATTTTGGAAAAAAAAAAAACCCTGACCCAAGTAACATGTCAAGTCAATTTAATGAACATCAAATCAAATATTCTTTGACATTTTGACACTATTTTGGCTTACTGAATAAATCCCATCATAAATCTTTCTTAAATACTTGAGGTTTTAGACGTTGTTTAAATGTTGTTTCTAAGATCTAGAGATGCATAACAAACTATCAAAGGTAACTAAAGCATGTCTTTCAATAACAATTACAATGATTATCTCATTTTGAAGGATTTTAGGAAGGAAGCTATATGCCCTACCTGAAGGAAAAGAAGGAAAAAATTCTCTACTTCAACTAATAGATTTTATCCCCTGCAGGAGCAAAGGAAAATACTCTAGAGCTGGTAGCTTTTTGGGGCTGCAAAATCACAGCTCCAGTAGTTAAATCGTTAGCAAAACTAACCAGAAGAAGGTATGACATACGCAAATCATCAAATAGTAATAACTTCTATTACTTTCTTCAAAATGGCACCTAAAATCACTGTGCTTATTCACTTGTTTATTTTTTGTCTTCTCCCTCTAGAAGGAAAGCTCATGAGAACAGAAACGTTGTCCTTCCCATTCACCCCAAGTCCCCAGTACCAAGAACAGGACCCACATAGAGTGGGTACCTAGCAAATATTTGTTAAATAAACAAGCACACATTTAATCCGACTGGCAGAGAATTGCCTTCATTATATAATCGTGGAACTTTATGTATTGTCTAAATTTCCAAAAGTTCTTTGTAGCCCAGATCAACATTGGTACTCATTTCATAGCTAGTTTATGGACTTATTTAATCCATGTTCTTAAATATTAAAAGACATCTGTAAAAGATTTCTTAGTTATTTGTTTTGCAAAGTGAAAACAAGAAGATAGTGCCTAAATCTACTTCAGTAATAATCTTAACTTCAAGGACAAATTCTCACATTCAAGGTTTTAGCTATCACCCTTGCAATTTAATTATGACTCAGAAAACTCACTGAATTTCCCCAAAATGGTTCGTGAGCTCTCACAAAAGTTACATACGGTTTTCCCGGGCAGGAGAAAGGGCTGTGCTATGTGCTTGAGAGACATCTCTGGGCAGAGAATTTTATCTTCAATACCATGAGTTTTAGTGAATGATACTGAAAAGGAGTGGCCTGTTTTACATCTATGGGTTTACTTTAAGGAGTGTAGTTATTAAAGATTTTCCTTTAGAAAGAAATCATTTCTTGAGGGTCTTCTCAAGGTCATCCAGCCTTTCTATCTTCTTCCATCAGCACATGACTTAGGTAATTATTCTAATGCCCCAAAGTTCTGGACAAAGAAATTAAAAGGCATAGAGAAAGAAACAGAAATTTATAAAAAGAAAAATATCAAGTTTAAGAATTTCTTTTGTACAGTCTTGAGCCAGCAAGGATGATTGTCTGATTCCGAAAGTCTCTACAAAATGAAATGACACCATCGTAATTAGGGCAAGGAGGGTCCTGATTTTTCTGTCAGAAGACCCGGGTTTAAGTGTAGGTTCTATCATTCAACTTTTCTCCAGCTCAGCTTCCCCATCTCTAAAATGAAGTCATATTAAAACTCTACAAGATTATATAAAGCAGTTGTGAAAAGGGGGCGTATATATTAAGGCAGCGTATTATATGTTATATTAAGGCAGCCTATGTGTAAAGGCAGCCTGCAGGCAGGAGTCAGGTGAGGGTACTAGGAGGAAAGACTTTGGGAAAAGATGGGGTGAACCTGGGTGGTCAAGCCATCACCCGGATGAAGAGAGACACTGACCTTACTACCAGGCCAGCGGCTCCTTTACCCAGAGAAGAAAGCCATTTCCTGGGCCAGCCTTCTTTTTGTATTAGCTCTTAAAAGACAACTGATTGGGGACATTTTGTTTGTTTGTTTTGTTTTTGTGTTTTTTGTTCTGTTTTCTTTCTTTTTTTTTTTTTTTTTTCTGTTGATCGGGAATATTTTGAAAAAGAGGGGAGGAAAAACTATGTGCTAAACTTCAACTCTTGAAGAACTGGGTTGGTGATGAAATACTCATGAATCAATGCCCATGGCCAGGTGCTGGCAGGGTTGGAGAAATAATGTGTGTTCTAATCCCAACCTGGCCTTATGCTAGTGGTGCCACTTTGGGGCAAGGTAGGTAACCTCTCAGCCTCAGTTTCCTCCCTGTAAAATTGCCCTACTCCACACGTGTGTTATAAGAATCAAATGAGATAAACTATGTGAAAGCTACACTCTCATACACAAATATGAGTTATTAGTGTGCTTGTTCTTAGAACTCGTGAGGTACAGAGAGAAAATAATGAAAGGGCAACTTAAATTTGTAAAATAAACCAAGACCATCTACTATAAGTTTTGTGAATCAGAAATTCACACTGTTAAGAAGATTAAGTAAAATGGTTGATGGAAAGCACCAGATGCAGTGTAGGTATATGAGAAATGTTCGTTCCCTCCCCTCTTAATTCTCCCTTTCTTCTGTCAAAGCACTTGGTAGGCCATAAAAGCCTAATCAAAATTTAGGTATTACTGTTTATATGGTTTGGTTTGGTTTTTAGCAGTGTGAAGAAGGTGGAATGAACTTGGACTTCGAAGGCAAACAGGTCTGGTATCAAATCCTGGTTTTGCTGTTCACTTGCTGTTTCTAAGTGTAGCCTTTGAGGATGGAATAATCTGTGAGCCTCAGCTTCCTCTTCTGTAAAATGGGCTCATACCTCACAGAAGTCTTTCCCAAACTTTTCCATAATATTGCACACCTTGAAAAGGAGAATATTTTTACTGCAAAGAATGTTGCTGCCCACAGTGAGATGTGACCATACCAGGTGGCAGTGATCACCCAGATCAGGTGCTGCTTTATTTGGTTTGTGGAGAGGAATAAATGTGAGCCTTCCTGGTCATAACAGATGTAGCATGATTTCTTAGATCCCTTTCCTTCCCTAGATCAAGGACAAATGGAGCAACCTACTTGGCTGACGCGCATCTCCCTGGCTGAACACTCCTCGGAAGGGCAACGGCGGGCTGTACCAGGGCAGGGCTACCCATCCCAAAGTGATGCTTTGTGGCGACTCTCTTTGTGAACTCACTGGCTCACGTGCCATGTGAGCTGTGGCCTGTCCTCCTTGAAGCCCCTACAACGCCCCTACCTGAGGCCATGGGGCAGCTGCTGTGTAGCAAGCTGTTCTCTACTTTGTCCAGGCTACTTCTTGGGGAGGAATAAGGTAGAAAACCCATAGAGATTTGCCTGAATGACACTTCCAGAAAAGACACTGGCAGAAGTCACAAAACCTTAAAAATGAGAGTCCCAGAGAGGCAGTTTTCAGTGGCCAGGGGGGAGTTTTAACCCCAGCTTTTACAGGTACTGAGCTTTTGAGTAACAAGGGACTGTCATTCCAGAAAAATCTAAAACTTCTTACCATTCCAGCCATGGCTGGAAGATGCTTCGCGAGCTCACTGCTATTTGAGTGTAGTACTGTTTGTTACTCCTGAAATTCCTACCCTGCCTTGACTGATGCAAAAGAAGTACCGTTTCATGAGCCCCACTATGTGTCAGATGCTCTGCAGGTTATTTTCAATCTTTACAACTACTCAGCAAATTAGCACCCAAGCCTTCTTGCAGTATGCTGTCAGGCTGCACCCCGCAGTTTGCCCAGCTTCAAGACCGAAGAAAGAGCCCGGAGTCAGCAACAGAGACATCAATGGCTTAATGGATTGGGGAGCTTACACACCAGAAGCAAGGTCCTAGAGCGACACCCCACTATGTGGCAGTCTTTGCTGCGGTTGGGGGGTGGGGGGTAGGAGGGATGTGTGTGCTGGGGGCAGGTTACCAGTTACAGGGGGAACTGAAGTCCGCTTGGCCATGGATTACCAGGGAAACTAGCAGAGGGGCACCTCTCACCACCCCTTTGATAAGTATCATGGTAGAGATGTTCTTATCTAAAGTTAAAACAATCACTAGCTGGAGGAGGGCCAAGTATGTATCAATAGGAAGGTCAGTCATAGGAGTAGGTGTAGGTGAAGCAGGTATTGGTCGAGCAGGGGATGTACAGGCAACAAGAGAATAGCTGTCTTGGATGCCCTGATCATACATATGACATATTCCCTGTCCAGTAGGAAAAGAGTTTTTAAGAAAGCTAATGAGTTTTCATTCTTTAAACTGAATTTTTAAGAAATCTAGACAGGGGACTAAGAACTCTGCAGTTTAATCTTAATATTGGTACAGATATATAACTAGCCTCACATGGACAGGAAATAAGATGCTATGGAGAGGAGACCGGGATCGGATGACTAAGAGAACACGAGGAAAAGAAAAACAGGACAAAGTAGGGGCCCTAACCTCACCCTCCTATCATAAGCTCCAGAAGCGTACCACAGACTGAGTGTACTAGACAGCTGTATATATCTGTGTTCATGGTAACTGCAAATAAAGTGATACTAACCATTGTATATATCCAGTTCGTCTCAACTAATCATTCTGATGACCTTAGAAACCCTTGCAAGGATTTAAGGAAAGGCACCCACGTAACACTCAGAATTAATCCTGATCCATGTAGACCAAGATTTCTCACCCTTGGCGCTGCTGACATTCTGAGATGGATGATTCTTCATGTGGATTGTAGGATAATTTGCATGTAGGATAAGTTGCATTTTAGATGAGTTGATTTTTTTCCCCCAAAGGTACCTATTACATTTCAGCCTAAGTACTAAAATAAATGGCAGGGGTATCGTGTGTGGAAAAATACCTTCAGGAAGTAAAATTACGTTATTCCTTTTTTTTTTTTTTTTTCCTTTTAGGAACTGATCTTATCAAAGCAAAATTGCTCAATGTTAAGTACAATTGCCTTTTCAAGTATATGTAACTACAGTTAGCACCTTTTCACATCTCATCATCCACAAATGATGGGCTGCTGTGTGCCAAAGGTGAATTATTTGATGCTATCTAATCTACAATGAAGTTTACATATGTCTGTGTGAACCAGTGTAAGCGAAATGGGAGGGAAGGGGTGTAGACTAACATTAGGGATCTTTAAAAGGGTAAATACATGCTTGAAAAACCTTATTCTCCTTTTGACAGTGGGCCTACTTTGACCATAATAATTATCCATGCCAGCTATTGTGAAACAGTTTATACTACATGTGACAAGCACAGTTTTTGGTTTTGTTTTTGGCTTTGTTTTTAAATGCAAGGTCCCATAATTTATAACAATAGCTAGAACATTTGGAATAAAAACCACTGGATAGCGTCAAGCGTCTCCAATTTCTGCATGAAGGACACTGATTTCCAGTAAGGGATTAGCCTACTGCTCATTCCTTCCTGTCTTCCTGGATCGCCCCTCATCCCTACGTTCCTCTTTTTTTCTTTAGCACTCACTTAGAGCTAACCACTTGAGATCATACTCAGTAAGATTTGCTCTACACTAATAAGGGGGGGTGAATACCCAAAACAAGATTAGCCATGCAGTGATACTGAACATGGGTAAAAGGTATGTTACACTATGTTCTCCCTACTTCTGTGCTTGTTTGGAAATGTCCATCAAAAAAAGCTGTGTTTTGGGCTTCCCTGGTGGTGCAGTGGTTGAGAGTCTGCCTGCCGATGCAGGGGACACGGGTTCGTGCCCCGGTCCGGGAGGATCCCACACGCCGCGGAGCAGCTGGGCCCGTGAGCCATGGCCGCTGCGCCTGCGCGTCCAGAGCCTGTGCTCCGCAACGGGAGAGGCCACAACAGTGAGAGGCCCGCGTATCGCAAAAAAAAAAAAAAAAAAAAAAAAGTCAAAAAGAAAAAAAAAAAAGCTGTGTTTCTTTAACTATACTCCAGTGAAAAGAGTGAGTCTGTGGAACTCAGCTACCACATTGCCCATCCCAACACATCTTCCCTAGCATCTCACAGGAAGACGATACTATTATTTAAAAAAAGAAAAGAAGCTCACCTCTTTACGTGTGCTCTGGATCCCATCAAGTCATGTCTCCTGAGAGATCTTGCCTCTAAGGCATCCTTTCTCACTCCCACATCTTTAACCTCATCCCCAGCTGACTCCTACCCGTCTTCTTTACACACTCACGCTTCCCCAGCTTAATAAAGGCTTCCCTTGACAAGCAGATCTTTAGTAACTCTACATGAAAATGAACATGTTTATACTTTTTAAATCCATATAAACTAAAAATTGGCTTTTAGAAACTAAGTTAAAAGAGGTGTTTCTTGGGACTTCCATGGCAGTCTGGTGGTTAGGACTCTGCGCTTCCACTGCAGCGGGTGTGGGCTGGATCCCTGGTCAGGGAACTAAGACCCCGCATACAGCACAGTGCGGCCAAAAAAAAAGGTTTTGTTTTCTTTTTACTAAAAATAGCAATTGCGCGTCTCAGCATCATGCGTTAGAAATACTACACAATACAAAAAGGTTTGCACTTTTTTAACTAATCTAGTAGTATTAACATCAGAGAACGTTTAGGTTGGAAGGGAAACCACATTTCTTCCAGATTCTCATTGGAACAGGTGAAGAGGTAGGGGTCCCCTATGATACATACAACGTTGCTTAGCTCCACCCAGCTGCTTACCCTCTGAGCTAACATGAAGACCCCAATCTCTCGGCTACTGCTCTTCTATCATAAGGTCCTGGAGGCCTTCTTTAGTATAATCAATTCAGATTCAAAGTACAGTGAAATTGTAGGGAGAAACACCTTTCCACAGCTTTTGGATTTTGTATTACATACACTCAAGTTAACTGTCTTTCTACCAATTAATGAAAATAAAAAGAAAGTCTTAAGCCCCTCACTAGCAGACCAGAGGTCTTTGGGGGGAAGGGTGTGTCAAAGCAGGAAGGCTGTAGGGCAGGAAGCATCAAGAACCAAGAGTCCCACTGCAGGAGGCCATCAGCTTCACGCAGGATGTGAAGTGCAGCAGAAAGTGCACAGGCTTTGAAATCACACTGGAGTTCCAAGTCCCTGCGTAGCAACTACCTGTTGCTATTACTGGATCTCAGTTGCCTGGTCCATAAAACGAGACAACAACCAGGACTGCCTCACAGATTTCCAAATCAAAGAGCGTGGCATTAAGCAGGTGCGCCATAAAGAGTTAGGTACTGACACCACCTAAGAGACCATCTAGGGGATGCTCAGGCCAAACGGAGCAGTAAAGGCTGGTGCGGGTGACCGCAAGTAGCCTGAACCTCAGACAGCCCTAGGCACAGCCCCTCTGCTGTCCTCATTCGCCCTGTGCAAGGCCAGCTCCGGGTTCTCCGCGGAGCCGCTGACTCAGGGGAAACTGGGAGCGGCGTGGCCACAGGCAAACATATTTTTTTCCTCTTTTGACCGGAGGCCCGAAAACCGACGAGACTGAAATGGCTGCCGCAACATCAGCAGCAGCAGCCCCGGAGGCAGGAGTGCAGGACCACACTTCCAACTTGGCCAGCCTCTCCGGGATTGACTTCTAGCTCTGAGCCGGCACAGAGTGCTGAGTCACGGCGAGGCGGCGCTGTGCGCGGGGGCCGGACCCGCGCAGTCACGTGTCGGGGGCTGGACCACAACACCGTCTCGGCGTGCAGCGCCCGCGGCCGCACCGCTTCCTCGCGCGAACCGCCGGCTCTCCGAGCATGCTCAGAGCGGCGCCCGCTCCCCGCCCCTCGGTTCCACCGCCCGGATTTTCCGGGCGGCCCTGGGGGCGGAGCTTTCGGCCTCCCTGGATACCCCGAGCGCAGGATGCGGTGTTTGTACTGTCGCTGGGTTCCGGCCCAGTGGGTCTTGCTGTTTTGTGCAGAAGAACTGTCCGGGAATCCACCTTTGGTCAAGGCTGATTCTGCACGATATGCGCGCCTTCTTTTCGCTTTAGCCATCATTAAGGCCTTAAACGTTCTGTGCGGGGCTGTCTGCAGAAAACCCTCTCCCACAAGTCGAAACCCAGTCTTGGGTGCAATCTACAGAATGAAATCGAGAAGTAAACCAAAGAAAATGCAAAACACTGTCAAATAGAGGGGAATGACTTGTTAAATATGACGTCTGTTGATCTGTAGTTGTTTTTTCCCCTTGTAACAGCAATTACAAGTCACCCTGGAGGTCAATTAATTTAAGTAATATACTATAACATATCCAAAATACTAGTATAGAAACATGTAATCAATATAAAATTACTAATGAGATATTTACATTCTTTGTGTGTACTAAGTGTTTGAATCTGGTGTGTGTATTACACTCAGCTCATTTCCAGTCCAATAATACTTGATCCGTATTTACTTGATCCGTATTTAGAGTTCATAAAATTTACAGATGAAAAAGTGGATTTCACATTCCCAATCTGTTCCAGATTTACTTAGAAGCTTTCCAGTAGCCAAATGGAACATCAATTTTACAATTCCTATTTTACTGGATTAAAACAAAAGTAAAATTCACTTTCTCAAATTAGCCACATTTCAAATGGTCAACCACATGTGGCTGATGGCTATTGTATTGAACAATGCCAGGGTATGCAGATGTGAGATGAGATTATGAGAATTACAAAATGATCCTTTGGATGCCTCGCCTGGACGTGAATGCCTCGTGAAACAGTGACCAATACTATCCCTCCCTCCCCATCTCCACACTGCCTCTTTCCATTTATACAAAGCACTTTTCTAGAGTTAAAGATACAAAAGGCGTGAATCATCTCTATCCCAGAGGAAGTCACTACCTAGTGTGGAAATATTTTTTAAATGATTCTATCATAACGTAGAAATAGTGACATGTACAAGTGCAACCAAAAGACAGAGAGGAGTAACTGGGACTCAAAGAATGAACAGGATTGTGTCAGGTGAAGAATTCCAAGCAGAAGAAACAGCAGAAAGCCAGGACCGCACAGGTCTAGTGAGGTTGGTGGGGAGGGTACAAGGAAGAGGGGGCTGTGGACAAAGTAGAATGAGGCTTGGTTTTTATCCTGGCTGTTGAAACAGATGATTGAAACCTCATCTACTGAGCTTCAAACCCCCTCACATCCCCACCCACACTCCAGACACATACACATACACCCCTGTGGACATTACAGCCAGACCTTGGGTATCCATGTCCCCAAGCCCTGAGATGGGCACAGCCAACATGAAGGGTGTGGGAGAAGAGACTTCTAGGATCATGTACCCATTTGTCAGTCATTAAGTGGTCACTAAATGTTAACTTTGTGGTGTGAGGGAAGAGGGCAAGTAAGTACACACTTTCTGGTCTCAGTACACATATGATCTAGTTGCCGTCACTTTTCCCCTGATCTGTCATCTCATTGCTCTTTTGACATATTTTTTGAACAACTACTTGGGGGCGAGGTACCTCGTTCCTTCCCTTTCCTGCCAGGATAAGGCTAACCCCAGCTGTTTCTAAAACCTTCCACCCCGTGGTAAGCTCACATGAGCATCATTTTAATCACTTGATGGTTGAATCCTAGGTTTGGATGGGGGATATACTTTGGAGATGATTCCTTCTAACGATCCTTATGGAAATGTTGACAAAGCTCCTTTGGTTGCAGTGAATGGTGTCTGTGCCATCCAAAGAACATATGTCGTCAAATAAATAGTTAGAGACTACACAAATAATATGTACACGTCTAAAAACCTGGAGACAAATTTTCTTGCCACACCCTGCTGCTCTCACCCTGGTTTTATAAGTGTGAGGCGCTTCTCTCCATAAAAAATAATATGGTGGATTCTTCATTTATTCGAATAATCAAACTTCTTCCCCAACGCAGAGTTTCTCTCTTTGGATTAGAGAAAACGGATTTTTACACATCGCGTTTGCTTAAAGCGAGGCCGACCCCGGCCTGGTGAGGCCCTCCCCTTGGACTCCGCCCTAACCACGCCTGCGCACGCCTACCCTACAGCCTCCGAGTCTCTGCGGGTGCTCGGCCACGCCTCCTCGGCCGCACCGCCTCCTTTCCCCGCCCCAAGCCCGCAGTATATAAAATCCGGAGCGGCGGATCGAGCTGGGGAGCGGCGAGCGGTTGGGAGCACTGGGCATGCTCAGCGGCGCAGGTTTTGGTCACAAGTAGGAAGGAGGTAGTGCAGGACACCGGCAAAGAGAAGCGGGAGCCACCGCTGCGCCGGGGCTGTGGGCACCGCCGCCTCGCAGCAGGAACAGGGCGGGAGCCGGAGCGGGTGAGGGGCCAGGCCGTCGGGCAGAGGGCCGTCCAGCCGGCCCCCCCCGGTCCGCAGCCTCCGTCCGCGCGGTACACCCAGCCCTTGGGTCGGTCCCCCGGGCGGCGAGGAACTCGCGCGGGGGAGCCGGAGCGGACCGGACCCTTCCTCCGCCGGCTGCGGCCCGAGGGCGCCCCCTCGGGGCTGAGCCGCCGCCGCCTTCCGCGGGGAGCTGAGTGTCCGGCCCGCGCCGCGCGCCGGGAGCCCGGAGCGGCCGCCGCCGGCCCAGAGGGCGAGGAGAGGGGGCGGCCATGGGGCTACTGTCCCAGGGCTCGCCACTGAGCTGGGAGGAGACCCAGCGCCACGCCGACCACGTGCGGCTGCACGGGATCCTCCAGTTCCTGCACATCTACCACGCCGTCAAGGACCGGCACAAGGACGTGCTCAAGTGGGGCGACGAGGTGAGCGCCCGGCCCCCGCTGCTCCGCGCCCCTTTGTTCGGCGAGGCCCCTGCGCCCTCGATCCGCGCCCTGCGCTGCCCTGAGGGTCCCCGCCGCGCCCCCGAGGGTCCCCGCCGAGCCCGCGGGCGTCCAGCGCTGTCCAGGGCCGTGCTCCGAGCCTTTGGCCGGACTTCTCTCTCCCATTCATTCATTCGAGGTTCGTTTCCATTCAGCAAGTGCGGAGTAGGCGCTCGGAGGGCGTGAGCGTGCAAAAGTGTGACACTGGGTGCCTGGAGGAGTTTTCAGGCTCGGGTGTCTGCCCGCCGCCTATCGACCCACGGTCCCGTCTCAAAATGCCATTAACGTGAAAGGGACTAAAGTTGTCCTAGAAGGCCGGTTGCTGTTAGGAATCAGGTCTTCAGGATTTCGCTTCCGCCCCACCTTATCCTGGTGCCTTTTAAACCTCCAGCTTCTCCTCATCAACCACCCCCCGACCACCACTTTATAGATATAAATTTAAAAAATCATGGCTTGGTTTAATTCTAACTGGGAACTCTGAGAGCTTCAAAATTAGGATCTGTTAGTGTCTTTCCATGGCCCAGATCTAGTATATAAACTTTCCGAATCTGTGCTTCCACATGTGTGCTGCTTCGAAGTGAAATGCCTCTAGATTCTCAATATTGAACCATTGTTTATTGGAATGATTTGGAAAGCACTGCCTCCTGTTAGTTTTAAAGTCTTTTCTGCCAAAGCGTTTTATGCCTTTCCTTCCTGTTTTTTTAAAAAAGACGTGTATATACAGTTCAAATAATCAATTGACTTCTGGAAAGGTTCGTTTATATTTTTCGTGTTTTTACCTTTTGCCTTCCATGGCTTGCTCAGGTGTAAATAATTTATCTCCTTGTCAGTGTTATCACTCTTTACCTATGTGTCAAGGTGCTGCTACACCAGTGCCGAATCTCTCTCCTTGCAAAAAGTTAGTTTTTCTATGATTGGAAAATAATTCTGCCTGTCATTTGAAGGAATTGTGCTCTTGTAAGCTAGAAAAGTATCATGACTAGTAATTCACATTTCTACTGTAAGTGGTTTGCCATACTTTATTGGACAGAAGAGGGGTACAGTATGTTTGGTGATGATTCTTCAGTTTTAGACTAAAACTCTTTTTTTTTTTTTTTACAGCATCCGACATTTTATATATTCGTGTATTGTGTTTATTTTATGATCTATCCTCTGTTCCCTCTAGATGTTTTTTTCTCTCCCACACCTCCCTTTCCTTTTTTTCCACTAACAAACCCATGTCCTTTGGAATGGGGAGTTTACTGTTTAACAGAAACCATGGAGTAGAAAAGTTATCTTAGATTTAAAAAATAACCCACTGATTATTTATTATTACTTTAAATTCTGCTTCAGTCATGTCTGGGTAGAGTGTAAGATTTTCAAAAAGAATAAAATTCCTGCCTGCCAGTATTGACAGTCCTCTTGGAAATAAGCAGTATGACCCAAGGGGAAGAATTGAGATTGTGAAGACTTCCCCCGTGGTTAAGAAAAAAGCCCCACTCTTCCTACTCCTGGAATAGGACTTCATTGAAAGCTTGGTCTCCCCCAGTTTGATTCTGTAAATCAAACAGGGGCTAACTCTCCGTTGTGGTACCTCTGCATCTCTGGACAGCGATGTGACTTGGGTGGGGGAGCGGGGGTTGTCTCACACCTAAGCATTTGCTGATGCTTCTGTTCCTCCAGCATCATGTAAAGGTAATCACTCTTATGTTACAGAAAATTACTTTTCAAACTGGAGATCATGATCCATTAGTGGGTTGAGAAATAAATTTAGAAGATTTTAGAAGTCTGAAATTCGTTGTTTCTTTACAGCATCTGACATTTTGACCCTTGAAAAACTAGAGTCTGAACTGCTCAGGTTTACTTATACGAGGTTTTTTTGTCGGATAGTGAATACAGCCTGATCCACAGTTGGCTGAATCCACAGATGCTGAATGGAAGGCCAACTATGGGACTTGAGCCTCTGCGGATTTTGGTGTCTCTGGCGGGTCCTGGCACCAGTCCCTTGTGGATACCGAGGGACTACTGTGTATTATTTGTGTATTGTGTGTATTTTATGATCTCTCCTCTCCCCTTAGATTTTTTTCTCTCCGAGACTTTAAAAATGGAAATGGGGTAGGATGAAGAGTATTGGTTTATCACACGTAGTGAGAATATTATGTCAAACTTGAGTTATTTGAGAGTGTGTGTAGGGGTGGTATATTGGGTGCATGTAAATTATTTCTTACTGTGGTTGCAGTTATGGGGTTTGAAAGTCAGAGTCCCACATTTATCATGGCAGGCCTCCCTGACGAGGTGAGCCTCTGAGAAACCGTTAACACTCTTAGCATTGATCCTTGCGCATAGTGGGAACTCCCTGTCACGTCTACTGAGTAAAAGTCTGCAGGCAGAATCAGCCTGCAAGTGAGCTTGTTTGGATGCAGAAGCCTAGGGAACAACCAAGAATCAGGCTGGGCCGATAAAAGTGGAGAAGGGTGTGGTGGGTGCCATGGCCCTGGAGATGAAGGATGGCCCCACCAGACAGAAAAGGGTGTTTGGGACGTGATATGTTGGGCTGGGTCAGCGTGATATCAAAATACTGCTCTTTGTGGAAGTTTTGATGTTGCGCTTACAGGACCATGGACTCGGATTAAAAAAGGAAAGAAAGCAGCCTAAACCTATCATTGTAGGTCTGGTTGGAAGGAGAGCCTGCCGCTTTGGAAATGCTTGGCGCTAGGACAGTATTTGTCTCTGGTGGTATTTATCAGGAAGAACTTGGATTTGGAGTTGCACTTGTGTTGTATTCCAAGGCTTGCCAACCACCTTGGTGGTTGTGAACCTCAGTTTCCTCCTTTGGAAAATGAGAGGGTTGTTCCTCTTTGAAACTCGCCTGGGATCATCTTTAGACTGCTGAGTGAAGAGAAGGCTGCCACCAGTCACTGTGGTAAAAATGGTTGTATTGTACAAGTGTGTGTCTGCTGGCTTTTTGGAATTCAGAAGTATTTTCCTGTGAGAACCTTAGAAACAGGCAGATTCCCAGGTCAGCTTACAAATGCGAGTTTCGCCTTTAGTGTGGCTGGTCCCAACCCATTGATCATGCTGTTACTGTGGGTAGTCGAAGTTCTAACTCCCAGGTACTGGGAAGATATTTCATGCTGCCCCAGATGGGGGTGAGGGGGAGGTGAGATGGGTGTTCCTGGGGGCCCTGATGCCTGCTAAGCGTTCTTTTATGCAAAAAAGTAAGCACTTCTCTCTTCACAGCCCACACACAACTTTTTAGGTACAGATTTTGTAAGTTGGAGTATGCACATTAAAAGACAAACCTAGGAAGTTTATAAACACTGCAAATGTGGCAGTAAATTCGACTCTTGAATGCTTCCTAATATCCCTCTAGTGTCAGCTACCTGCCAGGCTCTTCAGCTACTCAGTGGCAGAGGCATATAAGAATTGAAATCTGTCTGACTTCACGGTCTACTTCTTAAATACATTACACCAGGTTTGGGAATATTTACAATGTATGAGATTTCAACAAATCTTTTTACAGAGTTCAAACTCTCCAGGTTACAGATGTGTCAGAAAAACATTTTAAAGGAAACATTTTTTCTGATTTTTCTTTTTTGCCTTTCAAAGGCAAGAAGGTCAATTGTACTCTAATGAGCAGATAAATCTATGAGAACTTTGAGAGAAATATACATCTTTAATATTTATAAGTGTGTTATTATCATGTGTAAAACCAATAAGAACTGAGATGGGATTTATAAAGGGCTGGCATATCATTCATAGTTAGAACTTCAAATTACCTATGTAGGTTAAGAATGCTTACATGACTAATTAGAAAATGCATAGCTTGTTAATCAGTAAGCTTATGATCCTATAGCAAAAATAACATCCTGAGCTATAAATCTAGAATGGACAAAAGCATAGTCATTTGAGTCTAATTGAAGGTTCTGTGTAGCTTTGGACGAAGTGCTTATCTCAGTTTTGTCATCTGTAAAATGGGGAGAGTAATACCTTCCTTATAGAGTTAGTAAGATTAAATGAGATAATGTTGTTGGAATGGTTTACAAGTAAGTGCCTAGTCTTTTAAGTAAGACTCATAAATGTTCACTTGGGAATGTTTAAATACCCAGGATATCTCATTTAAAATATATCATTTAAATAGCCATGGTTATTGGGGAATGAGGCATTCCATGTTTGCCGGTTTTTAACTGAAATTTGCCCATTCAGATATAATTGTATTCCATTAGCTTAGTAATTGTTTATGGTATTTCTAAACTGCATTTCAGAATCTAAATTGTGTTTTTAAAATGCATTATTTGACAATGACTTCTTAGAATAAGGTACTGAGCAAAAATTACTCTGAGAATTCATGTCCCAATTCAGTTTGGGATTTTTTCCCCCTGTTCATTTCGTGTTATATAGTTTTATGTGGGCTTTCTTTTTAAACCAATTTCATTGAATTATAATTTACATACAATAATATGCACCCACTTTAAACATAGAGCTCAATGACTTCTAACAAGTGTATACAACCAGATATCTGCAACCACAGTCAAAACAAAGAAATAGGAAACATTTGTGTACATATAACACTTCCATCACCTCCAGATGTTCCCTTGTGCCCTTTGCAGACGTGTGAGACACACAGCACCCCAGGTGATTGTGATGCGTCAGGCACCATCTTTGGGAAGCTGCCCTAGAGAATTAGGGTCGTTATTTATATGAAGAGAAGGGAAGAGAAGGGAAGGATTCCAGGCAAGTGAACAGTGTAATAAAGGCAGAAAGGTGAGAAATAGCATTGGTGTGTGAGCGTTCTGTGTCTGGTGGTGTTGTCAGTGCGGTGAACAGGTAGGATTAGTTTGTAGAGGTCTTTGGATACGTAGAGGTTTTGATGTACTTTAAATATGACGAAAACACAATGGGAGGAAAATGTTTATTCCTTCTGCACACGTGGCTCCCCTAAGAACATGTTTCTGGACTCCTGAACAAGTTACTGTGACCCCACCACATCACTGTTGAATTCTTCTTTGTGAAGAGGAATGTCCAGGATATCACTTCTAAAGGTACCACTTCTAGGAATGTCTAGCAGTGGTGTCAGCAAATGTACTAAATAGAACTCTGTAGCTTCATTTTGAAGGAGAAACCTAGGTAATGTTCAGTGTAAGGCCCCATATCTTGAGAAAAGATGTCAGAATATTATCTGAGCCTCTAACATAGAATTTGTGTTTCTGTCTAGGAAATCTTTCATTATCTAAGGTTTTCTCCTGTATTTTCCTCTAGAAGTTTTATGGTCTTAGGTTTACATTTAGGTCTATGATCCTTTTGGAGTTCACTTTTGTATATGATGCAGGGTATGGATTTTTGGGTTTGGTTGCTTTTGCACAGTGCCCCAGCACCACTTGTTGAAAAGACTATCTTTTCTCCACGGCCGAAGGCCCTTGCACATTTGTCTAATATCAGTTGTCTCTGTGTGGTTTCATTTCTGGACTCTTTGTACTGTTCCATTGCTCTATTTGTCCTTATGCCAATACCACACTTTTTATTGCTATAATTTATAATAAACTGTGAGATCAGGTAGTCTTACCTCTCCAACTTTGCTCTTTTTCAACTCATTTTGACTCTTTTAGGTCCTTTGAATTTACACATGAATTTTAGAACATCTTGGCAGTTTCTACCCAAAACAAACCCTAGCGGGATGTTGACCGTGGTTGCGTTGAATCTGTAGATTGTTTGGGGAGAATTGACATCTTAACGATGCTTCCAGCCCATGAACAAGTATATCTCTCCACTTGTTTAATTTCTCTCATCAGTGTTTTGTAGTTTTCAGTGGACAAGTCTTTCATGTCTTTTGTCAGATGTATCACTGAGTGTTTCATATTTTTTTATTGTATATGGTATTATTCTTTAAGTTATAATTTCTGATTGTTGTTGCTAATATATTAAAATAAAATTGATTTTGTGTATTTATCTTGTATCCTGCAACCTTACTATACTGCTTTTGAACATAGGGAATACAGTTCTAGTAACTGTTTTAATGTCTTTGCTAATTCTATCATCTCTGTCATTTAAAGTCAGGTTCACTTGACTTTTTCTCTACATTTTGAGTAGGTTTCTCTGCTTCTTTGCATGCCTGGTAGTCTTTGATTGGATGCCAGACATTGTGAATTTTACCTCGTTGGGTGCTTGATATTTGCGTTTTCCTAAACGTATTCTTAAGCTTTGTTCTGGAATATAGTTATTTGGAGATGGTTTGATCCTTTCAGGTCTTGCTTTTACAATTTATTCAGCAGGTCCGGAAGAGTGTCACTTTAGGGCTAATTATTCTCTTCTGCCAAGGCAAGGCCTTCAGGGCTACCTTCCTCAATGCCCTGAACTAGGAGTTATTCCATTCTGGGGGGGGGAAGGCACCCTGTCCCAGCTTTGGGTCCTCACCTCTCACGTGTGGGTCGATTTACTACCAAGTCCTTAAGGGGGGACCCTCTGCACATCTCTGGAATTGTCTGTGCAGCTCTCTTCTCTTTGGTACTTGGTCCTGTGACCTCAAAATTACTTGGTTTCCTCAGATACTCAGCTCTATCTCTTCAATTCAGGGAGTCCTTCCCCCCACCAAACCCCCACTCCCACCGTGGGCTCTGCTTCACCTCCCTGCCCATGATCTAGTGCCTCTCGCCAGGCAGGAAGCTGGGGCATTTGCAGGGCTCACTCACTTTAAAATTGTCCCTCCTGTCACGGGGATCTCTGCCCTTTGTTATCTGATGTCCAGTGTCTTGAAAATTCTTTTATATATTTTCTCTCTTTCTCTTTTTTTTTTTTTCAGGGTGGGGGGTGTGAAATTGATCGCTATTACTCCATCTTGAACAGAAGTGGAAGTCTTTCTACCTTTTCTCTGAGCTCTGCTCTCCTTTGTAAGCTTTGTCCAAAGGCTAGCTACCCTCATGGTTGTATCTCCAGCAACCTAGATATAGCCAAGTTTTTTAAGTCAGGATTTTCTTTGCCTTTATGCTGTAATGTTCATCGCTTAGTACCACTGTTATCATCCTATGACTGGGTATTTGGTGAAAACACAATTATTTTGAAGTTTGCATACATGTTTAAGAATGGGTTAACTTGAAGATGGGAGTGCAGCCGCAAGTCTTCCTCCAAACAGTCGTGTGATCTTAGATACAGAACTTAAATTCTTTGGACCACAATTTCCTCATTTGCAAGAATAATCAAAAAATTCTATCATTTGGTTTTGAATTGCATGCTTTTATATGTATATATAATTTCTAATTGTATCTTTTAACAATTTGACTGTTTCAGAATGCTTTAAATGCCACGCAACTTACAAAAATCAGGAAATGTGTACAAGAGACAGTAGAATCCGTTTCCTTATCCCGTCACCTTTTGGGTTTTAGGATTTTTCAAAGAGAACGTACTTTACTGGCTACTGAAAAAGTAATCTAATTACAAACCCATAGATATTAGGTTTCTAAAACCTTTTCCTGAACTTCCTAAGTAAACCTGTTTGAACCCCATAATGTTTCTATTAAAAAAAAAATAAAAACAAGATATCGCAGACTGTTTCCTTCAGAAAAACTGAGACTTAAGCTTCACTTACATGTGGCAAACACTAAAGGCTTTATTTCCATGATGGATGACTTTTAAGTATTTATTGAGTGACTCCTGTTTATCAAGGACTTCCTGTGGTAGGTCATGGGGTTGAAGAGAGAAACCAAGAAAAGGGAGAAGCTCCCTGCCCTTGAAGAACTCCAGTGGCATGGCAGGGTCAGGGGACAGGCTGGAGAGAGGAGGGGAGGAGTTTACTCTCTGCCTGGAGATCCTGGGAGTCTTAGAGATGGGGGCGGAGTGGGGGACCTTCTGGGAGGATCTCAAAGGGAGACAGAGAGCGCAAGGGAAGGGTGTGTGCAGACGTGCGACTGTGAAGTGCCTGAAGTTGAGGATCACTGCCGTGGTGTGGGACCAGAGCAGGGTAAGGGGAGTGGCTAGAGGCTGAGGCTGTCGAAGGTCCTTTGTTTTTTGGGGTTTTTTTTGTTTTTGTAATTAATTTTTTTATATTGGACTATAGTTGATTTACAATATTGTTAGTTTTAGATGTACGACAAATTGATTCAGTTATACATATATCTTTTTTTAGAATTTTTGAATTTTATTTATTTTTTTATACAGCAGGTTCTTATTAGTTATCCATTTTATACATATTAGTGTATATATGTCAAGGTCTTTTGTAATGGACCATGCCAGGAGACGTGGTATTGTCAGTCCAGGAATCGTACCGGGAGACTGATCCTGGGTCTCTTTGGCGGTGGTGGGGAAAACGGGCTGGGAGGGTAACTAGAGGCTGGCAGCTCCCACTGCAGAGGTTACCTCGATACTGAGGGAGGGGAGAGAGTGTAGCCTGTGGGGATAGTTCCTGGGGAACTGCTTGGATCTTCTGGTTTGGGACCTCCTAGGTGAAGGAGCCCAGTGCTCATACAGTGGAGATGCGGGGTAGACAGTGCAGAGGGAGCTGGAGCAACATCTGAGCTGGCTGTGTGTGTGGCAGGGCAGCCACGGGCCTGAAGATGGGGTTAAAACCAAGGAGGAGAGCGAGATGACTAACCCAGAGAGGAAGCATGGCCATCCCCTCCGAACCCTGGTGATACACACAGAAGGACCTGGACGTGTGTGGGATCTGGAGAAGGACCAGTGGGGGCAGTAGGACTGCCCTGGGGGCAGGAAGGATGTCAGGCTTTCGAGAGGAGTGCAAGGATGGGAACGGAAGTGAAGCCAGAGTTGGCCGGTTAGGGGACTGGAGGCTTTGGCAGCGACCTATCTCGAACATACTAGAACTTGGGAAAAGAGCAAAAATTGGTTTCCAGCCAAAATAAATGGCTCAAAGCCCATGCATGTTTTCACAGCTTGTAGGGTCCTTGAAATCTTGGTTATGATTTTCAGAAAGAAACAGAATTGAATTGGGAAAGCATATGGGAAAGCATTTTGGTTACTTAGTAGCCACGGGGATTGTATATTGAAACTGATCATAAAGGACTGAGTAATTTAGAATGATGACCCTGCATCTCCTCCACTTAAGGGCTGGGTTTCTCAGACATTGTTTCAGATGTTTCAGGAGTTAAGGAAACATAAATAAGCATCAGACTTCTAGCCAAAAGAGCACATCTTTTATAGGTGTCCAGAAAACTTGGTTATCTAGGTTGGTATATTTTTGCAGCATTCATATGGCCACGGCTCTACTCTGTTGGACACTGTTTGGAGAGCTTGCTGTGTTCTTAGATGTTTGTGTCTGTTATGGTCAGGATTTAGTAATTAAACTTATTTCCACAACAAGATTACAAAAGAACCCCCAAACCAGATGTTCCTAATTACATAAATGTTCACACAAACCCACTGTCTTGTCTCCCATCCCCCAGGCCCTTTTTTCAGTCCTTTGGATTTAGTTAACACCTTCCTTTTTTTGTACTGGATGATGATTTAGCAGAGTTAAAACAAACCCTGAAGGCAAGAGCCTCCATGAAAGTTTACATTTTTTAATTTAAAAAGTTTTTTCGCTTGAAAGGATACGCTGAGCACTGTAAGCCTCAGAGGAGCGTTAAAGAGGTTATTTGGGAGCGCTTCCCTCATTTCCCGCTAAAGCGTTCACGTATTTACGCAAGTCGGGCACTTGGAAGGCATATCGTCCAACACACCATGCTGCAGCAGCCCTGCCTGTGGTCCTCCCTCCATGGCTGTGTGAGTGGTATCCAGGGCTCAGGAGCTGCCGGCCCCAAAACACAGACAGCGAGAACTAGGAAGCAGGCAAAAGCCCTCTCGGTACAGAGTGCATGCACTTTACTCCTGGAAGCCTGTCTCAAGCCCTCACCCGGAGATTGCTCACTTTGTCCACAATTCCTGCAAGCTGGTCATTTCCTTCCACGGTTCAGGATGAACTACAAAAAATCAGTCGAGGCAGCAATCAGAGACCAAGTCGGAGAGCAGCTTGGAAAAGCAGATCTCGACACGGCAGCCGGTGCCTCCCAGGGCCTTGCTCTGTTAAAGAAATGAAATTGCCCCGAGTCTGAAGCCTTAATAAAAAAAGTGGAAGTATGTTTAGTATCTTCTTATTGTAGCAGAAGAGGATGTAATCAATTTTAGAAAGATTTCCACTGATGTATGCCTACAATTAGGAGATCATGTGCTTAGAAGGGGTGAGCTTTAGGTAGCAAGACGATGCATTTGAAAAAAATTCCCTTCCTGGCAATGCAGTGTGCGTACTGTCTTATCTTTGAGAGGGAAAGAAAAATGGATGGTTTCATACCACAAGAACTTCTGGAAGAGTTTAATGACAGACATAGTAGTTTAGAGTTGGAAGGGACACTTTGTTAGATTAGGACATGTTCCAAATGTCCATAATTGTAATATTTGTGAGGAGAGAGGGGAAATTAAGACTGCTCTGGCCTGGGTAACCACTTCCACAACTCCACAAGGCACTAGTGTGGGTGGCACCCCTGGGCATGGGACAAGAGAGGTCCTAGTGTTGGGGGTTAGCCAAGGTTGCTCTGAAGAGGTAGCACGTGACTAGAGCCCATCAGGAGCCAGCTACTTGAGGGGCTGCGGTCAGAGCTTTCCAAGCAGAGAACAGCGGTGCTGTCCAGGCCCTGGAGTGGTTGACTGGTGGAGAAGCAGAAGGAAGGCCTGTGTGGGTGCAGCCTGGGGGGCGGGGCTGGAGTGGAGGGGCGGCACACGTGGTGAGGGTGCTAAGATGTGCTGAGTTTGAGCCATTTGAAAGTGTCCGGGAGGGGGGTGACTTGACCTGTGCCCACTGTCGCAGAGCTGGCGGTGTTCTGCATGAAGTCTTTCCTTTTACTGAGACCGCGAGTGCCTGAAACAAACACAGCGCGAAACAGTATTTGGGTGAAATAGTACTTCTTTTCCATGAATGACATATTCTGGTATTTATTACTCATTTCAACGTTTTTTGGTAATGTTGATTACAGGCCACCATGGACCCATAAGAACACTTAAAAGACACTGTTCTGCCTCAATACGTGTGTCCCTGCCCGAGAGCTAGAAAATCATCACTAACACGTGAGGATATGTGTACTCAACTACCACTTTAGGCACTTGACACATTACTTTGTGTGCTCCTCCCTGGTGGCCCCTTGAGGTAGGCGTTATCCTCATTTTATAAAAGAAAAAAACACAGATGTTACTAAGATTCAAACTAGGCTTCAACCCGAGGCGAGGCTGGAGGTGGAAGGGAAAGGCGTAGAGTGTGGGGTGGGGTAACAAGGCAGGTGGGCTGCTTTGATAAAGGTCTCGAGCAACAAGTGCAAGCGTCGGTGTTTTTGGTTACCAGATGATCAGTGGTTCCCTCCTAGTGAAATGCCAGCTACACTTTCAGATCTGAAAAGTCGAGGATGTGTGGTCAATTTCTCGGTCCGCAGGGCAAATGCTAACAGGTTTAGCAATGTGGCTGCGGCCTTTCCAGCTAATCTTCTGCTGGCAGCCTAGCCCTGTGAAAGGGCATGAGCCTCTGTGGGGATGAGGCTGACCTCACTTGATAGCTATGCTGCCAGGCGGACCTTGTCCCGGGCCGCACGTAGTGGGCCAGCATCAGAGCCCCAAGTCAGGAGCTCTGGTTTATCTCAAACAGAGATTGTAATCCTTTTCCAGGTATGGCAGGAAGGGGTTTGTCTTAGCACGTCTTGCATCCTGCAGACCCTGTCTTCAGCAGGTCAGAATTGCTCTCTTGGTGGGACCTGCCTCAGCATCCAGGCACCCTCAGATGCGGTTATGAAGGAGACCCTCACTGTGGTGGAATGGCATTGCACTTGGAGGTCTGGAATCGCTGTCGCCTGCCCCTGGGGGCCCAAGGGCCCCTCTGAGCACAGCAGTGACTTAGGAGTTGCACGTCCTGTTTCGGCACTGGATCTAGGTCTCTTTAGAAAGCATCACCCTCCCTTTGTTGGGTGGGTTAATCTATCACCAGTTCCTAAGAACTAAAGCCCTGAATTTCTTATCTCTTGATGGTGGTCCCTGAATTTGGGCCAACTTCATCTCTAAACACACTTACAGGGACCTAGCTTGCTTTGTCAGTCACCTGCTCCAGGAGTGCCTGGGGCCCTGAGCCAGCCCTGCTGAAGCCGAGTTCTCCTTTACCTCGTGGGAGTCCTTCAGGGGTCCTGACCTCTCACTCCCTCACCGCCCCCTCCCCACCTAAGCGCTGCAGAGCAGTTGGTCCAAGACACCTTCTCTTGTCAGCCGCGCGGTAACCAGGACCCTGTTCTCAGGAAAGAAGCAAAGAATTCACTTGTCCTCAGAACCCAGAAGCTATAGTACTAACCTGCAGGTGTTTTGAGGTAAATAAGAACTATTTATATTTACAGTATTATTTCTTTAGGAGGACGTGTCTTCTGGCTTAGGTTTCTAAGTTGCAGAGTGCCCGTGTTGGTGGCCACAGCAAACATCTCCTTTGGTAACTTCACGTGATGTGCTCTCTTTTGTGAGGTTAATTGTGGGAGCAGACTGGTTGGGTTCTACTTTGGTTCAGAAATAAGGTAGGAGTGACTTAGCCTGGTCTTTGTAACCATCAGAAAATGAAAACTGACACATGCCTGAAGTGTAGTGGCATGGTTAAAAAAAATCAGCCAGTGTCAATTCAGAGGCCCAGAAAGTAAATGTCTCACACCATTTGTAGGACATGAAAGAGCAGATTGGCATGTGGGGCTTTCCTTTGCACCAGCAGTAATGCATCAGTAAGTGTGTCCAGATATAATTCCAAGAGGTGATTTCTCTCGGGTTTAAGTCCAGTGCTGTCCAGTACAACTTCCTGCAGTAATTGAATTGTTTGCGATATCATTAGGGACTTGGGAACTGAAATTTTTATTTTACTTTAATTTTATTTTTTACAAGTTTATTTATTTTATTTTTGGCTGCATTGGGTCTTCGTTGCTGTTTTCTCTAGTTGCAGCGAGCCGGGGGCTACTCTTCATGGCGGTGCACAGGCTTCTCATTGGGTGGCTTCTCTTGTTGCGGAGTACGGGCTCTAGGTGCGCGGGTTCAGTAGATGTGGCACATGGGCTCAGTAATTGTGGCTCACGGGCTCTAGAGTGCAAGCTCAGTAGTTGTGGCACACGGGCTTAGTTGCTCCACGGCATGTGGGATCTTCCTGGACCAGGGCTCCAACCCGTGTCCCCTGCATTGGCAGGCAGTTTCTTAACCACTGCAACACCAGGGAAACCCTACTTTAATTTTAAATCTAAAAAGGTCACACGTGCCTAGTGTTTACCATAAAGGAGAGGGTGTTTGTTTTTCCTTTCCTTTATCGAAAGGTGTCATTGTCCCCTTTATGAGATTCATCACAATTTTCCCTGCTCTCTCCTGAATCTTAAAATTTTTCACTGAGGCTTCATATTACTAATCTTGGCATGTGAAGAATTTGTTTGGGGAATGATGCAAGGAAGTTACTTTACGTAATCGTATAGGAAATTCATCATTTTACGCAGTGTTAAAATTGAGATTAAAGAACCTCCTGCTCTGTTAGCTGAAGTCCTGGTCTAGGACACTGGAGGAAGACCAGGCCAGGGCAAGGCCACGTTTATTTTGTGTAAACTTCCCTGACGTGCACCCTGTGTTATTCTGTGGTATGAAATGGCATTTCATAGTGGGGGAAAAGTCAGAATATAGCAGATATTGTAAGAATTTGATGTAACTTTATTTTTGGCCGTGTGTTTCTTTTTTTTTTTTTTTTTTTGAAGTATAGTTGATTTACAATGTTGTGTTTCAGGTGTACAACAAAGTGATTCAGTTATACATACATATATATACACATACATATATATGTATACACATATATATATTCTTTTTCAGATTCTTTTCCCTTATGGGTTGTCACAAAATATTGAGTATAGTTCCCTGATGTAACTTTAGAGTAAACTACAAAAACGTTTCCTTTTGGGGAAAATAGAGCAGTTTAAAATAACATTTCAACAGTTATAGTCTAAAATGTCACCATATACAAAGGGTTCCTGGACCTGTGGTGGTCACCTCAAGTTCACCCACTGTTTCAGGCACAGCTGCTCTTCTGGTCTTGCCACGCAGGTCTTCCCTAAATCACTACAAGTGATTTTGAAACCAAGTAGCATCACCGTTGGTTCTAGGACCCCTTTGGGTGCTCCAGGCTTGAGTGTCTTGCTAGATACGGAAATGGGGGCCATCCAACTGGATGGTTGAAAGTGCTCAAAAATCCTGGTCATTAGTATTTGGCTGTGTGAGGAAACCATCTTCTGGGCAGAAGGCACAGTCACTAGCTTTAAAACAGTTTACAGTCTAGAGGCGGGACTACTGTGACATGGTCTCCAGGGGTGGGCCCAGTTTAGTTTATCTGCATCTCTGGGCAGCCAACCAGGTGATTACGCTGCAGTCAGGGTGGTGGTCAGGGGAAGCTCAGGGGTCAGGAGTGGGGGCTGTATTTATGATGACCCTCTCCTTTGCCTGGCCACCCCCCTCCCCCCAGGAAACCTTCTGATACCCCAGGCGGGACCAGACCCTCCTGTTACACGTGCCCCAGACCATTTAGCTCCCTTGAGTTACTGGCTGTCATTTCAGCCACCTGTGAGCTTGACAGCAGGAGCCACATCCACCTGGCTCTGTGCAGTGCTCCCAGCACCTGCCGACCACAGGACTTTGGGTGAAAGGACAAAGGGTGTGGAGGCAGCAGGACGCTGTGTTTCAGCACTGATGGGTCATCAGCTAGTTAGAGCCTTATCACAAGATGGCTGCAGGCTTGTTCAGGAGTCGGTGTAAGGAGAAAACCAGGTCTCTTAGATGCAATGGGTGGTTCCCGCCGAAGTCAAGACTGCTTACTGCTTGGGCCGGTGGAATGGAGGAGCTGGCCCTGAATCCTGAATTGTGAATTTCTTTAGGGTGGCTGCGGACCCCGCCCTGCAGCCCAGTCCTCCTGGGCTGAGTTACCCCGCACCTTCCCCCTCCTCGGCATGACCACCTGGTTGCAACCCCTTCTCCAGGGTGCAAGGAGGCCAGAGTCTTCATCCCAGTGCCTGGGAAGCAGTGTAGGACCTCACTGTCCCACAGGGACGCAGTGATGGGTTCCCTGTCTCCAGAGGTCAGACGCATGATAGGTTAAATACTTTAGAGAAGTGGCCCAGAGACCTTTGTATAATATTGTTTCAAAGGAATTTGAAAATTCCTTTTTTCTAATGTACACAGAAATTGACAGAGGAGCTTTCTCAGAGTACAATCTCCCTAAATAGGGAACTGCTTGTAGCTGCTTCTGAGTCTTATGGAACTAGATTGTTACCAAATTAAGTGCTGTTTTCACCTCAGCGCTGATGACTTGAACTCATCAGTAAGACAACTCTCTCGTCTGTTCAGGCTGCTGTAACAAATACCACAGACTGGGTGGCTTAAACAACAAACATTTACTTCTCACAGTTCTGGAGGTTGGAAGGTCCATGGTCAGAGGTGCTGGTAGATTTGGTTTCCAAGTGAGGTCCCTCTTCCTGGCTTACAAAGGGCTGCCTTCTCGCTGTGTTCTCACACAGTGGCGAGAAATCATCTTTCTCGTCTCTTCTTATAAGGGCACAAATCGCGTCACAAGGGCCCCACTCTCCTGATCTAATTACCTGCCCCCCCAAGGCCTCACTTCTAAATACCATCACATTGGGGGTTAAGGGCTTCAACATAAGAATGGTGTGGGGGGCGCTAACATTCAGTCCATAACAACAACTAATAAAAATTCATCAAAAGTTTATTTTCGTTGTCATCTAAACCTGCCAGGCTATTTCCCTATGGTTACTAACATTTTTTCCCCCTTTTATATTTCTTAGCTGAAGGGCAAACCAGTCTCTTGAATGGTACTATTTCTGTGATAGGGAGGACTGACTCAGATGCCTTCCACCTGGGACGGTGGGTCTGCAGACCAGAGCCCCCCTCAAAGGGGGGCTGCCCAGCCCCAGCTCCTCTGGACCCAGGCCTCCTGCTGGGCTTCTGTGCTTTGGTTTGTTTTTAAGGCTGGAATCTGGATTTACATGTGAAATGTCAGGTAGATAAGGTAGATAGTGGATGTATTGTTGCCTTTCTCTTTTATAATAAGCCAAACAACGTACTTTCTGGGGGCTGGTCTGCCACGTGCCACAAGTTTGCCATCCGTGTCTTGGGGTCTTGTGCGAAGGGTGCTCTCAAGGGTTTGCCTGACTGATCCAGCTCCAGTCTTTTCACCTACCTTTGGATGATGTGTGTCTATATTAACCGTGAATAGTGAGTCACAATCTTCATTATTAACAGCAACCATCATGACTTAACAGCGTGCGATTTCAGGGAAAACAAATGCAGGTTCTATTTGTACTCTGCCCAGAAAAGTCTTACTTTGGTATTTCACTCTTGATTTTTTATCAGAATTCCACCAGGTATTGTTATGAATGCACTAGTGCACCTTGCATTGTAAATTCTGTATGAGTTCAGAGTGGGGAAGTGGTCTTAAATTATTCCTGAAAAACCGAAACAAAATTGCCGAAACTCCTAAACTAATACCTCTACATTGGTGTATTTGATTTTGATTTAACTGTCCATTAGTGAGGCTCATAGTGGGATGATTAAATAACCTACCAGTGAGGAAGGATAATCTACCTTGATAAGAACGCTCGGATAACCCCTTTCATAAACTTACAGTAAGCCCACCGAGGAAATACGTTGTAAAATGCGACTACTACGTGCAACTGCGATTTACAGAATCCTGGCTTTGAAATACTTCTTTCTCGAAGTACAATTTGTCAGAATGGGCATCCTGACCTTTCTATAAGGTGTTAAGTAGAACGAGGGAAGACAGAATCACATAAGAGCCCTTGTCCTCCCACAAGGCCACTGTTGGCCATTCTCTCCAGGTTTTTGCATTATGCAAACCTCACTCAGTAAGCACCGTTGTGTAAGCAGATGTGACTCCTCAGGACACTGTCATCCTTTCCAACCTTCACGTTTCCCTACTTTTCCTAAAGGTCGCATCAAGCACGAGTCTGGAGGAATGTTCATCTTTCTCTCCTTTATTTTCAATAGGTGGAATACATGTTGGTATCTTTTGATCATGAAAATAGAAAAGCCCAACTGGTACTGTCTGGAGAGGAACTTCTTGAAACTCTGCAAGAAAAGGGGGAAAGGACAAACCCAAAGTAAGCTGATGTACTGAAGGCTTCTTTGAGAGTTTCTGAAACTGTTAGAACCACTGGAATATCATCTCTCCTCCCACATACAGGAGACAGGAGAGCACAGCAGTATAGGGCTCTGGCTCTGGTTCCCAGTTGCCTGGGTTCAAATCCTGCTTCCTCTGCTTAATAGCTGGGTACCCTTAGGTGGGGTACTTAACTTCTCTGTGCCTCAGTTTCCTCAACTGTAAATCAGGGATAATAATACCTACCTCTTAGGGTGTAGACATTCTAAATACGTTAGTAAGCACTTAGAAGAGTAAACTCAATATAAAGTTTGTTTACTATTTAAATATTTTTTAAAAAAATTGGCAGTTACCAAGATCACAGACCATGGTGTCAGAGAAAACTTGCAGATGGGTTTTGCTTGGCTGGCAGGATATTTTTTAAATATTTCTTTATTTCAGTAGACAGAGGTGAAGGGGGCATGTACCTCCAGTTCATTTTTCTACCCACTACATTTTGGGAGGCTGGGTTTGCATTTGGAATCCAGTCTTAAACTGAAGGAGGCCTTAAATCCCCACGTCCTTCCCCGCAGAGTGGACAGGCTTGCTTGCCTTGGACAGCGCATGCCCTGTGTGTGTCTCAGTTACTTATAAATATTTTAGACCCAGCACTTGTAACCCTTATGTAGTTGAAAAGCTGTGGAAGATTAACAGCCACTGGGAATTGTAAAGAGTTCTTGGCTTCTTGTATACCCAGTCGTTTCTAAATTTTTGGAAGCAACTTTTTCAAAACTAAAAATGGAGCAGACTGCAGCAGAAGAATAAGATGGACTGAAACCTTTTCTCCTCTGTAGCCACCCTACCCTTTGGAGACCAGAGTATGGGAGCTACATGATCGAGGGGACACCTGGCCAGCCGTACGGAGGGACCATGTCTGAGTTCAACACGGTCGAGGACAACATGAGGAAGCGCCGCAAGGAAGCGACATCTCTGCTGGGGGAAAACCAGGCCCTCTGCACAATCACTTCGTTTCCCAGGTTAGTCCCTGTGTCAACGTGCATGGCTGGCATTTCAGAGCATCCGGGTATCAAGAGAGCAGATCACAACCCAGCACTTGACCCCACAGCTCTCATGCTTTGCAGACAGTTCATCCTCATCACACTGTGTCTGGTAGAATCTGTAACATTAGAGCTGCAGGCAGAGTCATATGCCAGCCTCTGCCGGTGGTGGTGGTGGCCGGGGGGACTGTGGAAGGACCCGAGGGCCACAGACTCCGCAGGCCGAGGGGAAGGAGCAGTGCACAAGGAAGGATGTGCGTTACCCCCAGATCAGATCAGAGGGCCCCCCGACGGGGGGATGGCATCAGCGCTCCCAGGGTCTGTTGATACATATTAACAAAGAACAAGGGAGTCACTGGGTCATGTTTGGATTGTGCTGAAAAGATTTAGGATTTGTCATCAAATCTAGTTATGGCTAAAATTTCATAAGAGTAAATATAAGGTAAATATGAACAGTGAAATTCTGTCCTTAGCTTAGTATGAGGTACGTAAATATCACACAGTTATACATAGGACCTGTATGCATTCTTGCATACAAATCGTAAATCTGGTTATCTCTGCTAGATATCTGTCAGACTGTGGCAAAGTATGCTTACCTCCCCAAAGTTCAAAAGCACTTTGGGGATTGGTATCCGTGGCCTGGAACACTCTGAACTATTTTTATGCTTTCTTTTTCTTTCCTGATAAATGTCCACGATGAACATAGGCATTCACAGTCACACCACTGGTCTTAGGACACTTGAAGGGAATTTTGTTTTTTAAAATCTCCATGGTCACATATAAATAGTTGAAACCTTATTTAAGCAACTCATCAGACATTTAGAGAAGTATCTTTTTCCTTCTCTTAAGTTATTATGAAGGGAAGAGAGTTGAGCTAGGAATAAGTTTTATTCTAAAAATCTAATTTTTTTTAAAAAGCCTAACCATATCTTTTATGGTGAGAGGGTATTTTTGGATTTGTAAACAAAACAAAGATAATAATTATTTGTTTGTAGAAGCCTCACCTCACATCCACAGTTAAATGATAAGGGAAGTTTTATTTCGGGATCAAGAGGGAGAGCAAGACTCAGTTTCTTCAGTGTAAACAGGGTGATTCTCTTTCCGTAAACAGGTGCAACTGTAGTGTGGCCTAGCAACCCAAACAGTGGTCGTGTGACTGTTTACATTTAAATCAATCCGACTTGTATACAATGAGAAGTTCAGTTCCTCAGTCTCATTCGCCTCCTTCCACCTGCTCAGTACCCACCTGAGCAGTGCAGGTCGTGAGCATTTCCATCCCTGCAGAGGTTCCGTGGGACGGTGCTGGCCTGGAGGAAAAGTGGGGCTGGGGGTGCGGGTCTGAGTCCTGGCTGCCTGCTTCCTGCCAAGTACACACGTGCTTCTCCAGCCTGATTCCGGTCAGCAGAGAGACCCCCAGATCTCAGTTTGTCACTCTCTGCAAGGGCTTTTCCTAAGGCTGCAGGCTGTCAGTGAATAATGTACGGAGCTGCAGGAACTCTGAGGAGCCCCATCATAGCTGGGGCTGTTTTCCAGATAAGATCAGCAAGTTCAGTTTTTGTTCACAAGGCGAACATGGGCGGCCAGTTTTATAAAAGGTGAGGTTGAAAATAAGGCACCGGCTAGTCTTGGCCCCCAAGCCAGAAGTTTCCCACTGCCGATCTACACCCTGCTTTGTTTCTCTGTTGGAATTAAAGCTCTTCCTCAGGTCAAGTGAGATAATAGGGTTGGGTTTCAGCCTCCAGAGGGAGATCCTGGGGGTGGACAGGGGCACCGGCAGAGAACCTGCCTGATCTGGACGGAATCATGAGGTGCCTGGCAGAGGCAAGAAGCAGGAGGCCTGTCCCAAGTCAAACCAAGCTGATGGGGAGGTGGTGGTGTGCAGGGGTCAGAGCTGGTAAAGGAAGACGCCTCAGAAACCACGTGGGGGAAACAGCCAAGGCAGCCAGGACGTAAGTAAGCGCTCTGCAGACCCTGAGTGGACGGAGGCTTCTGATAAAATCGGCAAAAGGGCTGCAGTCACAAGAGAAGAGCTTGGTGAGCAAGACAGACTGCAAAGGCGTGGCTGCGAGGGGCACAGTGTTTGCAGAACACCTGTGTGCCGGACCCGTGAAAAAGGCAACGTTACACATGCATGTTTTTAATCCCTGAAGACAGATTCTATCTCTTTAGTTCTTCAATTTCTTGTAGATTAGGCTGCCCTGGGTTCACACTGCCCGAGTTCAAGCCCAACCCAGTGGAAGGAGGAGCTTCCAAGTCCCTCTTCTTTCCTGATGAAGCGATAAACAAGCATCCGCGCTTCAGGTAAGTGTGTGGATGACTCAGATCCCTGGATCCCTGCCTTGGGGGTGCAGTGTCCCTCCCGGAGTCATTACTGAGCGGTTCCTGAACTCCAGCTCCTGTGGTAATTAACCAGAGGAGCCCACAGACCCACAGCTATGCCTGTTCTCGGTCCCCCAAGGCTGCTCGGTTGGTGCTGCTTGTTTCCAGGCTGGATCTGCCTGTTTTCCAAGTGACCCTAACGTTGTTCACTTAGCCACAGATGCATTTCAATCCTAGTTCTGTTAACACCTGTTTGGAGAAGCTTTCTTGTCATCATTTTTACCTTTTCCTCCTCTGAAAATGACCGCCAGTATCTGTGGTCTTCTCATCCCACTCCATATACCTTGACAATAAGGTAAAATGTGTACAATACCTGTGTATATAGTAGGCACACTCTACCTTCTGTTCCACTAACTCCTAAGTCTGTTGGTCTGTAGTTTTAATTCTAGGGTTTCAAGTTGCTTCAGTCTGATCTCAGCTTTGGACCTTTGAGTCTCACCTGTCATCCTGAACCCGGGCTCCTGACCTAGAGTTAGGGACCTGTGACTTCTCAGTGTTCATTCCTGTAACAGGTCTGCACACCTGCTACGTGCAGAGTCCGTGGGGAAGATAAAGACATATAAACATAGTTTCCGACATCAAGTGTTTATAGTGTGCCAAGGGGAAGGTGGAGATATTCAGCTGCAAGAAAAGGTAGATTATGACAGGTGTCCAAAGATGATAACACCAGAGAGAGGAAGGTGCTTCTGACTGAGGGGGTCAAAAGCAGGCCTCCTGAGAGAGGTGGCATTTACACCGTCGACAGCAGCACTGCCCAGTAAAGCCATAGTGCAAGCCACACGTGTAATTTTAGTAGTAATTTTGTAGCCACCTTAAAAAAGTGAAAAAGGTGGACTTATAGTGTATTTTATTTAACTCTATAGATCCAACTTGTGACCAGTATTTTTTAATTATTAATAAGTTTTACTTTATTTCTGTACCAAGTCTTCAGAATGTGCTGTGTGTTCACCCTCAGAGCACATTTTAATTAGGACTGGCCGCACGTCCAGTGCTCACAGCCACAGCTTGCCTAGGGGCTTCTGGATCAGACATCGCAGGCTGGAGGATAGTATTAATGCTGCAGGATGGGTGGAGGGAGTGATGAGGTTCTGGGGTCCAGAGATGCCCGGGGAACATGAGTACCACAGTTTGGCTCAAGTCTTTGGACTTAGCATGGAAAATGTTAGAAACATACGGTGAGGCTAGACCACGGCAGACCTTGGACACTTGAGCTTGGTTTGGTGAGTCACACGGAGCCGGGGATCAGGGCTTGGGCAGGAGAGAGAATGACATTCTCAAACAAGAACCAGAGGACGTGGTATTAATGCAAAGCCTTCTTTCAGGAAATCCCCTCAGTCTCTCGGTCCACATGAATTTTCGGTAGGGATGTCTTAGAGGATTAGTTTGAGGGGGGATTTCATTCCATGTACTTGCATATTGTCAAATTCTTCTTTTGCATGATGGTTCTTAGGTGACCAACTTAGGACATTTGTTGTCTGTTTTTTAGTACCCTCACCAGGAACATCCGGCACAGAAGAGGAGAAAAGGTTGTCATCAACGTCCCAAGTGAGTCTACAGAGGTGGCGGGTGGGAGGGGACCCCCCCCATTGTTGTTAATCCTTGACTCTCACCCATTTCCTGCTCTTTTCTTTCTTTCTTTTTTTTTTCTTTTTTCAATTAATACTGCAGTATTTAAGGACAAGAATACACCATCTCCATTTATAGAAACATTTCCTGAGGATGATGAGGCAACAAAGGCTTCTAAGCCCGACCACATTTACATGGATGCTATGGGCTTTGGGATGGGCAATTGCTGTCTGCAGGTATCATTTCAAATATCCAGAGAGGCAAGCTGTCCTCATCCGTTTCTATTTATTAACTTCTTTTCTTTATATGTGCATGTTTCCTTTTTAAAAATCACATTTTAATCAGGTTGAAATAGTAGCTAGTACTTCTTTCTGAAAACCAATGAAGTTATCTTAGTAAATTCACTGGAAGTTGTCTCTGGACGGAATCTACAGTTCACTACGAAGACATAGTTGTTAATGAACTTAAAAGGTGAAATATTCCGCAGTCACTGTCTCTGTTCTCTCTGTGCCTCATTTTTGCTGCCATCTAGTGACTAGCTTTGAGATTGTAAACATTGCTCAAATCTTATCATTTCTGAAAATGAATTCTGGATGCACTCCAGTGAGCTTGTGATCCAAGGGAAGGATTATTTGGACTTTAAATTTTTATTTTCCTGCAAGGCCATCTAGTGTTATAAAAAGAATAAATATTTAGCAGCCCATGTTTGCCTTACCCCTGGCTAAGTTTCACAGGAGGTATTGTAGAATAGCCTTTCTCTCAATGACTTGGTTAAAACTTCCCCTGGATCTAATCAGATTACTGGCACCTGTGGCAGGGATGGTGTCCCACCACACAGGGGACCTGGAGCGGGGAGCAGGAACCCATCGGGCTGCCCACAAGCCTGTGTCTGGGCTTTAGCTGTGATTTCTCAGGTATTTGGGTAACTCTCCTTCTTCTGGTCTCGGTTTTCTCAACAGCTGAAAGAAGGATTTATATTAAGGCTGCTTCTAGGTCTGTCTCTGAGCTAATATTCTTTAATTGTTTTTATTAACAACAGTATTGGTTTTAACCTTTAATTTGTTTAAAATCATGTTAGAACAGAAGTAAAAGTGGCACAAAATTAGAAGTTTCAAACTGAAACTTTCAAAAGAAAAAAAGAGGGCCTCTTGTTATTATCCAAGGAGATTTTATCCAGTTCTGATTATTTGCTGATTGGAGCAGTGTGAAGTCTGACCCCACATGAGCAGCCCCCAGCCCACCCCCAGCCCTCAGTCTGCCTGCCCTCCACACGGCTGGGGACCCAGCATCCCATCATTTCAGGCAGCTGCACACAGACACACACCTTCTTGCACATGTATCTTGGATGTGTTTATTTTACAACTACGTATAATCAAAATTGAATGCCAGAGTCAGATTTTTACATGCTAAGTGTGTTCAAATAACCATGGCCAAGGATACCATTTCCCCTGCTTTCCCTGACTTATATAGGTGGCATGAAGCGTGTCTTCCAAACAAACCTAGGCTATGAGTTTCCTTCCAGATGGACACACTTCATAAAAAAGAGACCTGTTGACTTTTAACTGCCTTATCTGCTTCCCTATCTTAATTCCAAATATTGCTAAAGAGAACCATTAAGCTCTAGAACTTAGAGTGCACAGCTTTAAAATCTATCAGTGCTCTTGAAGGACCGATTGCCTCTTTTTCTTGGTTTAATATTAAACCAGGGTGTTTTGCCATGGACAGCACAGTTGCCCCATTCCAAAGGGATAGTCTTTCCCTTGAAACACTGTGTTTACACAAATAAATATGTCCTAATGGTAGGTAGTTTACATTTTTATTGCTTGTAGATACAGTTTTCCATCCAATTTAAGCTTTGTCATGGGTTTAAGGTTGTTTTCTTTTTCTCAGTGGTGTGTCCAGCCACCCCACTTTCAATACTCCACTTAAAAGTCTTTAGCACAGATAATGTAAGTATATGGTAAATGAGACAAATTCCATCAATCACCACAGAAATCTCTGCTTTATCTCTTAAGTGGAACACTAGAAACTACTTATTACAATAAGGCAAAAAAAAATGGTTTCAAAGTTTTTGTTTGTTTGTTTTTTAAGGTTACTGAGCATCTTACTGTACAGAACAAAAAGTACTTCAACTATATTCAAATTCTTGACTCTTGGTGGGGGACTTTGCAGGAATCATTTAATAAGTTCATGCATATTGTGATAGGCTTCCCCCCGCCCCCCAAGAAAATCCTATGGCTTCGACACTGGGTTCTGGACAAATTTTAGATATTTAGGTTTCTAACATCAATTTTTCATACTTTCTCTTTTTTTTTCCCTCATCAGTTTCCTGGTGACATTGCTTCTTTTCTTTATATGATACTTTAAAAGGATACCAGAATCCAAAACCCTTCATATATTCATATCTTTTTAGGTGTTAAGAACTCTTTTTTTTCTTCCCCCATTAAAGCCTTTACCACAGTGATGTCTCAATGGCTCAATCAGCCCTGGGGTAAAGAAGCTAGTTACTAAATATACTTAGAATAACTAAGTCGTATCACTGTTCTAACTCGGCTATTGAATTCCAATTGCCAGTTTTCTTAAGCATATTTTTCTAGGGTTGACTTTTTCAGAATTTGCCTGTGAATTGTCTAGTATATACTAGGCCATCTAAGAGAAGCCAATCAAAAACCTGAAAAGAAAAAATGCTTGTCATAGGATCTTCTTAAAAACAAAAATAACAGACTCTAAAATAGCTAAGAGTAACTCAAAAAAGGACCTAAATAAACTAAGAGATGTACGTTCAAAAGCATTCAGCAGTCAAAACACTTGGGGGAACATTTAGGTATCCCTGATCTCAATCCATATAAGTTTGGGCTATAGGGTCAGCTTTTCAAGTATCCCACCATTTTATAAAAATAAAACTTATCTTTGCTCCTGTGTTCTCCTTTTTAGCACCCTCTTTCCTTCAAGATACTCTATTCACTTAATAAATATTAAGGACTAAGTGGGTGTCAGACCCTGTCCTACACACTGAGGATAGAGAACCGCAAGGCAGACCCCTGCCCTCCTAGGGCTTACACTTTTAGGGGTGGGGTCACAGCAGATAAGCCTGTAAATACTCTGCTCGCCATCTCCCCCACTTCTCATTTAACTCTTACCCACAGACAAGCTGATTTCTGCATTCCCACCTCTTGGCAGAAACTGCCCTGGTTTGGGTTATTAGTGACCTGTCAGTTCTTCTCAATTTCTGTTTTCACCTTTGACATTCTTGCTCCTTTACACCTGTGACACAGCTCTTCTCCGTGTGTTGAATTAATTTGTAATGGCTGGGTACCTATCATTATGTTTTAATTAAAATATAGCACTGACTTAATAATTCACATAGAAATGGTAGGAAAGTCAGGACACAGTAAATGGTCTGAATCATCGTTTTCTGTAGTAGTCAGTCACCACACTGACGTGAAATGCCATGAATTCAGCGGTTAGACCCTTGAGTCTCCAACAGAAGTCCTCTGCCATTTAAACAAAAACCAAAACAAAACAAAAAAAAGCAAAGTTGAGACCTGGCTAAAACTACTGGAACTAACAGGTTGCGATTAGAATAGTAAACATTCACTCAGCTGCTAGTTCAACTATTAAGCACTTACATTATTTACTGCACCAACACAAAATCCAAACTGTCATTATTAAATAACAACAGAACATGAGAACTGTTCCCAGTTTGCAGTTATTACAAATGTGCCAACACAACCACAATTTGCGGTCCCTGCCCCTTCCGCTGCCCCAGCCCTGCAGAGGGCAGCACTTTTTTTTTTTTTTTTTGGTTTCTTTTGGGTAATTGCTTTAAGAGGATTTGCACTAATCAATTACGTGATCTCCTTCTCTGCCTAACTCTTAAGTCCTACTTACCCGTCTTGTGCGGGCTTCCTGGGCAATCTGCCCTTCTTAGTACATCATCTGGGCCTACTCCCCAAATACTTCTCCAGCTCGGATTTTTCTTCCTGGCCCCAGCCCTGGAGACCAAGCCGCTTACAGGGCTGTTCCGCTCTTCCTTGGCCTCATAAGCCCATTGTGTCTTGGCGCCGCTGCTTCCCATCTGTCCGAGGAGCACCCAGGCCAAAACCCAGGTCACTCCTCACTCCGCTGTGCCCACTGGTCACCAGGCCTGCTTTGGCCCTGCTGTGCCTCTTCCCACCAGACTTCCTCAGTTTTTTCCTGGACAGTTGCGGTGTTTTAACTGCCCTCTCTTCCTTCCTCCAGTCCTGCCCCCTTCCGAGCTATCCCCCACTGTGCCACCAGTGAACTCTGAAACCCATCCTTCGCATCTCCAGATCCCCCTTTTGTACCAAAATGTATACAAGCCCACAGATGTGGATGGGCAGCTGTAGAAGGAAATAAGTCAGTGGAAGAGGAAACGCCTGGCTGAACTTCATTGTTAATCTAGTTCTTATTTATAGTAGATGTGAACATGATTAAAGCCATTTTCTAGCAAAATTCATCCGAGACAGCTCTTAAAACTCCTGTGTTCAATGTTGTCATCAACGGAATGACCATCACATGCCATGACCAGCCACCTTCCTTCTCAGACTTGGCTCCTTGTGGAGGATGGTACTGATTTTGTGTTGTTGTTTAATAACTTGGGATTCTTAAACAGGTAACGTTCCAAGCCTGCAGCATATCTGAGGCCAGATACCTTTATGATCAGTTGGCCACTATCTGCCCAATTGTCGTAAGTAGAAATCACACCTAATTTTAACTACTTCTTTGTATAAAATAAAGACTGCACGTGCAAAATTTGCTGACCATGTACTATTTAAGTCCAGTTAAGACTTCATTTAGAACTGAACTAACATGAATAATATGCAGACTTAGAGCTAATGGATAAGAGTCTAAGCTGTAGAGTTTACCGTTGCCAGTAAGGCATTTTTGTGTTGAAGTGTCAAGCTTGAGCGTAGCCGTTTTCCCCCTCCCATCCCGCCTGTCCTCACAGTATAGAGAAGATGATTTAAAAGAATCAGAGGCAAGGATTGGAGTCACTTCTGGTGTATTTCACCATGAGAAGGCAGGTGCAGTAGATGTAGTAGAAATCTGTAGGGGTTGCATAAACTGATTCTTCCAGACCAGAGGTAACTGCATGAAGCTTTTTTCAGCATGTAAATGACACTTTGAACTTGCAGGTGCTGACTTCTGTTTGTTTTTAGATGGCTTTGAGCGCTGCGTCTCCTTTTTACCGAGGCTATGTGTCAGACATTGATTGTCGCTGGGGCGTGATTTCTGCATCTGTAGATGATAGAACTCGGGAGGAGAGAGGACTGGAGGTGGGAGTGATTTTCCTTAATAGTCTTTTAAGTCCAGCAGGTAAAATGGGGATATTGTCACTGCTTACAGTTTTGAAGTCGCCCTTAAATTTTTATCCTGAGTGGGTTAGTCACACATGGGAAGAAGCTGACAGGTTATCAACCTGTCTTTGGCTCCACAATGTGTGTTTGGGGTGAGAATGTAGGAAATGTGATTTGCTTGGCGGGGGGGGGGGGGGGGGGGGGGGCGTTCAAGTTAATTTTCATCATTTGTTGGAACCAGTACTTGTTTTTACCTTCTAAAATTAGTAGTACAAGTTTTCTATATTTTGGGAGTCAGTGCTGATGGCTGTTTTTACCAGAAAGCTTTTTGGTGCTACGTGAGTGCTTTGTCTGTGGTGCTCTCTGTTGTGGAAAGTGTCATCTGTTGTAAGGTTCTTTGGCCTGTTACAGAGGGTTAGGTTTGCCTAATGAGGTAGGTTTGTGCCTCTTGTTTGCATGTTGAACTGCATCTCTCCAACCAAGACTGTGCGTCAGAACCACCTATAGAGATCTTTAAAAATAAGTACCCAGGCCCACCCTAGCCCAGTGAGTAAGTATGTCCAGAACTGGGACCTAGACATACATGTTACTAAAGGAGCCCTCACAGGTGATTCTGATGTTCTCGACTGGGCTGCCCTATTGATGCTCTGCTCTTTGTGTAATTGTTCATAAATTGTTGAACATGCCTTCTAAGTAGAAATAAACCTTAAAGCAGAAATCATTTTAATAGCTTTGTTTTACATTATAGTTTTATAGTTTTGCTTTCAACATTGGCATTTTCCTATCTTAATGAGAATGAAGGTGATCCACTTTAAAAAAAGAAAAAGAAATATATATATATATATTTAAGTCATGTCAGAAAACAGACTACTTAAATTGTCTCCAGATTTTTTTTTAATATAATTTTTCTAATACTTTTCAGGATTAACTAGCTTTTTTTCGGGATCTCGTGTTCAGGTTGGACAGTTTTATGTAATTACATATATAGTATATAGGCTTTTAATATAATTATTTGGGGCGTTAGTTTGTTTCCACATCATTTTATATGGCATTCATTTGTATTTTTTTCAATTTTAGCCGCTGAAGAACAACCACTATAGGATCAGTAAGTCCCGATATGATTCAATAGACAGTTACTTATCTGAGTGCGGTGAGAAATATAATGACATCGACCTGACGAAACACAAAGAAATCTATGAACAGCTGTTGCAGGAAGGTGAGCCTCTGTTCCTTTTGTCTAGATTTGATTGTAAGCCTTTAGTTCTTCAAAGCCCTTTTAAATTCCTTTGCTGACTCCTGGCCTGGCTTCTATTTTTAGTGTGAAGTCTCTTAACTTTTCTCATGAGGCTGCTTGTTCTTAAAGTTTCAAGTTCCAGATACTTGTGAGATCTTAACTTTTAGCAAAAGGAGCTGACTTTGGAGGTCTGTCCCTTGGTCCACAGCTCTGCCCCCACGGGCGTTGTGTAAGGAGCGAACACACTCCATAGGATAAAATCCTGGGAGACACGAGAATCCTGCACAGCCCAGCCATTTCCTAAGCTTCTAGATGCCCTTTCTTCAGACTTCCCGAGCTGTCCTGCCGTCTTTCTGGGCATGGAGAACAGCTCCGATGTGAGTGGTGTGACCTCTCTCTGCAGGCATCGATCATCTCCTGGCCCAGCACGTGGCTCATCTCTTCATTAGAGACCCGCTGACTCTGTTCGAAGAGAAAATCCACCTGGACGATGCCAACGAGTCCGACCATTTTGAGGTATCTGCTCCGCTTTGAAGGTGTAGCACTTCACTCTCCAGGGTGGAGGCCGTTGTCTGGAGGGGCAAGGAGTTGATGACAGTAGAAGCCTTCTATGACCTCCATGACTGCAGCAAAGATTTTAAATTGGTTCAAGTACCCTTATTTTATGATTCTTACTCTCCGGTTCTGCATTTTTCATTCAGTATTTTCTCTTATTTTCATAGCGATGAAAAATGCAAATATGCGGCACAGGAAAATAACACGACCGCTTCTTTCAGGACTGCTGTCGTGTCGCCTGACTTCCGTTAAGCACTTGCTGTTTTGTCTCCCTAGCAGGTCACACTCCACGAAAATCTTAAATTGTACCTTTTTGTATTTGTAAATTGAAGAGTATTTGGTATGGACAGTAAACAGTCTGCTTCACGTATTAAATATCAAATCATCTTAATACCTTACTGGAAAATTGGTTTTATTCTCTGCTTTTTGAATACAGAATATTCAGTCCACAAATTGGCAGACAATGCGATTTAAACCTCCTCCTCCAAACTCCGACATTGGATGGAGAGTGGAATTCCGGCCCATGGAGGTACGCAGCCCGTCGGCAGGAACCGACTTGGACGCACCTGTTCCCAGCCACCTGCCACCCACCCGCACCCTTGTCAGAAGCTCGGGTTACTTGGAAGGCAGCACAGATCAGGTGTGCGTGTTACACGCAAGTGCAGCAGCTCGGGAGGACTGCTTCTGAGAATAGATTGTGGGCAGAGGCTTCCAGACCCAGGTGGGAGGTTAGGAGATGCTTGGGAAAGACATGACCCTCAGGGGCCTCTCAGGGAGGAGCTGTTTGCATGGTGGGCCCCTAATGTCTCGGGCCCCGTGTCCAGGTTCAGTTGACAGACTTCGAGAACTCCGCGTACGTGGTGTTCGTGGTGCTGCTCACCAGGGTGATCCTTTCCTACAAACTGGACTTTCTCATCCCGCTGTCAAAGGTAAGGATGAGTTTCAGTGTAGGGCTGGGTGTCTGTAGGTTATCATCCATTGCTCATTTATGTATAATAATTGTTTCAACTCTGACCTCACTTAGGATTGTTCCTCCCTTAGAATAAAATGCTCTTTTTCCACCCTTTTTTTTTTTTTTTTTCTTTTTAAACCTAAGTTTATGCTATAGATTTTGGTACCGTTTTGGTGGAGACTCCTGGAAAAAAATGTTAATAGTAGCTCCTTACTCAGCCCATTTGGAAGACATTTAGGGTTGCATTTGAACAATCTCTAGTTTCTAGAGGCTTTTGACTCAAGATGATGGCGGGAGGGATTCCCAAAAATGGGTTTTGTCCTGTCCAGTCCCAGGCCGATCACGATATTAGACTCAGGACGGAGGGACGTGTAACTTTGGTAGTGCAGGGAATGGAACCAAACTGGAGAGGTTTCTGAAGAACATAGTTGACGCTGCACTACTGGAAAAACAAATCTGAATCAGCCTCAGCCCAACAAAAACCAAGAAGGAGCTTTCTGGAAGCAGTTTCCCGGCAGAGCCTTGGAACAGTTCCAGGCTGTGAGGCAGCAAGGCTGGGGGCCGCGGGGCAGTAGCCAAGTGAGTATAGAGACCTTTGGTTCCTGGCCGGTGGGTCTCTCGGCACAGAGAGTGGCTGGGAAAGGCTGCCGGGCGGAGTGAGGGTCTGCCGGGGCTCAGGGCTGGAGGGAAGAGAAGCAGAGCTGCCCTGTCCCAACACACACACACACCCTGAATGTGGTACAGCCACTGGGGAGATGAACGCACATAAGGAGGGTTCACGTGAGCTGCCAGTTTATGAAATACACTTGACATGCGTGTAACTTATAGTCAGTTCCTCCGTATCTGAGAATTCAACCAGCAGCAGATCATGGAATACTGTAGTATTTACTGCTGGAAAAATCCTCATATAGGTGGACCCACATTGTTCTGGGGTCAGATATAGATGTCTGAAAGTCAGTATAAAATTGAAAACTTTTAAAGAGAAGAGCCCATGGGCCTGCAGAGTCTATTATCCTCAGTGAAATACAGTTAATTTTTTTTTTTTTTTTTTGGCCGTGTAGCATGTGGGATCTTACTTGCCTGACCAGGGATCAAACCCGCACCCCCTGCAGTGGAAGTCCAGAGTCTTAACCCCTGGACCGCCAGGGAAGTCCCAAAACACAGTTAAGGTAGAAACTGGAAAGAATTTTAAAATAAATTCTCATTAGTGCCCTCGAAGAAATTCTAGAGAAAGGTCACATCTTAAATAAACAAGCCCTGTGGACCAAAGAACATTTGGAAAGTAAGAGTTCTCAGAAACACGGGACGTGGTAGCCACACTCAGTATGCTCACCAGTAAGCAGGTGTGGTTGAAGACCAAAGTCTGTGATTTAGGGGAACCACACTGAGATTCATCCCAGCAGGATGGCAAAGAAACAGAGATTATGGGAAAAAGGATGAGAGGATTTCTCTGGAAAGTTCAGGGTTTGTATCAAAATTTAGAAGAAGAGAACAGTCTATACAAAAGAGATGTGAGATACAATAAAGAAAATAAAGAAATAGAATTTCCCCTGAGTGAGAGAGTCCACTGAGGATGAGACAGAATTATTCAAAGAAGAACCCAAGTCTAGGAATTTCTGAATCTCAAAGAGAAGATCAGTTGTCCAGACAGGAGAGGAAATTAGGATACCTAAACTTCCTGCCAAGAGGGAGAAGAAAATCAGTTGATATCATTTCTCATCTACAACATTAAACGCTAGAAGAGATGGCGAGAGGTCTACAGAATCCGAAGGGTAAAGAATTAGAACCATGCCAACCAAACTAGTCTTTAAATTGCAAGTGATTCTAACAAAAAAGATCAAATTAGGGCTAAATTAAGCCAGAAATCTTATCTAGCAAGGGGATAGGAGGGGAATGGTAGATACTTCTTAATGCTTGACATTTGGAGAGAGAATTTCAAAACTACTTGTCTAAAAGTAAGAAAGACCACTAATAGTGTAGAAATAGGATTTGTCGCCTCTAATCTCCTAGCTAAAGAGGTGGGAAAAAAAACAAAGCTTCCTGGTGCCACAAAAGTGGGTCTGGGGCCATGGGCGTGATAAGACATTATGGTCCAGAGAACATACAGTGGTAAAATAAGATGAAAACAAATTTGAATAGACTAAATTCTATTCAAAAGCTAAAATGGGTGATATAAAATAGCAATGTAATGGTACATGTTGTTTGCATAAGATATACTTAAAACAAGGACAGATGTTGACAGTAAAGAGCTCCATATGACCTCTTAACAATTCAGGAAGGGCAAAGTCTTAACAGACAAAATGTGAGAAGGTCTTAAATGAGATACAGGAAACAATTTTATATACTCTTTTCAAGATAACATTAGAGCCATTTTCTTTTTTTTAACATAAAGTGTAGCAAACATTTCTCAGCAGCATAAGAAGAATTTAAAGGCACTGTAGTACGGTGGGTAAGATGTGGCTTCCGGGTGAGCACTCAACTCATAAATCACTGGCACTACTTACTAGCTTTTTCACCTGGACAAGTTAGTTGTCCTCTCAGTGCCCCAGTCCGCAGGTGTAGAACAGAGACACATGGGCTGTCGTAAGGCCATGTGGGGTTCGTGGAGTAAGTCACTTAGCAGAGTTTCTGGCGTGTTACTCAGTTACTGACAGGCCATATAATCAAAGGATGAGAAAGACCACAGGGGAATTAAATGACACAGTTAATAAGCTTGGTTGTGTCGCCTGATCACAAATCTTATACCATGGCACACCTTTTTTAAATGCCCTGAGGAAGAATAACAAAAATTAATTAAGGAAAATTTTCACTTCTCAGAAGTAGACACTGTATAGGATACATTCCCACCAAAGTTGAACAAGAAAATGTTCAGGAAACATTTAACTATTGGAAATTTTAAATCGTTTTCCTAGTAGGTTCTAGATTAAGTCAAAACTAGAATTATAGATGCAAACTAGTATATATAGAATGGGTAAACAACAAGGTCCTACTGTATAGCACAGGGAACTATATTCAGTATCCTGGGATAAACTAGAATGGAAAAGAATACATATGTGTATAAGTAAGTCACTGCTGTACAGCACAAATTAACACAATATTGTAAATCAACTATACTTCAATAAAATTTTTTTTAAAAAGCTAGAATTATAGATTGTTTAGGAAAATGATGCCAGCAAAGATAATTTCTAAGGGAAAATCACAGCTTTAAGTACTATAAACAGAAATATTAAAAATAAACCTAAGTAAATAAGAATGTAAAGAGCTGTAGTAAAATTACAGCTTTGTAAAAGGAATTCATAAAAGCAGAAATTAAAACTGATGATCTTTGTGAGTTTTTGTCGAGACTAAGAAAAATACAAACGTTATTAGAAATGAAGCCAGATGTTCCTAGCCAGGATAGAATTTGAGATTGCTTGAATATGTTCCTGTATCTAGATTAATCCGAAGGTCATATGTGCCTTAAAACAAACAAAATAATGGTAGGAATTGATCAGTGTGAGGGGGCAAAGCTAAGTAACCAAAGACTCTGCACTGACCGTCCCTCTTCAACATGACCTCTGACTTGTGTCTGTTTTGAATATGGAGAGTCCCCTAAGATTTCATTATAGAAATAAGGGACTACTACTAAAAAGTTTTAAAAGCTCTACTTTGAGGGTCTTAAAAAGTCATTGGAGAAATGGAGAATTCACAAATAGGGGTTGGGGTCTCCTGAGGGAGTGGGCACGGCAGAGCCGCAGGTGGGCAGGCAGCATCGGTGACCCGCCCTGGGAGGGGTCACCTTATTCCAGATCCCACAGCCCGCCTATGAGGCAGCAAAGCCCCAGAGGCAGGGAGGGCACAGCCCTCAACTCTAGGTGGCAGGAGAGGCAGGAGCGTGAGTCTGGGCTGTGAGGAGGGACCAGCCCCCTGACCTCCCAATGCCATAGAGTCATCCCAGGGTGTCTCAAGGGACCTCGAGATGTGGGCGGCCTACATGAGTGTAAGTTTCGCATTGATTTTTAAGGTAAGCTTCTCTTAGAATTGCCCCATTGTTATTAAAAAGCACATCCCAGCAGTCTGGGGTTGAGGGACACAGCCCCACATGACAGTGCAAAGTCTTATCTGGCCGCCAGCAAGCGCTGGCTATGGGAGGCTTCTTCCCAGATGGGTCAAGATCGCGAGCTGAGCAAGGCACCACAGCCCCCAAATGCGCCGGAGCGGGAGTGCCCTGACTTTGGCAATGTTCTCACTTGGCTGCGATGGTTTTCCTCCCTCAGGTTGATGAGAACATGAAAGTAGCACAGAAGCGAGATGCCGTCCTGCAGGGATTGTTTTATTTCAGAAAAGATATTTGCAAAGGTACTGCCTCCTCTTGCATTTTTGGGGTCCCTGTAGGCCACACGGGCCGCTAACACCCTCTGCGCCCCTCTGGCAGGTGGCAACGCCATGGTGGACGGCCGCAACAAGACCACGGGCAGCACCGAGCCAGCAGCCGAGGAGTACGCACTCATGACCATCGACACCATCATCAACGGCAAGGTAGGGCCCGCGCCCCAGCTACCCCGCCCCTCCCCCACCCCACCCCCCGCCCCCGGGGAGTCAGATGACAGCGCATCCTGCTTCTTGCAGGAAGGCATGTTCCCCGGGCTGATCCCCATCCTGAACTCTTACTTGGAAAACATGGAGGTGGACGTGGACACCAGATGCAGTATTCTGAACTACCTGAAGCTGATTAAGAAGAGAGCATCCGGTATGCCATTCTGCACTTTGCTTTTTTAAAAATCTCTTAACGTAGGCGGAACCTCACAATCTTACAATATTCAGTTTTTAAAGCAGTCTTTTATTAAAGTACATGGTATCCTAAATCAATGAACTTTCCCACATTGTGCCGTCTCGGCGGTTGGATGCACCTTGTAATCTTTGACAGTCACCGTTTGATTAGCAGTGCTTTTGTTCTTGCTGGTTCATACAATAACGCTGCATCTTTAAGCCGATGGCCTCTTAGGCAACGAAATACAGTATCTGGATTGCCTGTTCGACATTTATGCCCGACTGTGTGTGTCGTGAGGCACCCTGGGCTCTTTGCACAGTGAGTCTAAGCCAGTCCTCAGGTTAACTAATAGCACAGCTAAGACGGTGGCCCTCCAGCCTGCCTCCCTACAGGGGTGCCCTGGAACCCCACTTTCTCAGCTTTGAGATCATGGTGGCTGGGGAGCTGTCAGCCGTGACTAAAAGGACAGTAGCAGTGGCATCTGTATTTTGCTCGAGGCTTCTGTAAAATTTCCAGATCCACAAAGGATATACCCCACCCCGCAAATGCTGTATCTGCCAGTTTCTATCTTCATGCATCTACTTCTCATTATTCTCTCCGCCTCTTTGATCAGATGGCTCTGGGGAACTCGGGGGCCCTCCTGTCCCGGGGCAGTCTCGTGACACCGGCATGGGCAGGACTTGGCCAGATGGGAGAACTCGGGCTCTAGTCCACACACATTGGCTCCCGTGTCTTAGAGCCGACAGCATCACCATGTGGGTGGCATCTAACAGGTCCCATAGCAGTGGGATGTGTGTGTTCTCACTGCCTGCCTACAACATGAAACCCTTCCCCAGGAGGAAGCCACGTAATACAGCTCGTCCTGGCCCCTGCCAGGTGGCTACACCAGAAGGCCACACTGATTCTTCTTCAGGATTGTATTATGTGGGCCAATAAATGTCAACTTACGAAAGAAAAAGACCAAACAAACAAAAAAAAAACACTACCATTAAGTTGTTAAAAAAAAAAAATTTTTTTTTCAGGAGAATTAATGACAGTTGCCAGATGGATGAGGGAGTTCATCGCAAACCATCCAGACTACAAGCAAGACAGTGTAATAACTGACGAGATGAACTACAGCCTTCTTTTAAAGTGTAACCAAATCGCAAATGAATTATGTGAGTGCCCAGAGTTACTTGGACCAGCATTTAGGAAAGTAAAGTACAGTGGCAGTAAAACTGACTCTTCCAACTAGACGTCCTGCAGAAGGAGAAATGCTTCACCGTGTTAGTGAAGGACTGACCGCAGGATCAGCCCGTGTGCATGGTGTGAGGACCAGATAATAGCACTGCACTGTTTCTTGCGCTGCTCGGCAGAAGTGGGTTTAGGCAAATCTAGAGTTTATACAGTGTACATGTACATAGTAAAGTATTTTTATGATTAACAATGTATTTTAATAACACTGTATCTAAAGTCATTTGTGAGCTGGCTTGTACATTTTTCAGTTCTGACTCTGGAGCAACTACTGTGGAAACGGTTTTGTAAATGTAACTTACTGATAACTATATCTGCATTCCAGAGTTTAAAATGTTTACTGTAAATTTTGAGGTTTTTTTAAAAGACTTTACCTGGACCTGATTCACTGAAATCTATCACTTCACCTTGAAAACAGTTTGTCCTGCTAATTTTCTTTGAGTCCTCTCCTTTGGCATATACATGAAATCACTATTGAATCCACCAAAGTGCTTTGAGGGGAAGCTTAGATTTCCGGCACCTTATCCATGACGATTCTTTTGTAATTGGAATAGCTAACCCCTCGGTAACCCTGTCCCAAGCTTTTCCCACTAAACAGAACCCACTGAACTGACAGTACTTTCTGTCGACGTTTGCTAATTTTGGCATCAAGTTTGAAGACAACTCTGGAGAAAGACTCTGAGTTCACGTGTAGTGATTATTGGGGGTAATTTTTTTATGGAAAAAGGGGAGAATTGTTTTTCTTCTTGTACATACCAAGAGTAATGTCAAAAATGCCACCAGCTCTTCTGTTGTGGTCACCTGTTTATTCTGATTGCGGCTATCTACTTAAATTTTCAAATCAAACGCAGCTGCTGAAGTTTCTGTTTTGCTACTTTTTCTCTAGTTTCCAGTAAGCATATTACAGACATTCTTCTAAAAGCCATTCATTCTAGATTTTACCTGGGGATTTTTCTACATACTACTTACCTTCTCTGTGAAACTCATAAATTAATCATGATATGCACTAAGTTTTGTGAATCAGGACCCTAAATGTTTAATTGTAAATAATTTAAGTTTCACAGAATTGTTAGAGCTTTTTGTTGAAGTTTTTTTTCCCCAATTAGTTAAAAGTCTTAAAACTGCTTCTGAAAAAACTATGTATAGTAGATTATGCAAACTTTACAGGCATAAATATCTAAACTGTCATGCTAATTTTAAGAAATGGCCATAAGCTTCAGCTAAACCTGTTTGTGTATAGATACTAGGGTTTGTGCTATATTTCATACATGCATTTTGGAGGATTAAAGAACACCTGGTTTTCCTTTGCAATTTGCTTGTGTAAATTCAGTTTGTAAAAAGGCAGTAAAGTGTTTGTGGTATGAGGAAATAAAAGAATGGAATTGGCATTGTGAAAACTCTTGAATGTGTGAGTTCTACAACTAAACGGATGGTGGTGAGGGTGGTTTTTTTTTAATTAGCCCAGATATGCCAGGAAATAATTTCTTCATCATGATCCTCAGCTCCTTCTAGAAAGACTCATAGTGATGAAAACAGATGCCTCACCTCCCTAGTAGCTGTCAACCCCTGTGGGGAGAAGAGAAATGACCACTGGAAGTGAATTTTTCTTCTACTCCAAACTGTCGCTGTGCCAAGTCAGTGGTCACATGGTGAGTTACAGGTAAATCGGGCTGTGTGCGCACTGGGGTGCTGTCCTGCTCAGACTGGCTCAGCAGGCCCTGCAGAGAACTGTTTCCAACCCATGTCTTTGGACTCACATCCCTCTACTACCCCCAACCCCTAGTTCATCTTGTCCACCCACTTTTCTCAGCTTCATCTGCTTGTCTACTTTTAACTGAACGATCCTAGGGCAGGGTCATTGTCAAATTAATCTGCATACATGTCTCTTACTGAAGTGCACCTCTGGCTCTGTGGGCCTGACATGGGGGCCCACGTTCCTGCATTTCTAAGAGGCCCCCAGGTAATGCTGACGCTGCTGGTGTGTGGGCCACGTCAAGTAACAAGGACTTAGATCACTTCTGTACCTCAGACACAAATCAATTCTAAGTCTCAAATGACACTGGTCTTCAATTCCAATGTGTGTTTATCTGAAAACCAAATAACGGCACCCTATCTATATCCAAGACAGAAAGTACCACCTTTCATAAGCTTTCCTGCCTGAACTCAGCTGAGGGTTCAGGGCTTTGGGAACAGAACGATGAACACTGAGATAAGCAAAGAGGGCCTTTTCCTTGGTGGAAATAGCTGCGGCTGAGCCCAGACCCTCACTTAGAACACAACTGGCCCTAACTTAACCCATCCAGTCTCCTGGATTAACAAGCGGTTTCCTCCTGGTCCCAGGCTGCCTCTGCCCCTGCCACCGGCTCCTCCCTGAGGCTGTTTGTGAGCCTTCTGTCCCTCAGTGGAGGGAGCTGGCCTTAGCCGCCGCCTTCTAAACCACCTACATGAAAGTTAACTAAGAGTGGAAAGTGTGGAAACCCAGGATGTGGTGAGAGGCCATGTCTCAGGAGGTTTCTTGGGGATCTTGCAGAACAAAATGTGACAGTATCCTTCAAGCAGCTGGTGGTGTCTGACGTGGGGGAAGGGACGTGCGATGTGTGCCTGGGGTGCCTGGGCATCAAGGCTTTTGGCTAGGAAGGGGCCCCTTTCAGAACTGTACATAGGCTACGTCACTGCAAGGTTCTTGGGGCTGCTGCTAATGAATTTTCCATTTAGGTTAAGGCTCCCCCTGGCTTTCCCTGAAGATAAGCCACTGAGATCTACCAGCTGCTCTCTCCTCTCCATTATGCTTTTGTGTAAATATTTAACATTCCCTGTAAAAACTTCGGAACATACATGCCAAGTGATATTTAGTAAAGTGTAAATTGGAAGGAAACTCATGAGGTCTGGACTGGACGTGAGGAGGCCTTGGTGGGTGACCTTGGCTGGGAAAGATACACTCCTCCGACTATTTGCATTTTCTTGGTAAGTGGTGGCTGAAATTGGCTGGGAAGTCCCTAAAGCCCCTTTCATGCTTAACATTTTATGAAATGAAACATTATAAAGTTAATTATGGAAAATGCATTAAGAGTAATGGTGCCTCCAGCTTTGATTTCAAACCATATTAAAAAGCTGTGGTAATCAAATCCGTACGGAATTTGGAAGAACAGATCAATGGAACAGAATAGAGAGCCCAGAAATAAACTCACATATACTTGGTCAATTAATTTACAACAAAAGAGCCAATATACAGTGGGGAAAGGACAGTCTCTTCAATATATGGTGTTGGGAAAACTGGACAACCACATGCAAAAGAATGAAATTAGACTACTATCAATATTCACATTGTACACAAAAATTAAAATGGGTTAAAGACTTGAATGTAAGACCTGAAACCATAGCCTCCTAGAAGACAACATAGGGTGTTAAGCTTCTTGACATAGGTCTTGATGATTTTTTGAATCTGACACCAAAAGCAACAAAAGTAAAAATAAACAAGTAGGACTACATCAAACTACAAAAATTCCTTTGCAGCCTTCAGAAAATGAAAAAGCAACCTACTGAATGGGAGGAAATATTTGCAAATCATGTATCTGATAAAGGGGTTAATATCCAAAATATATACAAAAATTCATACAACTCAATAGTAAAACAAAAATCCCCTTATGGGCACAGGACATTTTCCATGAGCTTCCCATTTTATTTACTCCAATGCTACCCTGAAAGATGCCCTGGGTACCCCATCCTCATCAGTACCTTCCTCCTAGAACCCAAGGCATTCGGCCTGATCATCGGCAGCCTCATTCTTTAAAAAACAGTCCCGTGATGTCATCCTCCCACCCCACCCCCACCAGCTGCCCCCTTGCTCCCGGGGTCCAGAGGAACAGGAAGCCGGGGTCACGGAGTGGCTGGTGGGCAGGCTGCATCCACCATTGGCCCCAACAAAGATCCGGGTAGGCTCCAGTGCTGGGTCAAATCAGGCCAAACAACCAACAGGGAGGAAACGCAGCCCCACCCATCATCAGACAAGCAGATTAAAGTTTTACTGGGCTGTGCCCACCAAAGCAACATGCAGCTCTACCCACCACAAGTCCCTCCCATCAGGAAGCTTGCACAAGACTCTTAGATAGCCTCATCCACCAGAGGGCAGACAGCAGAAGCAAGAAGAACTACAATTCTGCAGCCTGTGAAAGGAAAACCACATTCACAGAAATATAGACAAAATGAAAATGCAGAGGACTTTGTACCTGATAAAGGAACAAGATAAAAAAAACCAGAAAAACAACTAAATGAAGTGGAGATAGGCAACCTTCCAGAAAAAGAATTCAGAATAATGATAGTGAAGATGATCCAGAACCTCAGGAAAAGAATGGAGGCAAAGATCGAGAAGATGCAAGAAATGTTTAACAAAGACCTAGAAGAATTAAAGAATAAACCCCTAGAAGAATTAAAGAACAAACAAACAGAGATGAACAATACAATAACTGAAATGAAAACTACACTAGAAGGATTCAATAGCAGAATAACTGAAGCAGAAGAACGGATAAGTGACCTGGAAGGCAGAATGGTGGAATTCACTGCTGTGTAACAGAATAAAGAAAAAAGAATGAAAAGAAATGAAGACAGCCTAAGAGACCTCTGGGACAATATTAAACACAACAACATTTGCATTATAGGGGTCCCAGAAGGAGAAGAGAGACAGAAAGGACCTGAGAAAATAGTTGAAGAGATTATAGTTGAAAACTTCCCTAACATGGGAAAGGAAATAGCCACCCAAGTCCAGGAAGCACAGAGAGTCCCAGGCAGGATAAACCCAAGGAGAAGCATGCCAAGACACATAGTAATCAGATTGGCAAAAATTAAAGACAAAGAAAAATTATTGAAAGCATCAAGGGAAAAACAACATACAAGGGAACTCCCATAAAGTTAACAGCTGATTTCCCAGCAGAAACTCTACAAGCCAGAACGGAGTGGCACAATATATTTAAGTGATGAAAGGGAAGAACCTACAACCAAGATTACTCTACCTGGCAAGGATTTCATTCAGATTTGATGGGGAAATCAAAAGCTTTACAGACAAGCAAAAGCTAAGAGAATTCAGCACCACCAAACCAGCTCTACAAAAACTGCTAAAATCACTTCTCTAAGTGGGAAACACAAGAGGAGAAAAGGACCTACAAAAACAAACCCAAAACAATTAACAAAATGGTCATAGGAACATACATATCGATAATTACCTTAAACGTGAATGGGTTAAGTGCTCCAACCAAAAGACACAGGCTGGCTGAATGGATACAAAAACAAGCCCCATATATATGCTGTCTACAAGAGACCCACTTCAGACCTAGGGACACATACAGACTGAAAGTGAGGGAATGGAAAAAGATATTCCATACAAATGGAAATCAAAAGAAAGCTGGAGTAGCAGTACTCATATCGGATAAAATAGACTTTAAAATAAAGAATGTTACAAGAGACAAGGAAGGACACTATATAATGATCAAGGGATCAATCCGAGAAGATATAACAATTATAAATATATATGCACACAACATAGGAACACCTCAATACATAAGGCAACGGCTAACAGCTATAAAAGAGGAAATGGACAGTAACACAATAATACTGGGGGACTTACACCTCACTTACATCAATGGACAGATCATCCAGACAGAAAGTTAATAAGGAAACACAAGCTTTAAATGACACAATAGACCAAATTGATTTAATTGATATTTATAGGGCATTCCATCCAAAAACAGCAGATTATACTTTCTTCTCAAGTGCACATGGAACATTCTCCAGGATAGATCACATCTTGGGTCACAAATCAAGCCTCGGTAAATTTAAGAACATTGAAATCATATCAAGCATCTTTTCCGACCACAATGCTATGAGATTAGAAATAAATTACAGGGAAAAAAAAGTTAAAAAACACAAACACATGGAGACTAAGCAATACGTTACTAAATAACCAAGAGATCACTGAAGAAATCAAAGAGGAAATCAAAAAATACCTAGAGACAAATTACAATGAAAATATGATGATCCAAACCTATGGGATGCAGCAAAAGCAGTTCTAAAAGGGAAGTTTATAGCAATACAAGCCTACCTCAAGAAACAAGAAAAATCTCAAATAAACGATTTAACCTTACACCTGAAGGAACTAGAAAAAGAAGAACAAAAAAAACCCAAAGTTAGTAGAAGGAAAGAAATCAAAAAGATCAGAGCAGAAATAAATGAAATAGAAACAAAGAAAACAATAGAAATGTCAATAAAACTAAAGCTGATTGTTTGAAAAGATAAACAAAATTGATAAACCTTTAGCCAGACTCATTAAGAAAAAGGAGAGGACTCAAATCAGTAAAATTAAAATGAAAAAGGAGAAGTCACAACGGACACTGCAGAAATACAAAGCATCATAAGACACTACTACAAGCAACTGTATGCCAATAAAATGGACAACCTGGAAGAAATGGACAAATTCTTAGAAAGGTACAATTTTCTAAGGCTGAACCAGGAAGAAATAGAAAATATGAACAGACCAATCACAAGTAATGAAATTGAAACTGTGATTAAATATCTTCCAACAGCTCTCTTGGTAGGAACCAAGATGGCGGAGTAGAAGGACGTGCTCTTACTCCCTCTTGTGAGAGCACCAGAATCACAACTAGCTGCTGGACAATCATCAACAGGAAGACACTGGAACTCACCAAAAAATATACCCCACATCCAAAGACAAAGGAGAAGCCACAGTGAGATGGTAGGAGGGCCACAATCACAGTAAAATCATATACCATAACAGTGGGTGGGTGACTCACAGACTGGAGAACACTTATACCAAAGAAGTCCACCCACTGGAGTGAAGCTTCTGAGCCCCACATCAGGCTTCCCAACCTGGGGGTCTGGCAATGGGAGGAAGAATTCCTAGAGAATCAGATTTTGAAACCTAGTGGGATTTGATTGCAGGACTTTGACAGGACTGGGGGAAACAGAGACTCCACTCTTGGAGGGTACACACAAAGTAGTGTGCACATTGGGACCCATGGGAAGGAGCAGTGACCCCAGGAGAGACTGAACCAGACCTACCTGCTAGTGTTGGAGGGTCTCCTGCAGAGGCCAGGGGTGGCTGTGAATCACCGTGGAGACAAGGACACTGGCAGCAGAAATTCTAGGAAGTACTCCTTGACATGAGCCCTCCCAGAATCTGTCATTAGCCCCAAAAAAGAGCCCAGGTGGGCTCCAGTGCTGGGTTGCCTCAGGCCAAACAACCAACAGGGAGGGAACCCAGCCCCACCCATCATCAGACAAGCAGATTAAAGTTTTACTGAGCTCTGCCCACCAGAGCAACACCCAGCTCTACCCACCACAAGTCCCTCCCATCAGGAAGCTTGCACAAGACTCTTAGATAGCCTCATCCACCAGAGGGCAGACAGCAGAAGCAAGAACTACAATTCTGCAGCCTGTGAAAGGAAAACCACATTCACAGAAATATAGACAAAATGAAAATGCAGAGGACTTTGTACCCGATGAAGGAACAAGATTAAAAAACCCAGAAAAACAACTACATGAAGTGGAGGTAGGCAACCTTCCAGAAAAAGAATTCAGAAAAATGATAGTGAAGATGATCCAGAACCTCAGGAAAAGAATGGAGGCAAAGATCGAGAAGATACAAGAAATGTTTAACAAAGACATAGAAGAATTAAAGGATAAACCCCTAGAAGAATTAAAGAACAAACAAACAGAGATGAACAATACAATAACTGAAATGAAAACTACACTAGAAGGAATCAATAGCAGAATAACTGAAGCAGAAGAACGGATAAGTGACCTGGAAGGCAGAATGGTGGAATTCACTGCTGTGTAACAGAATAAAGAAAAAAGAATGAAAAGAAATGAAGACAGCCTAAGAGACCTCTGGGACAACATTAAAGCCAACAACATTTGCATTATAGGGGTCCCAGAAGGAGAAGAGAGACAGAAAGGACCTGAGAAAATAGTTGAAGAGATTATAGTTGAAAACTTCCCTAACATGGGAAAGGAAATAGCCACCCAAGTCCAGGAAGTGCAGAGAGTCCCATACACGATAAACCCAAGGAGAAAGACGCCGAGACACATAGTAATCAAATTGGCAAAAGTTAAAGACAAAGAAAAATTATTGAAAACATCAAGGGAAAAACAACAAATAATATACAAGGGACCTCCCATAATGTTAACAGCTGATTTCTCAACAGAAACTCTACAAGCCAGAAGGGAGTGGCATGATATACTTAAAGTGATGAAAGGGAAGAACCTACAATCAAGATTACTCTACCTGGCAAGGATCTTATTCAGATTTGATGGAGAAATCAAAAGCTATACAGACAAACAAAAGCTAAGAGAACTCAGCACCACCAAACCAGCTCTATAACAAATGCTAAAGGAGCTTCTCTAAGTGGGAAACACAAGAGGAGAAAAGGACCAACGAAAACAAACCCAAAACAATTAACAAAATGGTCATAGGAACATACATATCAATAATTACCTTAAATGTGAATGGATTAAATGCTCCAACCAAAAGACACAGGCTGGCTGAATGGATACAAAACCAAGCCCCATATATATGCTGTCTACAAGAGACCCACTTCAGACCTAGGGACACATACAGACTGAAAGTGAAGGAATGGAAAAAGATATTCCATGCAAATGGAAATCAAAAGAAAGCTGGAGTAGCAATACTCATATCAGATAAAATAGACTTTAAAATAAAGAATGTTACAAGAGACAAGGAAGGACACTACATAATGATCAAGGGATCAATCCAAGAAGATATAACAATTACAAATATACATGCACCCAACATAGGAGCACCTCAATACATAAGGCAACGGCTAACAGCTATAAAAGAGGAAAACGACAGTAACACAATAATGCTGGGGGGCTTACACCTCAGTTACACCAATGGACAGATCATCCAAAATGAAAATAAATAAGGAAACAGAAGCTTTAAATGACACAATAGACCAGATAGATTTAATTGATATTTATAGGACATTCCATCCAAAAACAGCAGATTACACTTTCTTCTCAAGTGCGCACGGAACATTCTCCAGGATAGATCACATCTTGGGTCACAAATCAAGCCTCAGTTAATTTAAGAAAATTGAAATCATATCAAGCATCTTCTCCGACCACAATGCTATGAGATTAGAAATGAATCACAGGGAAAAAAAAGTAAAAAACACAAACACATGGAGGCTAAATAATACGTTGCTAAATAGCCAAGAGATCACTGAAGAAATCAAAGAGGAAATCAAAAAATGCCTAGAGACAAATGACAATGAAAACACGACGATCCAAAACCTATGGGATGCAGCTAAATCAGTTCTAAGAGGGAAGTTTATAGCTATACAAGCCTACCTCAAGAAACAAGAAAAATCTCAAATAAACAATGTAATCTTACACCTAAAGGAACTAGACAAAGAAGAACAAACAAAACCCAAAGTTGGCAGAAGGAAAGAAATCAAAAAGATCAGAGCAGAAATAAATGAAATAGAAACAAAGAAAACAATAGCAATGTCAATAAAACTAAAAGCTGATTGTTTGAGAAGATAAAATTGATAAACCATTAGCCAGACTCATGAAAAAACAGAGGGAGAGGACTCAAATCAATAAAATTAGAAATGAAAAAGGAGAAGTTACAACAGACACTGCAGAAATACAAAGCATTCTAAGAGACTACTACAAGCAACTCTATGCCTGTAAAATGGACAACCTGGAAGAAATGGACAAATTCTTAAAAAGGTATAACCTTCCAAGACTGAACCAGGAAGAAATAGAAAATATGAACAATAGGTAGGGTGGGAGGGAGGGAGACACAAGAGGGAAGAGATACGGGAACATATGTATATGTATAACTGATTCACTTTGTTATAAAGCAGAAATTAACACACCATTGTAAAGCAATTATACCCCAATAAAGATGTTTAAAAAAAAAAAGAAAGAAAATATGAACAGACCAATCACAAGTAATGAAATTGAAACTGTGATTAAAAATCTTCCAACAAACAAAAGTCCAGGACCAGAGGGCTGCACGGTGAATTCTATCAGACATTTAGAGAAGAGCTAACACCCATCCTTCTAAAACTCTTCCAAAAAATTGCAGAGGAAGAAACACTCCCAAACTCATTCTATAAGGCCACCATCACCCTGATACCTAAACCAGACAAAGATACTACAAAAAAAGAAAATTACAGACCAATATCACTCATGAATATACATGCAAAAATCCTCAAGAAAATACTAGCAAACAGAATCCAACAACACATTAAAGGGATCATACACCATGATCAAGTGGGGTTTATCCAAGGGATGCAAGGATTCTTCAGTATATGCAAATCAATCAATGTGATACACCATATTAACAAATTGAAGAATAAAAACCACATGATCATCTCAATAGATGCAGAAAAAGATTTTGACAAAATTCAACATCCATTTATGATAAAAACCCTCCAGAAAGTGGGCATAGAGGGAACTTACCTCAACATAATAAAGGCCATATATGACAAACCCACAGCCAACATCATTCTCAATGGTGAGAAACTGAATGCATTTCCTCTAAGATTAAGAACAAGACAAGGATGTCCACTCTCACCACTATTATTCAACATAATTTTGGAAGTCCTAGCCACGTCAATCAGAGAAGAGAAAGAAATAAAAGGAATACAAATTGGAAAAGAAGAAGTGAAACTGTCACTGTTTGCAGATGACATGATACTATACATAGGGAATCCTAAAAATGCCACCAGAAAACTACTAGAGCTAATCAATGAATTTGGTAAAGTTGCAGGATACAAAATTAATGCACAGAGATCTCTTGCATTCCTATACACTAACAACGAAAGATCAGAAAGAGAAATTAAGGAAACAATCCCATTCACCACTGCACCAAAAAGAATCAAATACCTAGGAATAAACCTACCTAAAGAGGTAAAAGACCTGTACTCAGAAAACAATAAGACACTGATGAAAGAAATCAAACATGACACAAACAGATGGAGAGAGATATACCATGTTCTTGGACTGGAAGAATCAATATTGTGAAAATGACTATACTACCCAAAGCAATCTACAGATTCAATGCAATCCCTATCAAATTACCAATGGCATTTTTTACAGAACTAGAACAAAAAATCTTAAAATTTGTATGAAGACACAAAAGACCCCGAATAGCCAAAGCAATATTGAGGGAAAAAAAACAGAGCTGGAGGAATCAGACTCCCTGACTTCAGACTATACTACAAAGCTACAGTAATCAAGACAATATGGTACTGGCACAAAACCAGAAATATAGATCACTGATACAGGATAGAAAGCCCAGAGATAAACCCATGCACCTATGGTCAACTAAGCTATGACAAAGGAGGCAAGGATATACAATGCAGAAAAGACAATCTCTTCAATAAGTGGTGTTGGGAAAACTGGACAGTTACATGTAAAAGAATGAAATCAGAACACTCCCTAACACCATACACAAAAATAAGCTCAAACTGGATTAGAGACCTAAATGTAAGACCAGACACTATAAAACTCTTAGAGGAAAACATAGGAAGAACACTCTTTGACATAAATCACAGCAAGATATTTTTTGATCCACTTCCTAGAGTAATGGAAATAAAAACAAAATAAACAAGTGAAACCTAATGAAACTTTTGCAAAGCAAAGGAAACTACAGTCAAGACGAAAATACAACCCTTAAAATGGGAGAAAATATTTGCAAATGATTTAACGGACAAAGGATTAATCTCCAAAATATATAAACAGCTCATGCAGCTCAATATTAAGAAAACAAACAACCCAATCAAAAAATGGACAGAACACATAAATAGACATTTCTCCAAAGACATACAGATGGCCAAGAAGCACATGAAAAGCTGCTCAACATCACTAGCTATTAGAGAAATGCAAATCAAAACTACAATGAGGTATCACCTCACACCAGTTAGAATGGGCATCATCAGAAAATCTACAAACAACAAACGCTGGAGAGGGTGTGGAGAAAAGGGATCCCTCTTGCACTGTTGGTGGGAATGTAAATTGATACAGCCACTATGGAGAACAGTATGGAGATTCCTTAAAAAACTAAAAATAGAATTACCATATGACCCAGCAATTCCATTACTGGGTGTATACCCAGAGAAAACCATAATTCAAAAAGAAACATGCACCCCAATATTCGTTGCAGCACTGTTTACAAGAGCTAGGTCATGGAAGCAACCTAAATGCCCATCGACAGACAAATGGATAAAGAAGATGTGGTACATATATACAATGGAATATTACTCAGCCATAAAAAGGAACGAAATTGGGTCATTTGTAGAGACGTGGATGGATCTAGAGACTGTCACACAGAGTGAAGTAAGTCAGAAAGAGAAAAACAAATATCGTATATTAACGCATACATGTGGAACCTAGAAAAATGGTACAGATGAGCAGGTTTGCAGGGCTAAAATAGAGTCACAGATGTAGAGAACAAACATATGAACACCAAGGGGGGAAACTGATGGTGGGGGGTGGTGATGGTGGGATGAATTGGGAGATTGGGGTTGACATATATACACTAATATGTATAAAATAGATAACTAGTAAGAACCTGCTGTATAAAAAATAAATGAAATAAAATTAAAATTTTTTTAAAAGAGAAAGAAAGGGAAATATCCCCAATTAAATGAGGAAGTCAAAAAGGGAACTAGGAGGAATGGATTGATCACTTTTTCACATAAAATATTAATTATTCTAAAGCAGAGTTGCTGTGCCAAAGGCTGATTTGAGTCCTTTATCAATCTCTCAGCCCCCTGTAGAATGTGATTTAGACATTGACCCTATTACATTGTTAGTTACATGCCCTACAAAGGTACCTTCAAGAACCTCCATTCCACATGGAGGGTCTTGTAGAATGTGATTTGGACATTGACCTTATTACATTGTTATTTACATGCTCTACAAAGGTACCTTCAAGACCCCCCATTCCACAAGGATTGCCCCCGATAAGCCGCTTTCTCTATGTGTATCCTGGAGGTCCCACTAAACTCAGTGACAGTATATGGAGACAATCCTGAAAAACTTGGGTGACCATCGCTGACCAGCACAGAGCTGGCTCACAATAGCGCCCCAGTTAAAATGTTACAAATACAACTGGATCAAACCTTTAAAGCACGAAATTAAAACAATCCTCCTAAGGAAGGAAATCTGAGTTTCAAAAGAGGAACTTCATATTGAGTATCTAACCAGCAACTGATGATGATATTCACAGATGAATCTGATTGGTTCTCCAAAACTGAGACGACCCAATCCAGGAACAAAGAAATGAGTTCCTTGGTTGGTAATGTTTGAGATGTGGGTTGGAGGAGGGTCCTAGTCCTCACTGAGATTTGTCTGCTCCCCTGCACCCTGTCTTCTTCTCTTCTTCTGCATGGTGTGCCTTTGGTTCCCCGCAGGCTCCTGGACAGTAATACTGACAGTGATACTGATGGTGCTGAGCCCGCTCCTGGCTTGGGCTGGAGAGGTAAGCGCACACCTTTGATGGTGAGCTATTTTGGGGTGTGGGGGAAGGGAGGGAGTTAGCTTTGTCTGGGTCCAGGCCATGTCACTTAAAACACCGACATCTTCTTCAGTGACTACTTACCTTTATCACATGGATCCTCAATTCCTTCCACAAACAAAAGGAGCCTGGATACTTGCCCTCTTTATAAGACCAGCATAAGGTGCCTTCGTATATATACATATAGGCTATTTCTTGTCAACTCTCTTCTAATAAAACCTCTCCAGCCTTATATCCCATTCCCTCGGGGTTTTGAGAGGATTTAGAAATGCTTTCAAAAATGATCTAAAATGATTATTAATGATTTCAAAACAATTCCCATCCGTGGTTCCCTTTATTCTGTTGAGTTATGCCAGAAAATGGGAATAATCCTCTGAAAATTTTATGGGGACTCAAAAGGAATTAGAAAGATCTCTCCTAGAAGATCCTGTGTTATGTCCATGGGATCTGTGATGCGGCTACCTCTCACTAATACGTGAGGATGTATCAAGAGACCTCACCATTGTCTCCTTTTCTTTTCTTTTTTTTAAGTTGAAGTATAGTTGATTTACAATATCAAGTTAGTTTCAGGTATACAGCACAGCACTTCAGTTATATATATATATTATACATATATATATTCTTTTACAGATTTTTTTCCCTTATAGGTTATTACAAAATATTGAGTAGAGTTCCCTGTGCTGTACAGTAAGTCCTTGTTGGTTATCTATTGTCTCCTTTTCTTTCTCCCTAAACCCCACTGTTCATAAGGCCTGTATACCTGTACTGGAGGTACTCTGACAAAAGCTGGGGTTAGTTTTCTCCCTATTTCTCCTGCGTAAAGCACTCTGGACCTGAAGCAGGGATCCTTAGTACTAAGAATGACCCTGTAGTTAAGGAGCATCTAAGGGGCATTCTGTGATGCCTTAAAGAACTCATAAGAACTGAAAACCTGACACAGGTTAATTCTTATTAGTGCTTATTCTATTTTGAACCTTTCTATCCTATCAGTTTCTCCTATATCTCCTCTTTCTGTGGCCTGAACCCACAAGAAGAGATTCAACTAGTATAGAATAAATTATGAAATTATATTTTTATAAACTCCAAATAGTCAAATATCAGCAATTTCATATGGTTCAAACCATACACCCTGAGCAGGATACAGAGCATGTGAAGGCTGTTTCCATCCCATAGGGCTGAAAGCCAGTAAGGAAATCAAGGGAACTCATTGACCTCTTGGAGTCTTGGGCCCAAATTTCATAGGTTCATTCATCATGCCATCTATTTTCCATAATTAGCCGTCTTCGGTTACCTCTCCTTCCAGTTTTTCCCTATTCTTTCCCCTACTATGTCATCACTGTTACTAAAAATCCCCGGTTTGCACAAACCCTCAGCAACTATAACAGACGCATTGGATGAAATGAAACTTCATGAAATGTTCCCTATCTCTTAAAAATCACCTTTTCCTTACCTGTGAATGTTTCTTCCAAGTAGTAAGAGGAGAAAGAGGAAGTTAGTCTGAATTTCTCACAGGAAAGTAGAAGAGACATAAGGTGTCATGATTACAAAAGTGTGTTGGAACTGGAGCCCCTTCTTGCTTTACCAGGAGCCCCACAAAGATCAATTCCCAAAACTATGGCTTTATTCATTTAGATGACAAATACTTCTTTGAGCAACTATTATATACTGGGCTCTGTCCTAGGCACAGAGGATTCTATTTGAATAACAGAAAAAAAAGTCCCCTATGATCATGGAAGCTACCTAATGACAAGAGAGAAAGACAACAACCCAATAACCATTGAACCAAGAAGAACATTTCAAACAGCAATAAATGCTCTGAAAAAAAATATAAGGGTTAAGGGACTGAGAAAATTGTATTCACCTGACTTCAGTGCAAGTGTCTACAGGGGTCTTCCTGTGACATTCAATTGAGACATAAATGATGAGAATAAGCCAGACATGGGAAGGATCTAAGGGACAAATGCTCCAGGGAGAGGAACCAGGGGAAAGGTCAAAGTGTGGGAAGATGTTTGCTGTGTTTAAGGGATGGAAAGAAGGTTAGAGGAGCTGAAGCAGAGAAAGCAAGTTGGGGAGTGGAATAAGATGAGGTTAGAGAGAAAGTCAGGAGTCAAATCATGTTAGGCCCTGATGGCCATAGTGAGAAATTTGACTTTTATTTACAGAGCTGTGTGAAGCTACTAAGGGGTTACAAGGAGAGTCCATTTATATTTATTTTAAAAACTAATTCTAGCTACCACATGGAGATTGGATTGCAGGGGTTCCAAGTGAAGTTACAGAGACCAGTTAGGGGACAGTAGAAGGGTTCTCCAGGGAAGATGTGCCTGTGACTTCATTTAGTGTAGTAGCGATGAAGTGAACAGATTTGGGATAGATTGTTGAGTGACTTGTTAATGAATTAAATGGTGGGAGTTGGAAGATAGAAAATCAAAAGCTTATCCCTCAGGATTTTGTCTTGCATGATAACTAGGTGGATGGTGGCGCTGTTTATTGAGATAGGGAGGACTATGGACCAGTACATCTCCTTAGACTGGATCCAAAAGTCACCTAATTAATATAAAAGACTCATTTATTGATTTTACCCCTTAGGAAATTTCCAGGGTTTTAGGAGACCTGTGGCAGAAACGGGGATGAAGAACAAATACATGTTTCTTATCATAAATCACAATATCACAGTGACTAATTGCCAAGGCAAAGAAATCAGTCAACTTTGGTTGGACTGAACAAATTTATTTTATTGGAAAAAACAGCTCTTCACTGGGACCGGCTTCCCAAAAAACATATTTCATGTAGGACCAAGATTTTCAACAGAAATAATATTGGCAAATTTTTCTATGTCACTCTCAGCTGCTCCATACTTGAGAGTGGTTTCTCCAGGACAGTTTTTTCATATGATTTACACCCATGGTTCTCACCCAACGACAGCTCAGCACTCTTTCTCCCCGTTCCTTCACCCGCCGCAGAACACTGGCTCCAGATAGCGCCATTTTTAGTTGTCACACAGGGGGTTTCTTTTGACAACTAGTGGGTAGAGGCCAGGAAAGCTGATAGACAGGCTACTATGCACAGAACAGCTCCCTCTCCCCAGCCACAAAGAACCACCTGGTCCAAAATGTCTATAGTGCTGAGGTTGAAAACACCGCTTTATATACACTATGCTGCTTCTAGAAATTCTAGACTTACACTCTCTACACACATTCACCTTCCAGTTCAACTCTTCATGGTTTTATGTAGCTTGTTTCATTACCCCCAAAACTAGACAGTTGAACAAATTCATTACTTTCTTGTTGAATCCATTCAATCAAAGCAAGTTCAAGATCTTCATTTTTATTTTTTGCCTTACGCCATGTTTTTCAAAATGTCACGAGTTCTTGGTCATCACATCTCTATTTGATTTCAACAACTTGTCTTTTTAAGTCATAAATAGTGGTGGCTGTTACAATATTTTTCAGTAAAATGCCTCAAATTTCTGCAGCAATGCTACTTTCCACACTATTGATGATATCAGAAACTTCCATTTATTCTTCTTACCTTTAACCACAGGGTTATTCTTTAACTCTTTTTGACATTTTCACAGTTCAACTAAATCTAAAGACAAAAATATTTTCATTTTTGAAAGAAACAAAAACATTCATTTGAAAACATACATGCAACCCAATGTTCACTGCAGCATTATTTACAAATATCCAAGATGCAGAAGCAACCTAAGTGTCCATCAACAAATGAATGGGTAAAGATGTGGTTTGTGTATATATATATATATATATATATATACACACACACACACACACACACACACACACATACACACACACACAGTGGACTATTACTCAGCCATAAAAAAGAATGAAATTCTGCCATTTGCAACAATGTGGATGGACCTACAGAGTATTATGGTTAGTGGAATAAGTCAGACAGAGAAAGTCAAATACTCTGTGTTATCACTTATAAGTGGAATCTAAAAAATAAAACAAATGTATATGACAAAACAGAAACAGACTCACAAAGAGTGAACTAGTGGCTACAAGTGTGGAAATGGAAGGGGAGAAGGGCAAGATAAAGGTATGGGATTAAGAGATACAAACTACTGTGAGTAAAATAAATAAGCAACAAGATATACTGTACAACACAGGGAAATATAACCATTATTTTGTAATAACTTTAAACGGAGTATAACTTTTAACAATATTGAATCATTATGTTGTACACTTGGAACTAACATAATGTTAATGATACTGTAATTTAATACCAAAAAATCAAAAATACGTGCATTCATATGATATATATGTGTATATTTATGTCTATGTGTATCTTTACACACAGTGAAGCTACAGAGCCATATGTAACCAATAGGAGCTCTGAGACACATTTGACCCCTTCCCTCAGCAGGTCAGATTTGCCAAATGAATTTTAGCAGCAAATTTTTAGAAAATCTGATTTTCTGAGCTATCCAGATTTGGAAATGCAGAAAAGGAATTGTGGACCTGTATTGGGGTTATGGTTTTAATCTCCTAAAACTCTTCAATAGTTCTCATTACGTTTAGCATAAAGTCAAAACCCTAATGTCACCTACAAGGAATTTAAGTGCCTGGTTCCATGTGATTTTTCCAGTCTAATCTTTTCCCCTCCTTCCTCTCACTCTCTGTGCTTCAGTGAACTTTCTAGAGGAAGTTCATCAATTCTTTCAGCTTTTCCACACAGTATTACCATTACCTAAAATGTGTCTCTTTTTCCCCTAAACACACACACACACACACACACACACACACACACACTTCCTCTAGCTCACATCCACGTAACCTTTTATGTTACCACTTAAAGTGGTCTTCAGAGACCACGTCTCTGGCACCCTAACCTAATTTAGGTCATCCTATCATTCTCTGCTATAGAACGCCACACTTTTATCCTGACTTTTCTCACTTCTGTATAAATTCTTTCCTGTTTGGCTTTTGTCCATCACTTTCACTAAATTTTAAGCTCCACAAGTAGAGGGGAGACGGCTGTGTTCCCTTCCTTGGAGTCCCAAGGGACAGCGAAATTTGGACACAAGCACAGCCCTAACCAAGTACTTACAGAATGAAGGAGGCTCCTAAGAGGAGATGGTGATGGGGCAAATCCCAGTCCAGTTCACACTTGGAGATGTCCAGGCGAGCATGGAAGCCAAGTGGAGCCCGAATGGCTCAGGAGCAGAGGGGTCTCTTCCGCCCAGCACGTCCTTCCTCCACCGCTGGCAGGTGGAAGATGAACCCGTGGGGTGCCGGTAGAGCCTCCGAGGGAGTCCTAGCGCCCCCCGCCTGCGCTCGGGCGCCTGTCATCGGTGGGCGTCACCGCCAGTCTCTTCCCATGCGCGCGGGTGACAACATCATTTCTGTCCCCACAGCACTTTTCATGGTGCAGGTAAAGTCCGAGTGTCATTTCTCCAACAGCACGCGCGGCAGGTGCACTTCCTGGACAGGTACCTCTATAACCGGGAGGAGCTGATGCGCTTCGACAGCCACGTGGGGGAGGACCCGGCGGTGAGCGAGCTGGAGCGGCCGGCCGCGGAGCTCTGGAACCGCCAGAAGGATGCCCTGCAGCGGGCGCGGGCCGCCGTGCACACCTTCTGCAGGATCAACTACAAGTTCTTGGAGAGAAGCAGCGTGCGGCGGCGAGGTCGTGGGGGGTCGGGGGGCGGTGACAGAGACAGAGAGACACAGAGACAGAGGGACTGAGTCCAGGGTGAGTGTGTAGGATTGTGGACAAGTGCAAGTTACGAGGGTACACGTGAGAGCCTTCTGTGGGAAAACTAAAGTGAGATTTTGTCGACGTGTGCTGGTGAGAGGGGAGAGAGTGTATGTATGGTGGGGGGAGTGGGCCTGGGGTCTGAGAGGACCGGGAGGGAGGGGGGTATGGGGAGAGGGATGCAGGAGCGAGGGCTCCAGGCAGCCTCAGCTGCCGCCCTGGGAGAGTCTGGGGGAGGGGAGACGAAGGAAAAGGCTGACTGGGGTGGGTGGTCAGAGATGCGGGAAGGAACCTCCAGGTGTCTCTGCTTGGGGGAGGGTAGGGGAGGAGAGGTGAGGAATGTAAGAGGTTTAGGAGAACGTGAGAGGAGCCCCAGTCTGCTCTGGTCACACACCCTCTTACTCCTGAAACCCCTGAAATAAATGTGCCGGCGTGGCGTCTGTGTGCAGGCGCGTTTCTTTGAGAATGAAATTTGTGAGGGAGACTAATCTCTAGGGGTGCAACGGAGAAGAACCTTCCACTCACCTCCGACCTTTCTGAGGCTACTTTTAGGTCTAAATTTCCAACTACTCTTTTGTTTTCTTAGTGTGTATATTTTTACATATTTGAAATTATTGTGAAGCTAGCTTTTCAGATATAATTTTGTTACTTAATAATACCATACTGATGTTACTATTTTTATAATGCTAATAGTACTTAGGTAGTTGTGTTTTCCCTTTGTATGGCTGTAAGCAATTTACCTCACATTCCCCATTGTTAGATTTTATTTTCCATATTGCCACTTAGTTAGAAATTTATATCTTATTATTTTTAACTTACATTTCTTTTATTTCTAAAATTCTTCTTTTTTCCTCCCCAATTTTAATGACTGCCCAAAGCATTATCTATTAATCTGTTGCCACTAGGGTCCTAGTGTTTTTCTCAGTAATTTTATGGGTTGTCTATGCAGTAAGATTATTAACACTTTGCTGATACTTGATTCAACATTTTCTCCAGTTTGTGGTTTCTATTAGATTCTGTTCAGTATTTTCCATGTTGAGAATTTAACGTTTTTTACTTACTGAAATAGAAACTGAAAAATTGTGACTAATGATTTACCATCGATCTTAAATCTGCTATTTTGTGGTACTGTACAAATGTGTCCCCCATTTCTCCTTTCTTTTTTTTTTTAAATTAATTAATTTATTTATTTATTTTATTTTGACTGTGCTGGGTCTAGTTGCCACACGACGGCTTCTCTAGTTGTGGCACGCAGGCTTAGTTGCGGTATGTGGGATCTTAGTTCCCCAACCAGGGATCAAACCCAGGCCCTGAGCATTGGGAGGGCGGAGTCTTAACCGCTGGACCTCCAAGGAAGTCCCTCTCCTTTCTTTTAAAATAATTGTATTTATTGAGGGCCTGAGAGTGCTAGAGGCTGTCTCAGACGTGAAGAGTCCCAGACCCTGCCCTGATCTCAAATGTCAGTTTAGAAGGAAAGAGAATTCTAAAATGATAACAACTGAAAAACTAGATGTGGCTTTTTTGGGGAAAAAAAAAAAAAGAGCAAGAGAGAGAGGGAGATCCATCAGCTGAGTATAAAACAATAAAAACTTTTTAAATGATTAACTTTCCTTGTTCCTTTTCCTCTGCAGGACTCATGCTTTCCTTGAGACACAACTCATAGAGTTAGAGAATGACCTCTGTCTATTTCTGCTTCTCAGGGGAAGAACCATTTCTGTGCTGTTCTAAGATGTGAGTCCATTGAGGCAGTGTAACCAGGATTTCACACTCTACATCTCTATCTACCCCACTACTGTTCCCTAATTTACCCTTAAGCTGTGAATCACACTTTCTTTCACAGTAAAAACATTCAATAAGTAACTGACATATACTGAAGGCTAAGTTCTGGCCATTTCTTTTTTTTCTTTTTTGGCCCTCCCTGTGCGGCTTGTGGGACTTTACTTCCCTGACCAGGGACTGAACCTGGGCCTTCAGCAGTGAAAGTGCAGAGTCCTAACCACTGGACTGCCAGGGAATTCCCCCAACCATTTCCTTACATAGTTTAAGTCCATTAACTCTTTTTTTTAATATGATGATCAATATTTTTTTATTGAATTATAGTTGATTTACAATGTTGTGTTAATCTCTGCTGTACAGCAAAGTGATTCAGTTATACATATATACATCCTTTTTAAAATATTCTTTTCCATTATGGTTTATCATAGGATATTGAATATAGTTCTCTGGGCTATACAGTAGGACCTTGTTGTTTATCCATTCCATATACAGTATAATAGCTTACATCTGCTAACCCCAGCCTCCCACTCCATCCCTCCCCCAGCCCCGCCCTCCTTGGCAACCACAAGTCTGTTCTCTATGTTCGTGAGTCTGTTTCTCTTTTGTAGATAAGTTCATTTGTGTCATATTTTAGATTTCACATATAAGTGATATCATACGGTATTTGTCTTTCTCTTTCTGACTTACTTCACTTAGTATGATCATCTCTAGGTCCATCCATGTTGCTGCAAATGGCATTACTTCATTGTTTTTTATGGCTGAGTAGTATTCCATTGTATATATGACTCATTTAACTTGAAGAGGTAAATTCATATCATTATCCTCCTTTAGAGGAGAGAAAACTGAGGCACAGAGGGATTTAAAAACTCTCCCAGGATTAACCAGTTAGAAGTAAAGCCTGGATTTGAACATAGGCAGCCTAGTTACAGAAGTCACCCTTTTATTGAATGCACCCTGTGTCTTGCAAAATTTGTAAACACTTCAACAATAGGTAACTGTTTCAAATTATGAAAAGAAACCCCACAATTTTGCTCAACATCTCTCAACTCTAATAGGCCCTGTTATAGGGGTTAAATTCAAGACCCATGACACTGACTTCTCCTAAGCCACATGGCAGTCTGGTCTGCCCAAGGCTACATCTGGTCAGGAGACTTACTGTCTCCCTCACTATTCCCTCTACATTTTCTCTCCTACTGGAGCCTACAGTGACTGTGTATCCTGCAAAGACCCAGCCCCTGTGGCACCACAGCCTCCTGGTCTGCTCTGTGAATGGTTTCTATCCAGGCCACACTGAAGTCAGGTGCTTCCAGAATGGCCAGGAAGAGGAGGCGGGGGGTGGTCTCCACAGGCCTGATCCCTAATGGAGACTGGACCTTCCAGACCATGGTGATGCTTGAAATAGTTCCTCAGAGTGGAGAGGTCTACACCTGCCACGTGGAGCACCCCAGCTGGACGAGCCCTGTCACAGTGGAATGGAGTGAGAAGCTTTCTGACCTCGAAAATTCCTTACCCATCAGGGAGGAGACTTGCTTACCCCCGAGTGTCAGGTTTCTCTTCTCCCCACAGCATATGTGCATTTTCTCCATGTTCTTCTCTCCTTCAGCTTAGGTTATTGGGGCTGCCCTGTGATATCCTGTGATAGAAATCCCCTGATTGTTTACAGACATCCCGTGATGGTTTCTACAAATACCTATACTCCCTGGGGAGGCAGTTCTGCCTGACAAGCAGAATAGAGGATGTCCCTGTTTTGAGCCTCCCATGACATCACAGGTCGTGGTCACCCCTTGGCCCTGGGCACCAGTCCCCTGCGTCGGGCTGGGCTCGTGCTTCTGACACTCCTGCTCTGAGTTGTTATTGTGACTGAGAAGGGGCACATCCTCTACAGGGATGTTCCTGTCCTGAGGGGAGTTCAATCTCAACCAGTCCCAGGCTCCTCGTCCATCAGATGTTGAAGACGTGTGGCCTTATGCCAGGGCTGTGATATTTAAGCGATTCACTGCCTGAACCTTGTAGCCATTCCTTTTCTAGGAATGGCCAATTATTCTAGTTCTTTCATATCAGGCTTCTCCCCCCAGTCAAAGCTCTCAGAGTCTCAGAGAAGTTGGATTCAGGGTAAAAATCACCCAAACTAGCTTCTTTTCTCAGGGACACGGTATGAACCTTCACGAGGCAAGATGCTGAGTAGAATCCGGGCCTGTGTTATGGGTCTGCTCCTCCTTGGGGTGGGGCTGCTCTTAATCAGGAATTAAAATGGTAAGGAAGCTGTTAGCAGCTGAGATGCCCCGCAGGTTTCTTGGAGGAAGAAATATGGCTTTGCTCAGTGAGTTCTCTGAATATCAATGACCCTATCCTACAGGGTCATCATACAGGGTCATCGATATTCAGAGAACACATCAAGCAACATTTACCTAGTCAATCTCAAATTTCCTGGAAATCCAGAAATCAACAGTCCACGGTTATTTATGAGTGAAATATAAGAGGTGATGGCCTGTACAGATAAGAGAAGGGTTATCATGCATGGAGATCTCAGATGGAGATCCTGGGGCAAATGCAGGAAGAGACGCTAAGCCTGATGAAATGATGCTGGATTTGCGTGACGGAAGCTTCCTAGGTCACGTGCTCTCAGGGTCTGCTCTCCTCTCCACCCTGGCATCAGGTGATATGGATGGTGATGTAGAGAAATCTCAGGTGAGAGGAGGGAGTCAGGGGCTGGGGACATTGTATCCGGGAACAGACTTGCCTCCGTATCTTTTAAGTATACATCCTCCCTTCCCTTTCCTAGGATACTCTGGACTTCAGCCAACAGGTAATGCCCCTTCAGCCTCTTTTAGAGATGGATTTGGTCTCCTAGAAATGGTGGTGGAGATGACAAGACAGGAGACAGACAAAATGAGAAAGACTTTGAATTCTGATTAGGTGGTTTGCAATAAAGCTTTGCACCAGCTAGTAAGAGAACAGACTTGTGTTTGCCAAGGGGGAGGAGGTGGGGGAGGGATGGATTGGGAGTTTGGGGTTAGCAGATGCAAACTATTACATACAGGATGGATAAACAACAAGGTCCTAATATAGTGCAGGGAACTATATCTAATCTCCTGTGATGAACCATAATGGAAAAGAATATAAAAAAGAATGTCTATATGTGTATAACTGAGTCCCTTTGCTGTACAGCAGAGATTGGCACAGCACTGTAAATCAACTCTACTTCAATAAAAAAAAATTTTAAAAACAAAGAAGAACCTTCTGTCCCAGCTTCTTCACAGCACGAAAAGTTTTCCTGCTTAGCACTCATTCTTCACAACAAGAGTACTTTCTCAGGATCTGGTTTGCTCAGGATCTGGTTGAATGACCCTGCAGGAAATGTCCTGGATGGCTTCCTCAGCCCCTAACCTGGACCTGGAAGTTCCCAGTGTTGATTCCAGTACCTTATTTCATTCTTTCCTGATCCTCTTTGCTTTCTACCCTTGCTGCCTCCTTTGGCCCTCATTTCCTTATATTTATTTTCTGAAATACACAGGGAGTGAATCTTCTGCTTCATACAGCATCAAGGACAAGAAATAGAAGGAAAAGAGAAAGGGAGAGTTGCATCACAAAACAAAGATCGTTTTCATTTACACTCCGGAATTTTGGACACATGTGATCTGGAAGGTTTCCTTGCTTCCTTCCCCGTTTTATCTCGGGGGTTTTCTGCATTCTGTATTTAGGCGTGTTGCCCTGAGCTAGGAGAAAGCCCTTACTGAACCCACTTCCTGGTCTCCTACATCTTTGCATTCTCAAAGACAAACACACAAGTCCCTTCACACCATGGGATACAGAAAGGGGACAACAAATACAAGACATGCAGGTAACTTGTAAGCATATGATGCCTTCAATCACATTCTTTTGTCTCTTTTCCCTGATTTTTTAAAAAGAAAATATCTAAACCTGGGTACTTCTAGAACTTCCCTTTTATTATTAAGGGTAGACTTCAACACCTCAATTTTTTTTTCTATCTCTTGAATAAAAATCAGTGGCATGCTGACTCTGACTTGGGATGTGCTCTTTTCAGAAAGCTATCAGGACAAAAGCCACTGTAGTGGAAAAGATGTATTTCTGAGGCCCCCCACCAGATAGTGTGACAAACTGTCTGTCATGAGAGAATCTTGTGTGGACCTTACCTTAGCAGAAAACAGAAAATGCTGGGAAACAAAAGGGAACGCATGAATACACTGATATAAACGATGAAGTACCCTGCAGCTAGAAAAAAATGAGAAGCTCTCTGTACCCTGCTATGGAATAATCTCCAAAATATATTTGGAGCAAGGTACAGGAGAGTATGTGTAGTATACAACATTTTGCTTAATAAATTAGAGGAGGAGAATAAGACTATCTAGCTATACCCATTCTATTCCATTATATTCTACTCACATGTGTATATAGAAACAATGGAAGGTTTGTAAAAGTGGTTGCCTAAATGACAATGAGAAAATATGTTGTAACGGACAGATTTGAAAGCTTGACTTGTCTGAATATCATATTTAATCATTTTAAATTGAAGAACATTCAAATATTTTATGTAATCAAAATTTTATTTTTTTATATCACTAAACACTAAATATAGTGTGCACCAGTAAATTAATTAATTGATTAATTTATTCGGCAAACACATATTAAAAACCCCTTTTATATTAGGTACAACTTTATTTTTTTTTTCTTATTAGTCATCCATTTTATACACATCAGTGTATACATGTCAATCTCAATTGCCCAATTCATCACACCCCCACCCCCACCCCCCACCGCTTTCCCCCCTTGGTGTCCATATGTCTTTTCTCTACATCTGTGTCTCAATTTCTGCTCTGCAAACCAGTTCATCTGTACCATTTTCTAGGTTCCATATATATGCATTAATATACGATATTTGTTTTTCTCTTTCTGACTTACTTCATTCTGTATGATAGTCTCTAGATCCATCCATATCTCTACAAATGACCCAATTTCATTCCTTTTCATGGCTGACTAATATTCCATTGTATATATGTACCACATCTTCTTTATCCATTCATTTGTTGATGGGCGTTTAGGTTGCTCCCATGACCTGGCTATTGTAAATAGTACTGCAATGAACATTGGGGTGCATGTTTCTTTTTGAATTATGGTTTCCTCTGGGTATATGCCCAGTAGTGGGATTGCTGGGTCATATGGTAATTCTATTTTTAGTTCTTTAAGGAACCTCCATACTGTTCTCCATAGTGGCTGTATCAATTTACATTCCCACCAACAGTGCAAGAGGGATCCCTTTTCTCCACACCCTCTCCAGCGTTTGTTGTTTGTAGATTTTCTGATGATGCCCATTCTAACTGGTGTGGGATGATACCACATTGTAGTTTTGATTTGCATTTCTCTAATAATTAGTGATGTTGAGCAGCTTTTCATGTGCTTCTTGGCCATCTGTATGTCTTCTTTGGAGAAATGTCTATTTAGGTCTTCTGCCCATTTTTGGATTGGCTTGTTTTTTTTTTTTTTTAATATTGAACTGCATGATCTGTTTATATATTTTGGAGATTAATCCTTTGTCCAATGATTCATTTACAAATATTTTCTCCCATTCTGAGGGTTGTCTTTTCATCTTGTTTATGGTTTCCTTTGCTGTGCAAAAGCTTTCAAGTTTCATTAGGTCCACTTGTTTATTTTTGTTTTTATTTCCATTACTCTAAGAAGTGGATCAAAAAATATGTTGCTGTGATTTATGTCAAAGAGTATTCTTCCTATGTTTTCCTCTAAGAGTTTTATAGTGCCTGGTCTTACATTTAGGTCTTTAATCCATTTTGAGTTTATTTTTGTGTATGGTGTTAGGGAGTGTTCTAATTTCATTCTTTTACATGTAGCAGTCCAGTTTTCCCAGCACCACTTATTGAAGAGGCTGTCTTTTCTCCATTGTATATCCTTGCCTCCTTTGTCATAGATTAGTTGACCATAGGTGCATGGGTTTACCTCTGGGTTTTCTATCTTGTTCCATTGATCTTTGTTTCTGTTTTTGTGCCAGTACCATATTGTCTTGATTACTGTAGCTTTGTAGTATAGTCTGAAATCAGGGAGTCTGAGTCCTCCAGCTCCGTTTTTTTCCCTCAAGACTGCTTTGGCTCTTTGGGGTCTTTTGTGTCTCCATACAAATTTTAAGATTTTTTGTTCTAGTTCTGTAAAAAATGCCATTGGTAATTTGAAAGAGATTGCATTGAATCTGTAGATTGCTTTGGGTAGTATAGCCATTTTCACAATATTGATTCTTCCAATCCAAGAACATGGTATATCTCTCCATCTGTTGGCATCATCTTTAATTTCTTTCATCAGTGTCTTATAATTTTCTGCATGCAGGTCTTTTGTCTCCCTATGTAGGTTTATTCCTAGGTATTTTATTCTTTTTGTTGCAATGGTCAATGGGATTGGTAAATGGTAAATTTAATCCAAAAGATTAAAAAGGAGTTACATAAACTGAAAACAGACGATAAGAATGGAAACAAACTTGACAAAAAGTATGTGATTAGAAACAAGCTAGAAAAGTAAATCAAAGAAATATTCTACCCTTGTATAAAACATTGTGCAACTATTAAATCATTATATAATTCTAAATTCCATAGACTTTGGGAATATAAGTAAATTATTATACTAGAAGTAATTATAAGTAATATAGATTATATAAAGTTGTTGGACAAGTCTCAGAGAAAGAAATTGGTTGAGAAAATAGAGGATTCTGCTATTTTGTTCCATTTGAAGAGTCAGTGTCAAATAGAAAGAAATCCTAAATGTAAGTGATTGATTTAGAAGTTTATTTCAAAGTAATAATCATTTGAGCACAATTCCTCTAGTGTCAGAGACTATTATTCTATTTTTAAGCAAATTCAGTCTATTTTTTGAACATCTTAGTTGCATTGTATATTATTTACACTAAATAAGTCCTCATGCTATAAGAATTTAATAAGGAGATAGTCATGTCTGCAATAGACATACAGTTGAGATAAGTTTTATTTGATCCCAAAGTTGCAGCTTTACTCTTGCTTTGTTATCTGAGATGAAGAAATGATTCCTCTCATTTTATTTGAAACCTGGTGTGAAATTATAAGGTTGAATTAAAATGTATGGCATGACTATTTCAATGAAGACACTTTCTGCTGCTAGTAGTAGAGAAAACCCAATCAATTTGGCTTTGATTTGTTTTTTACTTATTTTATATAGCAGATGTGCCCCAGGTAGGGCACCTCCAGAGCTGATCAATGTAGCTGTCCAATAGCTAAATATATCCATCACCTCCAAAAATTTCCCTGTGTTCCCCACCTTTATTGTCATAAGAATCCTTTCCATGAGACTTATCATCTTAACAAATTTTTAATTACACAAGAGGCAACTTAATTTTTCCCAGAGTGTGATATTAGGTTTCATAAAATGAAATCTATATTTGGTCTTCTTCCCCATTCCTGGCACAGTTCTCCTAAAACGCTTGGAATTTCCAAAGTGATGAGAGCCACAAAGGTGTCTCGTTATATTAATGAGGTGACAGTTGGACCCCACTTAGGGGTGGGGGCTGGTTGTGGGGAGAACCAACCCTGTGATCAGACCCACTCCCTGACCTCTGGGAAAGAGAAAGTACTTGGAGGTTGAAACAACAGCCAATGGCAACTCAGGGGACCCCAGACACAGCAGAAGAGCCCCCATCTCAGAGCCTCAGGTGGCAACACCAGCAACACGGGCAGCAGCAAAGCACCAATGACTCCAGAGGCACAAGAAGTGACAGTGAGAGCACCTTGCAACACCTCTGACAGAAGAACTCAAATATAACCAGAGGCAGCTCAGGTAAGAGAAACCAAAACCGTGTGCTCTAGTGCCACCTACTGGAAAACAAAAGAAAAGCCTCTAACTTCTAAACCCACGATTCATCAGAATAGAAGTGTGCTCGCTACTTCAAATGTGCTGGCAGAGGACAACTCATCAAGCACCATGAAGAACCACAGCAATAGTGTACCACAAAAGTAAATAATTCTCCAGAAAACAATCATAAGGTCATGAGGTATGGTGCTCTAACTGACAGAGAATTCAAAACAACTGTCAGGAAGAAACTCAACGAGCAACGAAACTCACAAAGGCAGAACAGAAGGAATAATTTCCCAAAGAGATTGAAACCCTAAAAAAAAAAAAAAAAAAAAAAGAACCAAATAGAAATTCTGGAGCTAAAGAACTAATAAACGAGATGAAGACTTCTTGAGAAAGCACTGGAAATAGAGCAGACCGTATGGAAGAGAGAATTTGTGAGCTCAAAGATAGAAATGTAGAAATGATACTAGTAGAAGAGAAAGATCTTTTTATTTATTTTTTTAACATCTTGATTGGAGTATAATTGCTTTACAATGGTGTGTTAGTTTCTGCTTTATAACAAAGTGAATCAGCTATACATACATATATCCCCATATCTCCTCCCTCTTGCGTCTCCCTCCCACCCTCCCTATTCCACCCCTCTAGGTGGTCACAAAGCATCAAGATCTCCCTGTTGCTATGTGGCTGCTTCCCACTAGCTATCTATAAAAATATGGAATGCTTCACGAATTTGCGTGTCATCCTTGCGCAGGGGCCATGCTAATCTCTCTCTTTATGGTTCCAATTTTAGTATATGTACTGTCAAAGCAAGCACTGAAATCTTTTTAGAATGCGGAAATTCTGTGAGAGCCATTTGACTCTTTCAGGAAGGGCAACATTAGGGTGATGGGTATCTCAGAAGAAGAGAGCGAGAAGGGATGAGAGAAGTTTATTTAAAGAAATAATGGCTGCGGGGCTTCCCTGGTGGCGCAGTGGTTAAGAATCCACCTGCCAATGCAGGGGACACAGGTTCGAGCCCTGGTCCGGGAAGATCCCACATGCCGCGGAGTGACTAAGCCCGTGAGCCACAACTACTGAGCCTGCGCTCTAGAGCCCACGAGTTACTACTGAAGCCCCTGTGCCTACAGCCCATGCTCCACAACAGGAGAAGCCACCGCAATAAGAAGCCCACTCACCACAAGGAAGAGTAGCCCCCACTCGCCTCAACTAGAGAAAGCCCGCACGCAGCAACGAAGACCCAACGCAGCCAAAAAAAAAGAATAAATAAAATAAATAATTTCTTTTAAAATATAATAAAAAAGAAAGAATGGCTGAGAACTTACCAACCAGGGGAAGGAACTGAATCTACAAGTCAATGAAGCAAATAGAGCCCCTCATTAACTCAATGCAAAAAGACCATCTCCAAGACACATTATATTAAAATTGTCAAAAGTCAATGACAGGGACTTCCCTGGTGGTCCAGTGGTTAGGACTTCGTGCTTCCACTGCAGGGGCTCGGGTTCAATCCCTGGTCAGGGAACTAAGATTCCACATGTTGCACAGTACAGCCAAAAAAAGAAAAAAAAAAAAAAAGTCAATGACAGAGAATTTTTTAAAGGCATCCAGGGAAAAAAGGATAGTAATCTGCAAAGGAACCCCCATTAGTTTATCAGCAGAGTTCTTAGCAGAAATTCTACAGGTCAAGAGGGAGTGGAATGACATTCTCAAAATACTGAAAGATAACTGTTAGCCAAGAATACTCTATCCAACAAGGTTGTCATTCAGAGATGAAGGAGAAATAAAGACTTTCTCAGACAAACGAAAGCTGAGAGAGCTCATCAACATATACCTTCCTTACAAAAGATGTAAGAAGGAGCTCTTCTACCAGAAATAAAAATGTAACTGAACCCAGGTTCAGTTGCTCGCCATTCTTAAGACAATAATTTGAGAGGCAAGTGTCAGTAGGAAGGAAACGTGCTTTAATCAGAAAAGCCAGAAATCTGGGGAGAAGGTGGACTTGTTTCCCAAACCAACTCCAAAGATTTTGCTCAGCCATGACAGTTTTTAAAGGGAAAAATGGAAGGAAAGAATCTCAGTGAAACACCAAGGCAGGAGGCTGGGTTCTGCATCATTCTCCATTGAGTGCAGACTGGCTGACTCTCTCTTCAGATGTTATCTTGCCTGCGTGATCTCCTGCAGGATTGCTTGGGGCGGGGGGGGGGGGGGGGGGGGTTGTTGAGCTGCTGGGGGTAGAGAGCTAGTCATTTTTTAACTGCTTTTTATCTAGGAAAAGAATCAACAGGTTAGACAAGGCATGGTGTGCATTCAGGAGAGCATAAGTCGGGAGTTAGTTTCAATTGCCTAGTGATCTCATTCCTATAATTAGATTCTTTTAAGGTTAGAGAGGAACAGAAATGGGCAAATAGGAAAGGGGCAAAAGAGCTGCTTTCAAAAAGGTAAAAAGTACACACAACTTTGAGTAAGGTGATACACAGACAGAATCAGAAAATTGCAGCTCTGTATCAGAATAGGTTTTCAAACATTTATTGTAGCATAAAGGTAAAAGGGGGGCGAGGCATAAAAATAACTATAGCTACTTCAATTTGAGAACAAACACAACATAAGGGATAATTTGAGACAACAAAAACATAAAAAGGGAAGAGGAAAAATACAGAAGTCATATAGGTAAATGAAAATAAGATGCTATCAGCAGAATAAAAGACTATTTTATATATGAGATGTTTTATACAAATCTCATGGTAACAACAAAACATAAACCTAGAGCAGAGACATGAAACATTAAAAAAGAGGAAACTGAGAAAAACGTCCTTTAACACCACCAAACTAAAATGGCAGACAGAAACACAAGGAAAAAAGAAGCAATAGAGACACAAAACAACCAGAAAACAAAAGATAGAACGGCAGTACCATGTCCTCATCTATCAATATTCGCCCTAAATGTAAATAGATTGAATTAACGAATCAAAAGACACCACTGTAACCACTACTCTGTTCTCTGTATCTAAGCATTTATTTTTGTTTGATATGTCTTGTTTATTTTGTTTTTATTTACTTGTTTTTGCAGTCCACGTATCAGTAAAATCATACAGATTTCTCTATCTGATTTATTTTACTTAGGGTCATACACTCAAGGTCCATCCATGTGGTTGCGAATGGCAAGACTTCATCTTTTTTTATGGCTGATAGTATTCCATTGTATGTGTGTGCGTGTGTGTATACATATATATATATATGTATGTATATATATATACCACATCTTTTTTTTATCCGTTCATCTGTTGGTGGGCACTTAGGTTGTTTCCATATCTTGGCTATTGCAAATAATGCTGTGATAAACATGGGGACGCATATATCTTTTCGAGTTAGAGTTTTCATAGTCTTTGGATAAATACCCAGAAGTGGGAGGAGGGTGAAATTGGTAAAGGGGATAAACTCTATGAAGATGAATGGAAACTAAATCTGGCAGTGAGCATGCTCTAGTGTGTACAAAAATAGAAATATAAGGTTGTAACATAAAACTTATATAGTGTTATAAACCAATGTTACCTCAATAAAAAAATAAAAGAAAAAAACTATAATTCACTGAAAGCATTAAATTTTACATGTACAAAGAGTGAATTTGTGGTAAGTAAATTATACCTCAAGAAGCCTGTTAAAATAATCTTTCTTAAAAGAAAGAGTCTTCCTAAGCAAGATAGAAAGTGTAGAAGACATAAAGAAAAATATGTATTTGAATAAAAATTTTAAATTTATTTGCATGGATTAAATAAATTTTAAAGAAATATATAAAGCTCAGAAAACTTTGCAACACACAAGGCTGACAATGGGCTAACTTTCTTATTATGTAAAATTGCCAACAAATCAACAAATAAATGAACAAAAATAAACAACAGAAAAGTGGGCAAAGATACAGACTATTTACAGAATCAAATACACCAAAAGCCAATAAACATAAAATATTTACTCAAACACACCAATAATCAGAAACAAATTCAAATAGCAATGTGATGAAATATTTCTCCCCCAAATTGGCAAATATAATAGTCTGGGTTTTTTAAATAAAGGATTTACAAGAGTCTGTGGGAATAGATTCTCTCGTATATTATTAGTAGCATCATGAATGAGTGGGAGCTTGGTGGTATCTATTAAAATATTAAAGTGCAAATGTTACATGATTGACACAACAATAAAATCCACATCCATATATCTGCAATGTTCTGTGCCTCTACAAAATGTATCTGCTGAAACCTAGTCCCTAATGTGATGGTATTAAGACGTAGAGCTTTGGGGGGTGATTAAGTCCTGAAGGTGGATCCCTTATGAATGGGATTAGTGCCCTTATAAAGGGCCAAAAAGACCAGGGTCTTCCCTTCCACCATGTGAGGCCACAGTGAGATATTGACAGTCTGCAAACCTAGAAGAGGGTTTTCACCAGAACTCGACCTTGCTGGTATCCTGATCTCAGACTTCCCACCTCCAGAACTGTGAAATATAAATTTCTGCTGTTTATAAGCTACTCAGTTTATGGTATTTGGTTGTAGTATCCTGAATGGACTAAGACAATATCTATCTAAAAGAAACAATCCTACATGAGCTTAAAGAGACTTGTAATTGAATGTTTGTTGCACCAGGTTAGGAATAACAAAATTATTTCCAAATTCAAAAAGAAAAACTGACAACTTTGTCTTGATTATGAAAATTCTGTACATCAAAAAATTATAAAATATGTTAAATATTGGTGTATATCCCTTTGGGTAGTTGGATAATCCCAGACTTCCATCCTAGATAAAAACATTCTAAATAAATTCTCATACATGTGCCAAGATGACATATAAAAAAAGTAACTGAAGAGAAAAGAAACAGTCTTAATTTTAAGAGAGAGAATGGATGAATTGTGGTATAGCCGTGCAAAGGACTAATATACCAAGTTTTAAGTGAATGATGTAGGACTAGCAACCTGTCTAGCAAAAAAATCATAAACTACAAAAGACCCAGAATACCCAAAGCAACCCTGAGAAGGAAGAACAAAGCCAGAGGTATCGTACTTCCTGGTTTTAAACTATAGTAATAAAAACAGTATAGTACTGACATTAAAATGGACACATAGACCGGTGGAACAGAAAAGAGAGCCCAGAATTAAACCCTTCCATATATATTCAACTAATATTTGACAAGGGAGCCAAGAATATCCAATGGGGAAAGGATAGGGTCTTCAACAAATGGTGCTGTGTAAACTGGAGAAACACATGCCAAAAAAAAGTAGAAGAAAGGAAATAATGAAGATAAGAGAGGAAATAGAATGGACAATAGATGTATAATAAAGAAAATCACAAAGCTAGAGTTTTCTTTTTTTCTTCTTTTTTTTTTTTTTTGATAAACCACCTGCAAGACTGATAAGGAAGAAAAATCCAAATTACAAATTATTAACGTCTGTAACAAAAAGATGCAATTGCTACAGATTCTACAAACATTAAAAGATACTAACAGGATATAAAGAATTTTGTGCCGGTAGATTTGTCGTTTTGATAAAATTCTTTGAAAAACAATATTTCAGGATCTATTTCTGTATAACAAATTACACCCAAACTTAGTGGCTTAAAACTACAGCCATTTAATGATTTTTCACAGTTCTGGGAGTTGACTGAGCTTAGAAGGTGGTATTCACAGAGGGTCTCTCATATGGTTGCAGGCAGATGGTAGCTGGGGCTGGGGTCCTCTGGAGGCTCAACTGGGACACAGAGATACTCTCTCCCTCAGCAATTCCAGGGCCTCTAACGTGGCCTATGTGGTCCCATCAGCAATGAAGGCAAACTTCTTTCCTGATGGCTCAGGACTTCCAATAGGAAAGTAAAAGCTGTAAGCCTTCTTTAGACGTACTCTCAGAGTGGTCTAAGTCCAGGGCCAGCTACATCTCCATGAGATGAATGACAAATACTTTGTACCCTAATCAATCTACCCCACAAAATTTACCAAAGCTGACCCCGAAACTAGACAATCTGTATAGTCCTACAGATGGTTTTTTAAAAATTGTTAAGTGTAATAAAATCATCCCTCAAAGGAAATTCAAGGCCCAAAGAGTTTGCACGGATATGACTACTTTTGAGAGGAGGGAGTGGGCTTTGATTGGCCTGCAGCAGGGAGACTTATGCAGCAGCAGGAAAAGTTCTATTTCTTGAACTGAGCATTGATTACAGGGGTTTTGCCTTAAGTCATGTATTGAATTATACATTTTATGTGGTAATCTCTATCTCAGTTTTATTTTAAACGAAAAAGTCTTTTAAAAAACAATGAAAAGGGAGCAGTGACTATCTGAACTTTTGTCTTCTGAAGACTGTGGGGCTGCCTTTGGAAGAGAGAAAGATGGAGATCACGATTTAGAGGGTTAGGGCTGGACCACAGAAAAGTAAAAAGTTTGGGATTGGAAGGAGCTAGGTCTTAGGGGAATTTCTGGTCCTTGGAAATGGGGACTATTATAGACAAGGAGGAGGAAGAAGGGCACAAAGATGAGAGATGCGTGATCTCAGAACACAAGACTCTAGAATCAGTTCAGGACTCCGCCAAGCTCTCATGGAAACGAGTCATCCAGAACATTGACCTCATGAATGTCCTTCACTTAATCCAGGGCCACTCAATCCCTCTTCAGGCTCCAGGGGGAGAAGCTTCTATTAGGACCTTAATGTGGCTGTGGACGAAGAACTGCTCTTGGGACCTGCAGGGACAGTGATAAAGTCCCGTGAGTCCCCCACCCTCCAGCACAGGGACTCAGCAGACAGCGCACCCAGCCAGAGTCACTTACATCTTATCCCAGTGATCCCTGAGAGGTATGATCAGCCCTCCCTGCCTTGCAACTTAGACGTTAGGAAAAGTGGGAAGCGGGGAAAGCCAGGGGGCAGGTGGCAGGGGTACTCCTCAGAGCTCATTACCTTTCCGAGCCCTGGTGTGGATGACGATCCCCACCAGAAGGAAGACTAGCCCAACCAGGAAGGCTGCAATTCCACTCAGCATCTTTCTCCAAGGATATTCAGACTGAGCTCCTATGGAAAACATGTGTTAAAGTGAGCCAAAAGCTCCCAGTATTTGGTGTACCTTCCTGAAATCCCAGAACCTGTGCTGGACACCAATCCAATGCTATCTAGGGAAGGACTACATCTTGGAAGCCAAGGTTTGTACTCATGGAGTTTCTGTTAATGATTCTTATAATGCCCCCCTAAATGCCAAGACCAAAGCATTAGAGGACAGTAGTTCCCAAAGTTGGAAGTAAGTGACAAGGTGATTACACCTCCATATTTCTTGGAAGATCCAAGGATAGCCATGTTTTTTCCCACCCCAACCCAAAGACCCCAATTTCTATGACTCCCTCAGATCAGAGGGAAGAAGAACTAGTGTTGAAGCCAAGATGAACACAGAGGTAACACAGGTCTTGAGTCAGATTGAGCCGAGTTTTGTCCAGAAAGTATAAGCTGATTCTCACTCCACTCCACAGAAACAGGGCTCAGCAGGCTGGGATGATCAACAAGGCAGGTGTAGACCTCTCCAAGTTCAGGAGTCATTGCCAGCATCACCATTGTCTGAAAGGTCCAGTCTCCATTCCTAATGAGGCCAGTGGACATGACCCCCTCTCTCTGTTCCTGCCCATTCCGGAACCACGTGATCTTGATGTCCCCTGGATAGAAACCTGTCACAGAGCAAAGCAGCAGATTGTGGTGTTGCAAGGCTGGGATCCTCTCTGGATACACTGTCACCTCTGGTTGCACTAGCGGGGGAGAGAAGACATGAGACATGGTGAAGGAAATCCACAAAGCCAACACAGGAGTTTCATTAAAGGTTATCTCAGCCCCATATTTCTTTCCCAAATCACCCAAGTAGAAACTGGAAATGTGGGAAAATCTCACCCCCAAAGACTCAAACACTGGATATGTTAGTGTCGCAAGGAGGATTTAGGCTTTATCACATGCCCACAATTGCCCCTTGTATTTGGGAAGACACTAGCCCTTAAAGTCCCTGAGAACTGGGGGTCTGGGACCCAAGACCACCATGAACTGACCCCTGAGGATAGTGAGTGAGTCACAATTGAGGATAGAATGTATACAGACTCCCCTGCTCCTGACCCATCTATCCTGAAGCAGGAAACTGCCCAGTACAAGGAAGAAGAGCCACAGCCAGGCTCACACGGGGGAGATTCCTGAATCCCTGCAGTCCCCACCTTACACCTCACCTTTTCTCCCCACAGTGAAGGGTGCACCCAGCTTGTAGTTGTGTCTGCAGAGAGCATCCACAGAGGCTCTACTCCTTGCCAGTATATCGGGCCGATTGTTCCACAGCTCAGCGTCAGGCTGGCCCAGCTCCGTCAAGGCCACAAACATCCCCAAGTTGCTGTCAAAACGTGCATACTCCTCCAGGTTAAAGATGAATCTGACCACAAACTGCACATTTTCTGTCCCATTGGTGAAGTAACAGTCAGCCTTTGCCTGAATCACAAAATCTTCTAGAAAACCAAAAAAAAGACTATGAACCAGCCCCAATTAGGAAACCCATACCTGGTTTATTATGCCAGACCACATTGATTGGAGAAGAGGTCTTTGACCTCAGTAAATCGGCCAAAGTAGCCTCTGCTCCCCTGGGCCCCACCCTGGTTCCTCTTAGCAAAGAGACATCTATTCTTCTTTGAAAGAAGCCTGAGGTCCAGCCTACCAGGCCAGCCAAACAGGAGACCTGTAACCCAAAGAAGCAAGTCAGAATGTGTCCAGAGACATAAACTTTCATTCAACAAATATTCATTCCTTTGACCAATATTTATAGACTGTTTGCATTTTGCCAGACACTGTGCTAAGTTTCTCCAAGCCAAGCTTTCAGAAGCCCAAGAATTCCCAGCCCTGTATGGAATAGTTCAATAGTATTCTTGCCGTTAGTAGGTTAATTCTATATATTCCTTCTGGAGTAAAGTGAAAGGAGGATGGAGGTGGAGTAAAGAAATGCAGAGTAGGTTCATAGTAGGTGTGAAATAAACTACCCTTCTGCTTTCCACTCACTATGGGTTTTCTCAAGAATTTTCTTCTGTGGACTTCCCTGGTGGTCCAGTGGTTAAGACTCTGTGCTTCCACTGCAGGAGGCACAGGTTCAATCCCTGATTGGGGAACTAAGATTCCAGGTGGCACAGCCAAAAAAAAATTTTTTTTTAATGAATTTTCTTCTGGACATTTTCCTTTGCACGATTACTCAGAGACCTCATCCCCTCTGTTGGCTCTAGTAAGGTAATGACCTCATTACCTCTACCTATGTTGGGTAAAATAGTATTAACTCATGACTTGAAGATGCCTTTTATCATCATCATCATCATCATTGGCCCTGTATGCACAGTTCTAGTGGTTGTAATAATATGGTGAATATAGGGTTAACTTAAACCTTTTCTGGAAACTTTTATATTAAACACTTCCACTGAAGAATGAATTAAAAAATCCAAATCCTTCAATATCCTGTGATAAACCATAATGGAAAAGAACATGAAAAAGAATGTATAACTGAGTCACTTTGCTGTACAGCAGTAATGAACACAACATTGTGATTCAACCATACTTCAATAAAAAATAAATTTTAGGGACTTCCCTGGTGACATAGTGGTTAAGAATCTCTCTGCCAATGCAGGGTACATGGGTTTGAGCCCTGTTCCAGGAAGATCCCACATGCCACGGAGCAACTAAGCCTGTGTGCCACAACTACTGAGCCTGCACTCTAGATCCCAAGAGCCATAACTACTGAGCCCGTGTGCTACAACTACTGAAGCCCGCACCCCTAGAACCTGTGCTCCGCAGCAGGAGAAGCCACCACAATGAGAAGCCCGCGCGCTGCAACTAGAAAAAGCCCGTGTGCAGCAACAAAGACCCAACACAGACAAAAATAAATAAATATTTTTAAAAATAAATTTTAAATAAATAAGTAAAAATGCAAATCCATTCTCCATTATGATTTTCCACTTTCAAAGTACCTTATTAGTGTTGATAGTGATTAGTTTGAAATCTATACTGACTTTCATACAATGTAACTCTTTTCTAATTGGCATGTTCTCCAAAACAATTTAATTTCCCAAAGCTATTTAATCAGTCTTCATAGGTAAGAAAAAGTATGATTGTGTATTGTGGTCTGGATGTTTGTGTTCCCTCCATTCACATGTTGAAACCTCAACCCCCAAGGGTAATGGTATTAGTCGGCAGTGTTGGGGGAGGTACTTAGGTCAGGAGCATGGATTCTTGATGAAAGGGATTAGTGTCCCTAGAAAAGAGGTTCCAGAGAGCTCCCTAGCCCCTTCCACCATGTGATGGCACAGAGAGAAGGTGCCCGCTCTGAACCAGAAAGAAAGCCTTTCCCAGAACATAACCATGCTGCAGCCTTGATCTCGGACTTCCCAGCCTCCAGAACTTTGAGAAATAAATTTCTGTTGTTTATAAGCAACGCAATCTGTGGCATTTGTCATAGAAACCCAAACAAACTAAGGTGGTGATAGTTGTCTTAGATTTGAAGATCTGGACAATTTTAAGAGACAAACTGGTAAATGGACCTGGATTGGTCTCAATTCACTTAAGTTCTAGTTCATTTTACATAGAAACAGACACTTCCCCTCCCTGATCTGCTTCTCTATCAATAAAGACAGGTTTGGATTCACGAACACCAACACTGAGGTAGAGCTCAAAAGCATTGTGTTAGGTAAGAAAAGAAACAGAATGTGATTCATCACACAATGACATTTATTAAAATTTAAAAATACAGGAGGGAGCGGAGTCAAGATGGCGGACTAGGAGGTTGTGGAGATCGTGTCTCCCCACAACTAGGGCACCTACCAGAGGCTGGTGGGGGACCTTAACACCCAAGGGGATAGAAGGAACCCCCAAGTGACTGGGGAGGACATGGGGGAGAGCGAGGGGGAAAGAGAAGTGGAGGTTGGAGGGAACCAGTGCCCCTGAGGGGTGGCTGGGGGAGGGGAGGGGTTTCTGTGCCTGGAGGGACCCTTGGAGTTTCAGAGGACTCGGGGGAACATGGATAGCATTTCTCCTGCCCACTCGGGCCCTGAGTCCTCCACCATCCGGGGACCCCTCCTGCCATGTGGGTCCTAAGGGTGTGGGAGAGAGTGGGTAGGGGAAGAAGAGTAAAGGTGAATGGGGAGCCTGCTAAGGTCTCAGGCCTGATCATCCCTACTCTGAGGCCAGAGGCACATCAGGGCCCCTCCAACAGCACTGAGCCTAATTCCCACCCCCCACCCCAAGGGCTTAAGCATAAGGCCCCGCCCCCACCTAAATGATGCCATTGCCTAAGCCCCACCCCACATAGCCAAGGCCTTTTCCGGCCTTTTTTTCCCTATATTTTTGCTACTCTGATTCTGTTTTACCTTCTGGTTGTTGTTTCATTTATATTTTATTTTTTCTAACATATCTGTTAGTTTTCTAATCTTTTATTATTGTTTACTCTTTGTTACTTTCTGCCCTTTTTTATTTTTTTGCCACCCTGTGCAGCTTGCAGGATCTTGGTTCCCAGGCCAGGGGTCAGGGGTCAGCTCCTATGGTGGGAGCACTGAGTCCAAATCGCTGGATGAACAGACAGCTTCAGACCCCAGGGAATATTAATCAGAGTGAAGTCTCCCAGAGGTCCTCATCTCAGCACCAAGACCCAGCTCTACCCAACAGCCTACAAACTCCAGGGCTGGAAGCCTCAGGCCAAACCACCAATAAGACGGGAACACAGTCCCACCCATCCAAAAAAAAAGAAAAATGAGACAATAAAAAAATATCTTACAGATGAAGGAGCAAGATAAAAACCGACAAGACCAACTAAATGAAGAGGAAATAGGCAACCTACCTGAAAAAGAATTCAGAGTAATGATAGTAAAGATGATTCAGAATCTTGGAAATAGAATTCAGGCATGGATCGAGAAAATACAAGAAATGTTTAACAAAGACCCAGAAGAACTAAAGAATAAACAAAGATGAACAACACAGTAACTGAAATTAAAAATACAATAGAAGGAATCAATAACACAAAAACTGAGGCAGAGGAACAAATACGTGAGCTTGAAGATAGAATGGTGGAAATAACTGCCAAGGAGCATAATAAAGGAAAAAGAATGAAGAGAATTGAAAACAGTCTCAGAGACCTCTAGGACAACATGAAATACACCAACATTCGCATTATAAAGGTCTCAGAAGGGGTTTCCCTGGTGGCGTAGTGGTTGGGGGTCCGCCTGCCGATGTGGGGGACGTGGGTTCGTGCCCCAGTCCGGGGGGATCCCGCGTGCCGCGGAGCGGCTGGGCCCATGGGCCATGGCCACTGGGCCTGCACATCCGGGGCCTGTGCTCCGCGGCGGGGGAGGCTGCAGCAGTGAGAGGCCCGCGTACCACAAAAAAAAAAAAAAAGTCTCAGAAGAAAACAAAAAGAAAGGGTCTGAGAAAATATTTGAAGAGATTATAGTCAGAAACTTCCCTAACATGGGAAAGGAAATAGCCACCCAAGTTCAGAAAACACAGAGAGTCCCATACAGGATAAACCCTAGGAGAAACACACCAACACACATATTAATCAAACTAACAAAAATTAAATAAAAAGAAAAAATTTTAAAGCAGCAAGGGAAAACAAAAAAATAACATACAGGGGAATCCCCATAAGGTTATCAGCTGATTTTTCATCAGAAAGTCTGCAGGCCAGAAGGGAGTGGCAGGACATATTTAAAGTGATGAAAGGGAAAAATCTACAACAAAGATCACTCTACCCAGCAAGGATCTCATTCAGATTCGATGGAGAAGTCAAAAGCTTTTCAGACAAGCAAAAGCTAAGAGGATTCAACACCACCAAACCAGCTTTACAACAAATGCTAAAGGAACTTCTCTAAGTGTGAAGCACGAGAGAAGAAAAAGACCCACAAAAACAAACCCAAGACAATTAAGAAAACTGCAGTAGGAACATACATATTGATAATTACCTTGAATGTAAATGGATTAAACGCCCTAACCAAAAGACTCAGACTGGCTGAATGGATACTAAAACAAGATCCATATATGTGCTGTCTACAAGAGACCCACTTCAGATCTAGGGACACATACAGACTGAAAGTGAGGCAATGGAAAAGGATATCCCATGCAAATGGAAATCAAAAGAAAGCTGGAGTAGCAATACTCATATCAGATAAAATAGACTTTAAAATAAAGACTGTTACAAGAGATAATGAAGGACACTACATAATGACCAAGGGATCAATCCAAGAAGAAGATATAACAATTATAAATATTTATGATTTAAATAAAATAAATATGATTTAAATATCCTCCCAACATAGGAGCACCTCAATACATAAGGCAAATGCTAACAGCCATAAAAGAGGAAGTCAACAGTAACACAGTAATAGTGGGGGACTTTAACACCCCACTTACACCAATGGACAGATCATCCAGACAGGAAATAAATAAGGAAACACAAGCTTTAAATGACATAATAGACCAGATAGATTTGATTGATACTTATAGGACATTCCACCTAAAGCGGCAGAATACACTTTCTTCTCAGGTTCACGTGGAACATTTTCCAGGGTAGGTCATATCTTGGGTCACAAGTCAAGCCTCAAAAATTTAAGAAAATTGAAATCGTATCAAGCATCTTTTCCGACCACAACACTATGAGATTAGAAATCAATTACAGGAAAAAAAAAACTGTAAAAAACACAAATACATGGAGACTAAAGAGTGCACTACTAAATAACCAAGAGATCACTGCAGAAATCACAGAGGAAATTAAAAAATACATAGAAAGGGCTTCCCTGGTGGCGCAGTGGTTGAGAGTCCACCTGCCGATGCAGGGGACACGGGTTCATGCCCCGGTCCGGGAAGATCCCACATGCCGTGGAGCGGCTGGGCCCGTGAGCAATGGCCGCTGAGCCTGCGTGTCCCGAGCCTGTGCTCCGCAGTGGGAGAGGCCACAACAGTGAGAGGCCCGCGTACCGAAAAAAAAAAAAAAAACATAGAAATAAATGACAACGAAAACACGACGACCCAAAACCTATGGGACACAGCAAAAGACTTCCTAAGAGAAAAGTTTATAGCAATTCAATCTCACCTCAAGAAACAAGAAAAACCTCAAATGAAAAATCTAACCTTACACCTAAAGCAACTAGAGACAGAAGAACAAAGAAAACCCAATGTCAGTAGAAGGAAAGAAATCATAAAGATCAGAGCAGAAATAAATGAAATAGAAACAAAGAAAACAATAGCAGTGTCAATAAAACTAAAAGTTGGTTCTTTGAGAAGATAAACAAAATTGATACACCTTTAGCCAGACTCATCAAGAAAAAAAAAAGGAGAGGATGCAAATCAATAAAATTAGAAATGAAAAAGGAGAATTACAACTGACACCACAGAAATTCAAAGGATTATAAGAGACTACTACAAACAACTATATGCCAATAAAATGGACAACCTGGAAGAAATGGACAAATTCTTAGAAAGGTACAATTTTCTAAGACTGAACCAGGAAGAATTAGAAAGTATAAACAGACCTATCACAAGTAATGAAATTAAAACTGTGATTAAAAGTCTTCCAACAAACAAAAGTCCAGGACGAGTTGGCTTCACAGGCAAATTCTATCAAACATTTAGAGAAGAGCTGACACCTATACTTCTCAAACTCTTCCAAAAGATTTCAGAGGGAGGAACACTCCTAAATTCGTTCTATGAGGCCACCATCACCCTGATACCAAAACCAGAGAAAGATATCACACACACAAAAAGAAACTTACAGACCAATATCTCTGATGAACATAGTCACAAAAATCGTCAACAAAATACTAGCAAACAGAATCCAACAACACATTAAAAGGATCATACACCATGATCAAGTGGGATTTGTCCCAGGAATGCAAGGATTCTTCAATATATGCAAATCAATAAACGTGATGCACCATATTAACAAATTAAGGAATAAAAACCATATTATCAGGCTTCCCTGGATGCTCAGTGGTTAAGAATCCACCTGCCAATGCAGGAGACATCGGTTCGAGCCCTGGTCCAGGAAGATCCCACATGCCGCAGAGTAACTAAACCCGTGATCCACAACTACAGAGCCTGCATGCCACAACTACTGAAGCCTGTGTGCCTAGAGCCCGTGCTCTGCAACAAGAGAAGCCACCATAATGAGAAGCCTGCACACCGCAATGAAGAGTAGCCCCCACTCACCACAACTAGAGAAAGCCTGCACGCAGCAACAAAAACCCAATGCAGCCAAAAATAAACAAACAAACAAATAAATAAATAAACCATATGATCATCTCAATGATGCAGAAAAATCTTTTGACAAAATTCAACACACATTTATGATAATAAAAAAAAAAACTCTCCAGAAAATGGGCATAGAGGGAACCTACCTCAACATATTGGGTGGGCCAAAAGGTTTGTGTGTTTTTTTCTGTAATATGGCTCTAGTAGAACTTAGTTGTCTTTAAATTCATTCAAAACAATTTTGTTAGATTGTATACGACAGCTGTCATATCGGCATACATTTTTTAAAAATTATCAAAATTGGTGAATATTTGTGTAGCCATTTTAATATTGAAGATGGAAGAAAAAAGCAACATTTTCAACATATTAGGCTTTACTATTTCAAGAAAGGTAAAAACGCAACTGAAACGCACAAAAAGATTTGTGCAAGGTATGGAGAAGGTGCTGTGACTGATCAAACGTGTCAAAAGTGGTTCACGAAGTTTTGTACTGGAGATTTCTCGCTGGACAATGCTGCACTGTCGGGTAGACCAGTTGAAGTTGATAGCAATCAAATTAAAACAGAAATTGAGAACAGTCAGCGTTATACCATGCAGGAGACAGCCGACATACTCAAAATATCCAAATCAAGCACTGAAAATCATTTGCACCAGCTTGGTTATGTTAATGGCTTTGATGTTTGGGTTCTCTGTAAGTTAAGCGAAAAAAACGTTCTTGGCCATATTTCCGCATGTGATTCTCTACTGAAACATAATGAAAGAGTTCCATTTTTAAAACAAATTGTGATTGGTGAAGAAAAGTGGTTACTATACAATAATGTGGAAAGAAGAGATCGTGGGGCAAGTGAAATGAACATCCAACAACCACACCAAAGGCCGGTCTTCAACCAAAGAAGGTGATGCTGTGTATATGGTGGGATTGGAAGGGAGTCCTCTATTATGAGCTCTTTGCAGAAAACCAAACGATTAATTCCAACAAGTACTGCTCCCAATTAGACCAACTGAAAGAAGCACTCGATGAAAAGCTTCCAGAATTATCAAAAGAAAACGCATAATCTTCCATCAGGATAATGCAGGACCTCATGTTTCTTTGATGACCAGGCAGAAACTGTTACAGCTTCACTGGGAAGTTCTGATTCATCTGCTGTATTGACCAGATATTGCACCTTCGGATTTCCATGTATTTTGGTTTTTACAATATTCTCTTAATGGAAAAAAATTCAATTCCCTGGAAGACCGTACAAGGCACCCGAAACAGCTCTTTGCTCAAAAATATAAAAAGTTTTGGGAAGATGGAATTATGAAGTTGCCTGAAAACTGGCAGAAAGTAGTGTAAAAAAAATGGTGAATAAGTTGTTCAATAAAGTTCTTGGTGAAAATGAAAAATGTGCCTTTTATTTTTACTTAAAAAATGAAAGGCACTTTTTGGCTCACTGAATAATAAAGGCCATATATGACAAACCCATGGCAAACATCATTCTCAATAGTGAAAAACTAAAAGCCTTTCCACTAAGATCAGAAACCAGACAAGGATGTCCACTCTCACCACTATTATTCAACATAGTTTTGGAAGTCCTAGCCACGGCAATCAGAGAAGAAAAAGAAATCAAAGGAATACAAAATGGAAAAGAAGAAGTAAAACTGTCACTGTTTGCAGATGACATGATACTATACATAGAAAATCCTAAAGTTGCCACCAGAAAACTACTAGGGCTAATCAATGAATTTGGTAAAGTTGCAGGATACAAAATTAATGCACAGAAATCTCTTGCATTCCTATTCATTAACAATGAAAAATCAGAAAGAGAAATTAAGGAAACAATCTCATTTACCATCGCAACACAAAGAATAAAATACATAGGGATAAACCTATCTAAGGAGGCAAGAGACCTGTACTCAGAATACTATAAAACACTGATGAAAGAAATCAAACATGACACAAACAGATGGAGAGATATACCATGTTCTTGGATGGGAAGAATCAATATTGTGAAAATGACCATACTACCCAAAGCGATCTACAGATTCAATGCAATCCCTATCAAATTACCAATGGCATTTTTCACAGAATTAGAACAAAAGATTTTACAATTTGTATGGAAAACAAAAGACCCTGAATAGCCAAAGCAATCTTGAGAAAGAAAAGCGGAGCTGGAGGAATCAGGCTCTCCAACTTCAAACTATACTACAAAGCTACATTAATTAAAACAGTATTGTATTGGCACAAAAACAGAAATATAGATCAGTGGAACAGGATAGAAAGCCCAGAGATAAACCCATGCACCTATGGTCACCTAAACTATGGCAAAGGAGGTAAAAACTTACACTGGAGGAAAGACAATCTCTTCAATAAGTGGTGCTGGGAAAACAGGACAGCTACATGTAAAAGAATGAAATTAGAACACTCCCTAACACCATACCCAAAAATACACTCCAAATGGATTAAAGACCTAAATGTAAGACTGGACACTAGAAAACTCTTAGAGGAAAACATAGGAAAAACACTCTTTGACATAAACCACAGCAAGATCTTTTTTGACTCCACCTCCTAGAGTAAGGAAAATAAAAACAAATGGGACCTGATAAAACTTAAAAGCTTTTGCAGAGCAAAGGAAACCATAAACAAGATGAAAAGACAATCTTCAGAATGGGAGAAAATATTTGCAAACAAAGCAACAGATGAAGGATTAATCTCCAAAATACACAAACCGCTCATGCAGCTCAATATCAAAAAAAACAAACAACCCAATCAAAAATGGGCAGAAGACCTAAATAGATATTTCACCAAAGTAGACATTTCACCAAAGTAGACATACAGATGGCCAAGAGGCACATGAAAGGCTGATCAATATCACTAATTATTGGAGAAATGCAAATCAAAACTACAATGAGGTATCACCTCACACCTGTCAGAATGGCCATCATCAAAAAATCTACAAACAGTAAATGCTGAAGAGGGTGTGGAGAAAAGTAACCTCCTTGCACTGCTGGTGGGAATGTAAATTGATACAGCCTCTATGGAGAACAGGATGGAGGTTCCTTAAAAAAACTAAAACTAGAACTACCATATGACCCAGCAATCCCACTACTGGGCATATACCCTGAGAAAACCATAATTCAAAAGGACACATGTACCCCAATGTTCATTGCAGCACTATTTACAATAGCCAGGACATGGAAACAACCTAAGTGTCCATCGACAGATGAATGGATAAAGAAAATGTGGTATGTATATACAATGGAATATTACTCAGCCATGAAAAGGAACGAAATTGGATCATTTGCAGAGATGTAGATGGACCTAGAGTTTGTCATACAGAGTGAAGTAAGCCAGAAAGAGAAAAATAAATATCATATATTAACACATGTACGTGGAATCTAGAAAAATGGTACAGATGAATCTATTTGCAGGGCAGGAGTAGAGATGCAGACGTAGAGAACAGACATGTGGAAACGGAGGCCAAGGAGAGGGTGGGACGAATTGGGAGATTAGGAATAACATATATACACAACCATGTGTAAAATAGATAGCTAGTGGGAACATGCTATAACACACAAGAAGATCAGCTCAGTGCTCTGTGATGACCTAGATGGGTGGGATCGGGGGTGGAAGGGAGGTCTAAGAGGAAGGGGATATATGTATACATATAGCTGACTCATTTCATTGTACAGTAGAAACTATCACAATATTGTAAAGCAGTTACACTCCAATAAAAAAATATTTTTTAAAATACACACAGGAAAACAATGCTACATCTTCCTAAAAGCCACCCTCATACTTAAAGACATACCAGACACATTAGAATGGAAGGGAGGGAGTGAGAATGGAGACAAGGGAAGAGAGGAGAGCGTCCTTGTTCTGATCAGTGATTACAAGGTGCTGTGAAGTCACTGGGGAAGATTAACTCCATTCTGTGCACTTGAGAACAATATAAAAGGACATTCAAATGGGTTAATAATGTAAGTTGATCAGGAAAGATCTCCCTGAAGAAATGGCATTTCAGTTGAGACTTGAAGGATAATTGTTACTGATCTCGAGCAGTAGATTTTCCTTCATTTCTACGTTCAGAGGAACTACTGGACTGAGTGTCAGGACAGCAGCATCCTTCCTGGGTCAGCCAGACTCATCTCGAACTCAGCTAATTTCAAACAATGCTCTAACCTCCAAATCTCTATTTTGTCTTACATTCTAAATAAAAATATTTTAAAAGTTAGTTTTCAGTCAGATCTGTGTCAGAGTTTAGATCTTACTGATTGTGACTGTGTTGTTGTTGTTCAATGGATATCATAAGCTCAGAGAGGTTTCTGTTCTCCAAGAATAATGATCTCCTCACACCCACCCTCCACACCCCTAGGTTTGTTCCTCTTTTGTGTTTAATGAGACTTTGACGTTCAAAGGAGTTCTGTTTTTTAGCATGTTATATCCTGTTTTCTTCTGATAAATATGTTTTCAGAATGTAATATCACTTCATGTTTGCATAGCTTAACTCCTCAGCTAGAAATATAACAGCAGTAAATACATGTACCTGGTAACACGAGGACAGGCATTCAATTTCTAATACATTCTAATACATCTAATACATGTATACCCTCCCTATAACCCCAGTTAATAATAAAAATTTACAGAAGATTATTCAAATACCTGAGTTTTTTTTAATACTTGTACAGAGGAGTACATAGGACAATGAGTGCATTAAAATGTAATCCAAAGTAGTAGTAAAATGTAATCCAAATCCAATCCATATGATTGACTGATACCATGTATACTGTATCTTTTTCTGATTTAATAAAAAGTACATTTACATCTGAAAAAAAAAAGGTGGGGGATTTCCCTGGTGGCGCAGTGGTTAAGAATCTGCCTGCCAGTGCAGGGGACATGGGTTTGAGCCATGTCCTAATACAATTTCTAATACATTCAATTTCTCTCATTTCTCAAGATCGCTTCGTACAATCTGACCATATTATAGGGGCTTAAAAATGTCAAATGAAGCAACCTTCGTTTCCAAGTTCTTTTATTCACATATACCTCAATTGGATACATATGGAAACAGTCACAATCATCAAACTCCTGGCTGAAGGATAGCAGCTATTCTCAGACTGCCTCCATTTATTACAGCTCTCCAGACTGACATTAATACCATAAGGACCCTAAGCAAGCAATGTTTCCCTTTTTCCTGCCTCCGGACTCCTTGAATCCGTGGCTGTGGGACAGGAAGACCCTTTTCCTGCCGGTCCATTGCATGTGGTAAAGAGGGAAGGAATAATTTCCTGTCAAAGGGAAGAAAACTCTCTTTGAACCTAGAAGCCCCTTCCGGTGTGGACTGGAGCCTGGACCTGTAGGGAAAGGCCTTCCTCCCCCACGCCAGTTTTTGCATGTACACATGAAAGAAATCACTGTGTCCTTACCTGGAGCATCTCTGCCTTGAGTCATGGAGGAATCCAGCCTGACTACCGTCACTAACAAAGCCACCACCCAGGGAACCCAGCTAGAACCCATTCTGGAAGAAAACAAGCGAGACAGAAAAATCGTCCACCTCTTCAGAATGGGGCTTGCCCACACACAACTCAGTCAAAAATATTCATGAAGAATAGAGATACCTTTCTGGCCTCCCCAGGATTGGAAACTCCTCACATGGATAACCAATCAAGACAGAGGGGCTTTGTGTCATTAGGTGCTGGGTAGAATACTTTCATAAAGTAGTTACCACTCAAGAACTGTTGACCTGCAGAATCACTGGCAGCAGTTTAGGTACATGGAAACCGGCTAGGAGAAAAAGGTCTTAGAAGAACTGGGCAGATTGTTTATCATGGATCTTACTATCCTCATATAGCACTGTCCCTGGCCTGCTGTGACTAATAGATCTCCATGCCGATGGGGTCGTTCACATTGCCAACAGAGAGTGTGTAAATAAAGAAGATAGTAGACAGCATTTTGAAGCATGGACCTTATGAAGAGTTAGGGAAAGGATTATCAGAGAAGAAATTGAAGAGACTGAGAATTACCTGAAGAGGATTTCCTGTAAACCAAGACAGGGGGAAGAAAAAAAAAAAAAAAACATGGAGAGAGGATTCTCAAAAGAATAAAATGCTGCAAGAAATGGCTAAAAGGATAAAAGAAAAGAAAGCATTATTGCGTTTTATAAGTAATGGGGCACCAAAAACCTTCAATGGAACAGAGTGTTAAAGGTAGAAGCAATATTTCAAAAAGGTAAAGAGTGAATTAAAATGAGAAAATGAAGGCAGCAGATGTAAGCAGTCCTTCAAGAATTTTGGAAGTGAAAACAAGGGAAAAGATGAGACTCTCTCTTGAGAGAAAAGCAACACTAAGGAAAAATAGCTTTTAAGCTAGAAAAGATCTTCCTAAGTTTCTGAGTCAAGTGAAAGTCAACTGTACTTAGGATAAAATGAAGATAAAAAGGAGAAGAAAAGAGAAATTACTCTCCAAGTGTTGATTGGAATCCAAATAATTGTCACACGTGGCAATAGAAAGAGAAAGACTTTTTCAGATACATGAATGAAATAGGAAGGTTTGGGGTGATAGAGGGGAATGAGGAAGTTCCAGTTGTGTGGCTTCAATAAACTCAGTTTAGAACAAGGCAAGATCTTCTGCTAAAAAGAAACTGGAAAAAAAAAATTGATAACTAAGGAGAGCAAGACTCCTTTTTTGCCAAAGTGGTCTGTAAGTGCATTATCATTTAATTAGCATCACGCTCTATGGCCCAATATTGTGGACAGTGCAAGATGAAACAGACATGTTTCTTGTCCTCAAGAAATGTAAAACCTGGGTGGAGTGACAGGGAAACAATCCACTGTAATGTCAGGAAGAATCAAATCAACATTGTAATGCTTGAGCACACAAGAAGAGAAAATTCTAACCATCTAAGAAAGAGTTCATGATGAAATTGATAAAGTTGATATTTGATACATGTGGCCAGGAGAGAATTTTATAATTCCACATATGTGCATGTGGACAAAAGAGAGGAAATAAACAGTTAAACAAAAAGGGTATCTGGAATTCCTTAAAAATTACTGATTAGCCAAAATAAATATGTATATATATTTTATACACACACACACACACTACTTCATAGAATGAGAAGATACAATAGAATTTTTTTCTCCTTCATTTCCCTAAAGGAACACATGCTTTGATGGACACGTAATATGGGATTATGATGGTAATTGACCAGGTGAGCCTGGAATACTTGAATTATGCCTTACCAAATATGCTGAGATGCCCTCAGGACAGCTCTACCCATAAATGTAATAGCAAATTGTAAATCAAAGGCTTTATTAGCTGGTCAAATCCCTGATACTCTAATAAAGAGTTTTATGCTAAGCTTCTGCGAAGCATGAGACCCCAAGCAAGGTCTCATGTTCCCACTTTTACTGCTAGCCAGCTGTAAATCCTGAAGGATTAGAACTTCCAAGCATATGAAGTGTGGGAAGAAGAAAGATGACAGGGGGAGTCAAGATGGCAGAGTAGGAGGACACAGAGTTCACGTCTCCTCACAACTAGGGCACCTACCAGGCACTGGTGGGGGACCTTGGACACCTAAGGGGATAGGAGGAACCCCCGCACGACTGGGTAGGACTCGGGAGGGAGGGAAGGGAGGAGGAGAAGTGGAGGTGGGACAGGACCGGCACTCCTGAGGGGTGAATGGGGGAGGGAAGGGGTTCCCACGCTCAGAGGGGCCCACTTACAGCAAGAGAATTAGCAGAGATGGGGTAGACTTTTGGGGGATTGGAGGATGGGAAAGGAACAGGTCCAGCATTTCCCCCCATGTAGTTGGGCCCCAAGGAGCCTGCTGGAGTCCCAGGCCTGAACCTCCACCCTCCGAGGCCATCTCCAGGCATGCTGAGACTAAGCCCTGCCCCTGCCACCCCTCACAAGACTTGCATGGGTCCTGAGCATAAGTCCCGCCCCTGCCTAAGCCCCTCCCCACTCCCCCAGCCAAGGACTTTTCTGGACCCTCTTTCTTTTTTTTTTTTTTTTGCTGCTGTGGTTTTGTTTTGCCTTGTTGTTGTTTCATTTATTTTTTTTCCTAATGTATTTTTTACTCTTCTAATTTAATTTTATTTTTTATTCTTTGTTATTCTGCTTTTTTTTTTTTTTTTGCTGTGCCACACAGCTTACGGATTCTTGGTTCCCAGGACGCCAGGGGTCAGGCCTGAGCTCCTGTGGTGGCAGCACCGAATCCAAATCGCTGGACTAACAGACAGCCTCAGACCCCAGGGAATATTAATCAGAGTGAGGTCTCCTGGAGGTCCCGGCTCTACCCAATGGCCTGCAAACTCCAGAGCTGGAAGCCAAAGGCCAAACAACCAGTAAGACAGGAACACAGCCCCACCCATCAAAAAAGTGAGATGACAAAAACATACGTTACAGATGAAGGAGGGAGGTAAAAACCTATAAGACCAAATAAATGAAGAGGAAATAGGCAACCTACCTGAAAAAGAATTCATCTTTACTGGTGATAGTAAAGATGATCCAAAATCTCAGAAATAGAATGGAGGCACGGATGGAGAAAATACAAGAAATGTTTAACAAGGACCTAGAAAAACTAAAGAACAAAGAAACAAAGATGAACAACACAATAACTGAGATGAAAGATACACTGGAAGGAATCAATAGCAGAATAACTGAGGCAGAAGAACGAGTAAGTGAGCTGGAAGATAGAATGGTGGAAGTAACTGCCAAAGAGCAGAATAAAGAAAAAAGAATGAAAAGAATTGAGGACAGTCTCAGAGACCTCTGGGGCAACACTAAACACACCAACATTCGAATCAAAAGGGCCCCAGAAGAAGAATAGAAAGAGAAAGGGTCTGAGAAAATATTTGAAGAGATTATAGTCAAAAAGTTCCCTAACATGGGAAAGGAAACTACCACCCAAGTCCAGGAAGTGCAGAGAGTCCCATACAGGAGAAACCCTAGGAGAAACCCACCAAGACACATATTAATCAAGCTAACAAAAATTAAATAAAAAGAAAAAAAATTTAAAGCAGCAAGGGAAAACAAAAAAATAACATACAGGGGAATCCCCATAAGGTTATCAGCTGATTTTTCATCAGAAAGTCTGCAGGCCAGAAGGAAGTGGCAGGACATATTTAAAGTGATGAAAGAGAAAACCTACAACAAAGGTCACTCTACCCAGCAAGGATCTCATTCAGGTTCAACGGAAAAATCAAAAGCTTTACAGATAAGCAAAAGCTAAGAGAATTCAGCACCACCAAACCAGCTTTACAACAAATGCTAAAGGAACTTCTCGAGGCGGAAAACACGAGAGAAGAAAAAGACCCACAAAAACAAACCCAAGACAATTAAGAAAATTGCAGTAGGAAAATACATATTGATAATTACCTTGAATGTAAATGGATTAAATGCCCCAACCAAGACTCAGACTGGCTGAATGGATACTAAAACAAGATCCATATATGTGGTGTCTACAAGAGACCCACTTCAGATCTAGGGACACATACAGACTGAAAGTGAGGGGATGGAAAAGGATATCCCATGCAAATGGAAATCAAAAGAAAGCTGGAGTAGCAATACTCATATCAGATAAAATAGACTTTAAAATAAAGACTGTTACAAGAGATAATGGGGCTTCCCTGGTGGCGCAGTGGCTGGGAGTCCGCCTGCCGATGCAGGAGACACAGGTTTGTGCCCCGGTCCGGAAGGATCCCACATGCCATGTAGCGGCTGGGCCCGTGGGCCATGGCAGCTGAGCCTGCGTGTCCAGAGCCTGTGCTCTGCAATGGGAGAGGCCACAACAGTGAGAGGCCCGCGTACCGCAAAAAAAAAAAAAAAAGAAAAAAAAGAGATAATGAAGGACATTACATAATGACCAAGGGATCAATCCAAGAAGAAGATATAACAATTATAAATATTTATGATTTAAATAAAATAAATATGATTTAAATATCCTCCCAACATAGGAGCACCTCAATACATAAGGCAAATGCTAACAGCCATAAAACAGGAAGTCAACAGTAACACACAGTAATAGTGGGGGATATTAACACCCCACTTACACCAATGGACAGATCATCCAGACAGAAAATAAATAAGGAAACACAAGCTTTAAGTGACACAATAGACCAGATAAATTTGATTGATACTTATAGGACATTCCACCTAAAGCGGCAGAATACACTTTCTTCTCAGGTTCACATGGAACATTCTCCAGGATAGATGACATCTTGGGTCACAAGTCAAGCCTCAAAAATTTAAGAAAATTGAAATCGTATCAAGCATCTTTTCCGACCACAACACTATGAGATTAGAAATCAATTACAGGAAAAAAACTGTAAAAAACACAAATAGATGGAGACTAAATAGTGCACTACTAAATAACCAAGAGATCACTGCAGAAATCACAGAGGAAATTAACACATATGTAGAAATAAACGACAATGAAAATATGACGACCCAAAACCTATGGGATGCAGCAGAAGACTTCCTAAGAGTAAAGTTTATAGCAATTCAATCTCACCTCAAGAAACAAGAAAAACCTCAAATGAAAAATCTAAACTTACACCTAAAGCAACTAGAGACAGAAGAACAAAGAAAACCCAATGTCAGTAGAAGGAAAGAAATCATAAAGAATCAGAAATAAATGAAATAGAAACAAAGAAAACAATAGCAATGTCAATAAAACTAAAAGTTGGTTCTTTGAGAAGATAAACAAAATTGATACACATTTAGCCAGACTCATCAAGAAAAAAAAGGAGAGGATGCAAATCAATAAAATGAGAAGTGAAAAAGGAGAATTACAACTGACACCACAGAAATTCAAAGGATTATAAGAGACTACTACAAACAACTATATGCCAATAAAATGGACTACCTGGAAGAATTGGACGAATTCTTCAAAAGGTACAACTTTCCAAGGCTGAATTAGAAAATATAAATAGACCTATCACAAGTAATGAAATTGAAACTGTGATTAAAAACCTTCCAACAAACAAAAGTCCAGGCCCAGATGGCTTCACAGGCAAATTCTATCAAACATTTAGAGAAGAGCTCACACCTATACTTCTCAAACTCTTCCAAAAGACTGTAGAGGGAGGAACACTCCCAAATTCGTTCTATGAGGCCACCATCACCCTGATACCAAAACCAGACAAAGATATCACAAAGACAAGAAAATTACAGACCAATATCACTGATGACCATAGATGCAAAAATCCTCAACAAAATACTTGCAAACAGAATCCAACAACACATTAAAAGGATCGTACACCATGATCAAGTGGGATTTGTCCCAGGAATGCAAGGATTCTTCAATATATGCAAATCAATGTGATACACCATATTAACAAATTAAGGAAATAAAACCATATGATCATCTCAATAGGTGTAGAAAAATCTTTTGACAAAATTCAAAACCCATTTATGATAAAAACTCTCCAGAAAATGAGCATAGAGGGAACCTACCTCAATATAATAAAGGCCATATATAACAAACCCACGGCAAACGTCATTCTCAATGGTGAAAAACTGAAAGCCTTTCCACTAAGATCAGAAACCAGACAAGGATGTCCACTCTCACCTCTATTATTCAACATAGTTTTGGAAGTCCTAGCCATGGCAATCAGAGAAGAAAAAGAAATTAAAGGAATACAAAATGGAAAAGAAGAAGTAAAACTGTCACTGTTTGCAGATGACATGATACTATACATAGAAAATCCTAAAGTTGCCACCAGAAAACTACTAGGGCTAATCAATGAATTCGGTAAAGTTGCAGGATACAAAATTAATGCACAGAAATCTCTTGCATTCCTATTCACTAACAATGAAAAATCAGAAAGAGAAATTAAGGAAACAATCTCATTTACCATCGCAACACAAAGAATAAAATACATAGGGATAAACCCACCTAAGGAGGCAAGAGACCTGTACTCAGAATACTGTCCTCTGCCTGCCTTTGGTCTTAGAAAAACTTTAGTCAAAGAATAAATTTAATCAGAGAAGTGAGAAAATACAGGGAAAAAAGGAAGATAGTCAAGCAAGACAAAACAATAATATTTTAGCCATTAAACGAAGTGAAGGACCTTTAGTTCTTCCTCAAGGGCTATAAATAATATTCTAAGCCGTGTCCTTTGAGCTGTTTTGCAGATACTGAAATCCCCACCTTGTGGAAGAAGTTAACTGTACACTGCCCAGAAGCATATAGACCCCAGACCAGTTGGAACCAGAAGGTTGATGATGCTGACTTCCAATTACCTCACCACCAATCAATCAGAAGAATGTCCACGAGCTGACCATGCCCTGCTCCTTGAACACTGTAAGACTCCTCACCACCCGCTCCAAGGCAGGACACGCAGGCTTGAGGGCACTAGCCCGCTGTCTCCCCATTTGCCTGGCAAAGAAATAAAGCTATTTCTTTCTACTTCATCCAAAACTCTGTCCCCGAGATTTAATCCAGCACCAGTGTACAGAGGTCGAATTTCGGCAACACTACCAAGTCAACTAAGACAGGCTTGTGTTATATAAAATGTTGAAACCAGAATATAAAAGCAGTCTAATTAGATGAGTCATCAGGGAAAGAAGGTGCGCTAGAGAATCACCTGAACCTACAAGAGACACTGCATGAATGAGAAATAACTTGCTTAATTGAGCAAGTTAATTAATAATTGGTAGTGGGAATTTCGTGGCTGTCCAATGGTTAGGGCTCCATGCTTCCACTGCAGGGGTTCCAGGTTCGATCCCTGTTCAGGGAACTGAGATCCTGCAAACCACGCGATGAGGCCAAAAAAAAAAAAAAAAGGCACTGGTGGTGGTTGTTACTACAGCCTCACTTAAGCTAATAGGACAGGAACCAGAATGTACCCCCCTCCGCATATCCCTCAGGTAGATTAGAATATTCATGAATTAGAAGCCTGACCACAGGCCAGAAATTCAACTCTGTGTACAGATGTATGAGCCATGGTTGTGAGTGCTTTTTCTAGAAGTGGATGGTTGTGTTGCGCCCAGTTGGAAGGGTGTGTGTGACGCTGAGTAGAAAGGTGGCAATCAGAAGGCACGCAAGCCACTGAATTTTAATTTCCTTCTTTCTTCATACAAACACTTACCTCAGTCTTTCCTGTGTATCTCATCTCATCTGGAAATAGAGAAAAATGTTTTACTTGAGGCTAAGTGAATGAGGACATGATATGGGGGTGATCAGAAGCAGTAAAAGCAGGAGATAACAAGGCTGCTTATGCCTAAGCCTGTCTCCGCTCCTCTGCAGGCAGTACCCCGGCTGGCCTTCTGCAGATTCTCTCGGAGATGAACGAGAGCCCATGAGGAGAAGAGAACTCTGGGGCCCAGAGAACACAGATTAAATTGGGGCTTGTGCTTGGATTTAGAGGGAAGAGGAGTTATTAGATGGCAAGTGGTGGTGAGGGAAGATTGGAAGATACGGATGCTGAACCAGAAATTTAGGAGGGCTCCCTTTTACTTCTTCCGGTGTGAATGTGCCTAAAGCCCCTAAACTCTGAAATCTGACTTGACTACATCGTAACAGTAAGAGCTAATACTTTTTGATTTCTTGTTATGAGTCAGTTTTCTAAGCACTATATGACTGTGTGGGGCAGGAGGAGGGAAAGAGAGAGAAAGAGAGACAGAATCGTCAGAACAACGCTTCACTGTAGATACCATTATGACCTCCCTTTTACAGGTGAAGTAATGAAAGAATGAACCAAAGTGACCACAAGTAGTAAATCCACAGGCTGTGCTATTTCCATTGCACTACATTTCTTACTTGAGAACCCTGGAAACTTTATTTCTACACCTTTAACATCCCTATAATGATAAGATGCATAGAGGTCAAAATAACTGAAGAATTGTATTATAACTTTGGTACCAGGACAGATTTCCATCCCCATCTCTTCAGAAGAAGTCAGTGGTTTCGTATATCACAAGCAAGGAATGACATGGAGACCATCTGTAGGAAGAGGTAGCAATGTCAACCGAGAAGAGGAAGCAATACCAACCTGGGAATCTCCCTTGACAATGGCCTCTGATACATCTTGAATAAATCGAAGCCTCTGATTGGTCCAGTTGGAAACTTTGTTGAGTCATTTTCTGTGCTTCTTGTCAATGTCTACAGTGGAAGGATCTGAGCTTCAGAGGCTCATCAGAGAAAATAGACATTTCTGGGGAGACAACTAATAAAGGGAAAGGTCATGCCCTGGTTTCTTTCTCCCACATTTTTGTTTTTGTGTTCTATTTGTATGAGTTTGAAAACTAAAGTGGGGCATTTTCATCTATCTCTTCCCGTCTGACTTCAGCCAAGAGCCCTACCTAATAGAGACATGGGCTTTTCTGTGATTTTTCCCCAAAACTCATATTTTGCATCCCTCTTTCTCATTCCCTCCCCATTCCCTAGGGAGTGAGAGAAGTTGGGTGTGGTAGATGTGGTTATTCATTGAGGTGGTAAAAAATCATTCTCCTTATTACCTGACAAAAATATCTCTTTCAGCGGGGTGGGGCTTCCCTGGTGGCGCAGTGGTTGAGAGTACCCCTGCCGATGCAGGGGACACGGGTTCGTGCCCTGGTCCGGGAAGATCCCACATGCCGCGGAGCGGCTGGGCCCGTGAGCCATGGCCGCTGAGCCTGCGCGTCCAGAGCCTGTGCTCTGCAACGGGAGAGGCCACAACAGTGAGAAGCCCGCGTACCGCAAAAAAAAAAAAAAAAGAAAAAAAAATATATATCTTCCACTGCTATCTTGGTGACTTTATTAATTTTTATTGAGATATAATTAACCTACAACACTCTGTTAGTTGATATACAACATAGTGATTTGATATTTCTATACATTACAAAGTAATCACCATGATAAGTCTAGTTACCATCTGTCACCATACAAAGTTATTACAATATTATTGACTGTATTCCCCACCCTGTACATTTCATTCCTGTAACTCATTTATTTTGTAACTGGAGGTTTATATCTCTGAATCTCCCTCACCTATTTCACTTACTCTCCCCAGCCTCCTCTCCTTTGGCAACCACTCTGTATCTATGAGTCTTTCTGCTTTGTAATTGTTTGTTCACTTGTTTTGTTTTTCAGATTCCACATGTAACTGTAACCATACGGTGTTTGTCTTTCTCTGACATTTCAATTAGCATGATACCCAGTAGGTCCATCCGTGTTGTTGTTAATGTCACGATTTTATTTCTTTTTTATGGCTGGATAATATTCCATTGTATATACGTACCACATCTTTATCCATTCATCTATCGATAGACACTTAAGTTGTTTCCATTTGTTTGATTTTGTTTTCCTTTCACTTAATTCACTTCATTTCATTCTTTCCTTTCATGGATGTAAGTAACTGAGGTCATGAATTCTTCTCTGAACACTGAGGAACTATATCCCAAAAGCTTGATATGTGATTTAATTGTAACAGGGAAGAGCAAAGTCAGACTCCATGTTGGATCTGTTTCTTTGATTTTAAACTCTGTTTTTCGTTGCTTTTGTTATTATAATCATATATAACGGCCTGCCTCAGGGAACCCTGCCCATCTGCCTGAATGTTATAATAAAGTGCCTTTGTTCAGCTCCCAGGGAGACAATCCGACTCTGCCCACCTGTGAATGGCTGCAGAAAAGAAGAAATTAACACATCCCCTTCCCGATGCTGGCCAAGCCAGGCAAAACTAATGGCCTTTTTACTTTACTTCCTCACCTCCTCCCCCTCTCTGTTCTACAAAAGAAACTGCCATCCAGACCCTGATAAGATGGTTGTGGGGGGACCCTAGTCCCCCATCTTCTCGGTCTGCCGGCTTTCTGAATAAAGTCGCTATTCCTTGCCTCAACACCTTGTCTCCCGATTTATTGGCCTGTTGTGCGGCAAGCAGAGTGACTTGGTAACAATTTTTAATTGTCATTTTTCTAGGAAATCTTCAGCTGTTTGTTTGTTTGTTTGTTTTCTCACTCTCTGGCCCAAGAGAAAGACCATTTCTTTAAGTTCCTATGTGGAAGGGCATTTACCTTTTCTGACCTGATTATTATCAAGCTTGCTCCATTATAGTCAGAGAATAGTACCTGTATCATTCCTATTTTGAGGAAATGATTGAGTGCCAGAATGTGTGGTTTATTTTCATTAATATTTTGCTGAAACTTGAAAAATTATGTTCTCAATTTTCAAAGAAGAAATTTAAATATAGAGCCATCAGATCTAATTTTTGACTATGTTAGTAATATTTTCTGTGTTCATATTTATCTTTTGTCTACTTGATTTGTTAGTCCTAAGAAAAGTGAATTAAAATCACCTATTACTACATTTCTGAATATTTTCCTGGTATCTACCTTCATTTCTGCTTTGTGAGGGTTACTTATATGCTATTTAGAACTTATATATTTCTTAGATATGCATTTTGAGTTTTACACTTTACATTATAAAGTGTCTTCTTATCTCAACCAATCTGGGGAGATTGGTCTGAATTTCACCTTGTTTAATAAGATTGTGACCTCTGCTTTCTTTATGTTTGCACTCTCTTTTTATGCCTTTGTCCATCATTTTATTTATTGAATAAATGAACGAATCTATTTGAGTCACTTTATTTTTAAGCATATCTTTTGTATATTGCAAGCAGCAGAGTTTTTCTTTTAAGCTAATCTGAAAATATTTTTTATTTTAATGAGTTAAGTTCGTTTACAATTATTAATATGGCAAATAGTTCAGTGTAATTTGGAGATTATTATTTTCTGTTAAATATGATGTTTATATGAGTATTTCTTTTTTATTTCTTTTTTTTAATTTTTTTGGCTGCGTTGGGTCTTCATTGCTGCATGCAGGCTTTTCTCTAGTTGAGGCGGGTGGGGGCTACTCTTCGTTGCAGTGCGCGGGCTTCTCATCATGGTGGCTTCTCTTGTTGCAGAGCACGGGCTCTAGGTGCACAGGCTTCAGTATTTGTGGCTCACGGGCTCTAAAGTGCAGGCTCAGTAGTTGTGGCACACGGGCTTAGCTGCTCCGCGGCATGTGGGATCTTCCTGGACCAGGGCTTGAACCTGTGTCCCCTGAATTGGCAGGTGGATTCTCAACCACTGCACTACCAGGGAAGCCCTGACTATTTCGTTTTTAAAATCTTTCACTATGTCTTTTTGTGGTTTTCTAAATTGCAGTTTTTCAGATATTTAGGAAAGTGTATATGTTGGGATTGTCTTGATAATTTTATTTTTATATACTTCAGCTAGTTCCTCTCTTCTTTAGATAGTTCCTATTAGTTTTCTACTATAAACATCAGAAAACAAGCTTATATTCTCTCCCTTTCTCTTCCATTGTCTTTGTGTATAACTTTGTACTCTTACATATGTTCTAAATACAACTACTTGATTTATCAGTCTTAGGGCTATCTTTTGACTCTCAGATATTAAAGACTAGGCCATCAGCAAGCTTATTCTATGTCCTTACTCATTTTTCCACTTAATCTGTAATTATTAAGAAATGTGTTTCTATTTGTCAATTTCTTCTATAATTTGGCATACAGATATAGATATAGATTTTTTTGCCCATGCTGCTCGGCTTGTGGGGTCTTAGTTCCCCTACCAGCGATTTAACCCCAGCCCTCAGAAGTGAAAACCGGGGAGTCCTAACCACTGGACCACCAGGCAATACCTGTGGTCTATATTTTCTTACCTATATCTGACTTTACTACTAGGTGCAGACTCATTCAGTTTTAGTATAATGTCCTGGTGACTTCTTGCTATCATTATGCATATTTTAATTTATTTATTTTGTAATATTTACTTATTTATTTATTTTGGCTGTGCCAGGTCTTAGTTGTGGTGTGCAAACTCTTAGTTGCAACAAGCATGCGGGATCTAGTTCCCCGACCAGGAATCACACCTGGGCCCCCTGCGCTGGGAGAGCTCTGTCTTACCCACTGGACCACCAGGGAAGTCCCATTATGCATATTTTTAGATGTCAATGTACATGAACTATCTTCTATTAGTGTTAGCTTTACACATCGTATTACACATTTTGATTTTAACCTTTTCAAGTATTTAAGTTTTCTTTGTGACTCATGTGAAGGGCTTATAACTAGATTTTGTGATAGTATTAATCCAATCTGAGAACTTCTTTCTTTTAACTTCTAAATTTAAGCTATTTACATTTCTGTGACTACTAAGCTGTCTGGATTTGTTTCTATTATCACATATTGTGCTATGTTATTTGCTTCCTTTATTGTCCTTTCATCACTTACATTAAACTAATTAAATATTCTAAGTAATCTCTAATTTCCCCCTACTGGCTTAGGAGTTTTAGTTTTTATTAATTAAGATTTACCCCTACATTTTTAACATGACTGCCTAATTTAGCAACATCCGAAGTTAATCAATATCTCTGCCCTCCTGCCAAATACGACCAAGACTTTAGAATTCTTTTACGTTATCTGCCCTCACTCTCATGTTATTTCTGATTATTCCATCATGTTCTTAAATTTAATTGTCATTATTGCCAGTGATTTTCGTAGTTATAGTCATTTTTCATTCCTCAGTCTGATTTACCAATATTTTAGACAGGTTTCAGTTAACGATGGTTGTGGTGGTGTGTGCGCACGTGTGTGTGTTTACTCATCTTTGCTTATTGCATCCCAGTTTTTCTTTCTGGGTTCAGTATCCTTCTTCCTTAAGTGGTAACAAAAATAAACCAAATGACAACTTCAGTACGATGCCACTTTTTATCTATAAGAGTCACAAAATCTAAAAATTTTGCAACATTCTGTGTTGATGAGAATGCGGGGAAAGAGATAAACTCATATACTGCTGATGGAATTCTGCATTCATACAATCTCCATGACGGTAATTTTCCAATATCTATCAATATTAATAATACATAAACATTTAGACTTGGCAACATCCTCTTTAGGACTTTATCCTAGTCCTATTCTCGCACATGTGTATAACAATGTCTATACAAGACATTGCTTATAATAGCAAAAGACTTCTGATAGCCTAACTACTCATCAATAAAAGGAGACAGGCTAAATGAAATATGGTACTTCCATAAAATAGCATACATTAGAGCCATATATTTCTAAAGTTTAAAAAGTAAATTTCAGGACTTCCCTGGTGGTGCAGTGGTTAAGAATCCACCTGCCAATGCAGGAGACACGGGTTCGAACCCTGGTCAGGGAAAATCCCACATGCCAAGGAGCAACTAAGCCCATGTGCCACAACTACTGAGCCCACATGCCACAACTACTGAAGCCCGCATGCCTAGAGCCCACGCTCCGCAACAAAAGAAGCTACCGCAATGAGAAGCCCGCGCACCGCAACGAAGAGTAGCTCCCGCTCGCTGCATCTAGAGAAAGCCCGCATGCTGCAACAAAGACCCAAAGCAGTCAAAAGTAGATAAAATAAATACATTTATTTAAAAAAAGTAAATTTCAGAACTGGGAATTTAGGGAGCCGCTATTTGTAATAACAGGGAGCGAGAATATATACATATATATGCTTAAATATACAGTACATTGTTTCTCTGGAAGGATAAAGCTTGAAGTATGGATCGCCAAAGCAAGGGGTACTGGCAAACTGTGGGGAAGGATGGGAGTGAAGCTTTCCTCCATAGACCATGTTGTGCTTTTTGAATTGTAAACCACATTAATTAACGTATTGCTTATTCACATGAATTGTATCTTTAAAAAAGAGAATAGTAAGAGGGTAAGTGGATACAGGCAGTAGAGCAAACTCTTTTGAGGAGTTCTGTTGTAAAGTTAAGCAAAGTCCACCTCTTCCTAGCTCTGTGTCCCAGGCAAGTGAGTAAATGTTTCTAAATCTTCACTCTCATTCTTAGAATTGGGATAGTGACACCTGCCACATGGGATTATCTTAAAGATAAAGTAAGATGGTATATGGCAGGCACTTAGCACAGCAGAAGCACACAGAGGGCACTCCGTGAATGACTATCGTTGATACTGAAGTATTACAATTCATAAAAGCCCTTGAAACTCTAGGTTGAAGACTCAGTCTTTCCTAGGGCCAGCAGGTGGCATCGGACCCAAGTGAACGGATGCTCCTTTCACTCAGCGCCCAAAACAGATTTTTGTTTTCCTTATTCCCTTGTCCTTTCCCCCGCAAATTCTGACTCCACACTTCCTTCTCCTGAACCGCGACTGCCGTGCAGACTACAAGTGGCTGCCCCACTCGGCTGGAGTGTAAAGTACAGAGCAGAGCAGACGGGGCGGGAGGTTGTTTGGGGCTCCAGAGTAATCTGAGAGTTTCCTAAGGTTCCTCCTCTCCATTCATATCTCGCTTTGGAAAGAGTAGTACATGGCTGAGCAGGAAAGGCACTGAAGGTAAGTGACAAGAAGAAGGGGAAATTAAGGGGCGGAAGTCAATGGTGATGGGTAGTAGGAGGGGGAAATGAAAAGAACTCTGGACAAATCAGAATTACTAATGTCTGTGGTTACCAGGCAGACCACACTTGTAAGGATTTGTTGAACACTCCGTCGGGGAACATTGTTCTGTGTCCCTGAAATAAGGCGTACCTGGAAGTTTCCCTGAGATAACAAGTTTTCACGACCGCTTATGATCCTAAGTTCTGCTGTATCTTCCCATACTGCCCATCAGGATGCCTGAGTTTTCCTCCCAGCTCTGTCACTGATTAGCTGTGTGATTTCAGGCCACTTTCCCTATCTGTAAAGTAAGATTTGACAGCTATACTATTTTTAAGATGTCTTCCAAGTTTAAAGTATTTTGAGTCAATGGGTATAATTTGTACTGAGGACATCAAAGATTAATACATCTTCTTCTGTGAGGACTATAGTTTCCATAAGGTAGGGAGATACAGAAATTATCATTCCTACTTTATAAATAGAAGGAGGACATTTGGTGGGGAGGGGAAGGAATCAGGCCAGCCTTCTCTCTCTCCCAATGCTTATTTCACCCTTGGTGAAATTTGAGAGATAAACAGGTGTGGAGAAGTAGGACAGCAGCAGGATGAAGCAAAGGTTTATCTGCACCAGAAGTTCCTTACTCTGGCCTCACCTTGCTCCCAACAGTGGCCAGGCAGAAGAACAAAACAAAAACAAAAACAAAAATATCTGGTGAGTTCATTGCTAGCCGGGAAAGTACCTGCTATTTCTGGGAAAGTGAAAGTCTCAACTTCCTAGAATAGGAACCGTCCACTTTAAGACCCTTCCAATAACCAGTGACGTGCACAGCTTTGGACTTTCCACGATTTGTATGTGTAGGGAGGATTAAGATGGAAGACAGTAGAGGAAGGAGATTTATTCATTTACCCAACAAACATTTATTTATTGTCCACTATGAATGGAGCCCTGTGCCAGGTAGTAGATATAAAACTTAATAAGATAGACAGCCTCCCCCGCAAGGGCTCATGGTCTCGTGGAAAGACAGAGGTCTACAGTGGGCGGTGGAGAGTTTAATAGGGACTGTGAGAGGTAAGCCCCAGCAGCAGCGCAACAAGAGCACGTAGAAAGGGCACTTTCTCCAGACTGAGAAGATAAAGCAAGGCTTCTTGGGAGACTTGAATCCTGAGTTGAATCTTAAAGAACTGGGGCAAATCCAGGAGCATCGTTCACCGAATGGCAGGAAACAACATATTCAGAGGCACAAAGGCATCAGGAGGGCAGGAAGTTTGTTGTGGATAGAACTTAATCCAACAAGAAAGGGTGAGACAAACGGGCTAGAAAAACTGTCTCTGAGGAAGATCTGAGCAGAAAAAGGGGTGAAGACACAGGGAGGATTTTACAGGAGTGACATCGTCTTATGCGTCTTTTAGAAAGAATGACTTTGTGAACAATGGCTGGAAGAGGTGCACCAACGGTAGGGGAACCTCTCTGAATATGAGATCATCTCACACTATGAATGAAAGTTACAAGAACGAGATCAGAGAGAAGATAAGGGATTCAGAGCTTTTCGGAGCTAGAAGTGAAAAAGCTTTACTTGATCTGATTATAAAGTAGATTATGACACAAGATGCAACATAATGTATTGGCTGAGAGCGTGGACTCTGGGGTCAGGCCTGGATTCCAAGTCCAATTCCACCACTGTGCAACCTTGGGAAAGTCCTTTAATCTCTTTGAGACTCAGTATTCTCATCCATAAAATGGGGATAATAACTAACAATCTCAAAGGGCTGAGGATAAGGATTAAAAATGATAATACATGAAAAAGGCTTAGCATAGTTCCTACTCTGTACACAGTACACAGTAACTCATCAATACTTTATTCATACTGTTAATTAGGGAACAGTCCTCTGTCCCACCATACCCTAGCTCCCCAACAAAATATCAGGTCCTGGTGGGAATAGGGAAGGATACAGAAAGGCAAACTCATGAATATTTATGTCATACTGGTTAACATGTATCTCAAAGAACAATTCAAAGGCTAAGACAGCCAGCAAAATAGTCCCTGTGATTATCTCTGGGATGTGAAACAGTGTGCAGCTTTACTTTTCTCCTTCCTGTCTCTATTTTCTACATTTCCTATATGAATGTGTGCTATTTATATAAGGAAAAAATATTTTGAAATGTACTTATGATGCCACAGTACAGTACTCAGCACCAGGCAAAGCTCTGTTCATCAAGGAAATAAGGTCCCTGGATACAGAAAGCAACCTCCTGCCCTCCCATGGCCCCAACAAAAGTACACATGGTCTAAATCTCCATCATCGGGCCTCCAGCTCCAAAAACCACCACCCAGGGGAACACCCCCAGGGAAAGCCAAAGCAGGAGCTACTCTGGGTCACTGAGATGGCCCTGAGAAGGCTCCAGCATCTCTGGGGTCTCAGTCCTCCTGTTCTGCTGCACCAGGCGGGAGTAGAGGTCCTGCCCCTCCATGAGCTGCTTATGCTCCTTCAGCTCTCCCTGGCTCAGCACCAGGATCTGGTCGGCGTTCAGAACCGTGTGCAGCTTGTGGGCGATCACCAGCACCGTGCGGTCCCCGCGAGCTTTCCAGTCCTGCAGCTGAAGGGGGAGGATCATAACACCTCAGAAAGATAAGAATGAGATGGACGCCACGGCCCCACTGGGCACCATCTCTAGTGACTTAGGGTAGAGAAGGCATGAAACACGAGAAGATAAGACAGAACGGGAGGGAAAGGTCTGCGCTGCCCTCCTCTCTCAGAGGGGCTGTGGCAGCTGGAGGATGGGACGGGAGACATGGCGGCATCAGGGATGTCCCCACACCACCCCCACGTAGCCTCCATTCCATCCCAGCCCTAAGAAAGGTCCCACCGCCCCTGCCCCTCCGAGCCCAGTACTCACAGCCTGCTCACACTCCACGTCCAGGGCACTGGTGGCTTCATCCAGGATGAGGACCCGGGGGTCCCTCACAAGGGCCCGGGCGATGGCCAGACGTTGCTTCTGTCCCACAGCCAACTGGTTCCCTTTCTCCCCAACCTCTGAGGAAACCGAGAAATCCCTCTCCTCACACACAGGTGACCACGAAAACATCCTCCTCACAAGCACAGCTGGTATTTCCACAGCCAACAATTAGGCGGATGAGGGCCCGGAGTAGGGGAGGGACCTCTAGGGCTGCCCGTGTAGATAGAGCATCATCACCCTGCCCTGCTCTCCAGGAACAAAGGCTCCTGAGCTGGACAGGCAGCTACAGAACTCATGATGCTGGGGAGGGAGGTGAGTGGGTTTGGCTGAAGGTACCTGTATCCCTAAAGCAATTAGAGAAAGAAGAACAAAAAACCCCAAAGTTAGCAGAAGGAAAGAAATCATAAAGTTCAGATCAGAAATAAATGAAAAAGAAATGAAGAAAGCGATAACAAAGATCAATAAAACTAAAAGCTGGTTCTTTGAGAAGATAAACAAAATTGATAAACCATCAGCAAGAATCATCAAGAAAAAAAGGAAGAGGACGCATATCAATAGAATTAGAAATGAAAAAGGAGAAGTAACAACTGACACTGCAGAAATACAAAGGATCATGAGAGATTACTACAGGCAACTCTATGCCAATAAAATGGACAACCTGGAAGAAATGGACAAATTCTCAGAAAAGCACAACCTTCCGAGACTGAACCAGGAAGAAAGAGAAAATGTAAACAGACCAATCACAAGCACTGAAATTGAAACTGTGATTTAAAATCTTCCAACAAACAAAAGCCCAGGCCCAGATGGCTTCACAGGCAAATTCTATCAAATATTTAGAGAAGAGCTAACACCTATCCTTCTCAAACTCTTCCAAAATATAGCAGAGGGAGGAACACTCCCAAACTCATTCTACGAGGCCACCATCACCCTGATACCAAAACCAAAGATGTCACATCTTTGTTGATGTGACAGAAAAGAAAGAAAACTATAGGCCAATATCACTGATGAACATAGATGCAAAAATCCTCAACAAAATACTAGCAAACAGAATCCAACAGCACATTAAAAGGATCATAAACCATGATCAAGTGGGGTTTATTCCAGGAATGCAAGGATTCTTCAATATATACAAATCAATCAACGTGATACACCATATTAACAAATTGAAGGAGAAAAAGCATATGATCATCTCAATAGATGCAGAAAAAGCTTTCGACAAAATTCAGCACCCATTTATGATAAAAAACCTCCAGAGAGTAGGCATAGAGGGAACTTACCTCAACATAATAAAGGCCATATATGACAAACCCACAGCCAACATCGTTCTCAATGGTGAAAAACTGAAACCATTTCCACTAAGATCAGGAACAAGACAAGGTTGCCCACTCTCACCACTATTATTCAACATACTTTTGGAAGTTTTAGTGACAGCAATCAGAGAAGAAAAAGAAATAAAGGGAATATAAATCAGAAAAGATGAAGTAAAACTGTCACTGTTTGCAGATGACATGATACTATGCATAGAGAATCCTAAAGATGCTACCAGAAAACTAGAGCTAATCAATGAATCTGGTAATGTAGCAGGATACAAAATTAATGCACAGAAATCTCTTTCACTCCTATACACTAATGATGAAAAATCTGAAAGAGAAATTAAGGAAACACTCCCATTTACCATTGCAACAAAAAGAATAAAATACCTAGGGATAAACCTACCTAAGGAGACGAAAGACCTGTATGCAGAAAACTATAAGACACTGATGAAAGAAATTAAAGATGATAAAGACAGATGGAGAGATATACCATGTTCTTGGATTGGAAGAATCAACATTGTGAAAATGACTATATCACCCAAAGCAATCTACAGATTCAATGCAATCCCTATCAAACTACGAATGGCATTTTTCACAGAACAAGAAAAAAAAAATTGCACAATTTATATGGAAACACAAAAGACCCCGAATAGCCAAAGCAATCTTGAGAAAGAAAAACGGAGCTGAAGGAATCAGGCTCCCTGACTTCAGACTATACTACAAAGCTACAGTAATCAAGACAGTACGGTACTGGCACAAAAACAGAAATATAGATCAGTGAAACAGGATAGAAAGCCCAGAGATAAACCCACGCACATATGGTCACCTTAACTTTGATAAAGGAGGCAAGAATATACAATGGAGAAAAGACAGCCTCTTCAATAAGTGGTGCTGGGAAAACTGGACAACTACATGTAAAAGAATGAAATTAGAACACTCCCTAACACCATACACAAAAATAAACTCAAAGTGGATTAAAGACCTAAATGTAAGGCCAGACACTATAAAACTCTTAGAGGAAAACATAGGCAGAACACTCTATGACATAAATCACAACAAGATCCTTTTTGACCCACTTCCCAAGAGAAAGGGAAATAAAAACAAAAATAAACAAATGGGACCTAATGAAACTTAAAAACTTTTGCACAGCAAAGGAAACCATAAACAAAACCAAAAGACAACCCTCAGAATGGGAGAAAATATATGCAAATGAAGCAAATGACAAAGGATTAATCTCCCAAATTTACAAGCAGCTCAGGCAGCTCATTATCAAAAAAACAAACAACCCAATCCAAAAATGGGCAGAAGACCTAAATAGACATTTCTTCGAAGATATACAGATTGCCAACAAACACATGAAAGGATGCTCAACATCAGTAATCATTAGAGAAATGCAAGTCAAAACTACAATGAGGTATCATCTCACACCGGTCAGAATGGCCATCATCAAAAAATCTACAAACGATAAATACTGGAGAGGGTGTGGAGAAAAGGGAACCCTCTTGCACTGTTGGTGGGAATGTAAATTGATACAGCCACTATGGAGAACAGGATGGAGGTTCCTTAAAAAACTAAAAATAGAACTACCATATGACCCAGCAATCCCACTACTGGGCATATACCCTGAGAAAACCATAATTCAAGAAGAGTCATGTACCACAATGTTCACTGCAGCTCTATTTACAATAGCCAGGACATGGAAGCAACCTAAGTGTCCTTCGACAGATGAATGGATAAAGAAGATGTGGCACATCTATACAATGGAATATCACTCAGCCATAAAAAGAAATGAAATTGATTTATTTGTAGTGAGGTGGATGGACCTAGAGTCTGTCATACAGAGTGAAGTAAGTCAGAAAGAGAAAAACAAATACCGTATGCTAACACATATATATGGAATCTAAAACAAAGGTTCTGAAGAACCTAGGGGCAGGACAGGAATAAAGACACAGATGTAGAGAATGGACTTGAGGACACGGGGAGGGGGAAGGGTAAGCTGGGACAAAGTGAGAGAGTGGCATGGACATATAAACACTACCAAATGTAAACAGATGGCTAGTGGGAAGCAGCAGCATAGCACAGGGAGATCAGCTCGGTGCTTTGTGTCCACATAGAGGGGTGGGATAGGGAGGGTGGGAGGGAGACGCAAGAGGGAGGGGATATGGGGATATATGTATACGTATAGCTGATTCACTTTGTTATAAAGCAGAAACCAACACACCATTGTAAAGCAATTATACTCCAATAAAGATGTTAAAAAAAAAAAAAAAAAAGAAGGTACCTGTATCAAGTCCATGCTTCATTTCCTTTATGAACTCCTCCACTCTGGCCGCCCGTGCAGCAGCCAGCACCTTCTCATCGCTGCAGCCCTTCAGCCCATAAGTGATGTTGTCCCTCACCGAACCCGAAAACAGCACAGGCTCCTGCCCGACCAAAACCACCTGGGCAGAGGCGACAGGAGCAGAGGACCATGTGGAAACCCCCATGGCAGGGACCCTCCTTTCCTCCTCGCCTACCTACCTCACAATGGACTCCTTGTGTTTCTTCCCCCGTCTCCACCCCCTGCTCTCCACACATACTTCTTCCATCCAATCTGCAATCCCTCTCCTTCCTCCCCACCCACCTGTTGGTGTAGGTAGCGGCGCTCATACTGGGAGATGGGCTCCCCATCCAGCAGCACCTGCCCCTCGGTGGGCTGGTACAGATTCTGCAGCAGAGCAGCTACTGTGCTCTTTCCAGATCCACTGGGCCCCACCAGTGCGGTCATCTTCCCAGGAGGCAGGGTGAATGTCAGACCCTAGAAAAGCCAGGAAAGAGTTAGGGGGCTGCCTGTTTGCCCTCCCTCTCCTCTTCTTTCTATCAGAGAAGGATAAGCTTCTCATCACTCAGGGCGTGAGGGGCCCAGATTCCCTCCCTGGGGTCTCCGTTGGGCACCTTGAGCACAGGCTGGTCAGGGCGATTGGGATACACAAAGGAGACGTTCTGGAATTCCATCAGGCCCTGCAGAGTGGGCGGGGCCAGTGTCCCAGTTGGAGGCAGATTTGGCTTTCGGTCCAGGTAGCAGAACACCTTCTCTGCAGCCCCCACATTGCTCAGCATGTCCCCAAACATGTACACCAGGGTCTGCAAAACAGGAAGGCAGGGGTCAGCCAAGCAAAGGAAGCTCCACCAGGAACCAACTTCCCAACTCCTCACACCCTCCCTGTCACACTCCACCCCAACCATGCTTCTCCCCTCATCCAAAAAAGATTCCCTACCTTTTATATATACATAGATAGATATAGATATATACACATATATATAGATATGTATATTTATTTATTTTTGGCTGCATTGGGTCTTCGTTGCTGCGTGGACTTTCTCTAGTTGCGGCAAGTGAGGACTACTCTTGGTTGCGGTGCACAGGCTTCTCATTGCAGTGGCTGCTCTTGTTGCAGAGCACGGGCTCTAGGCATGCGGGCTTCAGTAGTTGTGGCACGTGGGCTCAGTAGTTGTGGCTCGTGGGCTCTAGAGCGCAGGCTCAGTAGTTGTGGAGCACGGGCTTAGTTGCTCCGCGGCATGTGCGATCTTCCCGGACCAGAGATCAAACCCGTGTCCCCTGCATTGGCAGGCGGATTCTTAACCACTGCGCCACCAGGGAAGTCCCGATTCCCTACTGTTAATGTGCGATCTTTTTTTTTTTTCTTTTTTTGGCCGTGCCACAGGGCATGTGGGATGTGGGATCCTGTTTCCCTGACCAGCGATCAAACCCGTGCCCCCTGCAGTGGAAGCATGGAGTACTAACCACTGGACCACCAGGGAAGTCCCCTTAATGTGCAATTTGCTTGAATTTCAAAGGGGCACCAATACCCCATTATTCCAATTTGCCAGGTAAAGGATGGAGACCAGAGTCCTTCCATCCCCAGACCTTTCCAGTTACTCGTACACAGCTCTGTCTGGCCGAGTTACACAGGGAACTCCTTAAAAGCGGGTGCTGTGCCCACCTCCTCTTTGCAGATGCCAGACTGCTTTGCACAGCTCTCCACCCATAAAAGATGTTTAATCCGTGTCTACGAAACTTATAAAGCCCAAGATCCAGTAACTAATTATTTTTGAAAACTGGTAAATATAGGAAGGAACTAAACACTTACTGTGCCTTTCCTAATCAAACTGTACCACTTGGCAACCAAACAGTAGATGAGGACACATCTCCCTTGAGACATGCATCTAATAAATAAGGAATGGGGGAGTGTCACCGTTTTGCCACCGCAAATGATTTAATGGATCTAAGCTTTACTGGTTGTTGTCACCACAAATGTATATGAGAGAGAGAAAGAGATCAGTGTAATATACACCTCTATGAAAAATGTGAAAATCTGATCATTGACTTGCATTTGGTGAAGTTGTTGTTAATTCTCTTGCTGTGGCCATGGCTTTGTGGTTACATGTATTTTAATGTTTACATGTAGTGATACATATTTACAGATGAAACCATATCTTGGATTGCTTCAAAATAATATGGGGGGAGGGAAGTGGGTGGGGTTACAGATTAAATAAGATTGGCCATGAATTGGTAACTGTTAAAACAGATGCTGGGGGATAAACAACAAGGTCCTACCGTATAGCAGAGAGGACTATATTCAATATCCTATGATATATACACACTACTATATAGAAAATAGATAACTAATAAGGACCTACTGTGTAGCACAGGGAACTCTACTCAATACTCTGTAAAGACCTACATGGGAAAAGAATCTAAAAAAGAGTGGATATATGTATAACTGAATCACTTTGCTGTACACCTGAAACTAACACAACACTGTAAATCAACTATACCCCAATATAAAGCAAAAATTTTAAATAAAATAAAGAAAAAAAAAGTTAAAAAAAAAACAGATGTTGGGTACATGGGGGTTCACATTATAGTTTTTTTCTCTTTTATTGCCCATGTTTGAAATTCTCTATCACAATGAGTTGGGGTTATTTCAGTTTGTTGTTTTTTTTTAAGGGGAACAAATAGAAGACAAAGCGGGAAAAGAGAGCCTGCACAGCTCCTGACTCACTTCCACGTGGTTGCCCACGTCCTCCTGGTAGAGCAGAAAGGAGATCAGCCCGCCCCGGGTGAGGTCCCCAGCCAGGATCTGCTGCAGCCCACGTCTCAGCAATATAACCTTCATTGCCAAGTGCAGCATCTGGAGGGAGAAGGAAAGGGAGCCTGAGAATCTTCCATTCTTTGGCCTCCCTGCCCCTATGACACTGAGCGACCCCCAGACCAGCTGTAGGAAGAGGACCATCACTTTCCCTGCCCCCTCCCTGAGCCCTTCCTCCAGCCACTCAGCCTCCTCACCCTCCTTAAGAGGCAGTAGAGGGCCCTTTCCAGATCTCGTCGCCACCACAGCTGCCGGCATCGGTCAAGAGCCTCCTTATAGCGACGGACCTCTTGCTCCTCCGCCCCAAAACTGCGCACAGTCTGCAGCCCTCCAACTGCCTCACGTACCACCTGTCCTGCTTTCGCCACAGCATCCTGGATCTCCTGAAGGACTGCCTGGAAAAGTGGGGCAGGAGATAGGAGGGGCTGATTCGGCAGAAGACAGCCGACCCCCACGTCTCATTCCAGCCCTTGGAACGCTCTCTTCACGCTAAGTGAAGTAAGTCAGACAGAGAAAGACAAATATTATATGATATCATTTACATGTGGAATCTAAAAAAATAATACAAATGAATCTGCATACAAACAGCAACAGACTCACAGACGTAGAAAACAAACTTATGGTTACCAAAATTGGGGGAAGGGGGGAGTGGATAAATTAAGAGTTTGAGATGAACAGATACAAACTACTAACACAAAATAGATAAGCAACAAGGATTTACTGTACAGCACAGGGAACTACATTCAACATCTTTTAATAACCTATAATGAAAAATAACCTGAAAATCTCTCTCTCTCTCTTCCCCGCCTCTCTTCCCACCCCACTCTCTGTCACACACACACACAAAGTCCCAGAGGGTCATGGACCTTCTGAAGCCTCTAAGGGCCTGGAGAAGGCCTCTAGGAGAACTTTCTTCTTCCCTGGGGATTCCCTAGCATCCACACGTACCTGATGGCGAGCACTGTACATCTTTTCAGCCGCTGTCATTAGAGGCACCTCAAGCAGAGAAAGGAGGGTGAGTCGAGGTGACAGGTTGAGCATGAAGCTGTAAACTCCCAGCACTTTCACCAGGCTTCGAGACAGCACGTTGGCATTAAGAGGAAGCCAGTTACTCATCAGTTTGGTATCCGAGCTCAGCCGGGAATTCAGCTCCCCTGGGCAGGACAAAGCAGGTGAGGAAACCACGTGTTGTAATGCAGAACCCCCAGAAACTCCCTCCTGAGCTCCCAATCTCACACAGCCCTCCCTCCCTGCAGACTGCCTCTCTACATGGTCCCCAAAGAGAGAAAAACAGCTCCAGGCCTTGGCACCAGGGATGCAGGGGGAGGGCAGTGGAGGGGAAAGGAAATCCTGGGGGACCCCAGACCTGGACTCCAGGCCCTACCTGTCTTAGTCTCCTGGAAGAAAGCAAGGTCCTGGCACAGGAGGGAGGAGAAAAGCAGCTCCCGGACCCGCAGGTTGATTCTGGACATGATGAAGGTGAAGGTGCTTCCTCGGCAGCCTGCAGACAGTGAACTGCGGGGAAGGAGGGCGGCAGAGGATGAAGAGGAGAGATGCAGAGAAGGACGGAGGGAGAGAGAGAAGCAGCGGAGAAAGCATGCGAAGAAAACAAATACAAAGTTGGGGGCAGTATATCATGAGAGCAGAAGAGAAACAAATAAGAGAGAGGGAGACACAAGGGGCAGGAATCAACAGACGAAGAGAAAAGAGGACACAGTGAGCCAGCTGTGGGAACCACATCATAACACAGACAGATTCACCAGCATCACTAGTTCATTCTGTTCTAGACAGGAAGGAACAGTACAATAGAAATGGAAAGATGCTGTGAAGGGAAAGAGCCTATGGCTTCCTTCTGACCTGGTCTCTCTCAGGGCCATCCCTCCAGCTTTCCCCTTGGTCTTGGTCTCCTTCCTCCACCCCCAACGTCCTTCTTCCTACTTCCAGATATTGATACTTTCTTGTGGGAACTGTAGCAATGGACTCCCTGCCCTCCCATCTCCAAAGCCCTGGGATCCTGCTGTTCTCCCTCTCCACTGTCCTTGGGATTGGAAAATTCCTCTTAGACCAAGTGAATTTTTACAGTCAAACTCAAAGGAAAACTGTGAAAGCACAAAGGCAGGAACTGTACAAAATATGGGTTTCTAATACAAATCTAATGACCATGTTGAGAGGGCTGCTGGCATACTCAGACATCAAATGGTGAGGGTTTGGACTTTGGTGATCACAGTGAGAACGGAGAGAAAGGAGCCATAGGAGCACGTTTTGAGTGTGGCAAATGCAAGAACGTGAGAAAGGCAGCGACGACGCTGGTGCTTGGAGCTGAGGATACTGATGGTTTCATGAATGGGAATAAGAAGAGGGAGGCATTTTCAAGGAGACCAGGAGGGAGTGGGATGCACTTGGAGTTCTGGGTGCATGGAGTCTGAGGTGACAGGGCGTCATCCAGTGGGAACGTCAAGGAGGCCTCTGGATTACAAGACTGGAGCTGGATGTGGGAATGTGGATGTGGGAATGTCCTGCAGACGTGAGCTGCATTAGCTCAACAGGAAAAATGTTCTTAAAGATCAAAGAACTGAGTCCTGAGAAAAGTCCATAATTAAGGATCCAGAGGAGGACGTTTCTCCAGAAGAGGCAGAGTGGACTGGAAAGTAGAAAGGGAGTTCATAAAAGCTACCTGAAGAACAAGATCAATCATAAGAGATTGTTCTGGGACTTCCCTGGTGGTCCAGTGGTTAAGACTCCGAGCTCCCAATGCAGGGGGCCCAGGTTCGATCCCTGGTCAGGAAACTAGATCCCGCATGCTGCAGCTGAGAGACCATATGCCGCAACTAAGACCCAGCACAGACAAATAAATAAGATACATAAGTAAATAATTTTTTTAAAAAAGAGAGATTGTTCTGATGCCAGATGCTACAGACACATAGAGAGCTGAGGGCTGATTTTTTTTTTTTAAAGCAGCAGCTTGATCATTAAGAAGTTCACTTTTAAGTAGTTTCAGCAAAGAGTAGTAAGTATGAAATAATGAAGAACTGGTTTTTGAGGGATTCTAAATGAAGTATGACCATATCAAAGGAGCAGGATCAAGCAGCCAGCTGGTATTTGGGGAAGGCTAGTGAGGTACTCGCACGACCCTGAGAATGAGCACCTTCTTAAATTCTGCAGCCTAGGTGCCTGACTCACCTGATCCTAGTCCCAGCCCTATCAAGCAGTTAGTTAATTAGTTACTTAGTTTGTAGACAGCGGACTCCTGGCTACGTCTTAAAACAGAAGGAAAAGTAAATGAAGTGGAAAAGAGTAAAGATGCTGGAAAGAAAGGTGACAAGGCTCAGAGTAAGATCTTCCAGGATAGACAAGATGACTTAAGGACGAAGAGTCAGGAGGAAGAAACATGCCCACCCTGACAACTGGATAACTGTGGAAACAAACACAGGGTGGGAGGTTGGAGACAGAAAAGAGAAATGGAACTTCATGGAGATAAAAATGTTGAGAGGTAACTGAGAGACATTCCATTCGACACATAAACACCTTTTGTACTACATTCACTCCTATCCGTAACTATAATAAGTAATATAAACTCTGAAGATGTTGGAGCCACGTGGTGAACGGAGGAATAAATGAGTGGATGCATGACATAGAACGGTGAATGAACAAATACAGATTTTTTAGTTTAAGTATTTTGTGCTTTGGGCACAAGAGGGTCTGAAAACAGTTAGGAAAGTGAGGGCCCCTGTAAAAACTGGGAGCTAGCAAATCACCATCACCTACCTCCCAACAGAGAAGAGACACATGAAAAAGATGGCGCTGGCAAAGACATCAGGATCAAAATCACCTCCCAGGATGTCAATCACAAGACCAGAATAGTAAGAGATTAATGTCTCACCTGCGGGAAGACAACAGTGAATGTGCTGGTGCCCAGGGCCTTTTCCCACCTCCAAGTCACAGCGCCCTCTCCCGACTCACCCAACACGGCAACAGCGAGGAAGAAGAAGGCCACACCCAGGAAAGGCAGGTCTGGCCTTGAGAGCTTCAGCAACCTCCACATCAAGGCTCTGTTGTTCTCCTGGCCCTGCTCCCTCTCCCGGGCTCCTGGAGGGCTCAGCACAGCCCACACGCCCCAGCTCAGCCCTGCCGCTCCGTAACCCAGCAGCAGCCAGCTCCACGGGGCTGAAGCCGCCCTGGCTGGGGGGGCACTCAAGGTCCCCGGGACCAGGGCCCGCAGGGAGAGAAACAGAGGGGTCACCAGGCAGAGGGGGGGCAGCAGTGCTCCCGCAAACCTCAGCAGCCCTCCCAGCCTCAAAAGCCACCAAAGCCCTCCCAGTCGCAAGGTGCCTTCTAGCCACAGGCCTGGAAGCCCGCGGGGAAGCAGAGCCCCCAGGGTCCCCTGCAGCAGCCAGAGTAACGCCCAGTCGGCCAGCAGCAGGAAGGCCCAGGGTCTCAGGTCAGGGAGCCGCATGGCGAGATCTAGGGGTAGAAGGTGAGAAACGACAGAGGTGAGTCCCAATCCTTGTCCCCACTCCTCCCCACTCGCACTCCGCCGAACGCGTCCACGGGCTTCCCATTTTATTTACCCAGTGCTACCCTGAAAGATGCCTGAAAAGTGCTTGGTCCTCTCCCTCCTAGGATCCCAGGCATTCGGCCTCACAGAGGGAGCTGGGAAGCCTGACCACCTGCAGCCTCATCCTCTAAAAAAAGACCCGTGACCCCCTCCCCCCCACCCCGCCCCCGCCAGCCGCCCCCGCCGAGTTCCAAAGGGCCAGGCGGTCCCGCCCCGCTCCCTTGCTCCCGGGGTCCAGAAGGGCTGGAAGCCTGGGACGCGGAGTGGCTGGTGGATGGGCTGCGTCCCAGTTAGAGCTCCAGGTTCCCACGCGCACCAACTCACCGGAGGGGACTTCTGGGCTGCAGCTCGGAGGTCTTTCCTTTACGTGCCAGGGGCCGAGCTCTGAAGTGCCCTCGCGCCGCCTCCGCTTCGTTTCCCCTCTGTCGGCGGGCGAGGATCCCCGAGCCAGGGCGGCCGGGCTCCCTCGGCTTTCGCTTTCGCTTCCGCAGCCGGTGCCCGGTGCTGGGCCCGGCGGCCAGCAGGCGGCGCGCGACACCTGCAGCCCGCGGAACAGACCCCTGAGTCCTGCTCCACGTGCCAGGCCCCGGTTAGACTCCACCCTCAGCAACAGTTACTCTGTCATAGGAAACGGCTGCAGTTTTTTAAATTGCCACTAAGTAAAATAGAGCTGTTTCGAGGATTGGGATGCTTTGTAATTGGAGAACCGCTGGATTTTCAGACCTCAGCTCTGAACCTATTTTGAGAACTGCCCTCTTTCCCAATCCAAGTTCCAGATGTAGGATCTTGGGGTTTAAAACAACAACAACTAACAAACAAACAAAACACACACACACACACACACACACACACACACACACACACGAAACAGAGCCAGAGTCCAAGCGAGAAACACAGGACTTCTATACAGAAGGCCCAGCTACTCTCACCAGGACCTAAGTGAGTTTCCACTTACAGATTCTGAGCTGAGAAGGCCCCCCACCACTGCACATCTTCCCTGTCTTTCTCAGCACAGCTCCTGAGCAGAGAAAGTGTTCAGACGCCTCTAGATTTATGCTTCAGATTATGGTGGAACCACCTTCCTCATATGAGGGAAGTAGATTTTGTTTCTTAGTTTAACACTGATCAGCACAGTAGTCAGGTTTCTATAGGTCCTGCCAGACCCAGAGCCCATCTATGGGGCAGGTAGGTTGGTTTATTCCAGAAATAACTCTTCTGGTTGAAACCACCTCCCAGACTCAACATATTCCCCAAGGGAGGGCCACGTGGATTCCAATGCACCCTTTTGAAATGTTATTGGCACGGCTTCCATGGGTCACTTCAAATTTAGATTTGAAGTTAGAGGATTACTAAAACTTCTCCAACCCCGTCCATTCTGGGATTTTAAGGATCTCTCTCTAACGAAAAAGCTCCATGTTCAGCTGCTTCCTACTTACAAGCTCTTCCTTTGACGAACTCTCCTTGGAGAGGTGACAGTGTCCTGCTCCTTCCTGAAATCCCAGCGTGATTCAGAAAATCTCATTCTGTCTCATCTTTCTAACCTGGTTACCTTTTCCTCATATTTCCAACTTCAGCGAGTCCTCCTTATCTCCTCTTCCACTTCAATCACAGTCGTGTCATCTTGCAATGGAGTGTGACCCATCATGAAATGGAACCCCTAACGTCCATCTTTCCATGTAATACCCAATCTCTCCACGGGGTTATTTGAGATAAATGGGACCGTGTTTACGATTACCGCACACACGTGAGGAGGAAGCTTGTTCATCCTACTTTACCAAGTCAAAAACAGTTGTTCTAAGCACACTACACCCAGATACCCAAACCATTAACAACTGACTACACAGGAGCCTTCAGGCTGTGTGCCTAACCTGAATTAAATTGCACCTAAGTGTCCACAGACAATGTTGAACCTTCCCGAGGTCCTGGAGAGATGAAAGTGGAAGGAAAGCCCAGAGGAATATTTGATGAGACCCCATTTCTTAGGTAGGGGTTTGAGTCTCTTTTCTCAGGAAAAGTCTGTCTTTATTTCCTGATCCCTCCTCCCAACAAGCCCAGCCCAGAGCCCTCACAAGGCCACAACACAGAGGCTTTTATAACCGTTTTCCTTTATTGTGCTTGGTGGGACACCCAGAAGGTTGGGCTGGGGGTGATACTCACGGAGACAGAGAACACACAAAAGGATAAACTACACGCTGCCTCCCAGTGGCCCCTGGTTCTCTATCTCTGGGTCAGGTCAGGCCCCCCTTTCTCCTGGGGTGTAACCTGGCCCAGGTCCCCAAGTCCACCACTGCCACCATTACTGACTGGCCTCACGGTACTGGTACATCAGGTCACTGACGTCTGTACTTTCCACTTTCAACCAACCGTCCTCCTTCACGTGGTACACTGCAGGCAAAGGAGAAAGAACAGAGTCGGGCTTCCCTGGTGGCGCAGTGGTTGAGAGTCCGCCTGCCGATGCAGGGGACACGGGTTCGTGCCCCGGTCTGGGAAGATCCCACATGCCACGGAGCGGCTGGGCCCGTGAGGTACCACAAAAAAAAAAAAAAAAAAAAAGAACAGAGTCACCTTCCCTTCAGCAAGATCCTGCTAATGATGTTACGTTGAAGGCGACAACAGCAACACACACTCTCAAAGCCCTTATTACGGGGATTGCAATGCCCCCTTCAGGCTCTGAAAACCCGCTCCCTGCCACTCAGCCTCCCCCATGTCTCCCAATCTCAACCCCCCTCCTTCTTCCTCACTCCCCAGGGGCGTGGCAGGGGAGGAGGGCATTGGTCTCTTACTATTGACAACGCCTCCAGAATAGCTGTCTCGGTGGGTGGCATGAACAATTGCCCTTCGGCCCAGGTCACAGGCCTCTTCAATGCTAAGGTCAGGTCTATAGCCAGTATCCATGACCCCATAGGCATGGGAGCACCCACTACCGGTGGAGAACATATTTCCCGAGAGCCGAGTCCCATCTGCATCCACGTAGTAGAGTCCAGGCCCCTATAGGATGCAAGAAGGGTCTAGGTTGGAAGTGGAAAGGAAGTTGTTGGTAACATCCAGATTCAAGTGTGAGCCATGAGAAGTGGACCAAAGACTTAGGCTGACCCCAGGAACATCTGAACCAGGAGCACACTGTGGGAACAATCATAGAACTTAAGGGAGGAAAAACAAACTTGGAATCAGCTATTTGATCCAAAGGGACAAGCTTATGGAACAATGGTCCACATCCAGACCCAGAAATTGCCAGTGGGTAACAGTTCTATAACCGAGTGTTCTCTGCGCCACGTACCCTGTAGGGGAGGGAGTGGGAGTGTAAGGTGGGGAAACTGACCTCTCATCCACATGTGGGAATATGGAGAAGGGAGGGGACTCACTTTCTTGTCCCAGCCACAGATCATGCTGCCCATGGAGAGGCCCATGCCCCGGTACTGGCACATCATGTTGGAGAGCAGTTTGGAGGCTGCAGACACAGAGATACGCTCACCATTCCGCAGATAGTACAGCCTGGGTGAGAACAGGAAGGTTCCAGGAGAGGACTTAGAGGTGACAGGAGAAGGCTAGCAGCCCACTTGATGGGCAGAAAATGATTGAAGAGATAAGCATTTGAAAGGAGTGGTTTTGTAGGATCTAAGGATGGGGAAAGATTTGGAATGTATATAGAATTAACTTTTCTTTAGTTTTTGGCTATGTGGCATGTGAAGCATAGTTCCCTACCAGGGATGGAACCTGCGCCCTCTGCATTGGAAGGCGGAGTCTTAACCACTGGACCACCAGGGAAGTCGTCAAAACCACACAAAGAGGGCTTCCCTGGTGGCGCAGTGGTTGCGAGCCTGCCTGCCAATGCAGGGAACATGGGTTCGTGCCCCGGTCCGGGAAGATCCCACATGCCGCGGAGCGGCTGGGCCCGTGAGCCATGGCCGCTGAGCCTGCGCGTCCGGACCCCCGCAACGGGAGAGGCCACAACAGTGAGAGGCCCGCGTACCGGAAAAAAGAAAACAAAAAACAACAAAAAAACACATAAAGAAATCCCAGTAGGGACTTCCCTGGTGGCGCAGTGGTTAAGAATCTGCCTGCCAATGCAGGGGACATGGGTTCAAGCCCTGGTCCAGTAAGATCCCACATGCAGCGAAGCAACTAAGCCCGTGCGCCACAACTACTGAGCCTGCGTGCCACAACTACAGAAGTCCGCTCACCTAGAGCCCGTGCTCTGCAACAAGAGAAGCCACCGCAATGAGAGAAGCCCACGCACTGCAACGAAGACCCAATGCAGCCAAAATAAATAAATAAATAAATAAATTTTAAAAAAGAAATCCCAGTAAATGATAGGATCCCACCAGGGTCGATGCTATTGGTGCTAAATATTGATAATTGACAAATGATCTGGCTTCTTGGCAGGAGCACAGGCTGAGATTTGGGAGAAGGTTTTTAACCACCAAAAGGCTGTTTTGTGAAATATGACATTAGCACTAAGATGCTGGGGGCAGTTAGGAGCAGTGATCTGGAAGATGAAGAATCCAGGCTTAGAAGGGAGGTAAGGGGCTAGGCCTACCTGCACTCCTTCGCCAGCAGACGCTCCCAGTACTGACAGTCAGCTGCACAGCCAGACATGGTGCCAAGCAGGTAAGGGTTCATCTCAATCACCTTGTTCACCGTTAATGTGCCTGGAAGAAGATGGAGTTTGGGGAGAGGAGGAATGACCCCACAGCTCTCCCTGTGTGTCCTAAAACAATATCTGGTCCCACTTTGGTGTAGATGCTGGGCTCCTGCTGAGAGGAGGACCCAGCTCCCCAGATTCTGCCAGCTGGAGAACACACACTCACCAATGTAATTCCCGGCCGAGGCCCGAGAATCCACAGCCACAATCAGCCCGTGCTGGAACTTGAAGGCCAGCGTGGTCGTGCCATGAGCCATCTCGATCTGAATGTTCCTTTCTCCATTCCCACCCAGGGACCGGAAGAATTCAGTGGGCTAAGGAGATAGAAAAGGCAGAGAAAGGGCCACTGAAAACTTCTGAAGCTGGACACTCCAGGAAAAGAATGTAGAGGAAGGAGATACCCAGAAATTCTCCAACCACCAATAAATGAAACAGTTAATAACCTAGCTCTACAAGGAAATGGTTTGGGAGAAGGGAAAGAAGAGGCCATGACACCAACCTTTTCCACATGCCAGCACAATAGACTAAGTGCTACACTAGATTAACTTAGAACAATGGCTTTCAACTCTCATTTTGTATTAGAATTATCTGGGCAATTTTAAAACCTCCTGAGATTCTGATTCAGTTGGTCTTGGGTGGGACCTGGACACTGGTATTTTTTTTAATTGCCCTATAATTGATGTTAATGTGTAGCCGAGATATAGACGCATTTATTTAGGGCAGACTGTGTCTTGTAAGACAGCAGCATTCAGTGGAAATACTTCAAGTTTGTTTCAAGTTTAATTTTTAATATATTTGAACTATTAATTAATTAAAATAAAATATACAATCAGTTGTATTAACTACAAACGTTAAATCTCAGGATGAGCCAAGCTCATCTTAGCCTCAGGGTCTTTGCTGTTGGCCTGCAATACTTTGAAGCTTTGCCTGGATGGCTTCTTCTCTTTATTAAGGTTTCCACTCTGTTGCTCCTTTAGAGAGACCGTCTGTGAGTGTCTCCCAAAATACCTCCCCCAATTTCTTATCTCATTGTTTTTAAAGGTTTTCATTAAAACACTTTAATTTCCTGAAATTGTCTTATTTTCATTTGTTTTTTGTTGGCTTCCTTGCAAAATGTAAACAGAGATCTTGTCTGTCTTGTTTTAACATGTGTCTATCCCTAGCACAAGGAGTGGAGTTTGGCATATAGTAAGTACTCAATGAATATCTGTTGAATGAATGAATGAACGGCGAAAATTTAGTCCATCTGTTTATAAGCTAAACTGACTCTCCCAACTTTGAACACAAATTCTGTGTACCTTCCTTCCTAGAAAACTGGAAAAAGAACACACCTGGTACACAGGTAGAGGTATTCTGAATTCAGTTTAAAATAAAGGTGATTTGATAAAGCCTTCATTCGTAGCTGGGATTGTGACTCTTACTTGATGATAAAACCATGTTTCTGGAAAGTATTAATTGTGTTTTACAATAAATTGACATCTCTGATACATAAAAAAAAAAAAGTGCTACCATAACTAAACATTTTAAGGGTGACTGTAATGGTTTTCCATTCATAGGTCATTTAACCCTCAGGAAAAACGTTTTATGAATATTATCCCCATTTTACAGAAGAGAGACCCAAGACCTAGACTAAGGGACTTGATCCAAGGCACACAACTGTGAGTGGCTGAGCCCAGGCTAAACGCTCGAGTTCATAGGTTTTGCAAGACACTACACAGCCCCTGTATCATAGGATAGGCCCATGAGAAAAGCTTCGTGATTTGTTTGTGATGGAGAACGGGCAGGAAAGCTCTCCGGTCTCCCGATGGGAGCCCCCTTCCCGCTCACCTCTCCTTCTTTGTCCTAATCTGCACCTCCTAACCCTCAGGCGGCCAGCCCCCAAGTCCCACGTGGCCTCTTCCCTGGCTCCGGCCCTAGACCCTGGACGTGGCTCTGCTAGACTAAAGGATGGCCCCCTCCGCATTTCCCCGCCTCCGGACAGTCTCAAGGAAGACCCTCCATTACTCTGCTCCCTCCTGCCCGCCTCCCAAGGGATTTTCTTACAGCCCTGACCTGCATTCCCAGGGGGAGGGCGAGCTCCGGAGATCGCAGAGAGAAACTGTAGTGACCGGGGTCCGAGCGCTGCCGGCTTCCCGCGTGAGGGAAAGCCCAGTCCTCCCGCTGCCCGCGCGGGGCTCCGCACACGTCCAGCAGCGCCATGACCGCCCAGCACCCGGAGATCTGGCGGCTCTCGGAGGAGGAAGTGAAAGCGAAAGCCCGAAGCCTTAAGGGGAGGGAACCAGAATTTTTTCCACATCCCCCTGCCCTTCTCGAGAAGTGTCCAGTGGGCGTATGGGGACCAGGAGTATTATGCTGGGGACAGGCTTCTCTGATCCGCCTTCATGGAAATTAGGGAAACGGGGGTGATAGACTGCCAGAAGAAAGGAAGAAAGAGAGCGAGCAGCTCGAAAGCTCCCTGGGCGATGAGGTTACTGTAAGAGACACCGACAGGCTGGGGCATCCTCCGGGGACAGTTATGGGGTGGGCAGGGGTCATAGCATCAAAAGCGTAGCCTTAACCAGAAATCTGGAAGTCAGTGAGAACCTGGGAGCAGTTTCAAACCGGGAATGGGGGAGGGGTGTGCCTAGGAGCATCGCTTTATAGAAGTAGGGGAGGGATAGGAGTACGTGGGGGCACTGAGTCTTGAGCACAGACAGGTCTTGGGGAGACAGGCAATAGAATACACCTGCAGCGTTTGGGGGAAGGGAGCACCAAGGAGAGGGTGCAGCCTCTGAATCCTTCGACCTAGTCCCTCCTAGGGCCTCTCCCAGTTCGACGGTCTCCCTGACCTGTAGCCACCCACAAGAACTGCCCTTTCTGACAGCACCTACTTGCGTAATTCTTGCTTGACTGAGCACTGTCTTGTTCAACGTCTCTAAAACCCGCCTCTCCTTGCAACCTGAGTTGGCCTAATCTGCCCGGCAACTGTTGACGTCACATGACCACGGCCCTCCCTGAATGGAAGAGATCTACTAGACCACCCCGCCCACTACGCTGAGTTCCCGGGGCAGGTGCCACTGCAGAACCCGGCGAGCCCTGCTGTAACGGACCGGGGTGGGCAAGCGAACGAGGTGGTGAACTTCCTCTAGACGTGCTCATCCTCCATCCTCCATCTCCGGGCTCTGAGGCACTGCAGCTGCTGGTGCCTGCTGGAGGACACCGTATCCCCGTTTGGCTCATCCTTGGGGGTGGGCACAGGGGGATGGAGAAGTGAAGGGGGCAACCATAGGAAATAGAAAACTTAAGGGAAAAGATGGCACACTCAGGGCTGGGAAACACTGAGGATGTTGAAGGAGGGAGGGACCCAGCTCCTGAAAATGGCGCTGCAATGGTCGGTGGGCCACTTGGTCCACTGAAAACACGAGAAACCACAGTACAAGACACCAATTTTATTATAAATATCAAGAAACCACAGGGTATTTATGGGCCAGCATATGCCTCGGGTGAGGTTGAAAAGGAGCTGACCTTCCATTTCTGTGTATTCTAAATATTTCTCATGCTAGCCACACCAACCCTGGCTCCAAACCCAGTTACACCAAGGAGTTCTGAAGCCTGTTTTCTTCCAGGAAATCTGTATAACCAAGAGGAGCTTGGAGAGCAGATAACACTCATGGCAAAATTTCAGGCATCACCTCAGGGGTTACGTTTTAGAATGTCACCCCTCCCAGTAGCAGCTGCCCACTCTGCAACTCTGGTAAGAACTTTGTTCTCAAACTCTCCACTATAGAGAGGAGGGAAAAAGGGAAGGAGATGGAGTGTGCAGATCTGAGGAGTCTTTCATTCTGGAGCACCTGACCCACCAGGAGCCTGAACCATGGTGCAATAGCGTCCCTTATTCGCCATGAGCTGCTGGTGGGTTCCCGCCTCAATGATGGTGCCTCCTTCCAGAAAGAGGATGTGGTGAGCCTGCTTCACCAAGCTGAGGCGCTGGGTGATGAGAAGCACAGACCGAGAGCACCGCTCAGGGCTTTTATACAGGAGCTCCTCCACCTGAGAAAAAACATACACTCTGTCAGACCAGGGGACCACTCCCAGCTCAGGGAGACATCTGTGTTTCCAGAGCTGGGACAGACCTCGCCAGGATCATTGCCACCTCTGCCAATAACCCAAAGGAAACTGAAGATTCTCCTTCTGGGTGCTTCTCTGTCAAACCTTTGATTTGTGAAGGGCTGTTTACATGAGGTGGCAACGGTGGAATAAAAGAAAGAGGCCTAAACTGGGAGATTGGGATTCACACACTACTGTATATAAAATAGATAACTAATAAGAACCTACTATATAGCACAGCAAACTCTACTCAGTACCCTGTAATGGTCTATATGGGAAAAAAAATCTAAAAAAAAAAAATCACTTTGTTGTACACCTGAAACGAATACAACATTGTAAATCAACTATACTCCAACAAAAAAAAATTTTTTAAAGTAATGAAAGAAAGAGCCCTAGGGTGAAACCCGTAAGAAAAGAGTGAAAGGTATTGAATAGTCTCTCCTCTCTAATTTTTAAATTCTCTTTTAAGGAAATATAACTTACTAGTAAAGAGCATGAGCATTCAAGTCAGGCAGACTTGAATTGGGGTCCAGGCTCTGCTATTCAATAGCTGAATGACAGTGAGCATGTTATTCAACCTCTCTTAGCCTCTGTTTTATCATCTGTTGGATGAGGGTAACAACACCCAGCTCACAAGCATTCATGATGAATAAGTGAGCAAGAGACTACATCCAGCACGTCCAGCACATAGTAAAAGTTCAATTCATATTAGTATTATGAGGGCGGTCTTTTGCTTATGTTTGGCTTCACAGATTCAGGGTCTATAGATCATCTCTTTTAACTGGTTTTAGGCATCTTGGGGAGAAGCTAACGGGAACTGAGAATTGCAAGGACCAGTTTGGAGAATTATGATGTTAATATAATAACAAAGGATGAGTGAAGGAAGGAGGACTGGATGGGAAATAGGCATTAAGAAGATGACTCTCGGGCTTCCCTGGTGGCGCAGTGGTTGAGAGTCCGCCTGCCGATGCAGGGGACACGGGTTTGTGCCCTGGTCCGGGAGGATCCCACATGCCGCGGAGCGGCTGGGCCTGTGAGCCATGACCGCTGGGCCTGCACGTCCGGAGCCTGTGCTCCGCAACGGGAGAGGCCACAACAGTGAGAGGTCCGCGTACCGCAAAAAAAAAAAGAAGATGATGACTCTCTTACACAGGACTGGCTGTTTATATCCAGGGCACTGGTAACATCATCCAGGATGAGTACACACGGTTTCCGGATCAAGGCTCGAGCCAAGGCCACTCTCTGTCGCTGACCCCCTGACAGCTGGCCCCCAGCCTCACCTACTTCTGCAGAGACAAGGGCCAAGGTGAGAGCTGAATAAGCACACGCACGCACACGCACACGTACACGCACACCAAGGACTGATGGATGCAGCAAGATAGAGAAGGTTCTGGGAAGGTAAAGGAGTTCTGAGGACATGAGGATAAAAGAGCCATAGGAACAAGATCTTACAACTTCAAACTGATGTCGGTGGGGTGGGGGGAGCTAAGGAATCAAGGCAAGACTACTGGGGTTACAAGGAAGGTAAAGATGTCTGGGTGGTGATGTGAGTGGAGAGAGCACCTGTGTCATAGCCTTGAGGGAGTACAGAGATGAACCCTTGGGCTCCGGACTCCACTGCAGCAGCTGTGATGTCCTCCATGGTTGGCTTCTGGACCAGGCCATAGGCAATATTTTCTTTAAAGCTTCTTCCAAATAGCTGTGGCTCTTGTCCCACAGCAGCCACCTGGGACAAAATACGATGCAGAGTCATAGAACAAGGAACACAGGAGTGTGGTTCTCTAGAGACTGAAGACTGAGAATCTCTACTGGAAGCATATCACAAAATTACACAGCCTCTCTCCTGACCACGCGCTCACCTCCACCTAAGGTCTCCTAACGCTCTGTTCAGAGTGCTCGGTAAGAATGCTCTTCTGACTTGAGGCTCCCTGCCCTCCCCCATGCCATCTTCTAGCTCACCTGTCTGTGCAGGTAGCAGTGCTCATATTTGGGAAGGGGCTCCCCGTCCAGGAGCACCTGCCCCTCGGTGGGCTGGTACAGATTCTGCAGCAGGGCAGCCACTGTGCTCTTCCCAGACCCATTGGGCCCCACCAGCGCCGTCACCTCACCAGGACGAAGGGTGAACGTCAGCCCCTGGAAGCCAGAGAATCACACACACTAAGAGGCAGCCGGAGGTCCCTACGCTTGAGACCTGTCAGTCATTGTCTTGTTACGTTGTCTTGTCAATGTCTTCCCCCAGAGAAGAGAGGAGGAAAATGGTGAAGTACAGCAACTACTCCCCTTCCACATGCACAGACACCTCCCCATGGAGTAGAGACGGAAGATGAAACAAAGACAAAGGCAAACACTAAGACCACTGTGCCACACACGCAATCTCAGAGAGCATGAGAAAAAAGAAAACAATCACATTCCAAACCACAGATGGAAAGAAAAAGGAAGACTGGAGACACAGCTTTTGCTTCCATGATGCCTTAGGACAGGAGAGCCTTCTCCCTGAGAGCCTCCTCTTCCATTCTTCTTGGAAATCCAGCCTGGTCCTTGAGCTCAGGGGCAGTTTTATGGAACGCGTGAGCTTGTCTTTGCCTCTGAAGGGTGAGGGAGGCTCTACCTAAACCTGGTGCTAAGCATGTTGAAGGCAGGGAGAAAATTTAAGGTGGTCGAGTTGAGGGTGAGGTTGGTAGAATACAGGGATTGGTAGGTTGTACCTGCAGCACTGGGACATCTAGACGGTTTGGGTAGGCGAAGGAGACACCCTGGAACTGGACGAGGCCCTGCAACTTTAAGGAAGTGAACACACCACTGGCTGGGCAGTGAGGGATCTGGTCCAGGTATTCAAATATTTTCTCTGAAGAGCCCACAGCCTTCTGTAGCCTGGGATAGGTGGACAGCAGTACCTGGAGGGGAGGTATGAATAGTGAGGCGGGGGATGGGAGGGACCCAATCTGTTACCAGGGTTATGTGATGTGAGAAGGGCAAAGGAGAGAAGGAAAGTGATTCAGATGGTGACGGCACAGGGGAAGGAAAAGCACTGGGGAGTGAGAACGGAAGGACCTCACCTCAACAGCTGTGGTGAACTGGTTCTGGTAAAGAACAAAGGCGACCAGGTGCCCACTGCTTACAGACCCACTTGTCACCAGCTGCCCACCAAAATACAGGATTCCCACCTTCAGCAGCAATCCTGAGATCTGTGGAGACCACAGAGAAAAGGGACTGTGGGAGGAAAACCTAAAATTCTGGTGCAAAGATCCAGAATCATTAACAGTAAGGAGAGAGAGCGTCCCATTTCCACCAGTAACTCAGGGGGTTCAATAGGTATTAAAGAATGAACCATAGCATGCCATGGAGTCTCACTCGGTCACCCACGATAGAAGTCAACTATCACCATCACCATCACCAGTAGTGCCTTGTTTGGGGAGCGTCTTGCTCTTCACAAAAGGCTTTTATGAATGTAATGTCATCTAATATTCATATCAACAGCCCTATAAACTAGGTTATATTACTCCCATTTTTTTAAAATGAGAAAAAAGTCTCAGAGAAAGTAAGTTACTAGCCCGTGGTCCCAGCGCTAGTAAATGGCAGCATCAAGGCAGGAACTTCTGATCGCTGATCTAGTTCTCTGTCAATTATATCACAAGATGCCCCGCATCCTTGGCTTCCGCTGTTCCCATGGCTCTCAGGAGTACATCCGCATAGTTCAGGCATGAAGCAGGCCCAGGTGCAGGAATGCATAGCTCCCTGAGCACCCCCCATGAGGCAAAGGAAGGCCCTGGGACTGGAAGACTTGGTACTTTCCTACAAAGGGGGCCGGGGAGATTTTGTGCACCCTACGGAAAGGAAGCCATCTAGCATGCCTAAAGAGGGAGGGGGTTAGGAACACTGAGTGGGGTCATGGAGCCTCTGGTTGCTGGGATACAGACACTGAGCCCACCATTGCCCAGCGGAGGAAGAGTGTGGAGCAGGGTCATGGGACAGGGAATGGCACTGAAGCAGTCCCCTGCCAAGGGGACCAGGGAATAGGCATTCATCCCCAGGTGCTCACACGGGTGGTCCAGAGGTTGACCGCGTAGGCCAGGGCCTCCTTCTGGTTGAGTGGCTTCATTTCATGCAGCTTTTGCCTGAACTTCTGGGCCTCACCCTCTTCGTTGGCAAAGCTCCGGACTGTAGGCATGGCTGACAGCACCTCAATGGCCACCTGGCTGGATTTTGCCAGAGATTCCTGCACCTGTGCTGCCAGCACCTGTGGAGACATGGACAAGAGATGTCACACGTGGTTGGCAAATCATAAGGGACGCTAGGACCTGAGTTATCCAATTGTAGATTAAAGAAAGGGCAGAGAGACAGAAGAGAAAGGGACACAGCTATATCCCCCACAGATACTAAAGAGATACAGAGAAGAGGAAAGTGACTCAGAAGGGTCATAGAGGATCATATTCTTGAGACTGGTGATCATATTCCTTTTTTTAGTTTTCATTTTATATTGGAGTACAGTTGATTTACAATATTATATTAGTTTCAGGAATACCGCGAAGTGATTTAGTTATACATACATACGTATCTATTCTCTTCCAGAGTTCTTTCGTATATATGCTATTACAGAGTATTAGGTAGAGTTCCTTGTGCTATACAGTAGGCCCTTGTTACTTATCTGTCTTATATATAGTAGTGTGTATATGTTAATCCCAACCTCGGTGATCATATGCTTAAAGACAGACGGTAGGCAGACATTAGAAGACACAGAGAAGGTGAAGATCAACACTGAGCAATCCAGGAACGTGGACAAGGAGTTTCAAAAAGATGAAGAATCAGCGAAGGTGCCAGGAAAGAAATCTGTGAGGAGAGCCCACCAAGTCTGGGCGATGAGGGTCAGTACAGGTTGAGGCAACTCCCTGGACATACCTTGTGCCATTTTCCCAGCTTCTCAGGCAGAAGGAAAAGTAGTGGCAGGGCGAGCAGGGTGACCATGGTGAGGGACGGGGAGCCCCAGAGCATGAGCCCCAAGAGACACAGTCCACGGCAGAGGTACCACAGAAAGAGGCTCAGGTCCAAACTCAGAGACTCACTCACAGTGGACGTGTCCTCTGTGACCCGAGATGTGATGGCACCTGCCAAGGGTTGAGGAGAAGAGAGTCAGTGAGTGAGAAACTCAGAGTGATGGGAGGGACTGGCAATGAGCCAGGGTGCCAGGGGGAGGGGTTCTAAGCAGGTCTGGAAAACAAGGTCAGTGGTTTAGGGAGTCTTGGACTCTCAACTCAAGGAGAATGGGTTCCAGAGGAAAAGCCTGGTCAAAGACCTTCCTTTTAACTCTAAAGAAATTGATGCCCTTGTGAATTTCTAATTCTCTGACAGATTTCTGTTCTCTAAAGAACTTGTATATCCCCTGCACATAGGCAGGAAAAACTTAAACTGATCATATAACAGAGCTGGAGAAAAACGAAGGTGCTGCTAGAAAGCAGTCCAGGAAACTGTAGCAAGTCCTGGATTGGGAATCAAGAGATGGCTTCTATTCCCAAGTTCATCTCTATCCATACGTGTCTATGCAAGTGTTGGCATTTAGGGTCTGGGCCTCAGTTCCCGTCTCTGTAAAACGAGGTGGTTGGACTCTGTGATCTCAAAATTTCCAGGTTTGAGATTCCTGTCGTTTCTATCTAAATACACACAGAGGGATATATTTGTGGGAAAATCTTGGATGGAAACACTAGGTTTTTCTGCAAATAGGAAGTATATGTATTTTGCTCTTGAGGTACGTCAAGAATAAGACATGACGACGTTTTTGTGTGAGAGGAGGATCAAGGTTATAAGTAAAAATATGTATGGGGATATAAACAGTAAGTGGATGGATAGTGAAAAGAGTTTCATGAGAAACCTGTTTGGTTCTTTTGAAAAAACTCTGTTTTCTGGCACAGGACAGCCCGAAACACCTCTCCCTGCAGGTGGCAGTGCACACGGCCCATGGTGCTGTTGTAGATTCCATCAGCCGTGAACTCCAGCACTGCACTAGAAGGAGACAGAGAAGGAGGGCCAGGCACGGTCAGGGCGCCCCCCAGAAATGCACTCCAGACGGTAGCCCCAACTTTCAACTCCCTCTTTTTCAGGGTTCCCCCATCCCCAGCCTTCCAACTTCAGCCCCCAGACCTGGCTATGGTGAGGACAGACATGAGAGTTATGTTTCGCGCAAAGGCAGCGCCTGTCCTGTCTTGTAGAATCCAGTCCGTGAAACGGCCCGTGAAGAATGGAACAGCCATCTCCCCTGGGGAGGGAGAGAAATATCAAGTCTAAGAAGGTCAGCTCTAACCAGACGACCCCCGGCCCACCCTCCTTTCACCTTTGCCCATAATCCTGGAGGGCAGTGGCAGAAAGACACAATCTACACCTAAATGGGCCACCTGGGAACTCAAAACCCTGTGGCCCCACAAGACCTTTAGAGGTTGGATGAGGAAGGCTAGGGATCATAGGATGGTCTGCCCCAGAGGAAAGGCCTTGTCCAAGGTGGCCAGTGAAGCAACGCCCGGGGCAGCCCTGGAGTCCAGGACTCCTGACTCCTACCCAGTACAGGGCTCTTCCCTCTCCACGGGGGTGGGGAGTGGGGGCTCTTCTCAAGACCTGAGCTGGGTCCCCTTCCCCTCATCCACATTTCCGAGAACTCATACCAATCTATCTCACTGACCATTACTCTCGATTCCTTCCCAGTCCTCTAGCCTCGTCCCTCTCCCCCTGCATCCCCCTTACCAAGACAGGAGAGTACCACCAGGGCCAGCAGGAGCGGCAGGCGTTGTATCTCTGGGCCCAGGAAGCCTAGAAGCCGTCTCACCGCCACTCCAGAAGCGCCGTGAGCTCCTTGCACCCAAAGGCTCCTGATCTTATGCCACAGGGCGGCCGCGAGCAGTGCCGCCGTGTAGCTGAGCGCAAAGGCGTCCAGGCGACTCCCCCAGTGCAGTGGCCGGGTGCTGTGAGCGTCCCCGGGGGCTCCCCACGAGCGCAGCTCTCGGAACGAGGCAAGTCCCGGCAGAGCCAAGCCCAGCGCCGCCGCCAGCGGCTCCAAAGCAGCCAGCCATCCCCGGACTCCTGCGCTTTCTCTCCGGAAGCCCAGCGCTGCCCCGAGGACGCCTCGGGCTCCCAGCCACAGTACCGCCCAGCGGCTCAGGCCCGCCACCCAGACACTGAGCAGCGGCAGCGCAGGGGGTACCAGCAGGGAGGCTATTCGAGGCAGCGCCAGCCGGAGCAGCATCCAGTCGGCGAGGAGCAGCAGCGCTGTCCCCAGGCACGCGAGGGAGTCTCGGGAGAGGCGGAGACACCCGCAGGGAGCGGGGGACTCCGAGCAGGCCATGGGCGCGCGCGGTTCGAGGCCGGCCCAGGTCCTGGGACTCTCGCCGTCCTCGCCAGGACGGAGTCTAGTCTCTGGACGCTGTTGGAGTCGTAGCAGGGCGGGCCCCCGGACCGCGCCGGGGAGGGAGCAGGGCGAGCCGGGTCGGGGCTTCGGAAAGTCCCGGGAACCCGCCGAGCCCGCGGGCGCTGGCCTGAAGTGAGCAGTTTACAGTAAAGGGAAAACGAAAGCGTCTCCGGCTCCCCAGACCCACCCACTCCGAAGGCGGCCCGCCCGGACTATGTTGGGGGAGGGCGTTGACATCAGATCCGAGATTTAGGGGAGCAGCCCTGGTGCTCCACCTTCTCCATTCCCAACACCCGACCCTGGGGTCCTCGCCTCCACTTGCGGGACCCACTTGCCGCGACTTTCTCACTCCAGCCTCTGGGCGGGGTGCCTACGTCATCTGTCTCCGGGCAGTTCTGCCCCGCGCAAGTTAGCGCCCGGATGCGAAGCCTCACGGCATGGACCCGGGCGCCCCCTGGCGGGCGTGGAGAAGGGGAGGAGCTGTAGGCAGCGAGTGGCGCGCTGTCCCAGGTCGCAAACCAGTGCACCAGGCGGCGAGGAGCGCGGCGCAGGGATGCTGCGAGCGGGAGCACCCACCGGAGACTTACCCCGGGCCAGAGAAGTCCACACCGGGGTAATGACTCTGGGCTTGAGGGTTAGCGGAGGGGTGGAGGAAGTAGAGCGATAGGGGGACCCTGGAAGCGCCAAAGAGTAAATTTGGAGACTAACAAGAGTGGGGAGATAGCTTGTAGCAGCCAGTGCTCACATCCCGAAATGAACACGGGCGTCTGTATTCTGAAGGGGTCGTCTAGGGGTCCGCGAAGGGACTGGGCACGGGAGGCAGGCAGAGAAGGTGTACTTTGGCTCTGAGCTGGAAGCGTTAAGGGGAAGCTGCCCTAAAGCGCTTTCGCTTTCACTCTGGGCTAGAGAGAGCGGCTGGTTAAATCAAGGGAGGGGGTTGGAGAAGGTGCACAGAGAAAAGGAAACGGGGCCCTGGGTTAAGTAGGACAGCACTTGAGAGAGGGGAGTATGGGCACTGATTGAGAAGGGACGCATCACACAGACCTTTGATAAACTAGCCCGTGGGTAACATAGGCCCAGCACTGATAATGGGGGTTCCATGTGAGCTGGAGGGGCCCTTCCCCAGCCTGGCCCAGGAAGGCTCCTACTTGGCCCAGGTGCCACCGTGCTCCCTTCCCTATGTCTTCCCCACCCACCTCCACAACCTGCTGGACGACTTTTGCCCAGGCTGGACCCGTGGGGCAGATGGCAGCCCAAGGCAGGCTGACTTCTGCTCTCAAACTTCTACCACCAAGCTTAGCTTTGGGGCAGCTTTGTTATATAGGAATAACCTCTTGGATGGGGTTGCCTCTGTTCTCTGCTGTGCTATTCATGATGAATCAGTATGTCAAAATGAACACTCGGCCAGCATCCCTGGAAGCCAGAGTAATTTATGGAGTGGTGAGAAGTATAGCCGTAAAACCATTTATAAATTAGAAAATCTCTCCTCACTGCCAGATGAGCAGTGAAAAATAAGAAGTAGAAGTTAAAACAAAGCATGGGAGGTAGACATGGGTTTTAGTCCTGTGTGACCTTCGACAAGTCATTTGCGTTCTCTGTGACTCAGTTTCTTCTTTTGTAGGATCTTTAAGGCTTTTTCCAGTTCAACAGGAGTTTTAAAATGTAGCTTTATCCTCCTTCACTCTTCCTTAATTCTTTTGTTTAATTTCTTTTCTTGACCTGAAAAAGTCAGCTCAAACTCCCCAATCAAATCCTCTTTTGGTGCAGATCTCTTTCCCTGGCTACTCTCTTCCCCTGGCTGTTTACCTCTTGATAAGAAATCCTTAAATGAGACCTCTGTTTTAAACTGTCCCATGTGTTTCTTGCTGCTTTCCTCCTTCCTTGACACGTGGCCATGCTAACCACTGACCCCTGAGATGTTTTCTGTTGTTCAGTAAACTGAAAGAGCTCACTTCTGATTAAGGGGGGGGGGGGGGTGGATGATTGTGGGCCCAAAAGAAGGGCTTGAGCTTGTTTCCCAAGGTCACAGTCACTCGCTGTGTGGGGAGGTCTGTAGCACATCTGTACACACAACAAACGCATGCGGAGGTAATTCATTTGTGGAACTGCATCACCGGGACTTGGAAGTGCCCGCCCTGAGCCCTTCACTCAAAGGGAGCACTTATGCCCCTAGGAGCCTCATCCCACCTCTCTCTCTTTACAGTGGAAGGATTCTAGGGATGCCATTCTTTCTGTGTGATACCACTGCCAGGCTCTGACATTCCCTTGCTGCTGGGAGAGACAAGAGAGAAAATGGAAAGATGAAGAAAAATATCCCATTCTGGGAGTCAGCTCTGGCCTAAATTACTGTATAACCTTGAGCCAGGCGCCTCCCCATTCTGAGAATGTTTCCTCATCTGTAACATGAAGGGATCAAGGCTCTTGCTGCTCTGACGTTCCATCCTCTGTGTCTCTGCAGACAACCATCATGGCGGTAGAGTTTGATGGGGGCGTCGTGGTGGGATCTGATTCCCGGGTGTCTGCAGGGTGAGTAGCAGTGCCAGTGTGTTCTTTTGGAAGGAAGCTAATGGCCCCGAGTGCACATTTTTCTTAACCATTCATAAAGAGACTGGCAAACTGAAGCATTGGAGAAACTGAGTGAACCTTTCAGAAAGGCCACTGTGATAAGATATTGGGTGGGTATTTGGGTCTCTGAATTCATGGAGAAGAATCTGGGGCCTGGATGCTAATGTGGCCTGTCCCAGGGAGTCACAGAATTGGGTCTGAAAAGGGTTTAGGAGATAGAGATGTCAGGGGCCCACCTTCCATCTATGTTTAGAGATAGAAAAGATGGTCCTGCCAAGCAGATATTCTGGTTTCTGATCCATCACGTGTTGAACTAAGTTTGTCTTTCTCCCTTCTGGCCAGTTTCCTCACATACAGGATTAGATCAATATTACTTACTTTATGTTCCACAGAACACGTAACTTCCTCAATATGGTTAATAACAAAGAAAAATTAATAAGGCGAAGATTAATCTTAGCTTAATTTAGTATTTTTTGTCTTACTATAAAAATCTAAGCCTGAGGGGCTTCCCTGGTGGCGCAGTGGTCCCTGCCGATGCAGGGGAGGCGGGTTCGTGCCCCGGTCCAGGAGGATCGCACGTGCCGCGGAGCGGCTGGGCCCGTGAGCCATGGCCGCTGAGCCTGCGCGTCCGGAGCCTGTTGCTCCGCAGCGGGAGAGGAAGCAGCAGTGAGAGGCCCGCGTACCACAAAAAAAAAAAAAAAAAAAATCTAAGCCTGAAAATAAATCTAATTTTGATCATTACTTGCAGTGTTTCGTTTGTTTGAGACAATTCTTTGCTTCCTGCTTTAATCCAAGCTTTAAATTTCACGTACTCTGAAGCCATTCTCTTGTGAAATAAATTTGAGAAACACCGAAAGATGAACATCAGAAATTTTGGCAACTCTCTATATGATCCAGCAATCCCACTCCTGGGCATATATCCAGACAAAACTATAATTCGAAAAGATACATGCACCCCTATGTTCATAGCAGCACTATTTACAGTAGCCAAGACATGGAAGCAACCTAAATGTCCATAGACAGAGGAACAGGTAAGGAGGACGTGGTACACCATGAAAATTGGGGTGCATCTGTCTTTTTGAATTATGTTTTCCTCCAGGTATATGCCCAGGAGTGGGATTGCTGGGTCATATGGTAGTTCTATCTTTAGTTTTTTAAGGAACCTACATACTGTTCTCCATAGTGGCTGTACCAATTTAGATTCCCACCAACAATGCAAGAGGGTTCCCTTTTCTCCACACCCTCTCCAGCATTTATTGTTTGTAGATTTTTTGTTGATGGCCATTCTGACCAGTGTGAGGTGATACCTCATTGTAGTTTCTATTTGCATTTCTCTAATAATTAGTGATGTTGAGCATCTTTTCATGTGCTTTTTGGCCATCTGTATGTCTTATTTGGAGAAATGTCTGTTTAGATCTTCTGCCCATTTTTTGATTGGGTTATTTGGTTTTTTGATATTGAGCTGCATGAGCCGTTATATTTTGGAGATTAATCCCTTGTCAGTTGCTTCGTTTGCAAATATGTTCTCCCATTCTGAGGGTTGTCTTTATACAAAAAAAAAAAAAAAAGAGTGAATATATGTATATATGTAACTGATTCACTTTGCTGTACACCTGAAACTAACACAACATTGTAAATCAACTATACACCAATAAAATTTTTTTTAAAAAAGAAAATGTGGTGTATATATATAATGGACTATTACTCAGCCATAAAAAAGAATGAAATAATGCCATTTGCAGCAACGTGGATGGACCTAGAGATTAAGCATAGTCAGAAAGAGAAAGATAAATACCAAAAGATATCACTTTATATGTGGAATCTAAAGTATGACACAAATGAACATATCTACCAAACAGACTCACAGACGTAGAGAACAGACTTGTGGTTGCCAAGGGGGAGAGGGGTGGGGAAGGGATGGATTGAGAGTTTGGGGTTAGCAGATGCAAACTAGTATATATAGGATGGATAAACAACAAGGTCCTACTGTATAGCACAGGGAACTATATTCATATCCTGTGATAAACCATAATGAAAAAGAATATGAAAAAGAATATGTATATGTATAACTGAATCACTTTGCTGTACAGCAGAAATTAACACGACATTGTAAATCAACTATACTTCAATAAAATTTCGTAAAAAATTGGCATCTCTAACGTTGATGACTTTTGACTCCTTCCTGACAGAGAGGCGGTGGTGAACCGAGTGTTTGACAAGCTGTCCCCCCTGCACCAGCGCATCTACTGTGCTCTCTCTGGCTCAGCTGCTGATGCTCAGGCCATAGCGGACATGGCTGCCTACCAGCTGGAGCTCCATGGGTATGAAGTTCTGGGGTCCCCAGTCCACACCACCTAGAGTTCCCCCAACCAGTGAACCCCTATACAGAGTCCTGTTCCAGGAGCAGTGCTGTGGAAAATGAAAAGTTCTTGCTTTGCCTCCGGCTTTCATTGGTGTTGAACTGGCATTTGGATCTCTCGAAGCTGGTTTCTGCACCTGTAGAGTAGAGATGACTAATAGTACCTGCCCTACCTCACCAGATGGTTATTTCCAGAATCAAAACATATGAGTGAAAGTAGTTCAAAAACGGCAAATCACTCCCCTAATATAAATAGTGGGGACGAAGATTAGGACATGGGCCACCATAATATCAGGTGGTGACCGTAGGGGAAACCAAGGTCATTAGGGCAGAAGTAAAGTTTACCTGCTTTGACCCACATGGGCAGGGCTCTGGCAGTCAGGAGAATTATGTCATTGGGGGCTGGGGGTGGGACAGAGTAAAGGAGGGAGAACAATTAGCAATTGAAACCTTCTTCCCAGTGGGTGATGTGAGACTCTTGTTCCCCTGCACTTGTGGGAGGGGAGCTAGAGTTTGAATCCTTGCAGCTATAGGTTTCAGGTGTTCCCCCGGCAGCGATGATGGTAATGGCCCAGGAGGGTGGAACTTCAGGAAAATCATTATTGCTGCCTATTCCTAACCCTTCCTTTAGAATGGAAATGGAGGAACTCCCACTCGTTCTGGCTGCTGCAAATGTGGTGAGGAATATCACCTATAAGTATCGGGAGGACCTGTCTGCACATCTCATGGTAGCAGGCTGGGACCGACGCGAAGGAGGCCAGGTGAGTCTCTCCCAATGTCCTCCCTCCCTCAGGGTTCCCCTCTCCCGCAGAGAGGGAGATGGAGGTCATATGGCATTCTCACTAAGAGTTCCAAAGACACTGCCTCGAAAATGTAGGATAGTCTCAAAGGAGAAGGGCATGAGATGCTGGGGCTTCACTGCAGAGTGTGGACACCACCTGCTTGTCTCAGTGGTGAGCAGAGGAGGGAGGCTTCTAGAGTCTGACCTGAGGATGCCTCCCCCAGGTATATGGGACCATGGGAGGGATGCTGATTCGACAGCCCTTTGCCATCGGTGGCTCTGGCAGCACCTATATCTACGGTTACGTGGACGCGGCGTATAAACGAGGCATGTCCCCGGAGGAGTGCAGGCGCTTCACCACAAATGGTAACTAAACAAGTGGAAGGGTACCTGGGGCAGGTGTTGTTAATTGTGGGAAGGAGGTAGAGTATGAGGAATAGGAATACGTGGGTGACCATTTAATTAAATGTCCAATGGGAATTCCCTGGCGGTCCAGTGGTTGGGACTCCTCGCTTTCACTTCCCGGGGCCCGGGTTGGATCCCTGGTGGGGGAACTAAGATTCCGCAAGCCATGCAGCATGGCCAAAAAAAAAAAAAACAGAAAACGTCCAAACTGGGACACTTTTGAGAGTGAGAGACGGCAGGACAAAGGCTAAACTAGATGGGCTTTCAGGATAAAAGGCATAAACCAGGATTGTTATAAGTACACCAAATTAAGATCTAGGGTGACCACAAAAACCAGTGGTGAGCTAGCTTGGGCCCGCTCCTAAGAGCTGATGGTTAAATATTCAAGGTTGGGGAGCTGCTTATTTATCTATTTATAATTTGAAGTCAATCATGGCGGGAGTATCGAGACCATGGACATCATGTGAAGACTGTTTTTTTTTTAAAGTTGGTTGACCACCACTAAATATGCATCTCTAGGAGACGGGTTCTGAAGTCTGAAAGTGGTCATAGGCATAGGGACAGGAGGGAAGGGAAATGATATTTGAAGCTAAGCCAGTCTCTCTTCCTCTCTGCAACTTGAAACCCTCTGCAGCTATTGCTCTGGCCATGAACCGGGATGGTTCCAGCGGGGGCGTCATCTACCTGGTCACGATCACAGCCGCTGGTGTGGACCATCGAGTCATCTTGGGCAACGAGCTGCCGAAATTCTATGACGAGTGAATCTTTCTCAGACTTCCCTTCTTTATTTTACAATAAACTTTCTGGGACTGGAAGCTGGTATGGTCATGGTCACTCAGGGAGATGAAGCTTGGGAAGGGGGCTTCTTCCCACCCAGGTGTTAGCATATCTTTTTTATTCTTTTGTCCCCAGGTCTAAAACATCTTTCCCACAGGAGAGAGAGGTGGGCAGGGAGGCGGGGTGTATACTAGAACCAGGAAGAGCTCTACACAGGACAGGTCATAGGTAGCTAAGACAGCTACACACAGGAGAATTAGCTAAGAGCACCAGCAAACTCACATGGAAGAGAATTCCTTTCATAATGCATTCATTCACGTTAGAGACGAAAAACTGATAAGTACTTAAATATTTGGTGGGGGGGTACTTGTGAATTTCAAAGAATAATAACAAGAACCAAAAAAGCTACATGTATTGAACCAGGCATTAGCTACATGCTTATAGACTCCATTTCTTAGAACCCAAACAAAAAAGTCTTATGTAGGTAGGACAACTACTTCTGTGTACGGATAGATGGGAACTTAGGAAGAGTAAGCCATGGCAAGTTCAAAAGCTGAGATGTGGGATTTAGTTTACCATATGCCTTTCCTCTACCACAACATGAAACCTTCTATTCCCGCAAGCTTCATAGAGCATCTCCTCCTTGAAATCTGCAGTAATTAGCCCAGCCCATGCTTTGACACTTTCGAAGTCGTCACTAGATATTTGAGTAACCGTACGAAACAGGCTGAGTTCTGGTCCTATCGTTGCCAGGCACTTTCTGAGTGAGAGGACAAATTACTCCCCTTCTTTGAGCCCTCATTTTCTCTTCTGTCAAATGAAGGTGTTGAGTGACTTCTAAGATGGTTTATAGTTTTGACATTCAATGCCATTTTGCTCATAAGTGAGCAGTTAAGAGGTGTATTTAACAGAAATCCTAGTAGGCTACCCAGGAAGCTTCTGTCTGCTTTTCTTTCTGGAGCTCAGGCTCAACATACAAATTCAAAGTACCCTAAGACATTCCTGTGTCCTTGGTAGTGTGTATTTGGTTTGGAGAAAAATAATCTAAAATTACTAGAGCCTAGGGGAGGGGGAAGGGTAAGCTGAGACAAAGAGAGTAGCATTGACATATACACACTACCAAATGTAAAATAGCTAGTGGGAAGCAGCCTCAGCTCGGTGCTTTGTGACCATCTAGCCCTCTAGATAGGGAGGGTGGGAGGGAGACTCAAGAGGGAGGGGATATAGGGATATATCTATGCATATAGCTGATTCACTTTCTTATACAGCAGAAACCAATACAACATTGTAAAGCAATTATACTCCAATAAAGATGTTAAATAAATAAATTGTACATTGCAAATAAAAATTAGATCAACCGTTTAAACTGAAAAATAAATAAAAAATAAATTAAATTACTAGAGCCTTGAGTTCTTTCTAGCCACGAGATTTAACCTATTTTGCAATTTAACATAATAGTTTAAGAGCCTATCTCTCCTGCTGATCACAACTCCCCACCTCGAACTCTGGAGAGTAGACAAAAGCAAGGACTAAACCACTCTGAAAAATAAACAAAAGCAGGGGGATTGCGGAGTCAAAACTTGGGGAGGCAACGCTCTGGGGGGAAAAAGAGGGTTCAATGTTTTTTCTCGTGGCTCTGCCCTGAAGTCAGGCGGCAGCTACAGAGCTACACTTCTGAACTGAATCTCCACTGCCGTTCTGGCTGGAGAAAAGAGGCCCCCGTGGGCAGGAGAGTGTAGGGGAATCTCCCAGATGAGAGAGCCAGGGACGGGGCTCCCTAATTCTAGGTATGAATCCTCATGACAGCCGGGTTACTCCTGAGCTGCACATATGACACAACCAGCACAAAACAGCAAAGACTTTGAGGACTGAATTAAGATGTAAACCTTTTAAAATTAGATGGTGGTCTTTTTCTTTATTGGCCAAAATACTGCATCCTTATGCCCCTCATTCCAAAATAATGGCTTACAATTTTAAAAGAAGAAGGAGGAGGAGGAGGAGGGGGAGAAGAGGGAGGGGCAGGGGAAGAGGAGGGGGAGGGGGAGAAGGGGGAGTAGAGGAAGAAAATAATTAGAGCAAAGACAAAGTTAAGAAATAAATGAAGCCAAGAGGTAAAAACAATATACAACATGAATATCTCCTTTTAAAAAAGAAAAGTGAGGGCTTCCCTGGTGGCGCAGTGGTTGAGAGTCCGCCTGCCGATGCAGGGAACGTGGGTTCGTGCCGTGGTCCGGGAGGATCCCACATGCTGCGGAGCGGCTGGACCCGTGAGCCACGGCCGCTGAGCCTGCGCGTCTGGAGCCTGTGCTCCGCAACGAGAGAGGCCACAACAGTGAGAGGCCCGTGTACGGCCAAAAAAAAAAAAAAGAAAGAAAGAAAAGAGATGTGCTGGAGCTGTCTTGAACAGCCTAACAGGAGCAGATTGTAAAACATTCAGGAATTTTGAGAGGTGACTGTTAACCATTGGTAGCTTGACATTGACCGTGGTGAAAGCATTTATACTACAGAAACCAGCAATGCTACGCATCAGAACTTTTTTGGTTTTTTCCCCAGAAAGCCAGTTTAACAGGCCACATGTTGATCAGCCAGCTATCCATGGGTGAAAAACAACTGGCTCTGAGCTACAGGGTAGTGAAAGCAAAAAAGGAAATGAAATCAGGTACAAGATTTGAAAGATTCATTTAAAAAGCGAATCATCCAAAAACAACAATATATATATATCTATATAATAGATATATATATATAGTTTTTCAAATCACATAGAACATTAACTGAAATAGAATATGCATCATGCCATAAAGAAAACGCCAATAAATTCCAAAGTATCAGTATCTTTGAAACTACATTCAGCATCCATATTGTATTAAATTAGAACTTGATAACAAAAGGATACCTAAAATTCTGATGGTTTTCAAACTAAAACATTATTGATAAATAACAGAGTTAAAAGGTACTCATAAAAGAAATTTACTCATTTAGAACCAGGTGGTAAAAACGTTACCTATCAGATTCTGTGGGACACAAAGGAATACTTAGAATTTTATAGCTTCAAATACATTTCTTAGAACAAAAGAAGTTTAAAATAAATGACTTAAAAATTCTCCTAAAATGTTGGAAAAAGAACAATCGAGCAAACCTAAAGAAATAAGAAGGAAGGAAATTAATTTTCTATTGTTGTCTCATACTCACTGCATTAGCTACCTATTGCTGTGTAACAAATGACACCAAAATTTAGCAGCTTAAAATAACAACCAATAACAACCATTTACAATTGGGAACACAGGGGAAGTTTAAATACGGACTGTGTATTTGATAATATTATATCCATGGTAAGTATCTTAGAGGTGATGATGTTATTCTGGTTTTGTAGGAGAAACATTCTTATTCTTAAAATACACATTCCAAACTATTTTAGGGTAAAATGTCATATATCCACAAATTTTCTCAAATGGCTTAACAACATTAGATCCTCAATAGTAAATGGATAAATAAAATGTAGCTTATTAATACAATAGAATACTGCATAAGCAATGCGTACTAATAACTACTGATAATGCAACAAGATGGATAAATCTCACGGAAATAATATTGAATAAAGAAGCCAGATGCAAACAAAACTACACAATATATGTTTTGAAACAACCAGGTCCTACTGTATAGCACAGGGAACTATATTCAATATCCTGAGATAAACCATAATGGAAAAGAATATGAAAACAATATGTGTATAACTGAGTCACTTTGCTGTACAGCAGAAATTAACACAACATTGCAAATCAGCTATACTTCAATAAAATTAGAGAAAGAAAAATATATATATATAGGTTTCGGTTATCTATTGCTGTGGAGCAAACTGCCCTTAAACTTTGTGGCTTAAAACAAAAACAATCATTTTATGGTTTCTTGTTATTCTGGGGGTTAAATGAACTTGAAGAACCACTGATGTAGCCCGTGAACCAAAGCACTTATCACGGCAGCCGATCCATACAATCCCTGACATTTCATGTAAGGACATTGGTTACCTGTCCCATCAGATCTGAACACCTTTAGAATACTGTAAAAATTTCCCCGACTTTATGGGTCCTGCCTCCCCATAGAACAATTCAGAAAACCCACTTCTCCCAGTCCTCTTGGAAGCCAGGGCACCAATATAATACCTAAGTCCCACCTTTAAAAAAATCAAATTCATGCACCTCAGACTTCAATTCACAACTGAGTGACAGGAGGAAATGGGCATCTACCCTGCATTCAGTTCGAGGCAAAGGTGACAGGAAAAGCAACTGGCTTTGAGGGAAGCAGTGGTAAAAAAAAAAAGGCTAAGTTCCTGCCACCAAAGTGGCTTCGAAGTATCTTCAGTGGTGGTTGCAATAAAGTCTAATTCCTAATGAAAGAGCAACACCTGGAAGCAGCAGCACCTGGAAGCAGCAGTAAAGTGGTTTATGAGACCTGTTCTGGCTTGGTGGGGGGGGGATGGTTATCTGTTTATGATGAGCCTACCATATGTTGGAGAAATGTATTTGTTAGATTTTTTAAAGTGTTGCCAAAAATTAACGAGGGAACCAGGAAGAATACAAGAGACTAGATTCAAAGAGTATTTGCAAAACAAAGTTGCACATAGTCAGGGGAAATCACTGTGTTAGAGATTCAAAATGGTTAATGTACTACAAAGCAATAAAATCATAACCTCGGAGTTATCTCCTTTACCAGATAAAAAGCAAAGGCATCACACCTTATCAGCTTTCTACAGATTAACATCTCATAGTACAGGGCCAGCTGGGTTCTTTTTAGTCAATTTACAATCCCTGAAACAGGATTATAACCAGGCAGGATTATAAGAAAATGTTCACATATATTAATCAAGAAAGCAGATGTTTGCCTTATTTCCAAATTTTGGAACATTTTCCCTACATGATTCCTACCCCTAAAGTAATGAATTGACCAAATAAGATTTTCCAGAAATATTCTAATTCAATATCCTTAATTTGACAGGCTCTTTTATTTGGCCTGTTTTAGTATTAAGATGTGAAGACTTCCTTGTCATGTAGTTAACAAAACAAAGGTCTTAATGATGTTAACAGTTCACATCTTTCTGGAAGGCTTTAGCCCATAAGGTCATAGTTTTAATTACTCCTATGATAACCAGAAATCATTTTATTGCCATGCAAGAGCTTACTTATCCCAAGAACCCTCCCCGACTCACCATCTCAGAGCTTCATTTGTAGGGCCTTTCACTGAGGATGAAATCCCATTTTCTCTGAGATGCTCAAAGTTCATCAGTGATTCTGGCTCATCAGAAATTAACATCCTTTTCCACCTGTCGGGTGGGGACAATAAACTAGGAACCAGTGTGCTCAGAGGATTTTGTAGGCCTTGTTTCCACAAACAAACTGCAGTTCTTTCTCTTATTAGAGAAATTAATGAGATTAATGAAATGAGATTTTCCTTTTTATATGACACTTCTGGCATGCTCAGCATTCCAAATTTGGAGATGTGAACCTCTGCATATCACTACACTGCCATAAAAACATAAAGCAACCCACAAAAGCACTTTGAACACTATTTGCAGAGAAGAACTATATACCAAATTTTCTATAGAATTATCATATATTCCACCAGTGATGCTGTCTACAAAAATATTTGATTGTCTATAGAGCTATGGTAGCTATAAAAAGCAAAATTTGACTCACTGTCCTTTAACAAAGGATAGCTGGGATTTTTCTAAGCTTAAAAATTGTAAAAGCATTTGTCAGAATTCCAATTAGGAATAGGGTCATGATTATCTTTCATTTTTCCTGAGTAGTTATACTTTGCAGTCTATATTAAGATTTACTATAGGATATTTTTTCCTGAATTCTGTGGTTCCAATGGAACAAGACATCATTCAAAGAACACTGGGTTTTATTTTCCATAAGCATAGGTGAAACCTGAGGATTACAGATAGATAAGAAGAAAATAAAATGGTCTGCTTACATGCTCATCAGAAAATAGAACATTTAAAACAACGTTCTGAAATAAATCACCATAATTAAATATTGGTTAACAGTTTCATTCAGTCTTATTTCCTGTCCCACTGATCTAGGGCTAGCAGACTATGTTAATGACTTCTCTGCTTCTGTACTAAAATAGTCCTATAAGTTCCAATTTTTAAGTCCCCGATACAGTTTGACAGGTGTCAATAGGTGACCATATCAGCATAAACTGGTAAATTTGTTCTCATAATTCTATTCTCTGCAATAGCAAGAATCAAGAAATCCTGGTCATCATTTCCACTGAGCCCCTGAGATTGTCCTTTTCTGTTGTTTCTCTCAGAAGACCCAGTTTTTGGTGATAGCTTCTAGCAGAGGGCTTCTTCAAGTATGAGAGAAAAACAGAAAACATCTGTTTGGCCAGATGGTGCAGTTTAATTTATCACAGTAGCCAACAATATCAGAATAGACGAGTAGAATCTAGAAATCTCACAATTTCACAAAGACTTATGAGTCATTACTCTGAAGGTAAGTACACATTCTAGACAGTGAGGGGCTTTGGCCACTTTCCGTGTTCTTCTAATTCAGCCTGTAAAGTGCGGACTAGGATTCCTACTGATTGACAAGGGTATTTTAAACCCAGAAACAAAACCTTCTTTAAAATAAATGTATTGGGGCTTCCCTGGTGTCGCAGTGGTTGAGAGTCCGCCTGCCGATGCAGGGGACACGGGTTCGTGCCCCGGTCCGAGAGGATCCCACATGCCGCGGAGCTGCTGGGCCCGTGAGCCATGGCCGCTGGGCCTGCGCGCCCGGAGCCTGTGCTTCGCAACGGGAGAGGCCACAACAGTGAGAGGCCCGCGTACCGCAAAAAAAAAAAAAAAAGTATTAAAATCACCCATCCAGACTTGGAATACGAACAAGAGTATGCTTTTACCCTTCCTGAAACATCTACAGTCATTAAGACACACATTCGCAATATTTTTACCTGGACAAGATTAATAAAGGAAAGGGTGAGCTCCTGTGTTTTGTCAGCTTTTTCAGCATTGTGGGGTTGATACACAGGGTAGCTCTTTTGAGAGTATAGAATTAATTTAAAGTATATAAGGCATGCAAAATGCACCTAATTAACTTCTGGCCTCCTGCGTTTCATATTGTGACAGATTAAGGCTTTGGGGCCACCTAGTGGTCAAATGGGTAGTGGCTATCTAGTGGGAAAAAGGGTTTTTTTAAGAGTACAGTAAAAGATAGCTTGACAGTTTTAATATTTTCAATTAAGAGTTTAGTCTTCAGGAAGTCAACAACAACAAAAAAGAATTGTCAGAGGAAACTGGTCACTTAACTCATATAAGTGGACAGGTACCTAAGAGTGGTCAATTGTTAAAGTTTTTGCTATCCCAATAACCAGAGTGATAATAAAACATTTTAAAATAAATAAAGAAGGTAACATAATAATTATAGAAGCCTGTAGGTCTCTCACGATTCAAAGGGTTTTTGTTATTTGTTTTTAAAATATTTAAGGCCATGAAAATATCAGCAAAAGCACTCAAATTTATCAGGATACTGAGTGAGAGTATTCGGAGAGAAAATGGCTGCTTGCTGAGCTGATTACACTCAAGGAAATAAAAGCTTTTTCTATCTCTTTTAAAGAGTACAATGAATATTCCAAGACCAAATTTGAACAAGTCCTCTCTTTCTTTTTTTGCGGTACGCAGGCCTCTCTGTGTTGTGGTCTCTCCCGCTGCGGAGCACAGGCTCCGGACGCGCAGGCTCAGCGGCCATGGCTCACGGGCCCAGCCGCTCCGCAGCATGTGGGATCTTCCCGGACCGGGGCACGAACCCGCGTCCCCAGCACCGGCAGGCGCACTCTCAACCACTGCGCCACCAGGGAAGCCCCTCTCTTTTTTTGCTTATTAATTTTAAGTCATCATTATGTGTGTGTTTCAAATATGTGTATAGTTAGATGACAATATTATTTAAAGCTTTCAACTTCAGCTTTAAAATATAATTAATCTTATTAATACAATACACTAATGTGTATACCACATTGAGTTTACCATCTTTTCTTATTGAAGTATAGTTGATTTACAATGTTGTGTTAGTTTCAGGTATACAGCAAAGTGACTCAGTTTTACATATATATGTAAATATATATATATATATATATATTCCTTTTCATCTTCTTTTCCCATATAGGTTATTACAAAATATTGAGTATAGTTCCTTGTGGTACACAGTAGGTCCTTGTTGGTTATCCATTCTAAATATAGTACTGTATGTATATGTTACACCCAAATTCCTAATTTATCCTTCCCCCCAACCTTTCCCCTTTGGTAACCATAAAAGTTTGTTTTCTATATCTGTGAGTCTGTTTTGTAAATAAGTTCATTTGTATCATTTTTTTTAGATTCCACATATAAGTGATATCATATGATATTTGTCTTTCTCTGTCTGACTTACTTCACTTAGTATGATAATCTCTAGGTTCATCCATGTTGCTGTAAATAGCATTATTTCATTCTTTTTTATGGCTGAGTAATATTCCATTGTGTAAATATATATATATATATATACACCACATCTTCTTTATTCATTCATTTGTCAATGGACTTGAGTTTACCATCTTATTTTAGTTTTGCAAAAAGTAAATATGGACAAGAGTATATATACATAGAAGCTGATTCAGTATTTTTTGGTGATTCAGTATTTTTTTCTTTGTCTCTATGAATTATTATTTCTTTTAAGAATGTTGTAGGTGGGGCTTCCCTGGTGGCTCAGTGGTTAAGAATCCGCCTGCCAATTCAGGGGACACGGGTTTGAGCCCTGGTCCAGGAAGATCCCACATGCCGCGGAGCAACTAAGCCCGTGCTCCACAACTACTGAGCCTGCGCTCTAGAGCCCGAGCTCACTGCAACTAGAGAAAGCCTGCGTGCAGCAAGAAAGACCCAACGCAGCCAAAGGTAAATAAATTAAAACAAAATAAAATTTTTTTAAAGAATGTTGCAGGTAATCAAAAGTCATTTCTTACTTAACTCAATTTAAATTAGTCCAAACTTATAAAATCATTTAGGTAAGACTACGAAGTTGAACATAATAACCACTATTGACCTTAGAAGTTTTTCAGAGGTGAAAGTTTTCATTTTTACTGAGAAAGTAAGTGGAGTAACTAAGTCAATGATTTGCAGCATTGTCTAAAGACCACAAGAGCTAACAGTTTACAGAATAAAAGCATGTCCTGTGTTAATTAGATTAAATACATATGTTTACATTTAGGTTTTCTTCCCAGAAATTAAGACAGCAAAATGAGGGGCTTCCCTGATGGTCCAGTGGTTAAGACTCTGTGCTTCCACTGCAGGGGGCACGGGTTTGATCCCTGGTCAGGGAACTAAGATCCTGCATGCCCCATGGCAGTGACCAAAAAAAAAAAAAAAAAAAAAAAAAAACTGAGGACGGGGAACAAATCCTTTTCTTTTTTTTTCCCCAAAATCAATTTAAAGTGATAGAAATCAAATTAGTAGGTGTCTAGAGTGGAGAGTTACTGCAAAAGGGCAAGGAGAAACTTTTTGAGACATGAAAAATGTTCTATGTATCAATTGGGGTGGTGGTTACACAGTGTATACATTTGTCAAAACTCATCAAACTGAATACTTTAAATCAGCGGTCCCCAACCTTTTTGGCACTAGGTACCAGATTCATGGAAGACAATTTTTTTCCACAGACGGGAGCAGGGGGGATGGTTTGGGGATGATTCAAGTGCCTTACATTTATTGCGCAGTTTATTTCTATTATTATTACATTGTAATGTATAATGAAATAATTATACAACTCACCGTAATGCAGAATCAATGGGAGCCCTGAGCTTCTTTTCACTTGCCACTCACTGGTAGGGTTTTGATATGAGTCTGAAAGCAATTGATTTATTATGGTCTCTGCTAATGATAGTCTGTATTTGCAGCCGCTCCCCAGCGCTAGCATCACCGCCTCAGCTCCACCTCAGATCATCAGGCATTAGATTCTCATAAGGAGCGCGCAACCTCGATCCCTCGCATGCGCAGTTCACAGTAGGTTTCACGCTCCTATGAGAATCTAACGCTGCCGCTGATCTGACAGGAGGCGGAGCTCAGGTGGTAATTCGAGTGATGGGGAGCAGCTGTAAACACAGATGAAGCTTGCCTCGCTTGCCTGCCACTCACCTCCTGCTGTGTGGCCCGGTTCCTAACAGGCCACGGACCGCTACAGGTCCGTGGCCCAGAGGTTGGGGAACCCTGCTTTAAATGTTTCCATTGGTTTTATGTAAATTACACCTCCAAAAAGTTTATTAAAAACCACAAAATGAGATCAGAAATTTCAGTTGTGGAGTTTGTGGGCTTTGGCAATAGAAAACCAAGTAGGTCGTAGGTCAAGCATAGCACAATCAAATATCCTGTTTCCTTTTTTGCCTCCTAATTTAGTAGATCAGGTTTTTTTAAATTTAAATTATGTAAACTAAAGTAAAACAAAAACATCTGTGACACAGTTTAGAAGGATTACAGGGTGCAAAGCCTGGATTCTGTATCAACTCCAGGCAAGAAAACCGGCCCTAACTTCATCAGGAGTCCTTCCCAAATCTACCACTTATGGCATAAGCATTGACCAGATATTTACTAATCTAGGCCTTTCACTCATCTTGCTTCTACCATAGTTTTCAAAGGTAAATTTGAAGCTCAAGAGCTTAACCTTTCGATCATCATTGTTTTGCTGTGGCCACCCAAGGCATGAAGGGTAAAATGCCTTATCTGTCTCTATAGTAGAAAGACAAAACAATCCTTAGTTGATGTCTTAGAATTTTTCCTGCTGTATACCTGAATATACAGGGAATGTCCTAGCAGGATACAGGCTACAATGCACAGTTACCTTTGGGAAGCAGAGCGAAATGGAGAGAGGGGAGTGATAAAAGGAGACCTTTTACCCTTTTTACACTCTTCTATATGGTTGGAACTTTTTATAACAAGATATTTTATAACATGATCAGGTATTTACTGCGGAATTTTAAGAAATAAAAAATGGGACCTTTTTTTCATTTTTTTTTTAATGGATGGATTTTCCACTAGGTGGTAGTAGAGAATTACAATCAATATTAGTCTGAACCTGAAGGGCAAAAAGAAATACTTATTAAGCCGAAAATCAAAGGCTGTAGCCCATTTGCAGCTACAAATATTTATTAAGTGGGTCAGTCTGAGGTTTAATTGCTCCATGAACACCAGATGATAGGTATCTGCTCTTTTGAGTAATGCTTTCCTGGTTATGTTCTCCTGTAATCTGATTTTCTGAAAATGGGCCTGAGATGTACTCCTACTGAAAGTGAACAATTGCGGTGCATTATGGTAGGAATGATGGAAACTTGAGAAGAGATACACACACTGATAATAAAGATATACACTCTTTTTCCTTAGCTGAAGTGAAATTGCAGAAATATACGCTGGATCTGTACACATTCCTCTCCTTAAGTCTCCCTGGATAAAAGGAGGATATGTGGGCATCCCTGGTGGCCCAGTGGTTGAGAGTCCGCCTGCCGATGCAGGGAACACGGGTTCGTGCCCCGGTCCGGGAAGATCCCACATGCCGCAGAGCGGCTAGGCCCGTGAGCCGTGGCCGCTGAGCCTGCGCGTCCGGAGCCTGTGCTTTGCAACGGGAGAGGCCACAACAGTGACAGGCCCGCGTACTGCAAAAAAAAAAAAAAAAAAGGAGGATATGTATCTGAAGGATGAACATCCACAAGTGGGCTGTGGATGCATCGTTACCTAATCTCCAACATGCTTGACTCATCGCATCACTGACCCTTATGTCTCTGCCTAGTTGCTTTGCCCATTCCATCAAAATTCAGCAGGACACACATTCTTTTCAATTGCACGTGGAAAATTCTCCAGACTGGCATATTAGGCCACAAAACAATAGATTTAAGATGGTTGAAATCATATCAAGCATCTTTTGGGACAACAGTATAAAACTAGAAATCAACTACAGGAACTTCCCTGGTAGTACATGGCTAAGACTCTGAGCTCCCAATGCAGTGGACCCAGGTTCGATCCCTGGTCAGGGAACTAGATCCCACATGCATGCCGCAACTAAAGATACCTCACACGGCAGCAAAGATCCTGCATGCCGCAACTAAGACCTGTCACAGCCATAATAAACAAATAAATAAATATTTTAAAATACTGTGGAAAAAACTGCAAAAAACACAAACACATGGAGACTAAACTACATGCTACTAAACAACCAATGGGTCAATGAAGAAATCAAGAAGGAAGTCAAAAAATACCTTGAGACAAGTGAAAATAGAAACACAACTGTCCAAAATCTATGGGACACAGAAAAAGCAGTCCTAAGGGGGAAGTTCATAGCGATATAGGCCTAACCCCAAGAAACAAGAAAAATCTCAAATAAACAACCTACTCTTACACCTAAAGGAATTAGAAAAAGAAGGACAAATAAAACCCAAAGTTAGTAGAGGAGAGGAGATAAAGATTAGAGCAGAAATAAATGAAATAGAGACTTTAAAAAAAGAGAAGATTAATGAGACTAAGAACTGGTTCTTTGAAAAGATAAACAAAATTGACAAACAGTTCTTTATATATTTTGGATATATCTCCTCAGACCCTTTTTTTTTTTTAGATTCCATATATATGTGTTAGCATACGGTATTTATTTTTCTCTTTCTGACTTATTTCACTCTGTATGACAGACTCTAGGTCCATCCACCTCACTACAAATAACTCAATTTTGTTTCTTTTTATGGCTGAGTAATATTCCATTGTATACATGTTGGCAGGTGGATTCTTAAGCACTGGGCCACCAGAGAATTCCCTTTCAATGTTTTTAGTTTTCCCCATTTAAATCTTGCATGTCTTTTCTTTTTTTTTTTCTTTTTTTCTTGGTGAAGGATTGTCCAAGCTACAGTCAATCTTGTAAGAGGCTCCCAGGGTCATTATAACATAACTACCATATAACAGTATAGCATTAGAGTCTATTATAATCACTTATCAACATATTTGCCTCCTCTATTAGACTTTCGTTTCCTTAAGAGCAGGGATTACATATTATTCACATTTACATTCCAAGAGACTTATTACACTGCACACAAAGTATATGCTTAATAATGATGGTTTAGTAAATATTTGAGAGCACATTCAAATTCAGAGCTACTTAAATCAGATTCAAAGTCTTATGAAAAGATTTCACTTAAGGAAAAGAAAAGCACATACACGCGTCCCGTGTTTGTACGGGAACAAAGGTCATCAAATATCATTCCTAATCATGATCATTTATATTTTAAATGTGCATGCAATAAGTATTTGTTCACTTAAAACGCTGTGAAAATCTCATTCAGAAGAGGCAGAGAATCTGGCCACTTTCCTTCTTCTAAGTCCTGCTTAGCAAATGAACAACCAAAACATGAATGCACAAAAAGGAAATTAGCAGATGTTGGGCAGCAAAAGGAAATTAACAATGAATTGTGTATTAAATCATCTTAAAGATAATAATTTAACAATAACATTAGAAACCTTATGTTCTTGTGGGGTTTTTTGTTTGTTTTTTTGTGGGTTTTTTTGCGGTACGTGGGCCTCTCACTGTTGTGGCCTCTCCCGTTGCGAAGCACAGGCTCCGGACGCGCAGGCTCAGCGGCCATGGTTCGTGGACCCAGCTGCTCCGTGGCATCTGGGATCTTCGCGGACCGGGGCATGAACCCGTGTCCCCTGCATTGGCAGGCGGACTCTCAACCACTGCGCCACCAAGGAAGCCCTGTTCTTGTGTTTTGAAATGAGACAATTTGTTTGTCTTTTCTTTCTGAGAATTTATTTCTGATTACTGTAAGTTTGCTATTAAAAGAGACCATTTTATCATATATTCCATTTTTTTTGTTGTTTTGATAGAAAAGTGCAATTGATTTTTTTGTGTATTTATCCAACCACCTTGCTAAAATATTATTAATTCTTATATCTCAGATTTTTTTGGTATTTTTTCTGTAGACAATCATACCACCTATACATAATGAAAGCTTGTTTTTTTCCTTTCCTATGCTTCTATGTTCTTCCTTCCTTTCGTTCTTTCTCTCTCTTTCTTTCTTTCTTTCTTCCCTCCTTCCTTCCTTTCTTTTTCTTTCTTTCTTTCCTTTTGGCTGTTGTTAAAAAGTCCCAAATTCTCTGCCTAAGTAACCCCACTAAGCCATTTTCCATTTCACAGTATAATATTTGACTCTCTAGAAGGGTCTACCTCTTTTTAACTCAATGCCAAAGATGGAATTTCAGTTCTTAGCCTTAAGACGCAGGTGACAAAATTCTCTGTAAGATAATAAGGAAAAGATGTTATTTTCTGCTCGCAAAGCTGGGGAGAATGATGAATGCATTTTTTTAACGTAACACTGTCTTTGTAAATGATACATCTAACAAAGACAAGTTGTCAAACCCCTATATATCAAAGACTTTGGACAAGGCTGGATAAAATACCCCTTAACCTATAAAACATCTGTAATCCTGACCACTCAACTTTCTTGATAATGTAAGCTCTAGTGATAATATTGTTAACATCTCCATCTGCAGGAAGCTAAAATTACTTGCGAATTTCTTCTGTCAAATGAGAAAAAGCATCATTGGCATTTTCCTCTTCTCACACACACACAATAAATGACTCTACTGGACTTTTTATTAAACAAAGAATGAAAGACTGTTCAATGAGTGAACCAAGCAGAGAGTAGAACCATAAGGAGGGCGATTCCATGCTGAGCCTAAAAATAAGCCCACAATTAAAAAAAAATGTTTTTAGTTCTAAAAATATCAAGTAAGACAAATCTCTATTTTGACCTCAATAGGAGCCTCTCTGCCTCCGTGATCTTTCCCTAGCTAGCTCAAAACTTTGTTGTTAAAGAATTATTTGTACTGAAAATCCAGAGCTATTAGAAAGTAAGAAAATTATGGGATTTTCTTTTGTTGTTGATTTTTGTCTAAAGGTTTTTGTCAGATGTCACTGGTATGGGTCCAGGTGCACTCTTATCTGTGAGAGTACTAGCAGTTGAATCCAAGCAGGCATTCCCAAACTTGAACGCATCGGAATCCCCTGGAAGGCGTGTTAAAATGCAGATTTCTGGGTCCCACATCCAGAGTGTCAGATTCAGAAGTTTTGGGTTCAGACCTAAGAATTAACCTTTTAAATACATTTCAAAAGCTGCTGATCCAAAGACCACATTTTGAGAACCACTGGAGTAGAAGAACAACTGTAATTCCAGCACATGTTCTATCATTCATCTTTCTAAGTTGGTTGTGTTAAAAATTCATCTGATTCTAAGTGAGGGATTCTTTGTGAGAAATGAGGCTGAGATGGAGAGTGTCTCCATAGAGAGAGTTGAGAATAACCCAGCCTGGGTTTAAGTACACGATGCAGAACACAGAGGTTCCAATAGGTTGCTTTTCCTCAGTAAGAGATCCACAACCCCCCACCCCAAAATATTTCTTTAAAGGAAACATAGGAAAGTTGTGTGATTTTTTTTTCTCTTCTAGATGGAATGAATTTTTTTCTTTCTTTTCCTTGGAAGGAAAGTACAGTAGAACAATCTCTAGTTTTTCCAAGAAGTTAATGATTTCTCCTTTTATTTGAGTGTGAGATTTATTCTACCTGTGTGAAAGTCCATGTGAACTGTGTGTTTAGGGTTTTTGTATCTATATCCACGAGTGAGATTGACTTATAAATTTCCTTTTTTGTACTGTCTGTCAAATTTTTAGTATAAAGGTTATTACAAGCCTCCTAAAATAAGTAGGGGATATATCCTCTTTTTATATTCTGTAAGAACTTCTGTAGGATTAGAATTGTTGTTTCTTTAAGTGTTTGGTACAACTTACTGATGTAGCAATTAGGGTTTGAGTTTCTTTTGTGTGAAGATAGTCAATGATCAATTCAATTTTTTCTGCAGATGATTATTAAAATGAAGGATTCGATGTAACTGAAAAATGATGAGCTGATCATCATGTGGAACCCCAGACAGCAGCTATTTTCAGAAAGAAAGAGCACAGCCCCTTTCCATAACCTGCTCTGTCCTGAAAGAAGGTCACTCTGGCTGAGGGCTCCTTTCCTTAAGGATGAGTCTAAGGGTGGTGGGGGTAGGGCTCAGAGGGAGAGGGCCTCTTGGTTACTTTGGGAGCAAGGGCACCAGGAGTTCAATTCAGGGAGAGGGCTCCGTGCTTTTCAAACATTTTTTTTAAAATGTTTTATATATATATATATGTATGTATGTATATATATATATATATCTGCTAATACACACACACAAATATATTTAACTGAAACATTTCATGAAACTATAGTTACACTCACTATCTGTGGAGCAGGCTGGTATTTTCTATTCTATTGTATTCTATTCCATTCCACTATATTTATATACACATATGTAAACATATTTTTTCATATACATTTTTATAATTACTACACATTACTACATGTTTTACATGTTACTACATATATTATTATATATTTTATATATTACTATATATTATATATAAATGTATTTTATATAAATATTATATACGTTTATATTATATATTTATATCTTATTTATTCCAGTCCACTAATATATATATATATATATATATATATATATATATATATATATATATACACACACACACACACACACACACAGATACATACAGGCTTTCAGGGTCGTGGATGTGGCTTGGGAGTGGACTTCGGAGCGTGATCAGTGCTGAGGATTCCCAGGACCCCACATTTCCACATCCATGGTACCTGCGATTTCAGTTTTTCTGTACAGGGGCAGCTGACGTCCCTCTTTTCCACCTGCCTATGGGGAAGACTCCAGGGCTAGTCAAGATTCACATTTACCAAGTCAGCTGGAGTGGACTTAGGGTCTAGGTTGCTGTTTCATGCAGTGGCATCTGGAACCCGCTAACGCTACTAGAAATCCCCCTCCTGCTCCTTTCACGGGCCCTGCCGCAGCGGTGAGCAGGTGCGTTGGGAACTGAGGTGTGGCCGGACATCTCAGGTCACCACGGGACCGCACTAAGGGACTCCAGGGAAACGGCTCCTCCGGGAGAGCACAGACAGCCCCCCAGGCCCGGTTCAAGCAGGAGGGCAGGGCTGCGTTCCCCCCGCCCCACTCAGAGCGCCGAGCTCTGATTGGCGTTCCAGAGAGCCAATCATAGCTTCCGGCCCACAGGTGGGTGGGGCCTGAGCGCTCCTAGCGCTCTTGCGGAGATGGATACCGGGATACAGTCTTTCTGGTGCAAGGGGGCACCGGCAGAGTCCCGCTTCTCCGCGCCTCTGGCAGCCCTCGTTAAAAGCCTGCGAGAAGATGTGGCACATATATACAATGGAATATTACTCAGCCATAAAAAGAAAGGAAATTGAGTTATTTGTAGTGAGGTGGATGAACCTAGAGTCTGTCATACAGAGTGAATAAGTCAGACAGAGAAAAACAAATACCGTATGCTAACACATATATGGAATCTAAAAAAAATTTTTTAAATGGTTCTAATGAACCTAGGGGCAGGGCAGGAATAAAGACGCAGACGTAGAGAATGGACTTGAGGACCTGGGAAGGGGGAAGGGTAAGCTGGGACGAAGTGAGAGAGTGGCATGGACATATATACACTACCAAATGTAAAATAGATAGCTAGTGGGAAGCAGCCGCATAGCACAGGGAGATCAACTCGGTGCTTTGTGACCACCTGGAGGGGTGGGATAGGGAGGGTGGGAGGGAGACGCAAGAGGGAGGGGATATGGGGATATATGTATACGTACAGCTGATTCTGTTTCTTATACAGCAGAAACTAACACACCATTGTAAAGCAATTATACTCAAATAAAGATGTTCAAAAAAAAAAGCCTGCACCCGGGCTTGGAGACTCGACAGAAGCGGGTGCTGCTGCTCAAAGCCCCCAAAATAGATGCCTATTTTGCAAAGTCCCGAAGCGCCTGCCTGGACAAAGAGGGCATGCATCTGGTGGCTTGCAAATAAATACCTGAAGAACTCGCAGGAGACGCTGTTGTGGGGTGAGATTTGGAACCGTGATTGTGTCCCCCAGGTACCACCCAGCTGGGGTAGTGAGGAAGGGATCCGGACCCCTAGATTCCTCTCTCATTCTCTTCACGGAGCCCTGGAGTGAGGTGAGGGAGAGCAATGAGAATAGGTCTCGTCCCTGACGAGGGAGGGACGGGGTCTGCCCAGACCTTTAGACCCTTTAGTTATGGGAGGTGTACGCTGAGTCCTCCTGTCCTGGCGGGATCATTAAAGCAATCCAGGTCCTTGGGGAGGGTCCCAGGAGAATACTTCGGGTAATACGTTTATCCCTTCGGTTCTCACCGCGTTTGTTTGGATGTGTAAGTCGTTCCGTTTAACCTGAGGTGGCCTTAGTTTGTGCAACAGCCGTCTTCTCTCTTAGACACCAACCTCTGGGCTTCACATCCGCACCCCTCAGCCTGAAGTGGGGTACGGAGGGTTGTTTGGGGAAGGGAATCTCTTCTCAGACCAAGGCAATCAGGAGCCATCCAAGGTGCAGGCAGGACCAGGGTTCCAGCCAAGAGAGAATCATAAGCCATCTCCTTTCCCCTTTTCAAAAGCCATCGCCCTACCTCCTTATAATCATGGACACAGTTGCTCCATAATTCAAAATAATAAAGAAATTAGGGGAAAAAATCCTAAGTTGAACTTCTTCTGAATATCATATTTCTAACTGAAATACCAATGATCAGTGATCAGAAATAGCTCTCTATTTCTCTATGAGAGAAATAGTATAGTAGATATTTATTCTATACAGAGTCCTGGAAGTAAATATATTAACTAACAAGTATTTTTTTTTCCAATTTGGAATGGCATAATCATGGAAGTCTAAAACAAAAATAAAAACATAAAATCAAAATTTTAGTTGTAGAAAGCAAACGATTTTTCTGGACTCTTCAATATCTAAAAAGCAGTTTTAATTTGGTTTCATAATTTAAGTAAACTAAAAGCCAAGAGTTTGGTGAATCCCAGAAATGGATAACCTTCTTATAAAAGTAAGATACCTTATGTATTCTATATTTAACTGAACTACTGAGCTCTCCCTTTTATAGGTCTTTCAATGGAAATAGAAAAGGACTAAAGAAGTAAAAATTTACCAATAAGAAAAAGTTGAATAAACTTCCATTTTTCTATAACCCTAAAAAAAAAATCATCATGGACATAATTGCTGACCTACTCTTCCTTGGTGCTCTGGTTATCAGAGTGGAGGTTGGATAATATAGATGAAAAACTTGAGTGAGGATACCAGGTCTCTTCACCTTGACTTTGGTTTTCCACTCTTAAGTAGCTGAGTTACACAATATCCGACCACTCTTACACTAGGGCCAGAGGTGATGACTCACAAGTGTTCTGTAGAGGATAGAAGGGAGTCAGACCTTAGGCAAGCGAGTCTCAGCCTGGTAGAAGGGTGTGGCCATGTAGCCACTGCAGAGGGGGCAGCACGTGCAAGTGAGTTCCCATGTCTGCTTGTGGGAAACGAGGGGAGGCAAGAGGCTGGTGAAAACTCAGCCTCATGGTCAGTCCGAGAAGCAACCAAGATGGAGAACTGCAAACTCAGCAGTACAGGTTTTCCAGGAGTCCCAGTGCCCAATGGCAGCCTTCCACCAGGGATGGCCAGTCTCTGCGGGCTGAGCTCCACTTGGCTGGTCTGCATTCAGAGCTCCCCTGCTTATTCAAAAAGGCTGGGGAAGCCAAGCCAGGAGCCTGGAGAGTGACTGAAGGGTACCAGGGACCTGAGCAATGGTTCTTTTATCTTCAAGATATCCACTCCAAGAATTCTCTTCCCAAGCTTGTCAATAGTGATTCAAAAAAAAAAAAAATAGTGATTCCATGGGAGGAAACCAGGTCCCAGCCTCGATTAAAAACAAAAAATGAACCCAAAAACCTCTAGGTGGCATGTATGGGTATGTAAATGGTGCTACAAATGGTGTGTTGAATAGTCAAAGGGGACTTCTACCCCAAGCATAGATGAGACGAAAATTTGGAATCAAAGCACCTTGGTGTGGTTCCCAGATCTAGGGTTCACTGGAGGAAAGCCACTACTTCAGGACAGACTTCTAGGAGAGCCATTGTCCTATGCCTGGCACAAATGTGTCTTCCCCTCCATTGTTTCCAGATGCTACCTTGCATCTGGCATCTACATTTTTATACTGCTTCAAATATAAGACTAATGGGTCTGCTCTAGGGCTTCACAGCCTCCACTTTCACCCTGACCCCACACGGTCATTTTCTCTTCATGGGGAATGAAAAAGGGTGGTATCCTCATCATCTAGTAAATAAGGGGGAGGGATTCAAATCACACGGGAAAGGAAAAACTAGTTCTTTGCTGTGGGGAAGAGTTACTGAGAGTTTCAGAATAGTCTACTCAGCGGAAGGAAGTTTTGGGGGTTGGTCATTTGGGGTGTGGGAAGGGATTCCAGAATACCAGGGGCTTCAAGACTAGTGTGTCTTATTGTTTCCAGCCTCAATTTGAGTGGACTTCCTGGCATAGAACTGAAAAAATGTCCACTCCTTCCTGTGTCTGCTGACACCTAGGTTCTCTTCCCCAGTAATATGTCTGTGTTCCTATCAGGGTAACAAAAGAAGGGGGAAGAATTAGTGCTCTTCTCTTCACATCTCTCCTAAAAGAATTGTGAAACATCATATGCCTCTTCCCACAAGCTGAAGTTGACCTGAAATTCTCATCATGGATTCAAATAGTTACAAAGAATAGAAATTTCAATATATATATCAACACATTTACATAAAACTATTAATCACTCTATCACATGTCCAGTGGAATCCAAGTACCATAATGTTTGACACCCATCATTAATTTTTAAAAGGCACAAGCAACCCCTTCCTTAACAGTTGGAATTTTTACTTTGCTCCTTTTTCCTTTGAATTCCTATTTTCATTTTACTGCCCCCTATGGAATTGTTTTTGAATTCTCCACCCTGGCTGCATCCTAATGTAATATATTTTTGTTCTTGGAAATCTTTTCTTGATCCAGCTATTATGTTTCTTTGCAGCAAAGTACGTTCTAAAAATGAATTTTTAATTTTCTCTTCTAAGTGCTTAAAAAGTCATGTGAATTAAAATAATTACAATTATTAAAGATACACAGATGATCAAAACAATATAAATAATATAGATTATGGTAAATAAAATATGAAATTATAATTTTTTTAAAGTAAAATTTAACTGAAATGCATCTCTTACTGAGATGGATAGGAGCTTTATTTTCCCAATTTCATGTTGATGAAAATTACTTATTGTGAGGCCAGGTTCTATATGATTTCTATTCCCTTAAAAAAAAAAGTTTAATGTAAAATAACTAAAGAATTTTGTTCACATATGTAAGTGTGGGAACAGAAAAAGTATGGAAGAGGTAAGAATTTTCTTGTAGCAACTTCACCCAATTTTACAAATTTCCTCTTAGTTATATGCCAAAAACTCACATAGTAAGCTCTTATTAAATACTATTTTTAATAGTCTCACAACTCAAATGTAGAGGTTTTTGGGTTTTCTTTTTAAATTTATTCTATATATTCATTTTTGGCTGCGTTGGGTCTTCCTTGCTGCACGCAGGCTTTCTCTAGTTGCGGTGAGCGGGGACTACTCTTTGTTGCGGTGCGCCGGCTTCCCATTGCGGTGGCTTCTCTTGTTGCGGAGCACAGGCTCTAGGCGCGTGGGTTTCAATAGTTGTGGCATGCAGGCTCAGTAGTTGTGGCTCTCAGGCTCTAGAGCGCAGGCTCAGTAGTTGTGGCGCACGGGCTTAGTTGCTCTGCGGCATGTGGGATCTTCCCGAACCTGGGTTCGAACCCATGTCCCCTGCATTGGCAGGCGGATTCTTAACCCCTCGCCACCAGGGAAGTCTCAAATGTAGAGTTTTTCTTCAGTGTTGTTGAAGCAAAGAATTAGAAACTACTTGATTTGCAAAACTGTTTTTGCACATACATTAGGTTCTATCACTTTCTCAATACCAAAAAGGCTTTACAAATTCTTATGAAATAACTAATAATTTTACGTGTTAACCATTCACTTAGAGGCATCTTTTTTGTGAAACTCAAATTAGGTGAAATTGGGGATAGAAAGAAACAGACAGACCCACAGAATTGAAAATGAAAATTCAGTAGGTTCTGAATAAAGACCTTTTTTTCCATTTTTTTTTTTATGTCATCTGGAAGTGCGTTTAAGAAGTATGGCAAAGAGGGACTTCCCTGGTGGCGCAGTGGTTAAGAATCCGCCTGCCAATGCAGGGACACGGGTTCGATCCTTGGTCCAGGAAGATCCCACATGCCGCAGAGCAACTAAGCCCGTGCGCCACAACTACTGACCCTGTGCTCTAAAGCCCGCATACCACAACTACTGAAGCCCGTGCACCTAGAACCCATGTGCCTAGAGCCCGTGCTCCGCAGCAAAGAGAAGCCACCGCAATGAGAAGCCCGCGCACCGCAGCGAAGAGTAGTCCCCGCTCACCGAAACTAGAGAAAAGCCCGCACACAGCAACGAAGACACAACGCAGCCAAAAATAAAAAATAAATTAAAAAAAAAATAGAAGTATGGCAAAGAGATGGACATTTTAATGTGTGTATATCATTTCACTTCATTGTCAACAATGATTAGTTTTATACTTATACATTTGACAGATGAAAAACAATGTGTCAACATCCAACAGGGAGAAATAAATCCAAAATAAATGAACCTGAATTTTTTTAAGTTTAAGACATTGCATCCAAGATTGCATTTGGGAACATTTCGTTTTGTATTTATTCATAAGTGGCTTTCTGCTTTTAAGAACACCATTTAATCTACTTAGTGAAAATCAACAGCTAAATGAAGAGAAGGTATTAGATCATCAATAAGTGTAAATTTACAGAAATTCTATCACTGATTGCTATGTGCATTATGTACAGCAGAATCCACAAGATCTTTTTATCAGATTAATCTGAATCTAGTCAGTATATGATAAAAAAAAATGAGTAGAGAAATAACAGTATATCATAGACCAGAACCCAAGTAGAAAATGTATTTATACAATCCAGTAATATTTGGTAAAAGTTAATGAAAACATTTCTCCTAGGAGTCTGAATAAGTTCAAGAAAACATATATCATAGTACCCCTCATATGTGTTTCTTTTACTGCAAAATGTGATGTTGATCTGTCAGAAATAAATGTTGAGACTTTTGCCTTCACTGCCTTGAAATCATGCAAAATAAGCACGTGAAGTACAGATGAGACATGAGGGGGTCTTTGTTGGTACTCAGAGTGCTTTGTAGCAAGTTAGTATTTCTTTCCATGATTTTTACTAATTACATATTCTAATCCTAAAGCAGATAAGGATCGGAAACTTGGCAGGAGTTTGTCACTTGAATGAAATCACCACCACCATCAGTATTTCTTGCCAATGCTAAGGAGCTATTCATTCTTTATAATGATCAGAAAGGAAGCATCAAAGTCATCAGATGAAAATTTTTCAGCGTCCCAGCTTGTCCACCGAGGGACTGTCTTAATCTGGAATATTGTAACATAGACCAAAACTCCCTCGTTTCTTAGGCCACATGTCACCCTTAACACAAGGTTACTCAACCTGAAGCATTTTTTTTTTCATTAAATATTGTTGATTTACAATGTTTCAGGTGTAGAGCAAAGTGATTCAGTTACACACACACATACACACATATATTCTTGTTCATATTCTTTCCATTGTAGGTTATTATGAGATATTGAATATCGTTCCCTGTTTTATACAGTAGGTTTTTATTGTTTATCTATTTTATATATAGTAGTATGTGTAGTATGTAACCATTAATTCCAAATTCCCAGTTTATCCCTCGCCCCACTTTCCCCTTTGGTAACCATAAGTTTGTTTTCTACATCTGTGAGTCTAGTTCTGTTTTGCAAATAAGTTCATTTGTATCATTTTTTAAATTTATATTTTATTTCTATTTTGGCTGCATTGTGTGGCATGCGGGATCTTAGTTGCCCGACCAGAGATTGAACCCGTGCCCCCAGCACTGGGAGCTCAGGGTCTTACCCACTGGACCACGAGGGAAGTCCCTGTATCATTTTTTTTTTAGATTCCACATATAAGAGATGTCTTTCTCTGTCAGACTTACTTCACTTAGTATGATCATCTTGAGGTCCATTCATACTGCTGTAGATAGTGATTCCTCCCTTGTTACCAAGTGGAATGTGAAAGCATCCTCAGCCTTTAGAAACTTAAGGTGTTTTGTGAATAGTTATGACAGTCCAATGAATATTATTAGTGTATCTTTGAATTCCCTCAGAAAAACATCAGTTGTGTTATTAACCAGATTTAAATATTTTGCAATATCTCACAAGGACAATTCTCCAAACATAATGAAGAATAATATGCACTAACTTTAATAATTACATCTGAGGAGGGAAAAGAAAGGTGGAACTGAAGTCAGGTGTGTAAGTATGATTCTTTGTGTTTTCTGTGTGTTAGAAATGTTTAATACTAATTATAACAATGTAAAATGTACTCAGGTCCCTCATGCTGCCAATTATAGAATACCGCTCTTCTGATCAAACTTCTTATTCTCATAATCCATATACAGATAATAGAATAAGTTTTAATTAATTCTGTCTAGTTCTAACAGAATCAGGTGTTATTAATTATGTCTGGTTCTTTGAGCAAGTAACAACTGATTTTGTTCCTATGATTAGCATTTCTTAAAATCAATTAGTTTGCCAATCTTTTTATGATCTTTTATTTTAATTGTTAAATATTTAAACACTAAAGAACATTCATTGCCCAAACACCAGCTTTATTAAATCTTAATATTTTGCCTTACTTGTTTCAAATCTTTTTTAAGAAATCAATGACTGTATATTTTGGAAACTAATCCCTTGTCGGTTGCATCATTTGCAGATATTTTCTCCCATTTGTAAATGATGCAACCAACAAGGGATTAATTTCCAAAATATACAAATAGCTCATACAGCTCAATATCAAAAAAAAAACAACCCAATCAAAAAATGGGCAGAAGATCTAAATAGACATTTCTCCAAAGAAGATATACAGATGGCCAACAGGCACATGAAAAAATGCTCAACATCGCTAATTATTAGAGAAATGCAAATCAAAACTACAACGAGGTGGGACTTCCCTTGCAGTCCAGTGGTTAAGGCTCCACACTTCCACTGCAGAAGGCGCGGGTTCGATCCCTGGTCAGGGAACTAAGATCCCACATGCCGTGTTGAGCTGCCAAAAAAAAAAAAAAAACCTACAATGAGGTATCGCCTCACACTGGTCAGAATGGCCATCAACAAAAAGTCTACAAATAATAAATGCTGAAGAGGGTGTAGAGAAAAGGAAACCCTACTACACTGTTGGTGGAAATGTAATTTGACACAACCTTTATAGAGAACAGTATGGAGGTTCCTTAAAAAACTAAAAGTACAGTTACCATATGATCCTGCAATCCACTCCTGGGCATATATCCAGAGAAAACTCTAATTCGAAAAAATATCATACATGCATCCCAATGTTCACTGCAGCACTGTTTACAATAGCCAAGACATGGAAGCAACCTAAATGTCCATCAACAGATAAATGGATAAAGAAGATGTGATATAGATAGATAAATAGATAGAGATATGTATACATATCTATATATATCTATACACACACACAGTGGAATATTTTATACACACACACAAACACACAATGGAATATTACTCAGCCATAAAAAAAGAATGAAATAATGCCATTTGCAGCAACTTGGATGACCTAGAGACTATCATACTAAGTAAAGTAAGCCGATAGAGAAAGATAAATATCATGATATTGCTTATATGTGGAATCATTAAAAAAAAAAAGATACAAATGAACTTATTTCCAAAGCAGAAAGAGACTCATAGACATAGAAAGGAAATTTATGGTTACCAAAGGGGAAAGGGGTGTGGGAGGAGGGATTAATTAGGAGGTTGGGATTGACATATACACACTACTATATATAAAATAGATAACCAGCAAAGACCTACTATATAGCACAGGGAACTATACTCAATATTTTGTAATAACCTATAAGGGAAGAGAATCTGAAGAAGAATATAGCTAGCTACCTAGATAGATTATATATATATATGAAACTGAATTGCTATGCTGCATACCTGAAACTAACACAATATTGTAAATCAACTATACTTAAATAAAAAATTTTTTTAACTTAAAAAAATTTTAGGTGTATATATGCACCTACCTTAGGAATAGGATTCAGCAGAACTACACCTGATTTCTTAGTGATGACCTGTTTTGTTGAATAGTGATGGTCTATAAGTTGAGGGATATTTGAAAACCCAGTGCCTTCAAATTGACACATATTCTGGAGAAAGAACAATAAAGTAGAAAAAACATGAAGATATTGCTTCAGCAACACTACATTCAGCAATAAATTAAGTTCCATTTACGAAAAACTATGGTTGCACCACAATGTGAAGAAACTTAACACTACTGAACTATACACTTAAAAATGGTTAAGATAGGGCTTCCCTGGTGGCGCAGTGGTTGCGAGTCCGCCTGCCGATGCAGGGGACACGGGTTCGTGCCCCGGTCCGGGAAGATCCCACATGCCGCGGAGCGGCTGGGCCCGTGAGCCATGGCCGCTGAGCCTGCGCGTCCGGAGCCTGTGCTCCGCAATGGGAGAGGCCACAGCAGTGAGAGGCCCGCGTACAGAAAAAAAAAAAAAAAAATGGTTAAGATGGTAAAAATAAAAATAAATAAATAGAATTCTAATATGCTAAAAATAGTTACCTTTGTATTAAGAAGTTAATTTTCATAATGACTAAATATAATTCAAATTGCTAAAAAAGAAAATAATAAGAAAAAGAAAACCTTACAAACAGACCCGGAATGCATTTTGCTAAAATGATAACCAAAGGAAATAAAGCACTGGATACATTCAAGTTAAGGAACAAGAAATATGTATACATTTGTTTGCATATATGTTCCATTTGATAAATTTTTCAAGATCAAAAATAATTTTGAGGAAGTATGTCCAATATAGTAATAAATATTTTAAGAATAAAAAAAGAAAATAATGAAGATAGGTAAGTGTAGGTCTTAAATTAAAGGCAACCATCAAAGAACAGAATCAGTATGTATATTTTTCAGTCCAGCAGAAAACAAAATCAGTTTATCAAATGGAAGGCAGAAAAAGGGAAGAAACTATGTACAGAAATACAAAATGTGCAATGAGTTGCAAAATAAGTCTTACTATGTCAACAATCACCAGTCAAAAAGACAGAGACTCTCATAATGGAGGAAATAAAAAGACCAAACCATGTGTTATTCACAACAAATACTCCTAAAGCAAGAAGACACATAAAGGTTGAAATTAAAAGGAGGAAAAAGATTAACCAGGTGACAAATATGACCCAAAAGAAAATTGGGCAATAATCTCAATGCACAACAAATAGAATTTAAGTTTTAATAAAAGGGCATAAAGGACAAAAGAAAATGTGTTTATATTAAAAAGAAACAGTAGAGGGACTTCCATGGTGGCTCAGTGGTTAAGAATCTGCCTGCCAATGCAGGGGACATGGGTTCGATCCCTAGTCCGGGAAGATCCCACGTGCCATGGAGCAACTAAGCCTGTGCGCCACAACTACTGAGCCTGCGCTCCAGAGCACGCAAGCCACAACTACTGAGCCCATGTGCCACAACTACTGAAGCCCACATGCCTAGAACCCATGGTCCGCAACAAGAGTCGCCACCACAATAAGAAGTCCGCACACCGCAAGGAAGAGTAGCCCCCGCTCTCCGCAACTAGAGATAGCCCGCGAGCAGTAACGAAGACCCAAAGCAGCCAAATAATAATTTAATTTTTAAAAAAAGAAACAATGGAGCAAGAAGACGAGTATCAGAAATATATATAAAATTGAAACTTCAGCCTCACAACTTATAAAGCAACAACTAAAGAAAACTACAGTTAGAAGTTGTGTTTTTTGGGTCCCCTGGTGGCGTAGTGGTTGAGAGTCCGCCTGCCGATGCAGGGGACACGGGTTCGTGCCCCGGTCCAGGAGGATCCCACATGCCGCGGAGCGGCTGGGCCCGTGAGCCATGGGCGCTGAGCCTGCGCGTCTGGAGCCTGTGCTCCACAGCGGGAGAGGCCACAACAGCGAGAGGCCCACGTACCGCAAAAAAAAAAAGTTGTGTTTTTTGCGGGGAACCTCCCTGGCGGTCCAGTGGTTAAGACTGCATTGGAGGCACGGGTTCAATCCCTGGTCAGGGAACTAAGATCCCGCAAGCCAAGGCTCACAGCCAAAAAAGAAGTTGTGTGTTTTTAAAAATTGCAGTTGGAGATTTTAACAAAACCCTCTCAAAATGTGGAAGAGAGAAAAATAAAAAGAGGTCTTGAATAGCAGAACAATCAAGTTATTCAGGCCCCAACAAATAAGAAACTGAAGAACTCTTCCAGATTAAAAATGACTAAAGATATAAGACAACTTGGGAATTCCCTGACTCTGCTTTCGCTGCTGGGGACATAGGTTCAATCCCTGGTTGGGGAACTAAGGTCTCCACAAGCTGTGTGGCCAAATAAATAAATAATTTTTTTTAAAAAAAGGAGATAAGACAACTTACCGAAATGCATGATTCCAGAATGCAGGGCAGAAGGTTGGGGATTGGAGACTACAAGAATCTTTATTGGGAAAATTAGTGAAATTTGAATATGTACTGTGGATTAAATAATAGTATTACAACAAAGTTAAATTTCATGAATATGATAATTCTCCTGTGTTTATATAAAAGAATATCCTTACTCTTAGGAAATACACTGAAATATTTAGCAGTAAAGGGGCATATGTGTTTCAACTTACTCTAAGATGATTAGGAAAAAACATTAGAGACGGGGCAGAAATAGGGAAAAAGAAAGCAAATATGGAAAAATGTTAAAAACTGTTGAATCTGGACAAAGTGTATACAGGAATTCTTTATACTATTCTTATAACTTTTCTGTAAGTTTGAAATTATTTCAAAATAAAAAGTTTACATTTTTCATAAATAACATTCAAGTTAAAATAAAAGTATAAAGAATAAGTTGAACTGAATAGAAATTAAATCACTACATGTCAAAATGTGTTAGATATAACTAAAGCAGAACTTAGAGAAAATTTTTTACCTTTAACTATACTTATCAGGAAACTAAAAAAATAAAAATAAAAGATGTGAATGTGAGCTAAGCATTCAACTCAAAAGTTAAGTAAAGATGAACAGAACAAACAGAAGGAAATGATAACAATAAGGATAGAGATCAATGAAATAGAGAACTGAAAGCAATAAAAGCACTAATGAAAACAAAAACTGGCCTTTGAAAATATACATATGGACGTTGTTCCAGAAAAAAAGAATGAGGAACAAAATCTGCCCAGCTCATTGTATAGAGGAATTTTTATTGTAAAAATAAATAAGGAAATGTAAGAAAAGCAAATTTTATGTTCATACTTTATAAAAGTAAATATAACACTCTAAGTAAAATATTAACTAAATAAAACCAACTGTTAATATATAACTATAGGATGATCAAATAGGATTTATCCAAAGAATGCAAAGACATTTCACATCAAAAAATCTCTCAATATAATTCACTATATTAGAAGATTAAGAGGGAAAATATATGTGATGAAATAAATCAATGCTGGAAACTATTTTTTTAATTTTAAGTACAACTAAAACCCCCAGGCATTATATATATAAGACAAACATAAGAAGTCTCTGAAAGGTAGAGATAAGAAGGCAGACCATCTAGGATGCCAAGACCTGAGGAATGGCCGCCCCATGCAAGGGAAGATACAACCGGAAGGCAGACATCTGCAAGCCAAGAAAAGAGTTTTTACCAGAAACCAATCATGCTGGCACCCTGATCTCAGACTGCCAGCCTCCTGAACTGTGAGAAAATTAATTTCTGTTGTTTAAGCCACCCAATCTATGGTATTTTGTTATGGCATCTCAAGTAGACAATTACACATACCAATAATTACATTAAATGTAAATAGTCTAAATACATCAATTAAAAGAGATTGGAAGAGTTGATTTTTAAAAGGTGAACCAAAGATATGCTAACTACAAGAAACTCAATTCAAATACAGTCATACCTTGTTTTATTGCACTTCAATTTATTGCACTTTGCAGATTTTTTTTTACTAATTCATGTTTGTGGCAACCTTGCGTCGAGCAAGTCTATCAGCACCATTTTTCCAACAGCATTATTTTTAAACTAAGGTATGTACATTGTTCTGTTAGACATAATGTTATTGCACACTTAATAGACTACAGTACTGTATAAGTATAAATTTACATGTGCTGGGAACCAAAAAATTTATGGACTCACTTTATTGCAGTGGTCTAGAACCAAACCCACAATATCTCTGATGTATGCCAGTATAACAATACAGGTAGGTTGAAAGTAACATAGGCAGGGACTTCCCTGGTGGTCCAGTGGTTAAGATGCCATGCTTCAAATGCAGGGGACGTAGGTTCGATCCCAGGTTGGGGAACTAGGATCCCACATGCCACGTTGTGTGGCCAAAAAATTTTAAAATAAATAAAATTAACAAAATTCGAATTGATATATTTTTTAAAGTAATATTTGCAAATCATGGATCTGATAAGTGGTTAATATCCAGAATCTTTTTTTTTTTAACTTATGTGACACATGTGGGGTGTCTGGTTTATTCAAACAGTCAGAGGTCCCACCAAGGAACAGAAACTGACTAGCTAGGAGCTGTGGGGCCGAACAGGGCAGGGATGTCCAGGTATCAGAAAATAAAAGGAGCTCAGATGAGCAGCCAGAGCCACGTTAGGGCCAGGCGGAGACTCATGGAGCTCAGCCCCATTCATGGCCTCAGCAATATCCAGAATCTATTTTTAAAATTACTACAACTCAACAACAACAAATAAAACCACACAAAAAACAATTGAAAAATGGGCAAAGGACTTGAATAGACACGTCTCTAAAGATGAAATACAAATGGCCCACAAGCCTGCAAAAAGATGTTCAACCTCACTACTCATCAGAGAAGTGCAAATCAAAACCACAATGAAATATCACCATTAGGATGGCTACAATTAAAATAACAACAAAAAAAGCAGGGACTTGAACAGATATTTGCACACCCGTGTTCATAGCAGCACTATATACAATAGTCAAGAGGTGGAAGCAACACAAATGTCCATCAGTGGATGAATGGATAAACAGTATGTTGTATACACATACAATGGGAAATTATTCAGCTTTCAAAAAGGAAGGAAATCCTATCATGTGACAACATGGATGAACTTTAAGAACTTTATGCTAAGTGAAATGTCAGTCACAAAAACACAAATACTGTATGATTACAATTATATGAGGTATCTAAAGCAATCAAATTCAGTAAAACACAGAGAAGCACAGTGGTTACCAGGGGCTGGGGAGAGAGGGACATGGGGAATTGTTGTTTAATATGTACAAAGTTTCAGTTTTGCAAGATGAAGAAATTTTAGCGATTTGTTGAACAAATATGCAACAAGTGAACATGCTTAACACTGAAATGTATACTTAAAAATGGTTAAAATGGTCAATTTTATGTTAAACGTTTTTTACCACAATTTTAAAAAATTGGTTACATTTCTCTGTACCAGAAATAACTGAATTGAAAATAAAATTACAATAAGATACCAATCACAATCGCAACAAAACCTCTAAAATGTCCAAGAGTTAACCATTCATACCCAGATTACTGTGAAAAAGTGAATTTTAAAAAGCATAATAAGTTCGCTGGTGGCCTAATGGTTAGTAATCCAGGCTTTCACTGCCATGGCCCAGGTTCAATGCCTGGTCAGGGAACTAAGATCCTGCAAGCTTCGCGGTGTGGTGGGAGTGGGGACATAATGAAGAGCAAATAAGTCATTTGAATAAATAAGGACATACCCTCTGCTTTTGCATGGGATGACTTGCTCGTAAAAAGAAATCAATTATCCCCACGTTGCTCTATATATTTAGTATAATCTCAATCAAAATTCGACTTTCATTTTGAGAACTCTATAAACTTACTGTAAACCTTGTAGGGGAAAAAAAGAAAGATTCAGAAAGAGTTACAGAAACTTGGGGCAGGGAGGGGTGGAGAGGGAGAGTGTTCTCCCAGGTCCCCCAGCAGGAAAGTACAAACTTGGTCTTCTCTTGCAACTGAGGTCTTGTCCAAGGCCAAAAAACCCCCCAAGTTTTGCATCTTTCTCCCCCCCACCCCACCCCCCAACCTTGGCTTCTTTCCTTCATATTGTAAATGTGCTGACTGTCCTCCCTCTGCCTTTCGGTCCCGCTCTCTGCACTTCTCCACTGCCCTGGGGCGCTAACCTATATGACATCACAGGCTCCCTGCTCCCTGGCTTTCTCTTGCTTTTAGCCTTGCCCAGAGAGCAGAGGGAAGAGGAGAGTGAGGTCAGGGTTTTTATTCCCTTGGCTCCCTCTCTGCAAGGTCAGCTTAGGCTGGCTGTGTCCCTTGGACTGAAGGGTAGGGCATTGCTACTGGCAAGGCAGGGATTCTACAGGATTTGCCCTGCTCTAGGTTCTGATAACCCCTCCCGTCCCCGGGGAGTAGTGACAGCTCAGCTGCTGCTAGCTCCAGGTCACTGTACTGTCCTCCACCCGCTTCCTTGTAAATAGAGTCTCCTTGAACTATCCTGGTGTAAGTGCCATTCATTTTCCACTGAGGCCTTGATACAATGAAAGTCACTTATTTCTTCATTCCCTGCCCCAGTCCAGTCTGACCAGGGGGCTCATGGGAGCCCCATATGTGATGGAAAAGAGAGGCAGTGTTGGGAGAGCCAGTGAGCCCCTGTCTGGGAGCAGCCTCTTTGAGTTTGGGGCCTTTCCACTCTCTGCAGCCCCTGCGGACTGGTCTGGCCAAGGGGTGGCAGGAAGCACCAAGGAGGAATCCCCCAGGTCCTGCTCCAGGGCAGTTTGAGGACCCTTGGGAATGGCAGGTACTCCATCCACGACCAAGGTGGGGATGGGGTTTGACTCCACCCTCATCTGTCATCTGATTCACCCGGTTTTACTTTGGAAACAGAATTACTTGAGAAGATGATCTAAAAATAATTTCCCTAAATAAACAGTGAGGTTAAATACCAGTCCCTGTCTGTTCCTTTCACATGAATGTGTGCTGAGTAAGGAAGCAAAGAACCTGGAACACAGGAACACGCGTTCCTTCAGGAAAACACCAAGGAGACACCCTCCCGGGATGCATTTGGTATGTTTGGATTTTTTTTTCTTAAACAACAGAGGGAATTCCCTGGCGGTCCAGTGGTTAGGACTCCTCACTTCCACTGCAAGGGGCACAGGTTCCATCCCTGATTGGGAAACTAAGATGCCACATGCTGTGTAGCATGGCCAAAAATTAAAAATAAATAAATAAAAATAAAATAAAACAACAGAAATGTATTCTCTCACAGTTAAGGAGGCCAGAAGTCTGAAATCAAGGTGTTGAGAGGATTGGTTCCTTCTGGAGGCTGTAAAAGAGAATCTGCTTCATGCTTCTCTCCTAGTTTCCAATGGTTGCTGGCAATCCTTGGTGTTCCTTTTTTATTTTATTTTATTTTATTTTATTTTAAATTTTTATTGGCGTATACTTGATTTACAATGTTGTGTTAGTTTCTGGTGGGGTGCATTTGGTTTTATTACCATCGTCTTCAATGGTCCAAAGAAGAACCTCAAACTTGGGGTCAACACATTTGGCTGAAGTATTGGTATCTGCCCCAAGTGTTGAAGTGCCTGCCCTCATGGTCACAAACGTGTGTCCTTTATGGGTGGAGAGTTGGCCTAGATGACATATTAAGTCAATTCCAGCTTCAAGTTCAGTTTTTAAAACAAGACATTTAAGAGAAGGGCTTCCCTGGTGGCGCAGTGGTTGAGAGTCTGCCTGCCGATGCAGGGGACACGGGTTCTTGCCCCGGTCCGGGAAGATCCCACATGCCGCGGAGCGGCTGGGCCTGTGAGCCATGGCCACTGAGCCTGCGCGTCCGGAGCCTGTGCTCCGCAACGGGAGAGGCCACAAGAGTGAGAGACCCGCATACCGCAAAAAAAAAAACGAAAAAAAGACATTGAAGGGAGAGAACCAATCGTTGTGCCACTTTGATTAGATATGACACAGAAGCCCAACTCTCTCCCTCTCTCTCTCTGTCTCTCTCTCACGCACGCGCACGCGCACACACCTTTACTCTCCTCAAACAGTCAGGAGGTGGCGCATCGTTATCCCTCTTCTGCCTTCCTTCCAGGCACCACTCACTCGCCTGTGGAGATCTATGTGACACTTTTTTCCCACTCCCCATCTGGAGGGGGACAGCCTTCCCTATAAACCAAACACCTACGCGATTAGGGCAGAGAAAAGTTTGCACGGGGTCTCCAGAGAGAGACTGGAAGCTCTCTAATTAGCTGACTCTCTCCCTCCTTCCCCAGGCGTCCTGCTACTTTGATTTTCACTGCTGAGACCACACCCAGAGCCTTGGGAAGTACAGCGTCTCCTTCACAAATGGCCAGGCATAGACAAGACCCAAAGCCCCACCCAGACTAGACTAGAATATCAGAAGGAATTAGCTTTGTCAAACAAACAAAAACAAGAACAGCGAATGGAAAAATGAAAATGAAACAATATGGCAAGACTTCAAACAGCAAGTTCTTAAAGAAAGCAGGTAGTGGGGTAGAGGTGATAGATTATTTACATGATATACAAGCTAATTAATTAAATGTTGTATAAAAACTTTTTTCCAATGAAACATAAAACTGATAAAATTTGTAGAGATTAGTTTCTGAGCTTACCTATACGGATCACAGCGCATGGCACTCCACTGCTTCCTACGTTATATGGCCCAGCTCAGAGAATAGCTATTTTGAACTTGTGAGCATTTTCCCCTACCATTGACTTCTTCATGAAACTCCTTCCAGAAGAGATGCCCTGATCACAAGGATCCATCTGGGGAAACTGTGGATATGGTGGAAATCAATTCACTGATTGGACAAACCCTGAGCACTTACTTTGTTTTTTTTTTTTAAATTGAAGTATAGTTGATTTACAGTGTTGTATAACTTTCTGCTGTACAGCAAACTGATTCAGTTATACAAATATATACACATTGTTTTTCGTATTATTTTCCATTATGGTTTATCACAGGATACTGAATAGAGTTCCCTGTGCTCTACAGTAGGACCTTATTGTTTATCCATTCTATATATAATAGCTTGCATCTACTAATCCGAAACTCCCAGCCCATCCCTCCCCCTTGGCAACCACAAATCTGTTCTCTGTGTCCATGGGTCTGGTTCTGTTTCATAGATAAGTTCATTTGTGTCATATTTTATTTTATTTTTAATAATTTTATTTATTTATTTTTGGCTGCATTGGGTCTTCGTTGCTGTGCACAGGCTTTCTCTAGTTGCGGCGAGCGGGGGCTACTCTTCATTGTGGTGCGTAGGCTTCTCATTGCGGTGGCTTCTCTTGTTGCGGAGCACGGGCTCTAGGCGCACGGGCTTCAGTAGTTGCGGGACGCGGGCTCTAGAGCGCAGGCTCAGTAGTTGTGGTGCACGAGCTTAGTTGCCCCGTGGCATGTGGGATCTTCCCGGACCAGGGCTCGAACCCGTGTCCCCTGCATTGGCAGGCGGATTCTTAACCACTGCACTACCAGGGAAGTCCCTGTGTCATATTTTAGATTCCATATATAAGCTATATCTTATGGTATTTGTCTTTCTCTTCCTGACTTCCTTCACTTAGTATGATCATCTCTAGGTCCATCCATGTTGCTGCAAATGGCATTATTTTGTTCCTTTTTTATACCTGAGCACCAGCTTGGATATCAAGTCTGTATGCACAGTGCTATCCCCACACTTCTCCAGGCCCCCATCAGCACAGAAACTGTGCAAGGAGGAAGGGTCCCAGCCCCCGTGACCACCCTCCCACCCACCCACACAAACAACCATGGAGACAACAATGCAGGAAGATTCCACACACCGTCTGTCTTCTGACCCCTTCCCCCATCTCATCAGATTCTGCTCTTATGTGTTCCTACATAGACACCCACACACATGCATCCCTAACCCCTTGTTCTCCCTCCACAATTCTCTGTTAGGCTAAACTCCTCCAATACTTACTTTCATTTCTGGTTCCTTTCGGTTGCCTAGTCTAGTATCTAACTCTCATTCCAAAGACAATGCCACCTGTGTCCAGCAGGTGTCGCCCTTCACTGGGAACGAAGAGCACCTCTCTTCCGCTGTGTGAAATCCAGCCCCCAACGGTGGATCCCCCTTGGGTTTGGGGTGGAAGGGAATGTAAGGGGGGCTCTGAAGAGTGGTGTGCTCGACAGCATGAGGGTCCTCAGAATACAGCAGCCTAGTTACTTCCAACTCAGGTAGACAGACATCCTACAGAGAATTTGCTGTTCAACCTTGGACAAGTTATTTAACCTCTCTGAACCTCACTTTCATCTGTGACTCAGAGGGAGACCATCCTTCCTTACCAGGTGATTGTGGAGAATGAATGAGATACAACATAAATCACTTAGCCCAGTGCCTAGGTCATGATAAGCCCTCGAGTTACAGTCCCTTTCCCACGTAGGTTATGGAAGAAAATAACTGCCCAGAACTCAGATCAGGAATTGAGCTCTGCCCCTTGAATACTGACTATCTGAGGGTCTGTGTCAGAGTTGTGATGAGGATCAGATGAAACAATGCATGTAAAGCACCTAGTAGAGCACCTGGCCCAGAAAGTTGTGACTGACATGTCATGAGTGTGGGCTGGCTGTGTGCCAGGTAATGTTCTCAGCCGTTTACAAGTATGAACTCATTTAATCCTCATTAAGATCCCTTATGAGGTCAGAAAACTGTAAACCCCCTCCTATCCCTGACTCTGTGACTCCATCCCCCCACAGTTTATTACCTTCTTATGAATTATCCATCAGGAAACTGTCCCCATTTCTGTCATGTCTAGATGGGAAAATGGGAGGAAACACTGACTCCTCGACTGCAGTAGGAGAGTGAATCAAGCCCAGCCCCTGACTGCCTATAGTCCCTCCTCAGGGCCTCAAGAAAAAGCATGGGAAAAACTGTATTTCCACCAGAGTTTACTCCTCAGAGCCGATCACCAGCGACTCATACCTCTGTGGCACAGGGGGCCCCCAAGAGGGCCTTTGACGTTTCTCCCCAGATTATATTCAGCCCAGATACGTAGCCTTGGGCTCTACCTATGGACAACACCTTGGTTACAGAATATTCCCAGGAGTGAGTTCCCCAAGTTGTAAAGTTTCCATAGCAGGGCCTGGGAAATTCATAGAATCAAATAGAGAAACCATAGGATCCAAGAAAATGTGGACGCTTGGACGGGCTGGAGGAGCACAGCAGCATCCTTAGGAGTTTGAATCTCCTCACGTGGAGAGGAACTTGTAGGATTCTGCCTCTAGGAAATGTGCTGACCTGCAGAAGAAATGAAAACAAGGTAATAAAACTCCAAACCAACTTGACCCCATCGTTTGTCCCTATAACCATCCATGCCAGAGCCTTTAATACAGTGATATGGAAAATTCTAGATCACCAAACACTAAGGAGCCACCTTCAGACACTCCGTTGGGTAGAAGAGAAGGGGGTAGGTGCTCCTCCCTTCTGTTCCTGATCCCAGCAACGGCAGCTTCAATCACATTGTCAGCCCGAGCCTGGTGGAAGCTCACCCCCGCTCCAAATAGCACCATTAGCTGAACCCAACGGTGACTCCCTCTAACCTTCACCCGCTCCAAAGGGCCAGCAGGCAGACAGACCAACAGACACGTTACCTTCTGGATAATTGGACCCTGGGAGGAAAACGTAGCCTAGGAGAAGAAAATATTTGAGTGGAGGACAGTCTTTGTGGATAAAAGTCTCTGGTATTTTTCACAGCCAATGGGGTAGCCATGGGAGAACCAGTCACAAAGAGAAAGTGAACAGAGGGACTTGCCTGGTGGTCCAGTGGTTAAGACTCTGTGCTCCCAATGCAGGGGGCCCGGGTTCGATCCCTGGCCAGGGAACTAGAGACTGCATGCTGCGACTAAGAGTCCGCATGCCGCAACTAAAGATCCCGTATGCCGGAACTAAGACCCAACAAAGCCAAATAAATTTTTCTTTTTTTAATTTTTTAAAGTGAGCAGAGGTTGGGATTGAGAGTTCAGGAGGGTCACTCACCGGAGAAGGCAGCTCTCCGCCAGCTGACCAAACCAAGAGAGAAGATGACGAGGCCCAGGACCAGAGTCACAGCACACGCAAAAACCTTCACTGTCTGCACTGGCGACAGCCCAGGAGCTGCGGAAGTAGAAACTTACTAGAACCAATTTCTCTTGCTCATTCCCAGAGCAACTTCATTTACTGCGACCTCCAGCTCAGGTTCAAAGGTGCTATATCTGGACCCCAAGGGTCTAGCTCACACCAATCCACGCCCAAGGAAGTGGCCTTTCCTCAAAACCCCCATCCTGTGGGTCTCTACTCCTGTGGTTCCCTGGGGAGCCACTCTCCCTGAGTTAGTACCCCCGCTTCCAGATCCTCTCTAAGATGATGGAGCCTCTCAAGGCATCCTGTATTCTTCCTTCACCCCGACGGCACCCTTGCTGAGGAATGCAGAGTTCCCCATCCCTCTCTCCATTTGCCTGTGGTGACAATACTTGCTCCCTTGACCACTCTATCCGAGCATTTTCCTATGAAATTGTCTTTCCGCCTTTCCTAACTTCCCAAGGTTTCATTCCATGAGTTATCCAAGTACTTATGTGTCTCCTACCTGCCCACTTCCAGATTTGGGTCCTTCCAGAACCTGTCTCCACCCCCCTCCACAGCCCTCACTTCCTGGAGCTGGCCCTAGTCTGAATCCTGTCCCCTACCAGGATTCCTTTCCTTTAACTACTTCCAATCCCGGGGTTCAAACAATGGTGACTGGCTTTATGCAGTAGCCTCCAAGTGTGTACACCAAAGTGTCTGCCAGCCCTGGCTTCTTCCTCCCTGATAGAGCAGCCCCAATTCAGTACGGCCCCCAGACCGAGAGAGTCCCCTTTCTTCCATGACCTTCTTTATTTCTCCAACTCCCATTCCTGACCTGACAACAGAATAGCGGAAATCTGAGAATCCTAGAATATTGCATCACAATTTGGGCTTCTGAAAATATGGTTACCAAATCGACATCCTCTTTTCAGGACAGTCAGGCTCCCCTCCCACCCTCAGACAAGCACATAACACCAACCACAGCACCATAGCAACAGCAACAGTAACTCTTGTCATGCATGCAGGATCTTCCCCGACCAGGGATGGAACCCCGTGACTCCTGCACTGGAAGCTCGGAGTCTTAACCACTGGACAGCCAGGGAAGTCCAACAATAACTAACTCTTTCCGTGTCTGTATCCCCTGGCCCCATCTCTGGTCATGAACCCTCCGTAAGTTCCTCCAGACTCACTCTTTCTGAGCATCTCCCTCTCTCCCCTGTACCGTGGAGGACCTCTCTACATCCCATTCCCTCTGCCAAAATATTGGTGTTCTTTTTACAACCACCCACCTGAAGTAGCTCTCTCTTTTTTTTTTTTTTTTTGGCCACGCTGCACAGCATGTAGGATCTCAGTTTCCCAACCAGGGATGGAACCCGTGTCCCCCGCAGGGGAAGCGCGGAGTCCTAACTTGACCACTAGGGAATGACAGTAGCTCTCTGCTTTAACGCTAATTCCTCCCACCTGCCCCACACTTACTCCAGTCCTGAAGGATGGGTTCAAGAGTGCTAATGTGCTCTACCACACAGGTGTAGGTGTCCCCCAAAGAGGGGGTTATGGCCAAATGGGAGACGGTCTGGTATGTCCAGTCTCCATTGGGCTGGACGGTCTTATGGGCGCTGCCGTGAGGGAGGACCAGCTGCCCGTTCTTCCTCCACGTGATGGTCACAGCAGCTGGATAGAAGCCCCACACGTAGCAGGCCAGCATCACAGTCTCCCTCGTGTTAAAAGGAGTGGCTTTAACTACTTGCACAGATGGCGGTCCTGCAGAGGAGGAAAAAAGAGTCACGAAGGAGGGCAACATTCTGGCTTTCCCTCCAACCTGGTTTCTTTCCTACTTGAATTCTTCCTGGATTTTGCCCACCGACCTTCCCAACCCCCACCTCATTCCCACACACATCCCTTTGAAAATGAGGAGTTAGAATGTACTCCTGCTTCACTCTTTCTTGGCTCCCATTTCATCACTGCTCCTTCCTTTTTCCTCCAAAATTATATTTGTTCACAATAAGTAGAAGCCAGGGCTGAACTGCAGGCTGTTTCAGAAGTCATTGTATTAATTTCAAGTGCATAAGTGAATTGTCATCCAGAGTTATAGTGGGGGGTTTGCAAAAGTAGGAAAACACCCTTGTCCTCAAATCTCATTGAACAAATTGACTTGATAAAGAAAGCCTTTTTTTTTTTTCCTTGAATAGTTTAAGGAAACAAGTCTAACTCAGGACTAACTCTCCTAAATTTGGACGAGGGAATCTAATTCATGAGATCATTCATGTTGCCACCTTTTAATAGTTTACTTTTCTAGGTGACCCGTCCGCTTGCTTGGGTGTTTTTCAAACAAAATATTCAATAAAAATCCAAGATATTGTGTGAAGATGCAGATTCCCGAGCCTGCATCCCTGGCTATTTTCATCCAACAGATCTGTAGCGGTTCTCAAGGGCTTGTGTTTTTAAAAGCACCTTCCCCAGGCGATTCTGAGAAATCACATCTTAAGACACAGTACTCTGTACGATAGAGAACTTCAAGTTTTCTTTTAAAAATCTCAAGTCATTCTCAGTGCAAGTGATTGAGGGTGAGAGAGTTTGCATCAGAATTCCCTGGGAGGTTTTCCAAATATTCCCATGCCTGGGCCTGTCTCAGGCCCGGGACACCAGAACCTGGGCTACAGTGGCGGGAGCATTTTGGGAAAAGCCATTCTGGTAATTCTGACAGTTCAACCCCTGGTTGAACTTGGATCTGCCTCCTGAGATGCCCTAAATTGAAGGAAAACTAGCTTACTCTCCCCGCGATAGCTCCTCACTGGCTCAAACATCACCTCCCCTTTTTCATTCCTGCCCTACCCCTGTCAACCACCTTGTGTCCTCGTAAGGGTCAACCCTCCCTCTTTTTACATCCCAGGTCCTCCGATTTTCTGCTTCTTTCCTGCCCACAGCTCAAACCCCTTGCCGGTGAGGGACACTTCTTGGGGGTCCTAACTGTGCTTCCTAACCATCCCTCTGCTCCCTTCTCGCCTTACGTGTCCTGTGGGTCAGAGATCTCCAGAAGGGCTGGGTGTGTGTGGCACAGTCCTGCAGCCCGTTGGATAAGCGTTGGATCAGGTTTTCCTTATGGTTGAGGTAATCTGAGAGGTATTTGGCCAAGCCGTTCAGTACCCCAAATTCACAAGGGACCATACTGGCCTGCAGGGGATCCCAGCAGGTCAGCAAATCCTTGTTGAAGGAGATACAATATGTGAACTCTTTTGGAGTCCCATTGTCATCCAGCAGACAGGTGCTTTCCACGTGGGCCACAAAGCCTCCTGCAGGAGCCAGAGAAGGGGGATAGGTCAGAGTCCTCTGCAGGAACCCAAGCCTCAGTTACACCTGGTGAGTGGGGCACAGGTTTCCCGACTGAGGCAGCATCTGCTGACCAAGCTCATGGACCAGAGTCTCTGAGAGTCCCGATTAAGGGCATAGATGGTCCTAGCAGAGAAGTTTCTAGATCCCGTTTCCTCTTTATGTGAGACTAAGCATGGGGACACAAGTAGCCCAAAATTATTTGCATGTTTAAACACAACAATTTACCCAGGATAAGACCTTCAGTAAGGCCAGTGATCGAGTGAGAAAAGGGGTCAAAGGAAAGAGTCAGCCTTGTTCTGTGCTGGACACATTATTAAATATTCGTGCCACATGTATTTCTGAAGCACTCGCTGTGTGCTAGGCACCGTGCTAGGAGCTGGGGATGCAGCATTCAACAGGGCAGATATCGTCTTTGCCCACCTTCCAACAGGAAATGTCTATTACACGAATAATTATACAGCTTAATTACATTAAAATTGCTACACAGAAAAACAACAAGGTCCTACTGTGTAGCACAGGGAACTATAGTCAATAGCCTGGGATAAACCATAATGGAAAAGAATATTAAAAAAGAACGTATACATGTGTATAACTGAGTCACTTTGCTGTACAGCAGAAATTAACACAACATTGTAAATCAACTAAACTTCAATAAAAAAATAAATTTAAAAAATTGCTACAAAGGTACAGTACGAAGTGCTATGGGAGTATGTAATAGGGAGACAGACTAGTTTGGGGTATCCGAATCCAATAACAAAACTGAACACCCTACCCAAAGGGAGCAGAGGAAGGGAGGGTCCTTACCTGCTCCGGTGCAGCCCAGGCTGAGGCCCAGCAGCAGCGGCAGGAGGGCAGTCATGCTCTCCTCGGGGGAGACACAGGGAATCCTGTCCCCTGGAGCAGCTCTTCCAGGGGCCCTGGGTCCTTGCCTGCCGGAGAAGTCCCAGCCTGGGTAGATGATCTCCAAACACTGAGTGGGAATATGGTTATTGCCGGGGCCTTCTCGATGCTCTCTAAATGAGCGATTTGGAGCTACCAAGCCCCTAGATACTATACCTGTTCCTTACCTGATCATCTAACTCAGTGTCCCAAACTGAGAACTGTCAGATTGGCTAGGTAGGCGGGGACAAGTGTAGAGACAAATCGCTGAGCGCATCCGCTCAGCATCATCAGTTACTAGGTAAATCTCACTCTGCCCTGGGCTTTTAAGAACTGGTCTCTTAACTCTCCTAAGGAACAGTCTGTAGGTGGATTTCCCTAGCTCAGTGGAGAGAATAAACCCAATATTCCCAAGATGTATGCAGCCTGGACTGCCCACTGGTTTAACTGTTTCCGCTCAAGGTCCTCCTCAAAGACTGGGGACTAGGTAACCTCTCTTTCTCCTTTAAGGGAAGTTACTTGGGAATTTATCCCTTGATTACATATTCCTTGGTCTGTCCTGTCACCCAGGAAACAGGCGGACAAGGGGCCCTTCTGGGGCATGTGGTAGAGGCAGGGCTGCTAAGGAAGGAGATGTAGGGAGAGTGCAGTTAGCTGGCCTCAAAGCAAGACTGCAGAAGAGAAGCAGTTCCTAAGAGATCAGGGCCACAGCCCTGAAAAATCCCTCCCTGGGCTTCCATTGCTTCATCTGTCCTAGCCCAGATGAGCTTCATTTTCTCCTTTCTGCTTTCCTAAGCCAGAAACCCGAACCCCCTACCCTCTGAAACATCTCAGAGCAGACCGCAGGGCAATACCACTTAACCCCCTTGATAATTAGCTGGTGATGGGCCAATGCCCAAAGCTCACTTGTCTCCCCCAAACTCAAAACTCCCCTATGTGTTTCCCCCACAGGTCCCATCTGTCCTGGGGCAGGTCCCCACATTATGAAGCCACTAGAAAAATGAGATAAAACATCCCTACTTTTCTTCCCCAGGAAAAGACAAATTTTAAATAGCAATTCATTCTCATTGTGAACTATACGATTGATAGATTTTCCCATTACAAATGTAAAACCCTAAATTGGTTTCTCTGTGCTCCCCACTAGGCTTCATGGCTGCCTCTCCTCACCTTGCTTTCTTTTTTAAAAATATTTGTTTATTTTTTTAGCTGCACCAGGTCTTAGTTGCAGCACATGGGATCTTCGTTGCCACATGCGGGACCTTTTTAGTTGCGGCATTCAGGATTTATTTCCCTGATCAGGGATCGAACCCGGGCCCCCTGCACTGGGGGCATGGAGTCTTAACTGCTGCACCACCAGGGAAGTCCAAGCAAGTTTCACCTTGCTTTCTGAAAGCTCTGGAATTTGACTTGATAGTGAGCTAAATAAAAGAGGATTAGGAGGGAAGCCCTTGACACCACATTTACCTGTCCTCCTTCCAAGTCCCTGACCCCCAGAGAATCTGATATTTATGAAGAAAAAAGGAAGAGGGGGAAGCTTACCTCCAAGATGAAAACATACATGAATATCAGGAACAAAAGAGTTGTTTTGTGTAACTAGTTGAGCTTCACTGAAGCTCTGCCCACGTCCCCCCACCACCACCCATACACTCAGCCCCACCTGGGTTATACCGCTACACTTGAACTTCTCTAATGAACCATTACGGGTTGAATGGGCAGAAAATTGAGGAGGGGGAATGGGCAGAAAATTGAGGAGGGGGAGTGCAAAATTTGTTAAGCTTCTACTTTGTGACAGATACTATGCTAAGTCAATCCTTTACATGCTATCTCATTTAATCTTAAAAGACCTGTTGGGCTTCCCTGCTGGCGCAGTGGTTGAGAGTCCGCCTGCCGATGCAGGGGACACGGGTTCGTGCCCCGGTCCGGGAGGGTCCCACATGCCGCGGAGCAGCTGGGCCCGTGAGCCATGGCCGCTGAGCCTGCGCGTCCGGAGCCTGTGCTCCACAACGGGAGAGGCCCCAACAGTGAGAGGCCCGCGTACCGCAAAAAAAAAAAAAAAAAAAAAAAGACCTGTTAATGGTCCTCATTTTACAGTTTGGAAAACAGGTCCAAAGATTCACACCCAATGTCTCGAGGTACACACACAAACACACACACACTTGAGTGTGCCCACACACTCACTACATCCTGGGACTGAGATGACCCAAGTAAAGGTAACTCGTGGAGGCCTCCGCTGAGAAAAGGAAAAAGGGAAAAGCCACCCCAATCCTTCTGAGTCATCTTTCCGATGCTCAGAATTCCTCCTGCTCTTAGAACTCGTGTCTCTTCCACTTTTTCTTTCGACAGTCTCAAAACTGTGAATTCTCCTACACACACGCTCACTTCCCCCCGTTACGTCTCTCCCCCTCCCTCCAGGTAGGCAGTGAACCTAACCTCAGGAACCAGGTCTTGGGATCCTTTTCAAGGTCCCCAAAGCCCGCCTGGCACAGGAATGCTTTCCACACAGGAGGGCCTGTGTGGCCCTCCGCCAGCTCCCTGAGGCTCGGCAAACTCCCTCTCATGTCTGGCTCTCTGCTTGGGCAGCCAAAGGAGATGTGAAACCTTCCATAGGCAGCTGCAGGAAATGTAGACAATTTCACTTCTCTACTAATGAGAAGACTGAGGGTGCTTTTTAGAATCAAGCTGGACAGAAAAACCCAGAGACCTGTGCTCAGCGAAGTGGTTTCTTCCTTCCCCTCTTCCTCCTAACCCTACTTTTTTTGTTGCTGTTGTTGTTACAGACATAGCTCTGTCCCCCACCTCTAGCCAACCCCAAAGAATGTTTCAACTGTCCTGTGCATTGTTGGTGATTGGATAACTATTTATGTAACAACCAGGACTGAAGTTGGGGAACCCCAGGCAGCTTCCCATATGCTGTCCCTCTTTTATGGCCACTACACAAGGGCCCAAAGAGTGAATCCCCTCCTTGCCCGCTGCCTCTTCTGCTAAGCTGGACACCATAGGCCAGAAGTGGACTGACCATGGTGTTTATCTGCAAAGCATTACAGGGACTCCCAAGAGCTAAGAGATGTGGGCTCCGTTTCCACGTCATTCGCTTACAGCTCGGTTGGGGAGTGAGAAGAAACATCTAGAGAGAGAAGAATTTATGTTAATGCAAGTCAGCAATCAGGCCAGTGGACTTAAAAGAGAAAAGAGAAGACATTGTGTGTGTTTGGTGGACAGGAAGTCCTCTCCATTGCGGGGGCCTGGAAGTGGGCTGGATTCGTGTCAGAGAAGAGGAAGGCAGTTGGCATCCCGGTCTTGGCATATAACCACACGAGCTGGGCAATGTTATAAGGTGCTGTTGGGGGTCTAGCAGCTACCTGGACTGACAAAAACAAAAACGAACTGCAATGACATTATTGGCACCTTGTAGGAAGTCAGAAATGTGGTCTTATGCTTTTTCGAGAGTATGGCCATAATAAAAAATCTCTTCTAGGTCCTTCCTAACATCCCTCCCTGTACGTTCACAGGTTCCTCTTCTGGACAGATAGTGTGGTTTTTTTAATATATAAATTTATTTATTTTATATTATTTATTTTTGGCTGCGTTGGGTCTTCATTGCTGCGCATGGGCTTTCTCTAGTTGCGACAAGTGGGGCCTACTCTTTGTTGCGGTGCGCGGGCTTCTCATTGCGGGGGCTTCTCCTTTTTGTGGAGCACGGGCTCTAGACACGTGGACTTCAGTAGTTGCAGCACACGGGCTCCAGTAGTTGCAGCACGTGAGCTCAGTAGTTGTGGCTCATGGGCTCTAGAGTGCAGGCTCAGAAGTTGTGGCGCACAGGCTTAGTTGCTCCGAGGCATGTGGGATCTTCCCGGACCAGGGCTCGAACCCGTGTCCCCTGCGTTGGCAGGCAGATTCTTAACCACTGCACCACCAGGGAAGTCCTGGACAGATGGTTTTAACTCAAGCCTGCATTTTATAAACTCAAAAATTGTTCAACTTGTCCATCACTTGTAATTGAAAACCAAGAGCCTGAGACCACATTCGTGACTTCCTTCAATGTCTTTTCACACTTCTGCATCCTATCAGGATTACATGACTTCCCAGTCTGTCGAACTTCACGCCCACCCACCTCCCACCTCTCCTCTCCTCGCTCTCCTTCTCTGTTAGGATTCACTGCTCTAGACCCTGACCTTTGAGCTACAGTTGCTGTAACTAGTTCAACCTCCTTCCATCCTGCAGCTAGATTACTTGAACTACTAGCAGATATTTTACCTGATTTGCCACCACAACTCTTGAATCATGTTATTACCTCTGCATTTTAACTATGAGAAAATGGAGGCAGAGGGAGGTTAGTGACTGCCCAGCTTTACCCAGATACTAAGTAATAGGTCCATGACTTGATTCTAAATTCTATAGTATAATAATATCTTAATAATCAATTAGAAACTAATTGAAAATGGCCAACCATTTATAATAGGAATTTTAAACCAAATATATTTAGAAATTAACATACAAAAGTATAAAAACTTTCTAGGAAAAAAAAGGAAACTTTATATTAAAGTGCATAAATGAAGACCTTAAGAAGTGAAGAGACATACCATATTCATGGCTGAGGCATCCTCACATAATGAAGAAGTCAGTTTTCCCCCATAGCTCTAACCAACATCATAGCAGAATTTGGGGAGAACTTGACAAGCTGATTCTATAATGTGCATGATAATAAAGTCCATAAGAATCTTAGACAATTTTGATAAAGAAGAGCAAAATGTGGTTTTCTGGGAGGTGAGGTGGCAAAGAAATGGAAACGAGCCCTACCAAATATTAAAACACAAAAAAAGCCCTAATAATTTAAACATGATTAAGTGGACACAAGAACTGACAAGCCAACTGAACTGAATAATCCAGAGACAAATCCATGCATATGGGGGAATTTGGCATAAAATTCCTGGGAATAAATCAAATATTTGATACACGGCATTAAAATCAATTTAGTGTTTGGAGAAAAAGAAAGTTGTAACCATACTCATACCATATGGAAAAACTCCAGATCAATAAAGATCTAACTGTGAAAGGAGAACAATAACTCTAATAGGAAAGCACAGTGAAATATCATATATGGCCAGATATAAGGCAAAGCTTTCTTACCTAAAATTATTCATCAGAAAAGAGAAATTACCTTCTATATAAACCCTTAAGTTTTTTCCTTTCCAAGTTATGGCCACTCTCTCAAAGCTGTTTGGAGAAGATACATTATCCTAAAATGATTTCAGTTAATAAATACATGAGAAACCTCCATACCGTTTTCCACAGTGGCTGCACCAATTTACATTCCTACCAACATTGCATAAGGATTCACCAACAGTATGGAGGTTCTTCAAAAAATTAAAAATAGAACTATTATGTGATCTAGCAATTCCACTTCTGGGTATTTATCCAAAGAAAACAAAAACACTAACTCAAAAAGATACATGCACCCCATTTTCACTGAAGCATTATTTGCTATATTTCTATAGTATAATAATATCTCTATAAATATGGAAACAATCTAATTATCCATCAATGCATAAAGAAATCGTGGTGTATACATACAATGGAATATTATTCAGCCATAAAAAAGAATGAAATCTTGCCATTTGCAAAAACATGGATGGACCTCGAGGGCATTATGGGAAGTGAAATAAGTCAGAGAAAGAAAAATACTGTATAATCCTTCTTATATGTGGAATCTAAAACAAACAAACAAACGGGGACTTCCCCTGGTGGCACGGTGGTTAAGAATCCGCCTGCCAACGCAGGGGACACTGGTCTAAGTCCTGGTCCGGGAAGATCCCACATGCCGCGGAGCAACTAAGCCTGTGGCGCCACAACTACTGAACCTGTGCTCTAGAGCCCGCAAGCCACAACTACTGAGCCCACATGCCACAACTACTGAAGCCCGCGCGCCTAGAGCCTGTGCTCCACGACGAGAGAAGCAACCACAGTGAGAAGCCCACGCACCTCAACGAAGAGTAGCCCCCACGCGCCGCAACTAGAGAAAGCCCGCGTGCAGCAATGAAGACCCAATGCAGCCAAAATTAAATAAATAAATTTATAAACAAACAAACAAGCAAACGCAAACGAAAAAACAACCAAGCTTATAGAAACAGAGAACAGAACAGTTTCGTGGTTGCCAGAGACTGCCAGGGAGGGGTGGGCAGCTAGGAGAAATGAACAAACTGGTTTTGGTGGGTTTTTTAGTTTAAATTAATGGGTTTATTTTTTAAATAAATCAAAGAACTTAGAATCCATTAGCATAATCACAAATAAACACACGAGAATTAGAATAAAAATTGTTTTATGAAATGTGAGAAGTGGAAACAGCAATATGCCTACATTAAAATATTATGTTATAAAATATGTGATTTTAAATTTGTGAGTTAGTAACTAAATAAAGGCAGTTAGCAAACATTTGACTATTTTCCTATAACTTCTGTACACCTAAAACTTTAAATTTTGAACTTGGTCAAAAATCTTTTAAAATATTCTCATTGAGAAAATGGAGACTCCCCTTATCACTTTATGCTCCAGCAAAAATTGTAACGTTACTGCCTTGGGGTTCGAAAGGATTTCTTGAGGTTATGAAAACACAAACCATATGGGTTTTGACTGTCAAAATGAAATCATTCTATTTGGGGAAAGAACCATATACAAATTTAACTGATGAGCAGCAAAGTGGAAGAAGACACTTGCAGTATTTATACTGACATAGGATTGCTATATAAAATATTTCAGAAACCCCCGTACATTCACAAGAAAAAGCCATATTTAAGATAGATAAAAGATATGAATCAGCAATTCACAGAGAGATAAACCTATAAGACAATGTCCAGCCTCACTAGCAAGAAGAGAAAGGCAAGTTAAGTCCATTCTCAACGTCTGCATCTTTATTCCTGTCCTGCCCCTACGGGGAGGGGGAAGGGTAAGCTGGGATGAAGTGAGAGAGTGGCATGGATTTATATATGCTACCAAATGTAAAATAGATAGTTAGTGGGAAGCAGCCGCATAGCACAGGGAGATCAGCTCTGTGCTTTATAGAGGGGTGGGATAAGGAGGGGTGGGATAAGGAGGGGTGGGATAAGGAGGGTGGGAGGGAGACACAAGAGGGAGGAGATATGGGGATATATGTATATGTATAGCTGATTCACTTTGTTATAAAGCAGAAACTAACACACCATTGTAAAGCAATTATACTCCAATAAAGATGTTAAAAAATAAAAATTTGGGGGCTTCCCTGGTGGCGCAGTGGTTGGGAATCTGCCTGCCGATGCAGGGGACACGGATTCGAGCCCTGGTCTGGGAAGATCCCACGTGCCGCGGAGCAACTGGGCCTGTGAGCCACAACTACTGAGCCTGAGCGTCTGGAGCCTGTGCTTGCAACAAGAGAGGCCACGATAGTGAGAGGCCCGCGCACCGCGATGAAGAGTGGCCCCTGCTTGCCGCAACTGGAGAAAGCCCTCACACAGAAACGAAGACCCAACACAGCCAAAAATAAACAATTTAAAATTAATATCTGCTTAAAAAAATAAAATATTAAAATTAAAAATATTTTTTTAAATTAAAGAAAACAACAACTTGAGACCACTTGACACCCATTGTATCGCCAACATTTGAAAGTCAAATAATTTCAAGTGTTAGTGACAATAAAGGAAAGTGAGAACTACCTTGCTCTGTTGGTGGGAGTGTAAACTGTTTATGATCCCTGAATCATTGAAATTACAAAATAGTTATATGAAAAAAATAACTAACACATAAACCAAGGCAGCATAGCGCTGAGAGCAAGGTCTGGGTTGAGTGTGCCAAGTCTTGGAATTCCCAGTTCAGTCAAGGTCAGTCAGGGCTGGAGTATTAGGAACAGATTCATGGAAGAGGAGGCACTATTTTTTTTTTTTTATTAAAGGGGGGACACCAGACGAGAGAGGGTCTGGACGGCTTGTTGAGTATTATAAGTGACAGTATTATAGAATGCTTGATAGAGAGCATCTAACCTAAGCCCATCATTTTACAGATGAGGAGTTTGAGGCCCAGAGAGGGGGTGTGACTTGTCTAAGGTCATACAGCATAATAAAAGCAGTTTTGAGACTTCCCTGGTGGTCCAGTGGTTAGGACTCCACGCTTTCACTGCTGAATGCCTGGGTTTAATCCCTTGTTGGGGAAATAAGATCCCACAGGCTGTGCAGGGCAACGAATAAATAAATAAAAGGAGTTTTAAGGCTTGACTGGCAGGAAGTTTCTGGATAAGTTGGAAAATGGAGAGAGAGAAATCAGGAAGAACTAGAAAGCAATGGGACAGATGTAGAATGGTAAAGTGAAAAGAAAAGAAAAACATCTCAAAGGGAGAACATACAATACTTGAAGGTAGATTCAAAGTAGTTTCCAGAAAAGAAGTTAATGATGCTGCTAAATTCCCCAGTGAAAATCCTTGCTAAGTTATGAGCACCTTTTCTACATGCCAAACGCTGTTCTAAGCATTCTACAAGATGTCAATTTATTTAAGCCTCACAATAACCTTATTAAGGTGGGCACCATTGTTATCATCATCCTTTTACAGAAAATGGTACCAAGACACAGAAAGGTTAAGTAACTCGCCCAAGGGCACACAGCTAAAATTTGACAGTCACGACTGAATTCCCAGCGGTTTGGTTCTGGACTCCGCACTCTTTTTTTCTATAAATTTATTTATTTTTGGCTGCATTGGGTCTTCGTTGCAGTGAGTGGGCTTCTCATTGTTGTGGCTTCTCTTGTTGCAGATCACGGGCTCTAGGCATGTGGGCTTCAGTAGTTGTGTCATGTGGGCTCCGTAGTTGTGGCTCACTGACTCAGTAGTTGTGGCTTGCTGGCTCTAGAGCACAGGCTCAGTAATTGTGGCGCACGGGCTTAGTTGCTCCGCAGCATGTGGGATCTTCCCGGACCAGGGATTGAACCTGTGTGCCCTGCATTGGCAGGCGGATTCTCAACCACTGCGCCACCAGGGAAGCCCTGGACTCTGCACTCTTAGCCAGTACATATGCTGCTCTTAGAAATGAGATGGTTCAGAGGAGATGCCAATTCCCGGGAAGAAGTGGATATTTTCCCTTAGATTAGATTCCGATACGATGCAAAGAACAGAGACTCTTGCACCAATACCAAAATAATTTCACTCTTCACCTTAATGCCACCCCCTCCTCCAAAGCAACTCCCAAACACCAAGAAAAGCAAGAAACAAAGCACATGCAAAGGAAATTACCCTAGTAGACATGTGCCCCCTGCCCCCACCATCCACCCAAGACAGCATCATCACAGTTCTCCTTGGATGGTCCACTCAGGCCAATGAACAGATCGTCTGAAAGGACACATGAATTCTGGGCCCTTCCAGGCTGTTCATGCTTCATTTCAAGAACTTTGGATTTTACTCTTTTCACAAAACCGGAATGACTGAGTTAGAATAGCATCTGAAATCTTATTTTTCCATTATGAGCTCTTGTTTTCTCAGCTATCATGTAGGTTGAAGGCAGTTATATATTCCTCAAGGCAGCCTATACTAGGCATAAACATTTCCACAAACAGTAAATTGCAAAAAAGATCCAAAAAAACCTGCAAGCAGCTTCCTCCACCATTCTGTGAGCAGATTACCAGAAAGTGGCTCTGCCTTCATTGCTCACATATTTTGCACAAACTGATAGGAGTAAAAGCCATCGTGCTGTACTGAGACCAGGGAATGGGAATCAGCTGAGGAATTAGGGGTTTTCCCATTTCTCTCCCTAAGGAGGGCAGACGTGTCAGGTTAAGGCTTGTTGAATTTGACATGACAACTTACTCAAGTTAAAATATCCAGAAATAAATATCATGAGTGAAAAAAGAAGCCACACTGATATTAAGAAATGAGATTTATTGCTTTGACATGGTAGTGATGTGGTCATGATAGGAAAGCCACTCTGGGTTCCCCTGGATGCAAAAGCCCAGGGACAGCAGAGCTCCCAGCTGAGAAACCTGTACACACACACACACACACACACACACACACACACACACACACACACACCGGCGGAAGGCCCAGGGCCTCCTGCTCTGAGAAGGAGACATCCTGGGTAGGATGTGAGAAACTTGAACACCTCTTGCTTGGATGGCTGCAGCTGTTGGCCTCAGACTCTGGTCAGGAAGAGTCAGTCTGAGGAGAGAGAAGGATGGAGGAAAGCCATCAGGGGGATCCTCATCGTCCCCAAAGGCCCTTTCCGGCCTGCAACACACCCTATAGAAGTTGATCTCTCCTTCTCTCCAAATCATCTCCAAGCACCCTTCCTCCAGCCCCCCACATCACTCCTCTCCCATGCAAAGCCATTCTCATGACCTAGAACTGGGTGTGTGTATTTGGGACCTCAACCAGGAGGATGTCCCACGGTGCCCAACACAGGCCTCCCCACCAAGGGCCTGAGGACCACTGTACGCGCTCCCCAGGCCACAGGTCGGTCCCGGCACACCCACACATGCCCTCTCCAGATGCCCTGACATACCACCCGAGCAAGGTTTTCGGAAGTAGATGATGAGGACTGAGCCAACAGTGATGCCCAGCACACCCAGGCCAAAGGCTACACCGCACAGCACGTTCTCCAGAAGATCCGAGGGCAGCACATTCTGGGGCACTAGAGCAAAAGGGGAGCCGGTCAGCCCAGAGACCTGGTTGGGGAGCCCCAGGGGAATGACACGGGTGTCTGGGATGACAAGGGAGAAACTGAGGCATGGAAGATTGAGGTCAGCTCAGAGTGAGAACAGACTAAACAAGGGCCCAGTGGAGAAAGAAGTCCTCCTGTGGGTCTACCCCCTTCTGCCCCCCAGAGGAACTAGGCTTCCATGGAGAAGTGTCTCACCCCAAAAGGCGATTGCTGTGTAGCTGTCAATCTCATGAGTCACGATGCAGGTGAAAAGATCAGAGGGTGCTGGTGTGAAGTTTAAGTAAGAAAAGGCCTGGAAGGTGAGTCCATCGACGGCTGAGACAAAAGTGGGCCTTGCTCCTTCCACAGGGGCCGAATCATGCTGCCATTTCACAGTCAGTGTGGGTGGGAAGAGGTTATTGACGAAACAGACCAGTGTGTTGGGCTTGCCGAACTCCAGGGGCTTCAGAGTGAACACCTCAGCGATGGGAAGGCCTGTGGGGGTACTGAGGTGAGGGAAAGAAGCGACTAACTTAGATGGGACCCCTGTGTGTGGAGGGGATGTGGCATACGGAGAGGACACGAGATAGGGGGAGCTAGGGCTCTGAGGGAGGTCTTCGTCTAGGCAAGAACCAGACCTGGACCAGAGCCAGGCCACTCTGGACCCTCCACCCTGACTTCCTGCAGCACTTCCTGTCTGGACCTCACATCAGCAACTGATCACACTCTGTCTTCTCATTAAAATGCAGGAACATTTTAATTAGGACTTCGGGATGAATAGATACACACTACTATATATAAGATCGATAATCAACAGGGACCTACTGTATAGCACAAGGAAATCTACTTGATACTCTGTAATAACCTATATGGGAGAAGAATCTCAGAAAGAATGGACATATGTATATGTATAACTGAATCACTTTGTTGTGCCCCTGAAACTAACACAACATTGTAAATCAACTATATTCTAATAGAAAATAAAAATTAAATTTAAGAAAATAAAGATAACCACCACCACCAAAAAAAAGAAAGAACCAATCAGTAAAAAAAATTGAAAATACTAATTTTAAGGGTAGTTTCAAGGAACTATATGTTTGGATATATTTGAAAGACATCCTGATCACATCCATACTTTTTTTAAATTTACCTCATCATCCAATTAATGTTAACTCAGTTTTGATATGGTATTGTAGTTTAAATCTTGGCAAATGTACATTAAAAACACATTATGATTGCAAACTATTACGTTTAGAATGGATGGACAATAAGGTCCTGCTGTGTGGCACGGGGAACTATACCCAATTTCCTGGGATAAAGGAATGTATGTATGTGTATGGCTGGGTCACTTTGCTGTGCTGCAGAGACTGGCACAGCATGGTGTATCAACTATACTTCAATAAAAAAATACATTATGATGCTCAAACAAATATGGTAGAATAATAAAATAAATAATCATCAACAGAGCTTGATTAACCTATGTAGTTAAGCCTAGTTTACCAAGGCAGTTAGTACCATTTCACTACCTCAGCTGGGGCTTTCATCTACTATGATCCATCAGCATTTCCTAACAAACTCAAATTTTTTGGAAAAAAAATAATAAAATAAAATGTAGGCACATCATCAGATGCTTCTATTCTCCCCTCCATCTTGCTGAGCATCGTAACACAAGCCCTAATACTCAGTAGGCGTCTGTTGGTCTCTGTTGAATTCATTAAGTTCCGTAGTTTTGAATGCCTACTACATCCCAGGGACTTTTCTTCTGCCCCAAAACAAAAACAGAGTACAGATCATGAGTGGTAGAAAAATCAATATCCAAGGAGAGAACCAGAAAGCAGGAGAGATGGGGAGCTGGTGAGAAGGGGAGTAATTCAGTGTATCATGAGGTTAAGAGGGCAGCCCACCCCCCAAAAAATCCCCTGACCTCTAGACACTGGGATTTGCCCTTCAAGCTCTGGGCCAATTTCCTCGACAATCGCCCGGCAGAATGCTTTGTCAAAGAAAATGTTGGAAGTATCTCGAGACTTGTGAGCCCAGTCAGCAAATTCAGGCAGGCGAGGCACTCGGATATTCTGGGAAAAGTCGAAGGAGAAAAGCTGGTCCTCGTTGAAGGATTCGGAGAGCCCCACGTTGGGATTCCCGATCTGGCAGTACATTGTGTGCAGGAACGTGTGGTTTTTCAGCTCATCCCTCCACCCTGGAGTAAGAGCTGCAAAAGAGACAGAGTGGTGTCCAAGGAGGTGGGAGCCACCTCCTCTTTAGCTTAGAAAACAGCAAGGCCTGCCTCAGGTAGAGGGGGGAGAGGTGGGTTGCCTCCCAGTGGGAGCAGAAAAGAAATTACGGGATCTCGCCAAACTTACCCAGCCCATAAAAAGGCCAACTGTTTAAAGTTGTAACAAGTAATTCAGAATCACAATGTTGGTTGTATCTTTGTGCCTAAAGGCACCCAGCCAAAGAGGTAAGTGGCGGCTAAAATCAAACCTGCATTCTGCTCACCAAACCATGCAACCTGGCATAGGGTTATGTCCTCCCAAAGGTCTCCACCTTTGCCTGATCCCCGGGAGGCCATCCTATTGACTTGTGAAGGGCCTGGATGAGTTCCCAGTCTTCACGTGGATATGTGAAGGAATGGCGGTGGCCTCCCTAAGCCATAGATGGCACTGCCCCATCCCATCCCATCCCATCCCCAGACACACATGGCAGACTGAAAAACCACTCTCCAGGCTTCTTTTCAGCCGCTTCGTTGGCACCAGGCCTCTCTGAAAATAACTTCCCCTCCCTCAACCCTGCAGACCTTGCAAAGACAGGACTGGGGGAATGGCACCATAGCTGCAGGAAATAATCTCTAATTCTTTGAAGCTCCTGGCAGGAATCTCCCCAGCCAGGAGGAAATCTTCTACTCAAAACCCAATACCCAGAATGATAGAGTAAGAGGGGTCTTCCAGATTCTTCTTCCATTCTGCCCCATTCTTTTCAAAGAAGGAACTAAGGACCAATAAAGTTAAGAGACTTTTCAAGAATCATAAGGTGAATTGATGACAGAGTGCAGAGTAGACTCCCAAGTAGGAACAGTGGAAATAACACTTGTTTTGCTCAAATCCCTGCTCTACCACTTTCCAACGGGGTGAACTTCCACAAGTTACTTAAACTCTGAGTCTCATTTCCTTCATCTGGAAAGTGGAGATAATAATCTCTGCTTCAAGAGATTGTCTTCGATGAAACCTACAAAGCACCTCTGGCATTGTTTGCCATCCATCCATAGTATAGCTCTCTTTCCCAATTCTGCTATCGTTTCCACTCTCTCATAATACTTTCACCACTTACAAAGCACTTTCACCGCTTTCAAATGCCCCGGCTCCCTAGGTTCTACCCCAGTCAGGATGGAAGTAAAGGGGAGGTACTGCCATACCTTCAGGGGCAGTCCAGGACTGGGGCAGCAGCCACAGAAGGGGTAGCAGCCGTAGCAGCGCAGCTCCCTGGCTCAGCTCATGATCCATATCTTCACAGCTCCCAGTGGGCTTGGAGCTACCAGACGGCTGACCCAGGTCCCCAGATTCCTTCCCAGATCATGTTTCTCCAGCTCACTTCCCTAACTTCTCTTGTCTTTCCGGCTAAGCCAATCACAGAAAGTGTAGGGTTTGACGTCATCGGTCGCTGGGGAGAGACCAGGAGCGAGCACCCTTCTTAGGACTAGGCTCTTTTACCAGGCCAGCCTAGGGGCTGTAGATGGGTTGGGGAGGCAGTGGAGGAATGTCTGCCTCCTGGTGAGGATCCCTCTTTAGCATCTGGCAGTCAGCCTCAGCCTGTAACCTCACCAAGGGACTCTTCTGAGCAGCACTGCCATGTGGCCGAATAATAAACTGGGAAAGTTCATCTTCCCATGGTAACCCCCCAGGGCTCTTCAGACCCTGTCTTCTACCTCCCAAGCCCCCTCCTCTTTCTCACAAAATTTATTCTCCTTCAGGCTTTAGCTCTCTTCCTTCTGCAGAAATAGACTGAAAATGTAACAAGCATTAGGTCCAGGGCTAGAAATACCAAGATGAATAAGGCATATTCCTGCTTTCAAAGAGTTTCGAGTCTAACTTGGAGGGAGTGGGGGTGGTCACTGAATAAATAATTACATACAATGTAACATATTCAAATAAGACCAAGCCAAGTGTGTTTTGGAAGTATTTATTTCATGAGGATGGAGAAATAGGTGGGATGTAATTAGGAAGGCTACTAAGAGTCTTGAAGAAAAAACAGTTAGACCAGCAGAATGGGAGAAAAGAGAAAAGCCTTCCAGGGCAAGGGGTAGGCAAATGGGTGACGGTCAAAGGCCTTCACAGCTCCTTTCTTTGGAGACCTCTGTATAGTTGGGCATGAATGTTTGGAGGCTGCTCATGTTTCCCTGTTTGGTAACGGGCAGGGAGTGGGGATGGGGTCTCAAGATGAGCTAAAAAAAAAATTTTTTTTCAGGAATTACTCACTTTTTATTTATTTTTTCAATTTTGATTGGGGTATAGCTGATTTAAGATGAGCTAGAAATTTAGGCAAGAGCCAGATCACATAGGCTCTGTTATGCCACATGGAAGGTGTTTTTGTTTTTTGTTTTTGGGGGGTTTTTTGCCAAGCCGGGCGGCATGCGAGATCTTAGTTTCCTGACCAGGGATGGAACCCGTGCCCCCTGCAGTGAAAGTGCAGAGTCTTAACCACTGGACCGCCAAGGAAGTCCCAAGGAGGGTGTTTTTTATTTTACAGATGATAGAGATTTTAAACCGAAGGGTGACATAATCATTTTTAACATTTTAGAAAAATCATTCTGATGCTTCCAATAATGGTCTGGAGCTTGAAAAGAACTGAGGCCAAACTTCTGGTCAAGAGTCCACACATAGACTTTGTGATGTATATGACAACAAAATTAAAAGTTGCACACACATACACACACACTGCCCTCTGGTAGCAGCATAGCAATACTTTAGGCGAGACATGGTAAGAGCCTGAATTAAGTCTTGTACAGAGGAGATGGAGGGAATCAAATATTGATGTAATTAGGAAGTCGAATCTAAAGCACTGGCTGAGAATTAGATGTGGAGGGGTCAAGGAGAGGTAACACCAAGGTCTCCAGCCTAGGTGGCTGATCAATGATGGACTGATTTGAAATAGAAAAGAAAGGCATAGAAGCAGAGAATTAAGTTCAGTTTTGTGTTGAATTTGAGGTGCCAGGGTAACTAGGAGGCATGAAGTAGATGGGTATGGATCTCAGGTGTGGGCTGAAGAACCCTAATTTGGGAGTCATCTGCACAAATGCTGAAGCAGAGGCAGTGGACAAGATCACCCACGTAGACTGTGCAGAGGGAGGGCACAAGGACACAGGTCAGATTGGGTTCAAACCCCAAACTCATACCAGTTATTCAGTATCATCCAGGATCCAGTCAGGAAGGTATGATCATTCTAGGTATTTCAGACTGAGGGGATTTAATATAGAGATTGGTTACAAAGGTATTTTTAAAAAGGCAAGACATGCAAGAGGGAAAAAGAGAGAGGCTGGAGGTGCAAATAGGACAGAGGAAAACCTGGAAATCAGAAGCAGCTCTCGCCCCTGAGCTGGAATTCATGTCTACACCTGCTGTTGTCCTGGAGGAGACACCATCACAGTCACTTCCGGATCTACCAAAAAGGCGCCATCTCCATCAAAGCTGGATCACTGAGAAGGTATTTCCTCTGCCCAGGAAGCTGGAGTCCAGAATCACCCATTCTTGCTGCTGGTACCAGGAGCTGCCACTCTCTTAGAAACTAAAGCAGGAAGCTTCTTGGTTTCTCCTGCCATCTGATCTCCCACCCATACCTCCTACTGAGAGAATCTAACAGGAATCTAACCGTCCAGGAAGGCTGGAAAATACACGGCCAAGCAGTCCATAACACAGTATAGGAGGCTGGGCTTGGCACTGATGCTAGATAATAAGCAGGTCACTGAAATACACTAATTTGTAAGAATCTGGTGGCACTAGGAGCACCCAGAGAGCTAAGAGAAGAATAAAGAAGAAGCAGATGCAGAGAAATAGAAGTGTTCCATGAAGAAGGGCAAGGTCAGCATTATCAAATGTTACTCAGAAGTCAAGGGAGGACGGGAAAGTGTCCTTAGATTTGGTAATTATGAGATGGGTGACAAATGTGTTGAGAGCAGTTTCAGCGTTGGAGTGGGAGTGGACTCCAGATTGTGGTGGGCTGAGAAGTAAGTGGGAGGTGAGGAAGAAACTGTCAGTGTATATGCTGCAAGTTTGATAGAGAAGAAAAAGAAAGACAGAAGGGGTGGGGGAAGAGGCAGTGAGAAAGATCTAATGTGGCAATTAAGTAATCTTAGAAATCAATCTATGTGAATATGGTCCTTTCAAAATCCATACTCCCTTTTGAGAAACAAATAACAGCAGCCATAACAGCCCCAAACAAAAACACCCCCATGACCTCCTGCATATTCTGAAAAGGGTACATATGTGTGTGTGGGTGTGTGTATGTGTGGTGGGGGTGGGCAGGGTGCCAGGGTTAGGCTGGGCTTGGAAATCATTGTGTTACACTCCAAGAAAAAAAAAGTAGAACATTTTCCTAATGTCTCATCCTTTGTGGATTAATCCGTCAGTAGCTCCTGCGGTGGGGAAGATTCAGCCCTTAGGAAAGTATTGATAGAAAGGAGGTCTATTGACATCACCAGAACTGCTGGTGGAGATAGATGACACACAGCCACCTGGAGTTCTAAACCAGTGGTGAGCAAATATTTTCTGTAAAAGACCCGATAGCAAATCTTTGTTCCTCGGAGTTTTGTTCTTAACCTTTTTACTAAGGAACACTGAAACTTAAATTTCATATAATTTTCATGAGTCACAAAATAGAATTCTTTTGCTTTTTTTTTTTTCAACCATTTACAAATGTAAAAACCGTTCTGAGTTCTTGGGCCATATAAAAATATATGGGCTGACTCTTGCTCAGAAACCACTGTTTGCTGAACATTGTTCCATGTGTGGTCAGAAATGGGATGGGGGACCCAAAATAAACGCACCCTCCAAAGAGCCCCATTCCTTTTTGGGGGTGGCAATTGGTTAATTAATGTATCATGTCCCAGATACAACACTGTTTGGAAGGATGTCTGCAGGAGGAGTGGGCACAGGAGGAAGAGGACTGGTGGGAGGGCTAGGAACAGTTAGAGCAGACCCTGCAACCACTCTGGGTGGAAGGAATGAGGCAAAGGGGGTCCAAGTTCTCCACCGAGAGTACAGTGTAGACAAGTCCAGCATGAGGAGAAATATAACTACCCATCATCAAGATGAAGGCAAGGTTGTGGTTAACTCCTTTCTCTCCCAGAACAAATGGGAACCAGTTCAAACATTTATAACTACCCTTCCCTCTATGTAATCCTCTTCCTGTCAGGACCCTGCAACAACCTCCATTAATACATATCTCAAAAACAGTCTCTCATCAGTTTGGGAAAGTGGGAATTGTGGTCAAGAGAAGGGCAAAGCACCAGTTCTGCATGCCAGTAACTCAGTGTCTTTGGTCATGAGACATGAATGCCTCTGAAAATAAAGGCATCACACCTGTAAACCCAGTAGGTCACAGCTTTCTAACACTCAGCTCTCCATCCCTTCCTAGTCCTGCCCCATCTTCTTTCTATTGACAGACCCAAGTTTCCTGAAAAAGCCATGGGCAACCATCTCTCTACTTTCATACTTTCCATTTAATCCTTAACACTCAACAATGAAGTGGTTCAACATCTTTGTGTTGCTAAATCAAATGGACTCTTTGCAGTCTTGGCAACATTTGACACTGTTGGCCATGCCCTCCTTCCTAAAACGGTCTATTTTTTTTGGCATCCCTGACCGCACTCTCTCCTAGTTTTTCCTCCCACTTCTCTGGCGTCTTGTCACCTTCATGGACTCCTTTTTTCCAGCTACCCCTTAAGTGTTGGTATCCCTGGAGTTTTGTCCTCATCCTCTTTTCTTCTTATACTATACCCCTGCTCTCAATGGCATCTACTCCCACTTGTCTTCCGTTACCATCTATTTGCCGACGTTTTCCAAATTTCCCCCTTCAGCTCAGATCTGGCTCTGATTCCACACCATCCATACACCCAACTGCCTTTAGGTATCTCCACTTGGATGCTGTACAGCAGTTCTAAAACTGTACTCTCCACAAAATAGGGTCCCTCAAGAAATTGTTTAAAATGTAAATTCGATAGTAGCAATTTTTCATTTTTAAATTTATTTCAACACAGATGTAATAAAACACCAAACATGTTTACACAGTAATTTTTATGTAATAATTTATTATATTTAATCAGGTCATTTTTGGTTGTAAGCAACAGAAACCAACTCTAGCTAACTTAACTTTTAAAGGGACGATTTATTGGACGGACAGAGCTAGCTCAGAAAATCAAAAGATGGGTGGAATCAGCTAGGCTCAGGAAGAGGAGCCACAGGGTCCTTAGCAGCAAGGGTTGAGTTGCCATTAATATGCCGCACCTTCAAAGTCCTCTAGCCTCTATCTTTCAAATTTCACGTTGCTGAGAGGGACAATCAGACGGGCTCAGCTTATATCAGGTGTGGACCTCGGGATCAATTAGTGATGGCCAGGTACAATATCACCTCTGTGTCTTAGAGCTATTCCCAGAGAAGCGAGAATTACCACGAACCAACCACCTCAGTATAATTATCTTAAACATACGGCATCCCAGACAACTGTATTAGATCATCTGAGGCATAAACGTGAGGTTAAGTCTGTGCATTAACACTCAGAAAGCATCTCCCAATTAACTGCCCAAGTGATATATGTCATCTACTTGACCTCTGGTCTGTCACAAGTCTTGCCACAAATTCAAAATATACTTATGACCTCAGTGTTGATTAATTATATAATTATAATATTTGTATTCCACTAACTGATTTCCTTTGGATCTATGACTAAGTTTAATTTTTTTTTTTTTTACTATGGAAAATTTCAAACATACACAAAAGAATCTATTAAGCCTCCACGTACTCTTGTTTAAGTTTCAACAATTTTCAACATTCTAAAAGTCTTCCATTTTTGTTTCATCTATTCTCCTGTTCCACACACTTTTTTTTTTTTCTGGAGTATTTAAACAAATTCTATCATTATATTTCACCAGGAAACATTTCTACGGGTATCTATAATGACTTTTTCCTTAATGTAACTACCATCCTATCACCACAAGCACCAAAATTAAAAATGATTGCTTAACTTCCTTTAACCCAATCTGTGTTCATTTTTCCCCCACTATCTCAAAAATGTCTAAGGGTAAGTTTTAAATGAAAAGCAGTCTTGTGGTTTTCAAACTTTGCCTTCATATTTTAAAATTTAGTGAGTTTTCTATTTTACATGATGTCTCATAAACCTCTGTTGAATGTTCAATAATGAATTTTTAGGCAAATTAAGTTCAGGAATTACTACACTGAATGTAGCTCTATCTCAAAATTTACAAAGCTAAACTCACCACCTTCCCTTCCCAGCATGTTTAAGCTCCCGTATTCAAGACCTCAGTGTATAAGTTGACCGTCCACCCAATCAGATGAGTCACAAATACGGCAGTCAACCTTGACAACTTCATCTTCCTCAAACCTTCTCAACCAACTGTTCACCAAGTCCTATCAATTCTACCTCTTCCATATCTCTTTAGTCTGTCCTCCATTCCCACTAGTTCAGGCCCTCATTGGTTTGCTTGTCTTTTTCCTGGATCACTGCAATTTTCTTAGAACTGCTCTTTCCAATCTTATTCTTATTTTCCAGTGCTGCCACAAGGATCTTTTTATTA